>NC_091751.1:9216583-9896583 GCF_043380555.1 Nothobranchius furzeri | reverse complement strand
GTGTCAAGACGCTCCTCGGGGCGCGTCTTGCTTTGGCCTCTCTCGTGGAGGCGCTCAGTGAGACCGAGTGCTGACATGTGGCAAGAAGCTCCTCGGGGCGCGTCTTGCTTGGGCTTCTCTCCTGGAGGCCCTCAGTAAGACCCATTGTTGACATGTGGCAAGACGCTCCTCGTGGCGCGTCTTGCTTGGGCCTCTCTCCAGAAGGCCCTCAATCAGACCCAGTGTTGACACGTGGCAAGACGCTCCTCGGGGCGCGTCTTGCTTGGGCCTCTCTCCTGGAGGCGCTCAGTCAGACTGAGTAGTGACATGTGGCCTGATGCTCCTCGGGGCGCGTCTTGCTTGGGCCTCTCTCCTGGAGGCGCTCAGTCAGAACCAGTGGTGACATGTGGCAAGACACTCCTCGGGGCGCGTCTTGCTTGGGCCTCTCTCCTGGAGGCCCTCTGTCAGACCCAGTGTTGACATGTGTCAAGACGCTCCACGGGGCGGGTCTTGCTTGGGCTTCTCTCCTGGAGGCCCTCAGTCAGACCCATTGTTGACATGTGGCAAGACGCTCCTCGGGGCGCGTCTTGCTTGGGCCTCTCTCCTGGAGGCGCTCAGTCAGACCGAGTGCTGACATGTGGCAAGACGCTCCTCGGGCCGCGTGTTGCTTGGGCTTCGTTCCTGGAGGCCCTCAGTCAGACCCATTGTTGACATGTGGCAAGACGCTCCTCGGGGCGCGTCTTGCTTGGGCCTCTCTCCTGGAGGCGCTCAGTCAGAACCAGAGGGTACATGTGGCAAGACGCTCCTCGGGGCGCGTCTTGCTTGGGCCTCTCTCCTGGAGACCCTCTGTCAGACCCAGTGTTGACATGTGGCAAGACGCTCCTCCGGGCGCATCTTGCTTGGGCCTCTCTCCTGGAGGCCCTCAGTAAGACCCATTGTTGACATGTGGCAAGACGCTCCTCGGGGCGCGTCTTGCTTGGGCCTCTCTCCAGAAGGCCCTCAATCAGACCCAGTGTTGACATGTGGCAAGACGCTCCTCGGGGCGCGTCTCGCTTGGGCCTCTCTCCTGGAGGCGCTCAGTCAGACCCAGTGTTGACATGTGGCAAGACGCTCCTCGGGGCGCGTCTTGCTTGGGCTTCTCTCCTGGAGGCCCTCAGTCAGACCCATTGTTGACATGTGGCAAGACGCTCCTCGGGGCACGTCTTGCTTGGGCCTCTCTCCTGGAGGCGCTCAGTCAGACCCAGTGGTGACACGTGGCAAGACGCTCCTCGGGGCGCATCTTGCTTGGGCCTCTCTCCTGGAGGCGCTCAGTCAGACCCAGTGTTGACACGTGGCAAGAAGCTCCTCGGGGCGCGTCTTGCTTGGGCCTCTCTCCTGGAGGCGCTCAGACAGACCCAGTGTTGACATGTGGCAAGACACTCCTCGGGGCGCGTCTTGCTTGGGCCTCTCTCATGGAGGCCCTCAGTAAAACCCATTGTTGACATGTGGCCTGACGCTCCTCGGGGCGCGTCTTGCTTGGGCCTCTCTCCTGGAGGCCCTCTGTCAGACCCAGTGTTGACATGTGTCAAGACGCTCCTCGGGGCGCGTCTTGCTTTGGCTTCTCTTCGGGAGGCCCTCAGTCATACCCATTGTTGACATGTGGCAAGACGCTCCTCGGGGCGCGTCTTGCTTTGGCCTCTCTCCTGGAGGCGCTCAGTCAGACCGAGTGCCGACATGTGGCAAGACGCTCCTCGGGCCGCGTGTTGCTTGGGCTTCTCTCCTGGAGGCCCTCAGTCAGACCCATTGTTGACATGTTGCAAGACGCTCCTTTGGGCGCGTCTTGCTTGGGCCTCTCTCCTGGAGGCGCTCAGTCAGACCGAGTGCTGACATGTGGAAAGACGCTCCTCGGGGCGCGTCTTGCTTGGGCTTCTCTCCTGGAGGCACTCAGATAGACCCAGTGTTGACATGTGACAAGACGCTCCTCGGGGCGCGTCTTGCTTGGGCCTCTCTCCTGGAGGCGCTCAGTCAGACCCAGTGGTGACATGTGGCAAGACACTCCTCGGGGCGCGTCTTGCTTGGGCCTCTCTCCTGGAGGCCCTCTGTCAGACCGAGTGTTGGCATGTGGCAAGACGCTCCTCAGGGCGCGTCTTTGTTGGGTCTCTCTCCTGGAGGCGCTCAGTCAGACCCAGTGGTGACATGTGGCAAGACGCTCCTCGGGGCGCGTATTGCTTGGATCTCTCTCCTCGATGCCCTCTGTCAGACCGAGTGTTGACATGTGGCAAGACTCTCCTCGGGGCCCGTCTTGATTGGGCTTCTCTCATGGAGGCCCTCAGTCAGACCCAGTGTTGACATGTGTCAAGACGCTCCTCGGGGCGCGTCTTGCTGGGGCTTCTCTAATGGAGGCACTCAGTCAGACCCAGTGTTGACATGTGGCAAGACGCTCCTCGGGGCGCGTCTTGCTTGGACCTCTCTCCCTGAGGCGCTCAGTCAGACCGAGTAGTGACATGTGGCAAGACGCTCCTCGGGGCGCATCTTGCTTGGACCTCTCTCCCTGAGGCGCTCAGTCAGACCCAGTGTTGACATTTGGCAAGACACTCCTCGGGGCGCGTCTTGCTTGGGCCTCTCTCATGGAGGCCCTCTGTCAGACCCAGTGTTGACATGTGTCAAGACGCTCCTCGGGGGGCGTCTTGCTTTGGCCTCTCTCCTGGAGGCACTCAGTCAGACCGAGTGCTGACATGTGGCAAGAAGCTCCTCGGGGCGCGTCTTGCTTGGGCTTCTCTCCTGGAGGCCCTCTGTATGAACCATTGTTGACATGTGGCAAGACGCTCCTCGTTGCGCATCTTGCTTGGGCCTCTCTCCAGAAGGCCCTCAATCAGACCCAGTGTTGACACGTGGCAAGACGCTCCTTGGGGCGCGTCTTGCTTGGGCCTCTCTCCTGGAGGCGCTCAGTCAGACTGAGTGCTGAGTACTGTGGCAAGAAGCTCCTCGGGGCGCGTCTTGCTTGGGCTTCTCTCCTGGAGGCCCTCAGTAAGACCCATTGTTGACATGTGGCAAGACGCTCCTCGGGGCGAGTCCTGCTTGGGCCTCTCTCCAGAAGGCCCTCAATCAGACCCAGTGTTGACACGTGACAAGACGCTCCTCGGGGCGCGTCTTGCTTGGGCCTCTCTCCTGGAGGCGCTCAGTCAGACTGAGTATTGACATGTGGCCTGACGCTCCTCGGGGCGCGTCTTGCTGCGGCCTCTCTCCTGGAGGCGCTCCATCAGACCCAGTGGTGACACGTGGCAAGATGCTCCTCGGGGCGCTTCTTGCTTCGGCCTCTCTCCTGGAGGCGCTCAGTCAGACCCAGTGGTGACACGTGGCAAGACGCTCCTCGGGGCGCATCTTGCTTGGGCCTCTCTCCTGGAGGCGCTCAGTCAGACCGAGTGCTGACATGTGGAAAGACGCTCCTCGGGGCGCGTCTTGCTTGGGCTTCTCTCCTGGAGGCGCTCAGAAAGACCCAGTGTTGACATGTGACAAGACGCTCCTCGGGGCGCGTCTTGCTTGGGCCTCTCTCCTGGAGGCGCTCAGTCAGACCCAGTGGTGACATGTGGCAAGACACTCCTCGGGGTGTGTCTTGCTTGGGCCTCTCTCCTGGAGGCCCTCTGTCAGACCCAGTGTTGGCATGTGGCAAGACGCTCCTCAGGGCGCGTCTTGGTTGGGTCTCTCTCCTGGAGGCGCTCAGTCAGACCCAGTGGTGACATGTGGCAAGACGCTCCTCGGGGCGCGTATTGCTTGGGCCTCTCTCCTCGATGCCCTCTGTCAGACCGAGTGTTGACATGTGGCAAGACTCTCCTCGGGGCCCGTCTTGCTTGGGCTTCTCTCATGGAGGCCCTCAGTCAGACCCAGTGTTGACATGTGTCAAGACGCTCCTCGGGGCGTGTCTTGCTTGGGCTTCTCTCCTGGAGGCCCTCAGTCAGACCCATTGTTGACATGTGGCAAGACGCTCCTCGGGGCACGTCTTGCTTGGGCCTCTCTCCTGGAGGCGCTCAAACAGACCGAGTAGTGACATGTGGCAAGACGCTCCTCGGGGCACGTCTTGCTTGGGCCTCTCTCCTGGAGGCGCTCAATCAGACCCAGCGGTGACACGTGGCAAGACGCTCCTCGGGGCGCGTCTTGCTTGGGCCTCTCTCCTGGAGGCGCTCAGTCAGACCCAGTGTTGACATGTGGCAAGACACTCCTCGGGGCGCGTCTTGCTTGGGCCTCTCTCATGGAGGCCCTCAGTAGGACCCATTGTTGACATGTGGCAAGACGCTCCTCGGGGCGCGTCTTGCTTGGGCCTCTATCCAGAAGGCCCTCAATCAGACCCAGTGTTGACACGTGGCAAGACGCTCCTCGGGGCACGTCTTACTTGGGCCTCTCTCCTGGAGGCGCTCAGTCAGACTGAGGAGTGACATGTGGCCTGACGCTCCTCGGGGCGCGTGTTGCTTGGGCCTCTCTCCTGGAGGCGCTCAGTCAGACCAAGTGGTGACATGTGGCAAGACACTCCTCGGGGCGCGTGTTGCTTGGGCCTCTCTCCTGGAGGCCCTCTGTCAGACCCAGTGTTGACATGTGTCAAGACGCTCCTCGGGGCGCGTCTTGCTTTGGCTTCTCTCCGGGAGGTCCTCAGTCATACCCATTGTTGACATGTGTCAAGACGCTCCTCGGGGCGCGTCTTGCTTTGGCCTCTCTCCTGGAGGCGCTCAGTCAGACCGAGTGCTGACATGTGGAAAGACGCTCCTCGGGGCGCGTCTTGCTTGGGCCTCTCTCCTGGAGGCCCTCTGTCAGACCCAGTGTTGGCATGTGGCAAGACGCTCCTCAGGGCGCGTCTTGGTTGGGTCTCTCTCCTGGAGGCGCTCAGTCAGACCCAGTGGTGACATGTGGCAAGACGCTCCTCGGGGCGCGTATTGCTTGGACCTCTCTCCTCGATGCCCTCTGTCAGACCGAGTGTTGACATGTGGCAAGACTCTCCTCGGGGCCCGTCTTGCTTGGGCTTCTCTCATGGAGGCCCTCAGTCAGACCCAGTGTTGACATGTGTCAAGACGCTCCTCGGGGCGCGTCTTGCTGGGGCTTCTCTCATGGAGGCACTCAGTCAGACCCAGTGTTGACATGTGGCAAGACGCTCCTCGGGGCGCGTCTTGCTTGGACCTCTCTCCCTGAGGCGCTCAGTCAGACCGAGTAGTGACATGTGGCAAGACGCTCCTCGGGGCGCGTCTTGCTTGGACCTCTCTCCCTGAGGCGCTCAGTCAGACCCAGTGTTGACATTTGGCAAGACACTCCTCGGGGCGCGTCTTGCTTGGGCCTCTCTCATGGAGGCCCTCTGTCAGACCCAGTGTTGACATGTGACAAGACGCTCCTATGGGGGCGTCTTGCTTTGGCCTCTCTCCTGGAGGCGCTCAGTCAGACCGAGTGCTGACATGTGGCAAGAAGCTCCTCGGGGTGCGTCTTGCTTGGGCTTCTCTCCTGGAGGCGCTCAGTCAGACCGAGTGCTGACATGTGGAAAGACGCTCCTCGGGGCGCGTCTTGCTTGGGCTTCTCTCCTGGAGGCACTCAGAAAGACCCAGTGTTGACATGTGACAAGACGCTCCTCGGGGCGCGTCTTGCTTGGGCCTCTCTCCTGGAGGCGCTCAGTCAGACCCAGTGGTGACATGTGGCAAGACACTCCTCGGGGCGCGTCTTGCTTGGGCCTCTCTCCTGGAGGCCCTCTGTCAGACCGAGTGTTGGCATGTGGCAAGACGCTCCTCAGGGCGCGTCTTTGTTGGGTCTCTCTCCTGGAGGCGCTCAGTCAGACCCAGTGGTGACATGTGGCAAGACGCTCCTCGGGGCGCGTATTGCTTGGATCTCTCTCCTCGATGCCCTCTGTCAGACCGAGTGTTGACATGTGGCAAGACTCTCCTCGGGGCCCGTCTTGATTGGGCTTCTCTCATGGAGGCCCTCAGTCAGACCCAGTGTTGACATGTGTCAAGACGCTCCTCGGGGCGCGTCTTTGTTGGGTCTCTCTCCTGGAGGCGCTCAGTCAGACCCAGTGGTGACATGTGGCAAGACGCTCCTCGGGGCGCGTATTGCTTGGATCTCTCTCCTCGATGCCCTCTGTCAGACCGAGTGTTGACATGTGGCAAGACTCTCCTCGGGGCCCGTCTTGATTGGGCTTCTCTCATGGAGGCCCTCAGTCAGACCCAGTGTTGACATGTGTCAAGACTCTCCTCGGGGCCCGTCTTGCTGGGGCTTCTCTAATGGAGGCACTCAGTCAGACCCAGTGTTGACATGTGGCAAGACGCTCCTCGGGGCGCGTCTTGCTTGGACCTCTCTCCCTGAGGCGCTCAGTCAGACCGAGTAGTGACATGTGGCAAGACGCTCCTCGGGGCGCATCTTGCTTGGACCTCTCTCCCTGAGGCGCTCAGTCAGACCCAGTGTTGACATTTGGCAAGACACTCCTCGGGGCGCGTCTTGCTTGGGCCTCTCTCATGGAGGCCCTCTGTCAGACCCAGTGTTGACATGTGTCAAGACGCTCCTCGGGGGGCGTCTTGCTTTGGCCTCTCTCCTGGAGGCACTCAGTCAGACCGAGTGCTGACATGTGGCAAGAAGCTCCTCGGGGCGCGTCTTGCTTGGGCTTCTCTCCTGGAGGCCCTCTGTATGAACCATTGTTGACATGTGGCAAGACGCTCCTCGTTGCGCATCTTGCTTGGGCCTCTCTCCAGAAGGCCCTCAATCAGACCCAGTGTTGACACGTGGCAAGACGCTCCTTGGGGCGCGTCTTGCTTGGGCCTCTCTCCTGGAGGCGCTCAGTCAGACTGAGTGCTGAGTACTGTGGCAAGAAGCTCCTCGGGGCGCGTCTTGCTTGGGCTTCTCTCCTGGAGGCCCTCAGTAAGACCCATTGTTGACATGTGGCAAGACGCTCCTCGGGGCGAGTCCTGCTTGGGCCTCTCTCCAGAAGGCCCTCAATCAGACACTGGGTCTTTCTGAGTGCCTCCAGGAGAGAAGCCCAAGCAAGACGCGCCCCGAGGAGCGTCTTTCCACATGTCAGCACTCGGTCTGACTGAGCGCCTCCAGGAGAGAGGCCCAAGCAAGACGCGCCCAAAGGAGCGTCTTGCAACATGTCAACAATGGGTCTGACTGAGGGCCTCCAGGAGAGAAGCCCAAGCAACACGCGGCCCGAGGAGCGTCTTGCCACATGTCGGCACTCGGTCTGACTGAGCGCCTCCAGGAGAGAGGCCAAAGCAAGACGCGCCCCGAGGAGCGTCTTGCCACATGTCAACAATGGGTATGACTGAGGGCCTCCCGAAGAGAAGCCAAAGCAAGACGCGCCCCGAGGAGCGTCTTGACACATGTCAACACTGGGTCTGACAGAGGGCCTCCAGGAGAGAGGCCCAAGCAAGACGCGCCCCGAGGAGCGTCAGGCCACATGTCAACAATGGGTTTTACTGAGGGCCTCCATGAGAGAGGCCCAAGCAAGACGCGCCCCGAGGAGTGTCTTGCCACATGTCAACACTGGGTCTGACTGAGCGCCTCCAGGAGAGAGGCCCAAGCAAGACGCGCCCCGAGGAGCTTCTTGCCACGTGTCAACACTGGGTCTGACTGAGCGCCTCCAGGAGAGAGGCCCAAGCAAGATGCGCCCCGAGGAGCGTCTTGCCACGTGTCACCACTGGGTCTGACTGAGCGCCTCCAGGAGAGAGGCCCAAGCAAGACGTGCCCCGAGGAGCGTCTTGCCACATGTCAACAATGGGTCTGACTGAGGGCCTCCGGGAGAGAAGCCCAAGCAAGACGCGCCCCGAGGAGCGTCTTGCCACATGTCAACACTGGGTCTGACTGAGCGCCTCCAGGAGAGAGGCCCAAGCGAGACGCGCCCCGAGGAGCGTCTTGCCACATGTCAACACTGGGTCTGATTGAGGGCCTTCTGGAGAGAGGCCCAAGCAAGACGCGCCCCGAGGAGCGTCTTGCCACATGTCAACAATGGGTCTTACTGAGGGCCTCCAGGAGAGAGGCCCAAGCAAGATGCGCCCGGAGGAGCGTCTTGCCACATGTCAACACTGGGTCTGACAGAGGGTCTCCAGGAGAGAGGCCCAAGCAAGACGCGCCCCGAGGAGCGTCTTGCCACATGTACCCTCTGGTTCTGACTGAGCGCCTCCAGGAGAGAGGCCCAAGCAAGACGCGCCCCGAGGAGCGTCTTGCCACATGTCAACAATGGGTCTGACTGAGGGCCTCCAGGAACGAAGCCCAAGCAACACGCGGCCCGAGGAGCGTCTTGCCACATGTCAGCACTCGGTCTGACTGAGCGCCTCCAGGAGAGAGGCCCAAGCAAGACGCGCCCCGAGGAGCGTCTTGCCACATGTCAACAATGGGTCTGACTGAGGGCCTCCAGGAGAGAAGCCCAAGCAAGACCCGCCCCGTGGAGCGTCTTGACACATGTCAACACTGGGTCTGACAGAGGGCCTCCAGGAGAGAGGCCCAAGCAAGACGCGCCCCGAGGAGTGTCTTGCCACATGTCACCACTGGTTCTGACTGAGCGCCTCCAGGAGAGAGGCCCAAGCAAGACGCGCCCCGAGGAGCATCAGGCCACATGTCACTACTCAGTCTGACTGAGCGCCTCCAGGAGAGAGGCCCAAGCAAGACGCGCCCCGAGGAGCGTCTTGCCACGTGTCAACACTGGGTCTGATTGAGGGCCTTCTGGAGAGAGGCCCAAGCAAGACGCGCCACGAGGAGCGTCTTGCCACATGTCAACAATGGGTCTTACTGAGGGCCTCCAGGAGAGAAGCCCAAGCAAGACGCGCCCCGAGGAGCTTCTTGCCACATGTCAGCACTCGGTCTCACTGAGCGCCTCCACGAGAGAGGCCAAAGCAAGACGCGCCCCGAGGAGCGTCTTGACACATGTCAACACTGGGTCTGACAGAGGGCCTCCATGAGAGAGGCCCAAGTAAGACGCGCCCCGAGGAGTGTCTTGCCACATGTCAACACTGGGTCTGACTGAGCGCCTCCAGGAGAGAGGCCCAAGCAAGACACGCCCCGACGAGCGTCTTGCCACGTGTCAACACTGGGTCTGACTGAGCGCCTCCAGGAGAGAGGCCCAAGCAAGATGCGCCCCGAGGAGCTTCTTGCCACGTGTCACCACTGGGTCTGACTGAGCGCCTCCAGGAGAGAGGCCCAAGCAAGACGCGCCCCGAGGAGCGTCTTGCCACGTGTCACCACTGGGTCTGATTGAGCGCCTCCAGGAGAGAGGCCCCAGCAAGACCGGTCAGGCCTGCAGTGTACACATCAGAGACATGATGTTCTTTCACAGAACTGAGGTTGTTCATTACTAAATGACTTTTACAGGAATATTGTTATTATACTATTCAACAGGTTGATCATAATAATGTGTATTAAACCCACAACCTAGCACTGAGGACAGAGGGACTTTATTTAAATTAGTACTTAATGGAAACGATACATAATGATACATAAGAGACATGTCATACATTCAGCCTAGGAATAGTAGCATTGTGCACTATTAAAAATATACACATCAATTGCTCGAATCCCATCGTTGCAAAGTAAAACTCTAATAAAACTCTAGTCTGACATCAACAGAGAAGACTTAGTGTATGTACTACAAATACAGCATTAGGATTTCGAGTGGACCGTGCACCTTGTGAACCATCAGAGGCTTATGACGCAACATATCTTCCAGTTGCTATTAGACAAGTTATAATTCTCGACCATTTTTCTGAACTGGTTTCTTGGGTCCGTGAGTAAATGCCAAATGAGATGATAGTCCTTAAGTAAGATCCTGGCGATCCCACGTCACGCTCTTGCCCATCAGCCGGTGAACGCTGAGACGGAACTCGATGAGAGCGATGTATTTTTTAAGTGCTCCGAATGTACTTCTAACAAGCGTGCGATTCACTTCGTGAGTAAACCGCAGCTGCAGCTGATTCAAACAGTCAAGCCAACTTTCTACATCACAATATGCGTTTTGTAGTTAGTCGAGTTACCTTTTGTGTGGCGCATGCACGGGTTGTTAGCGTCCAGCTCCCAGCTTAGAGAGTCCTGTATTGACACAGACGTCAATACATCTCAATGTCATGCAACACACAAAGTCTGTCGCATACAGGTGGGTTAACACATGTACGATACCTTTTGTGTGGCGCATGCACGGGTCGTTAGCGTCCAGCTCCCGGCTTATAGAGAGTCCTGTATTGACACAGACGTCAATACATCCCGATGTCATGCAACACACAAAGTCTGTCGCATACAGGTGGGTTAACACACATGTACGATGTGTGCGATGGCACGCCCGTTTACAATGGGACACGACGATGATCATTGTTAACCAAATTCTTGTTTCCCACGACAGGTGGTAGCGTTGTCTCCTGCACCTGGTCTTCGTGCACAGAGGGTGTTGTAATGTGCTCGTCATAGTCGCGATCGTTGTCACTCGAATCCGTTGTTCTCACGACAGGTGGTAGCGTTGTCTACTGCATGTTGTCTTCGCGTGCGGCAAGCGTTGTGCTGTGCTCGTTATAATGGTTGTCTTCGTACAAAGGGGGTGTTGAATACTCCTTCGCGAGTAGTCTAGGAGGTGGTGTGATGGGACGTATCTCAGAGGCGTTATGTGAGCGTACCACCATGGCCTGAGCAACTGCGACTACTGAGAGTACACCCAGTACAGACAGCGAGATTTTTTTTTCTTGGATGTTGTACGTGTGGCTACAGCCGCTTTAATGGCAGTGAGAGCAAGTGGGCAAATGTATTTATAGGTCACTAGCAGAAACTAAGGCACGTGGTCAGAGTGTAATCGTAACCACCGTAGCTCTTGTCATAATTTAATATACATAGAAATCAGAAACGGGCATGTCAGGATAGACATCGCGAGTGATAATGCGGCCAGTATCTGTGTGCGCTTGAGAGCACCTTGTTGTTCTACTGTGGTGCCCACGCCGCCGGGTCTGTAAATGTCATCGACCTTCTTTATATACGCATACGCTAAAGACCGTATATTCTCTATGGATTTGAACACGTCCTTTGTTTCGCGTAATGCTTGAGCTGTCTCGAGCGTGATGTTGTGAGTGTACGCCAGTGTTTCACGTGCACCGAGGTCCGAAAGGGCGTGCGCTACAACTATTAACCTTGGTTTGGGAGTGTGGCGAAACGCTCGCTCTGCTGTAATGGGCGGATGCAATCTTATCACCTGGTACGTTTCGTTAGTCGGGTCGTAACACACCGGTCCGTGACACGGACCGTCACATTGTATGGGGCACAGTAAGGACAACACGCCGCCGACCGTGACTTCGCACTCGACCGCGGTGGTGTTATCGATTTGCAAAGGATCACATACGCCATTTGCAAAGGATCACATACGCCTCTCCAGTCGCAATGAGGCACATTGTAGTCGACGCGACCGTCGGTCACCATAGCTTTCGTCAGCCAACACACTCGATTGCCCTTCGAAACATCGGCGATCAATGTGAGCGTAGAGGTCGCCGTCGCTTTACTGTACGCCAGGATATCCGTGTGTGAGTGCACGCTCGACGTCGATTGACAACCGGTCATGTCAGACCTGATCAGACCTTCCGAACACATGACCATTAGTTGTGCGGCCGAGAGTATCGCGATCATACCGTTGAGATGTGTAGAAAGCGCGTACACGCCAGCCTTCCACGTTTCCAAAGTTTCCAGCAGTCTAGAGGGAATTGTCTTAGCGCGCACGGCTGTGCTGAATTTGCGTTGGGTAGACACAACGGCTTCGACCTCGCTTAGGATCTGTGGGCTCATGTACTCGTGGTAGGCCAAGACGTGTATAGTCGAGCGCGGTGACGCCCCGAACACTTGACCCGGTTTTGTTGTGGCGATATGCGTGTCCAGTAACGCGGCAAAGTCCGCGTGTCTAGCGTGTATTGATTTTACAGCTCGCTCATACCTCAACAGTACGGTCCGTAGAAGTTCGTTCACTTGTTTCCATGTGCTCGTGGAACACAGGACATCGCAACCTCTGTGATACTCAAGTAAAGCGTCACACACCAGCTGCTTGCACGTTGGAAATACAATCGGTAGTAACTTCTTACTCCACTCTATGTTGAACTCGTATAGTATGTATATGGGCGGTTGCGGCGGTTTGCGCATTTTCTATCTACCCTCCGCTAATATGACTCTGTGGTCTGTCTCCTGAGATGGTGCGGTTGGAACTTGCGAGAGTGCACTATCGACGGTCGGCGTTTCCATTTCGTCAACTGTGCCATTTTCAGCCGCTGGCAAACGGCCGTCGACGGTCGATGCGAGACACCAACATAACGTTAGACCGCGACCCTCATGCCAGTTTTCTGTAGTACTGGTTGTAGTTTCTGGTGCACACTCGAAACGCCATTACGATCACAATTACGTTGATTAATAAATCCAGTGTTGTAGCGACTGCAGCCAGCGCCGTCGCGCAACTCGTGTCGGTGTTATCTCTCGATACTTTCATCCGTATCCGAGCGTATGCAGAATCTACGGATCTGGTGAAGTTGCTTGTCACTAGCTTGCGCACGTTTGTGTCATGGTGGGCTGAAGTCTCTTAACCCACATGAGAGAATCACACACGGATAAGGTGAGTGATGATATAAAAGTCTTTATTATTAAGAAAAACAAAGAAACCAAAGAATAATAAATAAGGGAGCAGATCCACAAGGACAGGGAAACGGGACGAATCCGACTATAAGAAAAACACAATGGTGTGAGTGGCAGAAACCGAGAACCAGGAAAGTATAAGATAAGAGGAACGGTCTTACTGAGTTGAGCAGGGTACGAGCTGGAGGGAGAGGCAAGTCAGGCTGATGCAGGGGTGGAGGTTGTCGCAGGAGAACGATTAGATCCAGAAAGGCAGGTGAGCGGTGGAGAGCGGAGGCCAGGGAATCGAACAGCGTCGAGATAAAAACACACACCTCAGGCAGGCGGAGAGTATCCAGGACTGGGGGCAGACAAAAACGCAGATCAGGTTGAACAGACAAACTAGTTTTCAGGTCTCTCTGATTCAGGACAGGATTTACCCAACAATTGAGTATCAGCCAGCGTTGAGGTGTGGGAGCGCTGTTCCTTAAATCCTCTGGCCAAGCTGGAGTTAATTGGCTTCAGCTGCAGCTCCCCAACACACTCACCTGCAAACAATGAATGACAACACACAGCAGAAGACAGCAGAACCATGACAATACCCCCCCCCCCCCCCCCCCCCCCCCCCTCAAGGGACGCCACCCGGCGGCCCAGCCGAGGAGGAGAAGGAGGAGGAGGAGGAGGAGGACTCAAAATCCCTGATGAGCGAGACGTCATCAATCCAGGAGGAGGGAATCCACTGACGATTCTCCGGACCGTACCCCTCCCAATCCACCAGGAATTGGCGACCACGACCCCGGGGACGAACACCCAGGATGCGCCGCACCCGGTAGCCGAGACCGCCGTCAGCAAGCCGGACAGGAGGAGGAGGCTCAGTAGGAGGGCACAGAGGGCTGGACACGAAGGGCTTGACCAATGAGACGTGGAACACCGGATGGACCCTCATGGAGGAAGGCAGGGACAGACGCACAGAAACTGGGCTGAGGACCTCAGCTATGGCGTAGGGGCCGATGAACCGGGGGTAGAATTTCTTATTAGCATCCTTCAGTTTGATGTCCCGGGTGGACAACCAGACCCGCTGGCCAGGAGCGTATGCAGGGGCTGGACGGCGGCGCCGGTCAGCCAGCCGGCGGTTGCGGTCGGCGGACCGTTGGAGTGCGGCCTTGGTCTGGGTCCAGGTGCGTCTAGCGCGGCGGATGAACTGGAGAGCTGAGGTCGGAGGATCGGAGTCGGAGGGAAACAGAGGTGGCTGATAACCCAGAGAGATCTTGAATGGGGATTGGCCTGTGGTGGAGGAAATGTGTGAGTTGTGAGCGTACTCTATCCACGCAATCTGGTCACTCCATCCAGATGGATCTTTAGAGCAGACACATCTCAGAATGGCCTCCAGCTCCTGGTTCATCCGCTCGCACTGGCCATTGGTTTGGGGATGGAAGCCAGAGCTCAGAGCGGTTCGAGCACCCAGATGGTTGGCAAATTCCTTCCACACTCGTGACACAAATTGAGGGCCTCGGTCTGAGAGGATCTCTGAGGGGATTCCATGTAGGCGGAAAACCTGAGTGACGAGGAGAATGGCCGTCTCTGCAGAGGTTGGGAGATGTTTAAGGGGAACTAGATGACAGGACTTGGAGAAGCGATCGACAATGGTTAGTATGGTGTCAAAACCTTTGGAGACCGGTAAACTAGAGACAAAATCCAATGCGATGTGGGACCAGGGGCGTGAAGGAATAGACAGGGGACACAGGAGACCTTGAGGTGGCTGGTTGCTGGACTTATTTCGGGCACAAACCTGACATGCGCTTATGTATTCCTTGGTGTCCCTGTAGAGCGTGGGCCACCAGAACGTCCGACGGATGAGGGCCAGCGTTCTACCTACGCCGGGATGGATGGAGAACCTGGAGGTGTGAGCCCACTTGATTACGGCACTGCGAACAGAGGAGGGGACATAGGTTCTGTTAGGGGGCCCCGTACCTGGGTCGGGATCCGTCTGCTGAGCCTCCAAGACCTTGGTGGAAATATCCCAGGTGATAGATCCGAGGACACAGGAAGGAGGAAGGATAGTGGTGGGTTCGACCTCCTTGTCCGGGGCGTAAAGGCGGGATAGGGCGTCAGGTTTGGTGTTCTAAGTTCCGGGTCTGTAAGAGATGAGGTAGTTAAATCGGGAGAAGAATAAAGACCAGCGGGACTGGCGGGGATTAAGCCTCTTGGCCTCCCTCAGATACGCTAGGTTCTTATGGTCCGTCAAGATCTGGATGTGATGTTCCGCCCCCTCAAGCCAGTGACGCCACTCCTCCAGTGCCAGTTTTATGGCCAACAGTTCCCGGTCTCCAACGTCGTAATTCTGTTCGGCTGGGGACAGACGACGAGAGAAAAAGGCACACGGGTGCATAGTATTATCAACTGAGGAGACCTGGGATAATACAGCACCAGCACCGGTGTCAGACGCATCCACCTCCAGGGTGAATTGCCGGAGCGGATCTGGTCGGGTGAGGATGGGTGCCTGAGTGAAACGGTTCTTTAAGGTGATAAATGCTTCTTCTGCCTCAGGGGTCCAGGAAAAAGGTTTGTTAACAGAAGTTAGTTGAGTGAGAGGGGTGGCTATGGAACTGTAGTCTTTAATGAACCTACGATAGAAATTAGCAAACCCCAAGAATCGTTGCAGCTGTCTTCTGATCGTTGGTGAGGGCCACTCCTCCACAGCTCTGATCTTGTCTGGATCTGCCTTCAGCCTTCCGCTCTCTAGAACAAAACCGAGGAACTTGACAGATGAGGAGTGGAATTCACATTTTTCTGCCTTAAAGAACAGACGGTTCTCTAGGAGACGTTGGAGAACTGCACGGACATGTAGACGGTGTTCGGATGGTGATCTGGAGAAAATGAGGATGTCGTCGAGATAAACTGTGACAAATTTGTTGATGAAATCATTGAGGACAGAGTTGATTAGAGACTGAAAGACCGCGGGTGCATTTGTAAGACCAAAAGGCATGACAAGATATTCAAAATGTCCGAGAGGGGTCTTAAAGGCTGTCTTCCATTCATCTCCCTCTCTGATGCGGACCAAATGATATGCATTACGGAGGTCGAGTTTGGTAAATATGGAAGCGTCGTTGACTGGGTCGAATGTAGATGAGAGCAAGGGAAGAGGGTATTTGTTCTTGACAGTTATCTGGTTTAGTTCCCGGTAGTCGATGCAAGGACGTAGAGAGCCGTCTTTTTTAGACACGAAAAAGAAACCAGCTCCCAGTGGAGAATTGGAGGGTCTTATTATGCCTGCTGCAAGAGATTCAGAGATGTACTGTTTCATGGATTCGTGTTCAGGTCTAGAAAGTTTATACAACCTGCTGGTGGGTAATCTTGCGTTTGGGAGGAGATCTATGCACATGTCGAAAGGTCTGTGGGGTGGTAGCGTAGAGGCATTATCCTTGCTGAAGACCTGCTGGAGGTCATGGCATTCAGTGGGAACTCTCGACAAGTCGAGAGGCTCTGGGATCTTGGCCTTGGGGTTGAGTATAGGAATCGATGCGGATGATAAACAGTTAGACAAACAAAAACAGCTCCAGTTACTGATGCTCCCTGTTCTCCAGTCGATCTGCGGGTTGTGCTTTTTTAGCCATTCGTGTCCCAAAACAACAGGTGATTGTGGGGAAGGAAAAACAAAAAAGGAGAGTACCTCATGGTGATTTCCGGATACCCTTAGGTTAACGGGAACCGTCTGGTGGGTTATGGTGGTCAGAGAACAGCCGTCCAGGGAGGACGCACGAAGGGGTGTGGTGAGACGTACCGTGGGGATCTCCAGCTGTTGAACCACAGCCAGATCCAGAATATTGCGCTCGCAACCGGAGTCCACCAGGGCGTCTGCAGAAAAGGTTTGATTATTAAATGAGACCAAACAGTTCACGGAACACAGGGATCTTGGATTTGTGGTGCCACCCACCAGTAACCCTGGACCTACTGGTGGGTGCGATCTTTTGGCCAGACAGGGCAGTGTGAAATCATGTGACCCGCTTGACCACAGTAGAGACAAAGGCCAGCCGTCCTCCGCCTCAGTTTCTCCTCAGGAGTAAGTTGAGCCCTTCCCAGCTGCATAGGTTCAGGTTGCGACACTAGCGCTACCGGGGTGCGGGAGGACATTTCAGGGGCGGAGAGGGAAGGTAGATGCCGTGAAACCCTACGTCTGTCCTTGAGACGTCTCTCAATGCGTGAGGCCAAGGAGATGAGACTTTCCAGGTTCTCAGAATCTGGACAGAAGGCTAACTGATCCTGAAGATCATCAGATAGGGACTGAGAAAAAGCAGCTCGGAGTGACGCGTCATCTAGTGTAGATATGGAAGCTAAGGTCCTAAATTCTATGGCGAAATCTAATACTGTTAATCTCCCCTGGCGTAGACTCCAGATTTTTCTTGCTATTTCCGCAGGGTTGTCGGGTGTATCAAATATCTGAGAAAATTCTGACAGAAATTCATGGAGAGGACCGAGTAGAAAACCAGGCTGGCGACTTCTAGCCTCAGCCCACAATAACGCTTTCCCACGTAACAATCCCACAATAAACGAAATCTTTATAGGATCGCTGGAAAACGTGTCAGGAGATCGTTTAAACACCAAATCACATAGCAAAAGGAAACTACGACATCTGCCAGGCTCACCTGAGAAGGTGTCTGGTGTGGGCGAATCGGCAACCCGGAAATGACCTGGTGCCGGCGGAACCGGAAGAGGCGGCGCAGGTGGAGGGGAGGAAATGGATGAGGCTGCTGCGCCGAGTTGAGCCCGCAGCTGCCGGTTTTCGGTGTCGAGGTGAATTAACCGTTGATTAGTGAGATTCAACTGTTCGATCACAGACTGTATGGACTTTTCATGTTGGGTTAACGTGGATACTAACGTCGGAAGAAGTGATTCACTCATGGGATCGGGAGTTCTTTGGCTGGCTGATTCTGTCATGGTGGGCTGAAGTCTCTTAACCCACATGAGAGAATCACACACGGATAAGGTGAGTGATGATATAAAAGTCTTTATTATTAAGAAAAACAAAGAAACCAAAGAATAATAAATAAGGGCGCAGATCCACAAGGACAGGGAAACGGGACGAATCCGACTATAAGAAAAACACAATGGTGTGAGTGGCAGAAACCGAGAACCAGGAAAGTATAAGATAAGAGGAACGGTCTTACTGAGTTGAGCAGGGTACGAGCTGGAGGGAGAGGCAAGTCAGGCTGATGCAGGGGTGGAGGTTGTCGCAGGAGAACGATTAGATCCAGAAAGGCAGGTGAGCGGTGGAGAGCGGAGGCCAGGGAATCGAACAGTGTCGAGATAAAAACACACACCTCAGGCAGGCGGAGAGTATCCAGGACTGGGGGCAGACAAAGACGCAGATCAGGTTGAACAGACAAACTAGTTTTCAGGTCTCTCTGATTCAGGACAGGATTTACCCAACAATTGAGTATCAGCCAGCGTTGAGGTGTGGGAGCGCTGTTCCTTAAATCCTCTGGCCAAGCTGGAGTTAATTGGCTTCAGCTGCAGCTCCCCAACACACTCACCTGCAAACAATGAATGACAACACACAGCAGAAGACAGGAGAACCATGACAGTTTCATATGGCACTTTGCGCGAGACTCACACAAACTGCAGTGGCGACCGTCGCGTCAGTGCAAAGTTTTTCCGATATATCGCTCGCAACATCGTTTGTCATTTGCTGTACACTGCGCACACTGGCCGCGAGGTCGCGGAGAAGGTCTTCGTTACGAGCTACTCTGGAAGCGCCGTGGTTGATGAGGATGATCATCTTTAGCAATAGTTCATCTCGAAGCGCAACGATGGTGAGGGCGACGGGTTGGCCGGTTCCGCCTTCAGGCCACTCGGTTGCCGCTAGATTGCCCAATGCCACACACGCAGACAAACCCTGTACACACTCAATGACCCATGTGCGATCGTTGATTTCTGCTAGTATGTTTGCTAGGTCTACGTGCTTCCACGGATCGGGCGTGGGCACGCGCTTGTTTTTAGAGGCTTTCTCGCGCAGACTCTACCCTGCACGACCGCTAGTGGCCGCACTAGCTATATTTATCTTTATTTGTTTCACACACACACACACACACACACACACACACACACACACACACACACACACACACACACACACACACACACACACACACACACACACACACACACACACACACACACACAGGCCCTTGCGTGCAAACCCCGGTCAGGCCTGCAGTGTACACATCAGAGACATGATGTTCTTTCACAGAACTGAGGTTGTTCATTACTAAATGACTTTTACAGGAATATTGTTATTATACTATTCAACAGGTTGATCATAATAATGTGTATTAAACCCACAACCTAGCACTGAGGACAGAGGGACCTTATTTAAATTAGTACTTAATGGAAACGATACATAATGATACATAAGAGCCATGTCATACATTCAGCCTAGGAATAGTAGCATTGTGCACTATTAAAAATATACACATCAATTGCTCGAATCCCATTGTTGCAAAGTAAAACTCTAATAAAACTCTAGTCTGACATCAACAGAGAAGACTTAGTGTATGTACTACAAATACAGCATTAGGATTTCGAGTGGACCGTGCACCTTGCGAACCATCAGAGGCTTATGACGCATTATATCTTCCAGTTGCTATTAGACAACTTATCACAATTACGTTGATTAATAAATCCAGTGTTGTAGCGACTGCAGCCAGCGCCGTCGCGCAACTCGTGTCGGTGTTATCTCTCGATACTTTCATTCGTATCCGAGCGTATGCAGAATCTACGGATCTGGTGAAGTTGCTTGTCACTAGCTTGCGCACATTTGATATGGCACTTTGCGCGTGACTCACACAACCTGCAGTGGCGACCGTCGCATCAGTGCAAAGTTTTTCCGATAAATCGCTCGCAACATTGTTTGTCATTTGCTGTACACTGCGCACACTGGCCGCGAGGTCGCGGAGAGGGTCTTCGTTACGAGTTGTGTAATATCCGCTGACTTGCCGATTCAATTCTGGTGGCGCTGACCCAAACGAGAACGCTTTGAAGGCGCATGTCGTGGTAACTCTGGTAGCACCGTGGTTGACGAGGACGATCATCTTTAGCAATAGTTCATCTCGAAGCGCAACGATGGTGAGGGCGACGGGTTGGCCGGTTCCGCCTTCAGGCCACTCGGTTGCCGCTAGATTGCCCAATGCCACACACGCAGACGAACCCTGTACACACTCAATGACCTGTGTGCGATCGTTGATTTCTGCTAGTACGTTTGCTAGTTCTACGTGCTTCCACGGATCTGGCGTGGGCACGCGCTTGTTTTAGAGGCGTTTTCGCGCAGCCTCTACCCTGCACGACCGCTCGTGGCCGCACTAGCTATATTTATCTTTATTTGTTTCACACACACACACACACACACACACACACACACACACACACACACACACACACACACACACACACACACACACACACACACACACACACACACACACACACACACACACACACACACACAGGCCCTTGCGTGCAAACCCCGGTCAGGCCTGCAGTGTACACATCAGAGACATGATGTTCTTTCACAGAACTGAGGTTGTTCATTACTAAATGACTTTTACAGGAATATTGTTATTATACTATTCAACAGGTTGATCATAATAATGTGTATTAAACCCACAACCTATCCCTGAGGACAGAGGGACTTTATTTAAATTAGTACTTAATGGAAACGATACATAATGATACATAAGAGCCATGTCATACATTCAGCCTAGGAATAGTAGCATTGTGCACTATTAAAAATATACACATCAATTGCTCGAATCCCATTGTTGCAAAGTAAAACTCTAATAAAACTCTAGTCTGACATCAACAGAGAAGACTTAGTGTATGTACTACAAATACAGCATTAGGATTTCGAGTGGACCGTGCACCTTGTGAACCATCAGAGGCTTATGACGCAAAATATCTTCCAGTTGCTATTAGACAAGTTATAATTATCGACCATTTTTCGGAACTGGTTTCTTGGGTCCGTGAGTAAATGCCAAATGAGATGATAGTCCTTAAGTAAGTTCCTGGCGATCCCATGTCACGCTCTTGCCCATCAGCCGGTGAACGCTGAGACGGAACTCGATGAGAGCGATGTATTTTTTAAGTGCTCTGAATGTACTTCTAACAAGCGTGCGATTCACTTCGTGAGTAAACCGCAGCTGCAGCTGATTCAAACAGTCGAGCCAACTTTCTACATCACAATATTTGTTTTGTAGTTAGTCAAGTTACCTTTTGTGTGGCGCATGCACGGGTCGTTAGCATCCAGCTCCCAGTTTAGAGTCCTGCGCGACGGCGCTGGCTGCAGTCGCTACAACACTGGATTTATTAATCAACGTAATTGTGATAACTTGTCTAATAGCAACTGGAAGATATAATGCGTCATAAGCCTCTGATGGTTCACAAGGTGCACGGTCCACTCGAAATCCTAATGCTGTATTTGTAGTACATACACTAAGTCTTCTCTGTTGATGTCAGACTAGAGTTTTATTAGAGTTTTACTTTGCAACAATGGGATTCGAGCAATTGATGTGTATATTTTTAATAGTGCACAATGCTACTATTCCTAGGCTGAATGTATGACATGGCTCTTATGTATCATTATGTATCGTTTCCATTAAGTACTAATTTAAATAAGGTCCCTCTGTCCTCAGTGCTAGGTTGTGGGTTTAATACACATTATTATGATCAACCTGTTGAATAGTATAATAACAATATTCCTGTAAAAGTCATTTAGTAATGAACAACCTCAGTTCTGTGAAAGAACATCATGTCTCTGATGTGTACACTGCAGGCCTGACCGGGGTTTGCACGCAAGGGCCTGTGTGTGTTTGTGTGTGTGTGTGTGTGTGTGTGTGTGTGTGTGTGTGTGTGTGTGTGTGTGTGTGTGTGTGTGTGTGTGTGTGTGTGTGTGTGTGTGTGTGTGTGTGTGTGTGTGTGTGTGTGTGTGAAACAAATAAAGATAAATATAGCTAGTGCGGCCACTAGCGGTCGTGCAGGGTAGAGTCTGCGCGAGAAAGCCTCTAAAAACAAGCGCGTGCCCACGCCCGATCCGTGGAAGCACGTAGACCTAGCAAACATACTAGCAGAAATCAACGATCGCACATGGGTCATTGAGTGTGTACAGGGTTTGTCTGCGTGTGTGGCATTGGGCAATCTAGCGGCAACCGAGTGGCCTGAAGGCGGAACCGGCCAACCCGTCGCCCTCACCATCGTTGCGCTTCGAGATGAACTATTGCTAAAGATGATCATCCTCATCAACCACGGCGCTTCCAGAGTAGCTCGTAACGAAGACCTTCTCCGCGACCTCGCGGCCAGTGTGCGCAGTGTACAGCAAATGACAAACGATGTTGCGAGCGATATATCGGAAAAACTTTGCACTGACGCGACGGTCGCCACTGCAGTTTGTGTGAGTCTCGCGCAAAGTGCCATATGAAACTGTCATGGTTCTCCTGTCTTCTGCTGTGTGTTGTCATTCATTGTTTGCAGGTGAGTGTGTTGGGGAGCTGCAGCTGAAGCCAATTAACTCCAGCTTGGCCAGAGGATTTAAGGAACAGCGCTCCCACACCTCAACGCTGGCTGATACTCAATTGTTGGGTAAATCCTGTCCTGAATCAGAGAGACCTGAAAACTAGTTTGTCTGTTCAACCTGATCTGCGTCTTTGTCTGCCCCCAGTCCTGGATACTCTCCGCCTGCCTGAGGTGTGTGTTTTTATCTCGACACTGTTCGATTCCCTGGCCTCCGCTCTCCACCGCTCACCTGCCTTTCTGGATCTAATCGTTCTCCTGCGACAACCTCCACCCCTGCATCAGCCTGACTTGCCTCTCCCTCCAGCTCGTACCCTGCTCAACTCAGTAAGACCGTTCCTCTTATCTTATACTTTCCTGGTTCTCGGTTTCTGCCACTCACACCATTGTGTTTTTCTTATAGTCGGATTCGTCCCGTTTCCCTGTCCTTGTGGATCTGCGCCCTTATTTATTATTCTTTGGTTTCTTTGTTTTTCTTAATAATAAAGACTTTTATATCATCACTCACCTTATCCGTGTGTGATTCTCTCATGTGGGTTAAGAGACTTCAGCCCACCATGACAGAATCAGCCAGCCAAAGAACTCCCGATCCCATGAGTGAATCACTTCTTCCGACGTTAGTATCCACGTTAACCCAACATGAAAAGTCCATACAGTCTGTGATCGAACAGTTGAATCTCACTAATCAACGGTTAATTCACCTCGACACCGAAAACCGGCAGCTGCGGGCTCAACTCGGCGCAGCAGCCTCATCCATTTCCTCCCCTCCACCTGCGCCGCCTCTTCCGGTTCCGCCGGCACCAGGTCATTTCCGGGTTGCCGATTCGCCCACACCAGACACCTTCTCAGGTGAGCCTGGCAGATGTCGTAGTTTCCTTTTGCTATGTGATTTGGTGTTTAAACGATCTCCTGACACGTTTTCCAGCGATCCTATAAAGATTTCGTTTATTGTGGGATTGTTACGTGGGAAAGCGTTATTGTGGGCTGAGGCTAGAAGTCGCCAGCCTGGTTTTCTACTCGGTCCTCTCCATGAATTTCTGTCAGAATTTTCTCAGATATTTGATACACCCGACAACCCTGCGGAAATAGCAAGAAAAATCTGGAGTCTACGCCAGGGGAGATTAACAGTATTAGATTTCGCCATAGAATTTAGGACCTTAGCTTCCATATCTACACTAGATGACGCGTCACTCCGAGCTGCTTTTTCTCAGTCCCTATCTGATGATCTTCAGGATCAGTTAGCCTTCTGTCCAGATTCTGAGAACCTGGAAAGTCTCATCTCCTTGGCCTCACGCATTGAGAGACGTCTCAAGGACAGACGTAGGGTTTCACGGCATCTACCTTCCCTCTCCGCCCCTGAAATGTCCTCCCGCACCCCGGTAGCGCTAGTGTCGCAACCTGAACCTATGCAGCTGGGAAGGGCTCAACTTACTCCTGAGGAGAAACTGAGGCGGAGGACGGCTGGCCTTTGTCTCTACTGTGGTCAAGCGGGTCACATGATTTCACACTGCCCTGTCTGGCCAAAAGATCGCACCCACCAGTAGGTCCAGGGTTACTGGTGGGTGGCACCACAAATCCAAGATCCCTGTGTTCCGTGAACTGTTTGGTCTCATTTAATAATCAAACCTTTTCTGCAGACGCCCTGGTGGACTCCGGTTGCGAGCGCAATATTCTGGATCTGGCTGTGGTTCAACAGCTGGAGATCCCCACGGTACGTCTCACCACACCCCTTCGTGCGTCCTCCCTGGACGGCTGTTCTCTGACCACCATAACCCACCAGACGGTTCCCGTTAACCTAAGGGTATCCGGAAATCACCATGAGGTACTCTCCTTTTTTGTTTTTCCTTCCCCACAATCACCTGTTGTTTTGGGACACGAATGGCTAAAAAAGCACAACCCGCAGATCGACTGGAGAACAGGGAGCATCAGTAACTGGAGCTGTTTTTGTTTGTCTAACTGTTTATCATCCGCATCGATTCCTATACTCAACCCCAAGGCCAAGATCCCAGAGCCTCTCGACTTGTCGAGAGTTCCCACTGAATGCCATGACCTCCAGCAGGTCTTCAGCAAGGATAATGCCTCTACGCTACCACCCCACAGACCTTTCGACATGTGCATAGATCTCCTCCCAAACGCAAGATTACCCACCAGCAGGTTGTATAAACTTTCTAGACCTGAACACGAATCCATGAAACAGTACATCTCTGAATCTCTTGCAGCAGGCATAATAAGACCCTCCAATTCTCCACTGGGAGCTGGTTTCTTTTTCGTGTCTAAAAAAGACGGCTCTCTACGTCCTTGCATCGACTACCGGGAACTAAACCAGATAACTGTCAAGAACAAATACCCTCTTCCCTTGCTCTCATCTACATTCGACCCAGTCAACGACGCTTCCATATTTACCAAACTCGACCTCCGTAATGCATATCATTTGGTCCGCATCAGAGAGGGAGATGAATGGAAGACAGCCTTTAAGACCCCTCTCGGACATTTTGAATATCTTGTCATGCCTTTTGGTCTTACAAATGCACCCGCGGTCTTTCAGTCTCTAATCAACTCTGTCCTCAATGATTTCATCAACAAATTTGTCACAGTTTATCTCGACGACATCCTCATTTTCTCCAGATCACCATCCGAACACCGTCTACATGTCCGTGCAGTTCTCCAACGTCTCCTAGAGAACCGTCTGTTCTTTAAGGCAGAAAAATGTGAATTCCACTCCTCATCTGTCAAGTTCCTCGGTTTTGTTCTAGAGAGCGGAAGGCTGAAGGCAGATCCAGACAAGATCAGAGCTGTGGAGGAGTGGCCCTCACCAACGATCAGAAGACAGCTGCAACGATTCTTGGGGTTTGCTAATTTCTATCGTAGGTTCATTAAAGACTACAGTTCCATAGCCACCCCTCTCACTCAACTAACTTCTGTTAACAAACCTTTTTCCTGGACCCCTGAGGCAGAAGAAGCATTTATCACCTTAAAGAACCGTTTCACTCAGGCACCCATCCTCACCCGACCAGATCCGCTCCGGCAATTCACCCTGGAGGTGGATGCGTCTGACACCGGTGCTGGTGCTGTATTATCCCAGGTCTCCTCAGTTGATAATACTATGCACCCGTGTGCCTTTTTCTCTCGTCGTCTGTCCCCAGCCGAACAGAATTACGACGTTGGAGACCGGGAACTGTTGGCCATAAAACTGGCACTGGAGGAGTGGCGTCACTGGCTTGAGGGGGCGGAACATCACATCCAGATCTTGACGGACCATAAGAACCTAGCGTATCTGAGGGAGGCCAAGAGGCTTAATCCCCGCCAGTCCCGCTGGTCTTTATTCTTCTCCCGATTTAACTACCTCATCTCTTACAGACCCGGAACTTAGAACACCAAACCTGACGCCCTATCCCGCCTTTACGCCCCGGACAAGGAGGTCGAACCCACCACTATCCTTCCTCCTTCCTGTGTCCTCGGATCTATCACCTGGGATATTTCCACCAAGGTCTTGGAGGCTCAGCAGACGGATCCCGACCCAGGTACGGGGCCCCCTAACAGAACCTATGTCCCCTCCTCTGTTCGCAGTGCCGTAATCAAGTGGGCTCACACCTCCAGGTTCTCCATCCATCCCGGCGTAGGTAGAACGCTGGCCCTCATCCGTCGGACGTTCTGGTGGCCCACGCTCTACAGGGACACCAAGGAATACATAAGCGCATGTCAGGTTTGTGCCCGAAATAAGTCCAGCAACCAGCCACCTCAAGGTCTCCTGTGTCCCCTGTCTATTCCTTCACGCCCCTGGTCCCACATCGCATTGGATTTTGTCTCTAGTTTACCGGTCTCCAAAGGTTTTGACACCATACTAACCATTGTCGATCGCTTCTCCAAGTCCTGTCATCTAGTTCCCCTTAAACATCTCCCAACCTCTGCAGAGACGGCCATTCTCCTCGTCACTCAGGTTTTCCGCCTACATGGAATCCCCTCAGAGATCCTCTCAGACCGAGGCCCTCAATTTGTGTCACGAGTGTGGAAGGAATTTGCCAACCATCTGGGTGCTCGAACCGCTCTGAGCTCTGGCTTCCATCCCCAAACCAATGGCCAGTGCGAGCGGATGAACCAGGAGCTGGAGGCCATTCTGAGATGTGTCTGCTCTAAAGATCCATCTGGATGGAGTGACCAGATTGCGTGGATAGAGTACGCTCACAACTCACACATTTCCTCCACCACAGGCCAATCCCCATTCAAGATCTCTCTGGGTTATCAGCCACCTCTGTTTCCCTCCGACTCCGATCCTCCGACCTCAGCTCTCCAGTTCATCCGCCGCGCTAGACGCACCTGGACCCAGACCAAGGCCGCACTCCAACGGTCCGCCGACCGCAACCGCCGGCTGGCTGACCGGCGCCGCCGTCCAGCCCCTGCATACGCTCCTGGCCAGCGGGTCTGGTTGTCCACCCGGGACATCAAACTGAAGGATGCTAATAAGAAATTCTACCCCCGGTTCATCGGCCCCTACGCCATAGCTGAGGTCCTCAGCCCAGTTTCTGTGCGTCTGTCCCTGCCTTCCTCCATGAGGGTCCATCCGGTGTTCCACGTCTCATTGGTCAAGCCCTTCGTGTCCAGCCCTCTGTGCCCTCCTACTGAGCCTCCTCCTCCTGTCCGGCTTGCTGACGGCGGTCTCGGCTACCGGGTGCGGCGCATCCTGGGTGTTCGTCCCCGGGGTCGTGGTCGCCAATTCCTGGTGGATTGGGAGGGGTACGGTCCGGAGAATCGTCAGTGGATTCCCTCCTCCTGGATTGATGACGTCTCGCTCATCAGGGATTTTGAGTCCTCCTCCTCCTCCTCCTCCTTCTCCTCCTCGGCTGGGCCGCCGGGTGGCGTCCCTTGAGGGGGGGGGGGGGGGTATTGTCATGGTTCTGCTGTCTTCTGCTGTGTGTTGTCATTCATTGTTTGCAGGTGAGTGTGTTGGGGAGCTGCAGCTGAAGCCAATTAACTCCAGCTTGGCCAGAGGATTTAAGGAACAGCGCTCCCACACCTCAACGCTGGCTGATACTCAATTGTTGGGTAAATCCTGTCCTGAATCAGAGAGACCTGAAAACTAGTTTGTCTGTTCAACCTGATCTGCGTTTTTGTCTGCCCCCAGTCCTGGATACTCTCCGCCTGCCTGAGGTGTGTTTTTTTATCTCGACGCTGTTCGATTCCCTGGCCTCCGCTCTCCACCGCTCACCTGCCTTTCTGGATCTAATCGTTCTCCTGCGACAACCTCCACCCCTGCATCAGCCTGACTTGCCTCTCCCTCCAGCTCGTACCCTGCTCAACTCAGTAAGACCGTTCCTCTTATCTTATACTTTCCTGGTTCTCGGTTTCTGCCACTCACACCATTGTGTTTTTCTTATAGTCGGATTCGTCCCGTTTCCCTGTCCTTGTGGATCTGCTCCCTTATTTATTATTCTTTGGTTTCTTTGTTTTTCTTAATAATAAAGACTTTTATATCATCACTCACCTTATCCGTGTGTGATTCTCTCATGTGGGTTAAGAGACTTCAGCCCACCATGACACAAACGTGCGCAAGCTAGTGACAAGCAACTTCACCAGATCCGTAGATTCTGCATACGCTCGGATACGGATGAAAGTATCGAGAGATAACACCGACACGAGTTGCGCGACGGCGCTGGCTGCAGTCGCTACAACACTGGATTTATTAATCAACGTAATTGTGATCGTAATGGCGTTTCGAGTGTGCACCAGAAACTACAACCAGTACTACAGAAAACTGGCATGAGGGTCGCGGTCTAACGTTATGTTGGTGTCTCGCATCGACCGTCGACGGCCGTTTGCCAGCGGCTGAAAATGGCACAGTTGACGAAATGGAAACGCCGACCGTCGATAGTGCACTCTCGCAAGTTCCAACCGCACCATCTCAGGAGACAGACCACAGAGTCATATTAGCGGAGGGTAGATAGAAAATGCGCAAACCGCCGCAACCGCCCATATACATACTATACGAGTTCAACATAGAGTGGAGTAAGAAGTTACTACCGATTGTATTTCCAACGTGCAAGCAGCTGGTGTGTGACGCTTTACTTGAGTATCACAGAGGTTGCGATGTCCTGTGTTCCACGAGCACATGGAAACAAGTGAACGAACTTCTACGGACCGTACTGTTGAGGTATGAGCGAGCTGTAAAATCAATACACGCTAGACACGCGGACTTTGCCGCGTTACTGGACACGCATATCGCCACAACAAAACCGGGTCAAGTGTTCGGGGCGTCACCGCGCTCGACTATACACGTCTTGGCCTACCACGAGTACATGAGCCCACAGATCCTAAGCGAGGTCGAAGCCGTTGTGTCTACCCAACGCAAATTCAGCACAGCCGTGCGCGCTAAGACAATTCCCTCTAGACTGCTGGAAACTTTGGAAACGTGGAAGGCTGGCGTGTACGCGCTTTCTACACATCTCAACGGTATGATCGCGATACTCTCGGCCGCACAACTAATGGTCATGTGTTCGGAAGGTCTGATCAGGTCTGACATGACCGGTTGTCAATCGACGTCGAGCGTGCACTCACACACGGATATCCTGGCGTACAGTAAAGCGACGGCGACCTCTACGCTCACATTGATCGCCGATGTTTCGAAGGGCAATCGAGTGTGTTGGCTGACGAAAGCTATGGTGACCGACGGTCGCGTCGACTACAATGTGCCTCATTGCGACTGGAGAGGCGTATGTGATCCTTTGCAAATGGCGTATGTGATCCTTTGCAAATCGATAACACCACCGCGGTCGAGTGCGAAGTCACGGTCGGCGGCGTGTTGTCCTTACTGTGCCCCATACAATGTGACGGTCCGTGTCACGGACCGGTGTGTTACGACCCGACTAACGAAACGTACCAGGTGATAAGATTGCATCCGCCCATTACAGCAGAGCGAGCGTTTCGCCACACTCCCAAACCAAGGTTAATAGTTGTAGCGCACGCCCTTTCGGACCTCGGTGCACGTGAAACACTGGCGTACACTCACAACATCACGCTCGAGACAGCTCAAGCATTACGCGAAACAAAGGACGTGTTCAAATCCATAGAGAATATACGGTCTTTAGCGTATGCGTATATAAAGAAGGTCGATGACATTTACAGACCCGGCGGCGTGGGCACCACAGTAGAACAACAAGGTGCTCTCAAGCGCACACAGATACTGGCCGCATTATCACTCGCGATGTCTATCCTGACATGCCCGTTTCTGATTTCTATGTATATTAAATTATGACAAGAGCTACGGTGGTTACGATTACACTCTGACCACGTGCCTTAGTTTCTGCTAGTGACCTATAAATACATTTGCCCACTTGCTCTCACTGCCATTAAAGCGGCTGTAGCCACACGTACAACATCCAAGAAAAAAAAATCTCGCTGTCTGTACTGGGTGTACTCTCAGTAGTCGCAGTTGCTCAGGCCATGGTGGTACGCTCACATAACGCCTCTGAGATACGTCCCATCACACCACCTCCTAGACTACTCGCGAAGGAGTATTCAACACCCCCTTTGTACGAAGACAACCATTATAACGAGCACAGCACAACGCTTGCCGCACGCGAAGACAACATGCAGTAGACAACGCTACCACCTGTCGTGAGAACAACGGATTCGAGTGACAACGATCGCGACTATGACGAGCACATTACAACACCCTCTGTGCACGAAGACCAGGTGCAGGAGACAACGCTACCACCTGTCGTGGGAAACAAGAATTTGGTTAACAATGATCATCGTCGTGTCCCATTGTAAACGGGCGTGCCATCGCACACATCGTACATGTGTGTTAACCCACCTGTATGCGACAGACTTTGTGTGTTGCATGACATCGGGATGTATTGACGTCTGTGTCAATACAGGACTCTCTATAAGCCGGGAGCTGGACGCTAACGACCCGTGCATGCGCCACACAAAAGGTATCGTACATGTGTTAACCCACCTGTATGCGACAGACTTTGTGTGTTGCATGACATTGAGATGTATTGACGTCTGTGTCAATACAGGACTCTCTAAGCTGGGAGCTGGACGCTAACAACCCGTGCATGCGCCACACAAAAGGTAACTCGACTAACTACAAAACGCATATTGTGATGTAGAAAGTTGGCTTGACTGTTTGAATCAGCTGCAGCTGCGGTTTACTCACGAAGTGAATCGCACGCTTGTTAGAAGTACATTCGGAGCACTTAAAAAATACATCGCTCTCATCGAGTTCCGTCTCAGCGTTCACCGGCTGATGGGCAAGAGCGTGACGTGGGATCGCCAGGATCTTACTTAAGGACTATCATCTCATTTGGCATTTACTCACGGACCCAAGAAACCAGTTCAGAAAAATGGTCGAGAATTATAACTTGTCTAATAGCAACTGGAAGATATGTTGCGTCATAAGCCTCTGATGGTTCACAAGGTGCACGGTCCACTCGAAATCCTAATGCTGTATTTGTAGTACATACACTAAGTCTTCTCTGTTGATGTCAGACTAGAGTTTTATTAGAGTTTTACTTTGCAACGATGGGATTCGAGCAATTGATGTGTATATTTTTAATAGTGCACAATGCTACTATTCCTAGGCTGAATGTATGACATGTCTCTTATGTATCATTATGTATCGTTTCCATTAAGTACTAATTTAAATAAAGTCCCTCTGTCCTCAGTGCTAGGTTGTGGGTTTAATACACATTATTATGATCAACCTGTTGAATAGTATAATAACAATATTCCTGTAAAAGTCATTTAGTAATGAACAACCTCAGTTCTGTGAAAGAACATCATGTCTCTGATGTGTACACTGCAGGCCTGACCGGTCTTGCTGGGGCCTCTCTCCTGGAGGCGCTCAATCAGACCCAGTGGTGACACGTGGCAAGACGCTCCTCGGGGCGCGTCTTGCTTGGGCCTCTCTCCTGGAGGCGCTCAGTCAGACCCAGTGGTGACACGTGGCAAGAAGCTCCTCGGGGCGCATCTTGCTTGGGCCTCTCTCCTGGAGGCGCTCAGTCAGACCCAGTGTTGACACGTGGCAAGACGCTCGTCGGGGCGTGTCTTGCTTGGGCCTCTCTCCTGGAGGCGCTCAGTCAGACCCAGTGTTGACATGTGGCAAGACACTCCTCGGGGCGCGTCTTACTTGGGCCTCTCTCATGGAGGCCCTCTGTCAGACCCAGTGTTGACATGTGTCAAGACGCTCCTCGGGGCGCGTCTTGCTTTGGCCTCTCTCGTGGAGGCGCTCAGTGAGACCGAGTGCTGACATGTGGCAAGAAGCTCCTCGGGGCGCGTCTTGCTTGGGCTTCTCTCCTGGAGGCCCTCAGTAAGACCCATTGTTGACATGTGGCAAGACGCTCCTCGTGGCGCGTCTTGCTTGGGCCTCTCTCCAGAAGGCCCTCAATCAGACCCAGTGTTGACACGTGGCAAGACGCTCCTCGGGGCGCGTCTTGCTTGGGCCTCTCTCCTGGAGGCGCTCAGTCAGACTGAGTAGTGACATGTGGCCTGATGCTCCTCGGGGCGCGTCTTGCTTGGGCCTCTCTCCTGGAGGCGCTCAGTCAGAACCAGTGGTGACATGTGGCAAGACACTCCTCGGGGCGCGTCTTGCTTGGGCCTCTCTCCTGGAGGCCCTCTGTCAGACCCAGTGTTGACATGTGTCAAGACGCTCCACGGGGCGGGTCTTGCTTGGGCTTCTCTCCTGGAGGCCCTCAGTCAGACCCATTGTTGACATGTGGCAAGACGCTCCTCGGGGCGCGTCTTGCTTGGGCCTCTCTCCTGGAGGCGCTCAGTCAGACCGAGTGCTGACATGTGGCAAGACGCTCCTCGGGCCGCGTGGTGCTTGGGCTTCGTTCCTGGAGGCCCTCAGTCAGACCCATTGTTGACATGTGGCAAGACGCTCCTCGGGGCGCGTCTTGCTTGGGCCTCTCTCCTGGAGGCGCTCAGTCAGAACCAGAGGGTACATGTGGCAAGACGCTCCTCGGGGCGCGTCTTGCTTGGGCCTCTCTCCTGGAGACCCTCTGTCAGACCCAGTGTTGACATGTGGCAAGACGCTCCTCCGGGCGCATCTTGCTTGGGCCTCTCTCCTGGAGGCCCTCAGTAAGACCCATTGTTGACATGTGGCAAGACGCTCCTCGGGGCGCGTCTTGCTTGGGCCTCTCTCCAGAAGGCCCTCAATCAGACCCAGTGTTGACATGTGGCAAGACGCTCCTCGGGGCGCGTCTCGCTTGGGCCTCTCTCCTGGAGGCGCTCAGTCAGACCCAGTGTTGACATGTGGCAAGACGCTCCTCGGGGCGCGTCTTGCTTGGGCTTCTCTCCTGGAGGCCCTCAGTCAGACCCATTGTTGACATGTGGCAAGACGCTCCTCGGGGCACGTCTTGCTTGGGCCTCTCTCCTGGAGGCGCTCAGTCAGACCCAGTGGTGACACGTGGCAAGACGCTCCTCGGGGCGCATCTTGCTTGGGCCTCTCTCCTGGAGGCGCTCAGTCAGACCCAGTGTTGACACGTGGCAAGAAGCTCCTCGGGGCGCGTCTTGCTTGGGCCTCTCTCCTGGAGGCGCTCAGTCAGACCCAGTGTTGACATGTGGCAAGACACTCCTCGGGGCGCGTCTTGCTTGGGCCTCTCTCATGGAGGCCCTCAGTAAAACCCATTGTTGACATGTGGCCTGACGCTCCTCGGGGCGCGTCTTGCTTGGGCCTCTCTCCTGGAGGCCCTCTGTCAGACCCAGTGTTGACATGTGTCAAGACGCTCCTCGGGGCGCGTCTTGCTTTGGCTTCTCTTCGGGAGGCCCTCAGTCATACCCATTGTTGACATGTGGCAAGACGCTCCTCGGGGCGCGTCTTGCTTTGGCCTCTCTCCTGGAGGCGCTCAGTCAGACCGAGTGCCGACATGTGGCAAGACGCTCCTCGGGCCGCGTGTTGCTTGGGCTTCTCTCCTGGAGGCCCTCAGTCAGACCCATTGTTGACATGTTGCAAGACGCTCCTTTGGGCGCGTCTTGCTTGGGCCTCTCTCCTGGAGGCGCTCAGTCAGACCGAGTGCTGACATGTGGAAAGACGCTCCTCGGGGCGCGTCTTGCTTGGGCTTCTCTCCTGGAGGCACTCAGAAAGACCCAGTGTTGACATGTGACAAGACGCTCCTCGGGGCGCGTCTTGCTTGGGCCTCTCTCCTGGAGGCGCTCAGTCAGACCCAGTGGTGACATGTGGCAAGACACTCCTCGGGGCGCGTCTTGCTTGGGCCTCTCTCCTGGAGGCCCTCTGTCAGACCGAGTGTTGGCATGTGGCAAGACGCTCCTCAGGGCGCGTCTTTGTTGGGTCTCTCTCCTGGAGGCGCTCAGTCAGACCCAGTGGTGACATGTGGCAAGACGCTCCTCGGGGCGCGTATTGCTTGGATCTCTCTCCTCGATGCCCTCTGTCAGACCGAGTGTTGACATGTGGCAAGACTCTCCTCGGGGCCCGTCTTGATTGGGCTTCTCTCATGGAGGCCCTCAGTCAGACCCAGTGTTGACATGTGTCAAGACGCTCCTCGGGGCGCGTCTTGCTGGGGCTTCTCTAATGGAGGCACTCAGTCAGACCCAGTGTTGACATGTGGCAAGACGCTCCTCGGGGCGCGTCTTGCTTGGACCTCTCTCCCTGAGGCGCTCAGTCAGACCGAGTAGTGACATGTGGCAAGACGCTCCTCGGGGCGCATCTTGCTTGGACCTCTCTCCCTGAGGCGCTCAGTCAGACCCAGTGTTGACATTTGGCAAGACACTCCTCGGGGCGCGTCTTGCTTGGGCCTCTCTCATGGAGGCCCTCTGTCAGAACCAGTGTTGACATGTGTCAAGACGCTCCTCGGGGGGCGTCTTGCTTTGGCCTCTCTCCTGGAGGCACTCAGTCAGACCGAGTGCTGACATGTGGCAAGAAGCTCCTCGGGGCGCGTCTTGCTTGGGCTTCTCTCCTGGAGGCCCTCTGTATGAACCATTGTTGACATGTGGCAAGACGCTCCTCGTTGCGCATCTTGCTTGGGCCTCTCTCCAGAAGGCCCTCAATCAGACCCAGTGTTGACACGTGGCAAGACGCTCCTTGGGGCGCGTCTTGCTTGGGCCTCTCTCCTGGAGGCGCTCAGTCAGACTGAGTGCTGAGTACTGTGGCAAGAAGCTCCTCGGGGCGCGTCTTGCTTGGGCTTCTCTCCTGGAGGCCCTCAGTAAGACCCATTGTTGACATGTGGCAAGACGCTCCTCGGGGCGAGTCCTGCTTGGGCCTCTCTCCAGAAGGCCCTCAATCAGACCCAGTGTTGACACGTGACAAGACGCTCCTCGGGGCGCGTCTTGCTTGGGCCTCTCTCCTGGAGGCGCTCAGTCAGACTGAGTATTGACATGTGGCCTGACGCTCCTCGGGGCGCGTCTTGCTGCGGCCTCTCTCCTGGAGGCGCTCCATCAGACCCAGTGGTGACACGTGGCAAGATGCTCCTCGGGGCGCTTCTTGCTTCGGCCTCTCTCCTGGAGGCGCTCAGTCAGACCCAGTGGTGACACGTGGCAAGACGCTCCTCGGGGCGCATCTTGCTTGGGCCTCTCTCCTGGAGGCGCTCAGTCAGACCGAGTGCTGACATGTGGAAAGACGCTCCTCGGGGCGCGTCTTGCTTGGGCTTCTCTCCTGGAGGCGCTCAGAAAGACCCAGTGTTGACATGTGACAAGACGCTCCTCGGGGCGCGTCTTGCTTGGGCCTCTCTCCTGGAGGCGCTCAGTCAGACCCAGTGGTGACATGTGGCAAGACACTCCTCGGGGTGTGTCTTGCTTGGGCCTCTCTCCTGGAGGCCCTCTGTCAGACCCAGTGTTGGCATGTGGCAAGACGCTCCTCAGGGCGCGTCTTGGTTGGGTCTCTCTCCTGGAGGCGCTCAGTCAGACCCAGTGGTGACATGTGGCAAGACGCTCCTCGGGGCGCGTATTGCTTGGGCCTCTCTCCTCGATGCCCTCTGTCAGACCGAGTGTTGACATGTGGCAAGACTCTCCTCGGGGCCCGTCTTGCTTGGGCTTCTCTCATGGAGGCCCTCAGTCAGACCCAGTGTTGACATGTGTCAAGACGCTCCTCGGGGCGTGTCTTGCTTGGGCTTCTCTCCTGGAGGCCCTCAGTCAGACCCATTGTTGACATGTGGCAAGACGCTCCTCGGGGCACGTCTTGCTTGGGCCTCTCTCCTGGAGGCGCTCAAACAGACCGAGTAGTGACATGTGGCAAGACGCTCCTCGGGGCACGTCTTGCTTGGGCCTCTCTCCTGGAGGCGCTCAATCAGACCCAGCGGTGACACGTGGCAAGACGCTCCTCGGGGCGCGTCTTGCTTGGGCCTCTCTCCTGGAGGCGCTCAGTCAGACCCAGTGTTGACATGTGGCAAGACACTCCTCGGGGCGCGTCTTGCTTGGGCCTCTCTCATGGAGGCCCTCAGTAGGACCCATTGTTGACATGTGGCAAGACGCTCCTCGGGGCGCGTCTTGCTTGGGCCTCTATCCAGAAGGCCCTCAAACAGACCCAGTGTTGACACGTGGCAAGACGCTCCTCGGGGCACGTCTTACTTGGGCCTCTCTCCTGGAGGCGCTCAGTCAGACTGAGGAGTGACATGTGGCCTGACGCTCCTCGGGGCGCGTGTTGCTTGGGCCTCTCTCCTGGAGGCGCTCAGTCAGACCAAGTGGTGACATGTGGCAAGACACTCCTCGGGGCGCGTGTTGCTTGGGCCTCTCTCCTGGAGGCCCTCTGTCAGACCCAGTGTTGACATGTGTCAAGACGCTCCTCGGGGCGCGTCTTGCTTTGGCTTCTCTCCGGGAGGTCCTCAGTCATACCCATTGTTGACATGTGTCAAGACGCTCCTCGGGGCGCGTCTTGCTTTGGCCTCTCTCCTGGAGGCGCTCAGTCAGACCGAGTGCTGACATGTGGAAAGACGCTCCTCGGGGCGCGTCTTGCTTGGGCCTCTCTCCTGGAGGCCCTCTGTCAGACCCAGTGTTGGCATGTGGCAAGACGCTCCTCAGGGCGCGTCTTGGTTGGGTCTCTCTCCTGGAGGCGCTCAGTCAGACCCAGTGGTGACATGTGGCAAGACGCTCCTCGGGGCGCGTATTGCTTGGACCTCTCTCCTCGATGCCCTCTGTCAGACCGAGTGTTGACATGTGGCAAGACTCTCCTCGGGGCCCGTCTTGCTTGGGCTTCTCTCATGGAGGCCCTCAGTCAGACCCAGTGTTGACATGTGTCAAGACGCTCCTCGGGGCGCGTCTTGCTGGGGCTTCTCTCATGGAGGCACTCAGTCAGACCCAGTGTTGACATGTGGCAAGACGCTCCTCGGGGCGCGTCTTGCTTGGACCTCTCTCCCTGAGGCGCTCAGTCAGACCGAGTAGTGACATGTGGCAAGACGCTCCTCGGGGCGCGTCTTGCTTGGACCTCTCTCCCTGAGGCGCTCAGTCAGACCCAGTGTTGACATTTGGCAAGACACTCCTCGGGGCGCGTCTTGCTTGGGCCTCTCTCATGGAGGCCCTCTGTCAGACCCAGTGTTGACATGTGACAAGACGCTCCTATGGGGGCGTCTTGCTTTGGCCTCTCTCCTGGAGGCGCTCAGTCAGACCGAGTGCTGACATGTGGCAAGAAGCTCCTCGGGGTGCGTCTTGCTTGGGCTTCTCTCCTGGAGGCGCTCAGTCAGACCGAGTGCTGACATGTGGAAAGACGCTCCTCGGGGCGCGTCTTGCTTGGGCTTCTCTCCTGGAGGCACTCAGAAAGACCCAGTGTTGACATGTGACAAGACGCTCCTCGGGGCGCGTCTTGCTTGGGCCTCTCTCCTGGAGGCGCTCAGTCAGACCCAGTGGTGACATGTGGCAAGACACTCCTCGGGGCGCGTCTTGCTTGGGCCTCTCTCCTGGAGGCCCTCTGTCAGACCGAGTGTTGGCATGTGGCAAGACGCTCCTCAGGGCGCGTCTTTGTTGGGTCTCTCTCCTGGAGGCGCTCAGTCAGACCCAGTGGTGACATGTGGCAAGACGCTCCTCGGGGCGCGTATTGCTTGGATCTCTCTCCTCGATGCCCTCTGTCAGACCGAGTGTTGACATGTGGCAAGACTCTCCTCGGGGCCCGTCTTGATTGGGCTTCTCTCATGGAGGCCCTCAGTCAGACCCAGTGTTGACATGTGTCAAGACGCTCCTCGGGGCGCGTCTTGCTGGGGCTTCTCTAATGGAGGCACTCAGTCAGACCCAGTGTTGACATGTGGCAAGACGCTCCTCGGGGCGCGTCTTGCTTGGACCTCTCTCCCTGAGGCGCTCAGTCAGACCGAGTAGTGACATGTGGCAAGACGCTCCTCGGGGCGCATCTTGCTTGGACCTCTCTCCCTGAGGCGCTCAGTCAGACCCAGTGTTGACATTTGGCAAGACACTCCTCGGGGCGCGTCTTGCTTGGGCCTCTCTCATGGAGGCCCTCTGTCAGACCCAGTGTTGACATGTGTCAAGACGCTCCTCGGGGGGCGTCTTGCTTTGGCCTCTCTCCTGGAGGCACTCAGTCAGACCGAGTGATGACATGTGGCAAGAAGCTCCTCGGGGCGCGTCTTGCTTGGGCTTCTCTCCTGGAGGCCCTCTGTATGAACCATTGTTGACATGTGGCAAGACGCTCCTCGTTGCGCATCTTGCTTGGGCCTCTCTCCAGAAGGCCCTCAATCAGACCCAGTGTTGACACGTGGCAAGACGCTCCTTGGGGCGCGTCTTGCTTGGGCCTCTCTCCTGGAGGCGCTCAGTCAGACTGAGTGCTGAGTACTGTGGCAAGAAGCTCCTCGGGGCGCGTCTTGCTTGGGCTTCTCTCCTGGAGGCCCTCAGTAAGACCCATTGTTGACATGTGGCAAGACGCTCCTCGGGGCGAGTCCTGCTTGGGCCTCTCTCCAGAAGGCCCTCAATCAGACCCAGTGTTGACACGTGACAAGACGCTCCTCGGGGCGCGTCTTGCTTGGGCCTCTCTCCTGGAGGCGCTCAGTCAGACTGAGTATTGACATGTGGCCTGACGCTCCTCGGGGCGCGTCTTGCTGCGGCCTCTCTCCTGGAGGCGCTCCATCAGACCCAGTGGTGACACGTGGCAAGATGCTCCTCGGGGCGCTTCTTGCTTCGGCCTCTCTCCTGGAGGCGCTCAGTCAGACCCAGTGGTGACACGTGGCAAGACGCTCCTCGGGGCGCATCTTGCTTGGGCCTCTCTCCTGGAGGCGCTCAGTCAGACCGAGTGCTGACATGTGGAAAGACGCTCCTCGGGGCGCGTCTTGCTTGGGCTTCTCTCCTGGAGGCGCTCAGAAAGACCCAGTGTTGACATGTGACAAGACGCTCCTCGGGGCGCGTCTTGCTTGGGCCTCTCTCCTGGAGGCGCTCAGTCAGACCCAGTGGTGACATGTGGCAAGACACTCCTCGGGGTGTGTCTTGCTTGGGCCTCTGTCCTGGAGGCCCTCTGTCAGACCCAGTGTTGGCATGTGGCAAGACGCTCCTCAGGGCGCGTCTTGGTTGGGTCTCTCTCCTGGAGGCGCTCAGTCAGACCCAGTGGTGACATGTGGCAAGACGCTCCTCGGGGCGCGTATTGCTTGGGCCTCTCTCCTCGATGCCCTCTGTCAGACCGAGTGTTGACATGTGGCAAGACTCTCCTCGGGGCCCGTCTTGCTTGGGCTTCTCTCATGGAGGCCCTCAGTCAGACCCAGTGTTGACATGTGTCAAGACGCTCCTCGGGGCGTGTCTTGCTTGGGCTTCTCTCCTGGAGGCCCTCAGTCAGACCCATTGTTGACATGTGGCAAGACGCTCCTCGGGGCACGTCTTGCTTGGGCCTCTCTCCTGGAGGCGCTCAAACAGACCGAGTAGTGACATGTGGCAAGACGCTCCTCGGGGCACGTCTTGCTTGGGCCTCTCTCCTGGAGGCGCTCAATCAGACCCAGCGGTGACACGTGGCAAGACGCTCCTCGGGGCGCGTCTTGCTTGGGCCTCTCTCCTGGAGGCGCTCAGTCAGACCCAGTGTTGACATGTGGCAAGACACTCCTCGGGGCGCGTCTTGCTTGGGCCTCTCTCATGGAGGCCCTCAGTAGGACCCATTGTTGACATGTGGCAAGACGCTCCTCGGGGCGCGTCTTGCTTGGGCCTCTATCCAGAAGGCCCTCAATCAGACCCAGTGTTGACACGTGGCAAGACGCTCCTCGGGGCACGTCTTACTTGGGCCTCTCTCCTGGAGGCGCTCAGTCAGACTGAGGAGTGACATGTGGCCTGACGCTCCTCGGGGCGCGTGTTGCTTGGGCCTCTCTCCTGGAGGCGCTCAGTCAGACCAAGTGGTGACATGTGGCAAGACACTCCTCGGGGCGCGTGTTGCTTGGGCCTCTCTCCTGGAGGCCCTCTGTCAGACCCAGTGTTGACATGTGTCAAGACGCTCCTCGGGGCGCGTCTTGCTTTGGCTTCTCTCCGGGAGGTCCTCAGTCATACCCATTGTTGACATGTGTCAAGACGCTCCTCGGGGCGCGTCTTGCTTTGGCCTCTCTCCTGGAGGCGCTCAGTCAGACCGAGTGCTGACATGTGGAAAGACGCTCCTCGGGGCGCGTCTTGCTTGGGCCTCTCTCCTGGAGGCCCTCTGTCAGACCCAGTGTTGGCATGTGGCAAGACGCTCCTCAGGGCGCGTCTTGGTTGGGTCTCTCTCCTGGAGGCGCTCAGTCAGACCCAGTGGTGACATGTGGCAAGACGCTCCTCGGGGCGCGTATTGCTTGGACCTCTCTCCTCGATGCCCTCTGTCAGACCGAGTGTTGACATGTGGCAAGACTCTCCTCGGGGCCCGTCTTGCTTGGGCTTCTCTCATGGAGGCCCTCAGTCAGACCCAGTGTTGACATGTGTCAAGACGCTCCTCGGGGCGCGTCTTGCTGGGGCTTCTCTCATGGAGGCACTCAGTCAGACCCAGTGTTGACATGTGGCAAGACGCTCCTCGGGGCGCGTCTTGCTTGGACCTCTCTCCCTGAGGCGCTCAGTCAGACCGAGTAGTGACATGTGGCAAGACGCTCCTCGGGGCGCGTCTTGCTTGGACCTCTCTCCCTGAGGCGCTCAGTCAGACCCAGTGTTGACATTTGGCAAGACACTCCTCGGGGCGCGTCTTGCTTGGGCCTCTCTCATGGAGGCCCTCTGTCAGACCCAGTGTTGACATGTGACAAGACGCTCCTATGGGGGCGTCTTGCTTTGGCCTCTCTCCTGGAGGCGCTCAGTCAGACCGAGTGCTGACATGTGGCAAGAAGCTCCTCGGGGTGCGTCTTGCTTGGGCTTCTCTCCTGGAGGCCCTCTGTAAGAACCATTGTTGACATGTGGCAAGACGCTCCTCGGGGCGCGTCTTGCTTGGGCCTCTCTCCAGAAGGCCCTCAATCAGACCCAGTGTTGACACGTGGCAAGACGCTCCTCGGGGCGAGTCTTGCTTGGGCCTCTCTCCTGGAGGCGCTCAGTCAGACCCAGTGTTGACATGTGGCAAGACACTCCTCGGGGCGCGTCTTGCTTGGGCCTCTCTCATGGAGGCCCTCTGTCAGACCCAGTGTTGAAATGTGTCAAGACGCTCCTCGGGGCGCGTTTTGCTTTGGCCTCTCTCCTGGAGGCGCTCAGTCAGACCGAGTGCTGAGTACTGTGGCAAGAAGCTCCTCGGGGCCCGTCTTGCTTGGGCTTCTCTCCTGGAGGCCCTCAGTAAGACCCATTGTTGACATGTGGCAAGACGCTCCTCGGGGCGCGTCTTGCTTGGGCCTCTCTCCAGAAGGCCCTCAATCAGACCCAGTGTTGACACGTGACAAGACGCTCCTCGGCGCGTCTTGCTTGGGCCTCTCTCCTGGAGGCGCTCAGTCAGACTGAGTAGTGACATGTGGCCTGACGCTCCTCGGGGCGCGTCTTGCTGGGGCCTCTCTCCTGGAGGCGCTCCATCAGACCCAGTGGTGACACGTGGCAAGACGCTCCTCGGGGCGCATCATGCTTCGGCCTCTCTCCTGGAGGCGCTCAGTCAGACCCAGTGGTGACACGTGGCAAGACGCTCCTCGGGGCGCATCTTGCTTGGGCCTCTCTCCTGGAGGCGCTCAGTCAGACCGAGTGCTGACATGTGGAAAGACGCTCCTCGGGGCGCGTCTTGCTTGGGCTTCTCTCCTGGAGGCGCTCAGAAAGACCCAGTGTTGACATGTGACAAGACACTCCTCGGGGCGCGTCTTGCTTGGGCCTCTCTCCTGGAGGCCCTCTGTCAGACCCAGTGTTGGCATGTGGCAAGACGCTCCTCAGGGCTTGTCTTGGTTGGGTCTCTCTCCTGGAGGCGCTCAGTCAGGCCCAGTGGTGACATGTGGCAAGACGCTCCTCGGGGCGCGTATTGCTTGGCCCTCTCTCCTCGATGCCCTCTGTCAGACCGAGTGTTGACATGTGGCAAGACTCTCCTCGGGGCCCGTCTTGCTTGGGCTTCTCTCATGGAGGCCCTCAGTCAGACCCAGTGTTGACATGTGTCAAGACGCTCCTCGGGGCGTGTCTTGCTTGGGCTTCTCTCCTGGAGGCCCTCAGTCAGACCCATTGTTGACATGTGGCAAGACGCTCCTCGGGGCACGTCTTGCTTGGGCCTCTCTCCTGGAGGTGCTCAAACAGACCGAGTAGTGACATGTGGCAAGACGCTCCTCGGGGCGCGTCTTGCTGGGGCTTCTCTCATGGAGGCACTCAGTCAGACCCAGTGTTGACATGTGGCAAGACGCTCCTCGGGGCGCGTCTTGCTTGGACCTCTCTCCCTGAGGCGCTCAGTCAGACCGAGTAGTGACATGTGGCAAGACGCTCCTCGGGGCGCGTCTTGCTTGGACCTCTCTCCAGAAGGCGCTCAGTCAGACCCAGTGTTGACACGTGGCAAGACGCTCCTCGGGGCGTGTCTTGCTTGGGCCTCTCTACTGGAGGCGCTCAGTCAGACCCAGTGTTGACATGTGGCAAGACACTCCTCGGGGCGCGTCTTGCTTGGGCCTCTCTCATGGAGGCCCTCTGTCAGACCCAGTGTTGACATGTGTCAAGACGCTCCTCGGGGTGCGTCTTGCTTTGGCCTCTCTCCTGGAGGCGCTCAGTCAGACCGAGTGCTGAGTACTGTGGCAAGAAGCTCCTCGGGGCGCGTCTTGCTTGGGCTTCTCTCCTGGAGACCCTCAGTAAGACCCATTGTTGACATGTGGCAAGATGCTCCTCGGGGCGCGTCTTGCTTGGGCCTCTCTCCTGGAGGCGCTCAGTCAGACTGAGTAGTGACATGTGGCCTGACGCTCCTCGGGGCGCGTGTTGCTTGGGCCTCTCTCCTGGAGGCGCTCAGTCAGACCAAGTGGTGACATGTGGCAAGACGCTCCTCGGGGCGCGTCTTGCTTGGGCCTCTCTCCAGAAGGCCCTCAATCAGACCCAGTGTTGACACGTGGCAAGACGCTCCTCGGGGCGCGTCTTGCTTGGGCCTCTCTCCTGGAGGCGCTCAGTCAGACTGAGTAGTGACATGTGGCCTGACGCTCCTCGGGGCGCGTGTTGCTTGGGCCTCTCTCCTGGAGGAGCTCAGTCAGACCAAGTGGTGACATGTCGCAAGACACTCCTCGGGGCGCGTCTTGCTTGGGCCTCTCTCCTGGAGGCCCTCTGTCAGACCCAGTGTTGACATGTGGCAAGGCACTCCTCGGGGCGCGTCTTGCTTGGGCCTCTCTCATGGAGGCCCTCTGTCAGACCCAGTGTTGACATGTGTCAAGACGCTCCTCGGGGCGCGTCTTGCTTTGGCCTCTCTCCTGGAGGCGCTCAGTCAGACCGAGTGCTGACATGTGGCAAGAAGCTCCTCGGGGCGCGTCTTGCTTGGGCTTCTCTCCTGGAGGCCCTCAGTAAGACCCATTGCTGACATTTGGCAAGACGCTCCTCGGGGCGCGTCTTGCTTTGGCCTCTCTCATGGAGGCGCTCAGTCAGACTGAGTAGTGACATGTGGCCTGACGCTCCTCGGGGCGCGTGGTGCTTGGGCCTCTCTCCTGGAGGCGCTCAGTCAGACCAAGTGGTGACATGTGGCAAGACACTCCTCGGGGCGCGTCTTGCTTGGGCCTCTCTCCTGGAGGCCCTCTGTCAGACCCAGTGTTGACATGTGTCAAGACGCTCCTCGGGGCGCGTCTTGCTTGGGCTTCTCTCCTGGAGGCCCTCAGTCAGACCCATTGTTGACATGTGGCAAGACGCTCCTCGGGGCGCGTCTTGCTTGGGCCTCTCTCCTGGAGGCGCTCAGTCAGACCGAGTGCTGTCATGTGGCAAGATGCTCCTCGAGCCGCGTGTTGCTTGGGCTTCTCTCCTGGAGGCCCTCAGTCAGACCCATTGTTGACATGTGGCAAGACGCTCCTCGGGGCGCGTCTTGCTTGGGCTTCTCTCCTGGAGGCGCTCAGAAAGACCCAGTGTTGACATGTGACAAGACGCTCCTCGGGGCGCGTCTTGCTTGGGCCTCTCTCCTGGAGGCACTCAGTCAGAACCAGAGGTGACATGTGTCAAGACGCTCCTCGGGACGTGTCTTGCTTGGGCCTCTCTCCTGGAGGCGCTCAGTCAGACCCAGTGGTGACACGTGGAAAGCCTCTCCTCGGGGCGCGTCTTGCTTGGGCCTCTCTCCTGGAGGCGCTCAGTCAGACCCAGTGTTGACACGTGGCAATACGCTCCTCGGGGCGCATCTTGCTTGGGCCTCTCTCCTGGAGGCGCTCAGTCAGACCCAGTGTTGGCATGTGGCAAGACACTCCTCGGGGGGCGTCTTGGTTGGGCCTCTTTCCTGGAGGCGCTCATTCAGACCCAGTGGTGACATGTGGCAAGACGCTCCTCGGGGCGCGTATTGCTTGGGCCTCTCTCCTGAATGCCCTCTGTCAGACCGAGTGTTGACATGTGGCAAGACTCTCCTCGGGGCGCGTCTTGCTTGGGCTTCTCTCATGGAGGCCCTCAGTCCGACCCAGTGTTGACATGTGTCAAGACGCTCCTCGGGGCGTGTCTTGGTTGGGCGTCTCTCCTGGAGGCGCTCAGTCAGACCCAGTGCTGACATGTGGCAAGACGCTCCTCCGGGCGCGTCTTGTTTGGGCCTCTCTCCTGGAGGCGCTCAGTCAGACCCAGTGTTCACATGTGGCAAGACTCTCCTCGGGGCGCGTCTTGCTTGGGCCTCTCTCCTGGAGGCGCTCAGTCAGACCCAGTGTTGACATGTGGCAAGACGCTCCTCGGGGCGCGTCTTGCTTGGGCCTCTCTCCTGGAGGCGCTCAGTCAGACCGAGTGCTGACATGTGGCAAGACGCTCCTCGGGGCGTGTCTTGCTTGGGCTTCTCTCCTGGAGGCCCTCAGTCAGACCAATTGTTGACATGTGGCAAGACGCTCCTCGGGGCGCGTCTTATTTGGGCCTCTCTCCTAGAGGCCCTCAGTCAGACCCAGTGTTGACATGTGGCAAGACGCTCCTCGGGGCGCGTCTTGCTTGGGCTTCTCTCTTGGAGGCCCTCAGTCAGACCCATTGTTGACATGTGGCAAGACGCTCCTCGGGGCACGTCTTGCTTGGGCCTCTCTCCTGGAGGCGCTCAGTCAGACCGAGTAGTGACATGTGGCAAGACGCTCCTCGGGGCGCGTCTTGCTTGGGCCTCTCTCCTGGAGGCGCTCAGTCAGACCGAGTGCTGAAATAAGGCAAGACGCTCCTCGGGGCGCGTCTTGCTGGGGCCTCTCTCCTGGAGGTGCTCAATCAGACCCAGTGGTGACACGTGGCAAGACGCTCCTCGGGGCGCGTCTTGCTTGGGCTTCTCTCCTGGAGGAGCTCAGTAAGACCCAGTGGTGACACGTGGCAAGACGCTCCTCGGGGCGCATCTTGCTTGGGCCTCTCTCCTGGAGGTGCTAAGTCAGACCCAGTGTTGACACGTGGCAAGACGCTCCTCGGGGCGCGTCTTGCTTGGGCCTCTCTCCTGGAGGCGCTCAGTCAGACCCAGTGTTGACATGTGGCAAGACACTCCTCGGGGCGCGTCTTGCTTGGGCCTCTCTCATGGAGGCCCTCTGTCAGACCCAGTGTTGACATGTGTCAAGACGCTCCTCGGGGCCCGTCTTGCTTGGGCCTCTCTCCTGAAGGCGCTCAGTCAGACCGAGTGCTGACATGTGGCAAGAAGCTCCTCGGGGCACGTCTTGCTTGGGCTTCTCTCCTGGAGGCCCTCAGTCAGACCCATTGTTGACATGTGGCAAGACGCTCCTTGGGGCGCGTCTTGCTTGGGCCTCTCTCCAGAAGGCCCTCCATCAGACCCAGTGTTGACACGTGGCAAGACGCTCCTCGGGGCGCTTCTTGCTTGGGCCTCTCTCCTGGAGGCGCTCAGTCAGACCCAGTGGTGACATGTGGCAAGACGCTCCTGGGGGCGCGTATTGCTTGGGCCTCTCTCCTGGATGCCCTCTGTCAGACCCAGTGTTGACATGTGGCAAGACTCTCCTCGGGGCGCGTCTTGCTTGGGCTTCTCTCATGGAGGCTCTCAGTCAGACCCAGTGTTGACATGTGTCAAGACGCTCCTCGGGGCGTGTCTTGCTTGGGCCTCTCTCCTGGAGGCGCTCAGTCAGACCCAGTGTTGACATGTGGCAAGACGCTCCTCGGGGCGCTTCTTGCTTGGGCTTCTCTCCTGGAGGCCCTCAGTCAGACCCATTGTTGACATGTGGCAAGACGCTCCTTGGGGCGCGTCTTGCTTGGGCCTCTCTCCAGAAGGCCCTCAATCAGACCCAGTGCTGACATGTGGCAAGACGCTCCTCGGGGCGCGTCTTGCTTGGGCTTCTCTCCTGGAGGCCCTCAGTCAGACCCATTGTTGACATGTGGTAAGACGCTCCTCGGGGCGCGTCTCATTTGGGCCTCTCTCCTGGAGGCCCTCAGTCAGACCCAGTGTTGACATGTGGCAAGACGCTCCTCGGGGCGCGTCTTGCTTGGGCTTCTCTCCTGGAGGCCCTCAGTCAGACCCATTGTTGACATGTGGCAAGACGCTCCTCGGGGCACGTCTTGCTTGGGCCTCTCTCCTGGAGGCGCTCAGTCAGACCGAGTAGTGACATGTGGCAAGACGCTCCTCGGGGCGCGTCTTGCTTGGGCCTCTCTCCTGGAGGCGCTCAGTCAGACCGAGTGCTGACATAAGGCAAGACGCTCCTCGGGGCGCGTCTTGCTGGGGCCTCTCTCCTGGAGGTGCTCAATCAGACCCAGTGGTGACACGTGGCAAGACGCTCCTCGGGGCGCGTCTTGCTTGGGCCTCTCTCCTGGAGGAGCTTAGTCAGACCCAGTGTTGACACGTGGCAAGACGCTCCTCGGGGCGCGTCTTGCTTTGGCCTCACTCCTGGAGGCGCTCAGTCAGACCGAGTGCTGACACGTGGCAAGAAGCTCCTCGGGGCGCGTCTTGCTTGGGCTTCTCTCCTGGAGGCCCTCAGTCAGACCCATTGTTGACATGTGGCAAGACGCTCCTCGGGGCGCGTCTTGCTTGGGCCTCTCTCCAGAAGGCCCTCAATCATACCCAGTGTTGACACGTGGCAAGACGCTCCTCGGGGCGCTTCTTGCTTGGGCCTCTCTCCTGGAGGCGCTCAGTCAGACCCAGTGGTGACATGTGGCAAGATGCTCCTCGGGGCTCGTATTGCTTGGGCCTCTCTCCTGGATGCCCTCTGTCAGACCCAGTGTTGACATGTGGCAAGACTCTCCTCGGGGGCGCGTCTTGCTTGGGCTTCTATCATGGAGGCCCTCAGTCAGACCCAGTGTTGACATGTGTCAAGACGCTCCTCGGGGCGTCTCTTGCTTGGGCCTCTCTCCTGGAGGCGCTCAGTCAGACCCAGTGTTGACATGTGGCAAGACGCTCCTCGGGGCGCTTTTTGCTTGGGCTTCTCTCCTGGAGGCCCTCAGTCAGACCCATTGTTGACATGTGGCCAGACGCTCCTTGGGGCACGTCTTGCTTGGGCCTCTCTCCTGGAGGCACTCAGTCAGACCGAGTATTGACATGTGACAAGACACTCCTCGGGGCGCGTCTTGCTTGGGCCTCTCTCCTGGAGGCGCTCAGTCAGACCTAGTGTTGACATGTGGCAAGACGCTCCTCGGGGCGCGTCTTGCTTGGGCCTCTCTCCTGGAGGTTCTCAGTCAGACCCAGTGTTGACATGTGGCAAGATGCTCCTCGGGGCGCGTCTTGCTGGGGCTTCTCTCATGGAGGCACTCAGTCAGACCCAGTGTTGACATGTGGCAAGATGCTCCTCGGGGCACGTCTTGCTTGGGCCTCTCTCCTGGAGGCACTCAGTCAGACCCTGAGGAGACATGTGTCAAGATGCTCCTCGGGGCGCGTCTTGCTTGGGCCTCTCTCCTGGAGGCGCTCAGTCAGACCGAGTGCTGACATTCGGCAAGACGCTCCTCCGGGCGCGTCTTGCTTGGGCCTCTCTCCTGGAGGCGCTCAGTCAGACCCAGTGTTCACATGTGGCAAGACGCTCCTCGGGGCGCGTCTTGCTTGGAACTCTCTCCTGGTGGCGCTCAGTCAGACCCAGTGTTGACATGTGGCAAGACGCTCCTCGGGGCACGTCTTGCTTGGGCCTCTCTCCTGGAGGCGCACAGTCAGACCGAGTGCTGACATGTGGCAAGACGATCCTCGGGGCGCGTCTTGCTTGGGCTTCTCTCCTGGAGGCCCTCAGTCAGACCCATTGTTGACATGTGGCAAGACGCTCCTCGGGGCGCGTCTTGCTTGGGCCTCTCTCCAGAAGGCCCACAATCAGACCCAGTGTTGACACGTGGCAAGACGCTCCTCGGGGCGCTTCTTGCTTGGGCCTTTCTCCTGGAGGCGCTCAGTCAGACCCAGTGGTGACATGTGGCAAGACACTCCTCCGGGCGCGTATTGCTTGGGCCTCTCTCCTGGATGCCCTCTGTCAGACCCAGTGTTGACATGTGGCAAGACTCTCCTCGGGGCGCGTCTTGCTTGGGCTTCTCTCATGGAGGCCCTCAGTCAGACCCAGTGTTGACATGTGTCAAGACGCTCCTCGGGGCGCGTCTTGCTTGGGCCTCTCTCCTGGAGGCGCTCAGTCAGACCCAGTGTTGACATGTGGCAAGACGCTCCTCGGGGCGCTTCTTTCTTGGGCTTCTCTCCTGGAGGCCCTCAGTCAGACCCATTGTTGACATGTGGCAAGACGCTCCTCGGGGCACGTCTTGCTTGGGCCTCTCTCCTGGAGGCGCTCAGTCAGATAGAGTAGTGACATGTGACAAGATGCTCCTCGGGGCGCGTCTTGCTTGGGCCTCTCTCCTGGAGGCGCTCAGTCAGACCCAGTGTTGACAGGTGGCAAGACGCTCCTCGGGGCGCGTCTTGCTTGGGCCTCTCTCCTGGAGGTTCTCAGTCAGACCCAGTGTTGACATGTGGCAAGATGCTCCTCGGGGCACGTCTTGCTGGGGCTTCTCTCATGGAGGCACTCAGTCAGACCCTGTGTTGACATGTGGCAAGACGCTCCTCGGGCCACGTCTTGCTTGGACCTCTCTCCTGGAGGCGCTCAGTCAGACCCACAGGAGACATGTGTCAAGATGCTCCTCGGGGCGCGTCTTGCTTGGGCCTCTCTCCTGGAGGCGCTCAGTCAGACCAAGTGCTGACATGTGGCAAGACGCTCCTCGGGGCGCGTCTTGCTTGGGCTTCTCTCCTGGAGGCCCTCAGTCAGACCCATTGTTGACATCTGGCAAAACGCTCCTCGGGGCGCGTCTCATTTGGGCCTCTCTCCTGGAGGCGCTCAGTCAGACCCAGTGGTGACATGTGGCAAGACACTCCTCGGGTCGCGTATTGCTTGGGCCTCTCTCCTGGATGCCCTCTGTCAGACCCAGTGTTGACATGTGGCAAGACTCTCCTCGGGGAGCATCTTAATTGGGCTTCTCTCATGGAGGCCCTCAGTCAGACCCAGTGTTGACATGTGTCAAGACGCTCCTCGGGGCGCGTCTTGCTTGGGCCTCTCTCCTGGAGGCGCTCAGTCAGACCCAGTGTTGACATGTGGCAAGACGCTCCTCGGGGCGCTTCTGTCTTGGGCTTCTCTCCTGGAGGCCCTTAGTCAGACCCATTGTTGACATGTGGCAAGACGCTCCTCGGGGCACGTCTTGCTTGGGCCTCTCTCCTGGAGGCGCTCAGTCAGATAGAGTAGTGACATGTGACAAGATGCTCCTCGGGGCGCGTCTTGCTTGGGCCTCTCTCCTGGAGGCGCTCAGTCAGACCCAGTGTTGACAGGTGGCAAGACGCTCCTCGGGGCGCGTCTTGCTTGGGCCTCTCTCCTGGAGGTTCTCAGTCAGACCCAGTGTTGACATGTGGCAAGATGCTCCTCGGGGCACGTCTTGCTGGGGCTTCTCTCATGGAGGCACTCAGTCAGACCCTGTGTTGACATGTGGCAAGACGCTCCTCGGGCAACGTCTTGCTTGGACCTCTCTCCTGGAGGCGCTCAGTCAGACCCAGAGGAGACATGTGTCAAGATGCTCCTCGGGGCGCGTCTTGCTTGGGCCTCTCTCCTGGAGGCGCTCAGTCAGACCAAGTGCTGACATGTGGCAAGACGCTCCTCGGGGCGCGTCTTGCTTGGGCTTCTCTCCTTGAGGCCCTCAGTCAGACCCATTGTTGACATCTGGCAAGACGCTCCTCGGGGCGCGTCTCATTTGGGCCTCTCTCCTGGAGGCGCTCAGTAAGACCGAGTGCTGACATGTGGCAAGACGCTCCTCGGGGCGCGTCTTGCTTGGGCTTCTCTCCTGGAGGCCCTCAGTCAGACCCATTGTTGACATGTGGCAAGATGCTCCTCGGGGCGCATCTTGCTTGGGCCTCTCCCCTTGAGGCCCTCTGTCAGACCCAGTGTTGACATGTGGCAAAACGCTCCTCCAGGCGCGTCTTGCTTGGGCCTCTCTCCTGGAGGCGCTCAGTAAGACCGAGTGCTGACATGTGGAAAGACGCTCCTCGGGGTGCATCTTGCTTGGGCTTCTCTCCTGGAGGCCCTCAGTCAGACCCATTGTTGACATGTGGCAAGATGCTCCTCGGGGCGCATCTTGCTTGGGCCTCTCCCCTTGAGGCCCTCTGTCAGACCCAGTGTTGACATGTGGCAAAACGCTCCTCCAGGCGCGTCTTGCTGGGGCTTCTCTCATGGAGGCACTCAGTCAGACCCAGTGTTGACATGTGGTGAGACACTCCTCAGGGCACGTCTTGCTTGGGCCTCTCTCCTGGGGAGGCGATCAGTCAGACCCAGTGTTGACATGTGTCAAGACGCTCCTCGGGCGTTTTTTGCTTGGGCCTCTCTCCACGAGGCGCTCAGTCAGACCCAGTGTTGACATGTGACAAGACGCTCCTCGGGGCGCGTCTTGCTTGGGCCTCTCTCCTGGAGGTGCTCAGTCAGACCCAGAGGTGACATGTGGCAAGACGCTCCTCGGGGCACGTCTTGCTTGGGCCTCTCTCCTGGAGGCGCTCAGTCAGACCGAGTGCTGACATGTGGCAAGATGCTCCTTGGGGCGCGTCTTGCTTGGGCTTATCTCCTGGAGGCGCTCAGTCAGACTGAGTAGTGACATGTGGCCTGACGCTCCTCGGGGCGCGTGTTGCTTGGGCCTCCTTCTTGGAGGTGCTCAGTCAGACCAAGTGGTGACATGTGGCAAGACACTCCACGGGGCGCGTCTTGCTTGGGCTTTTCTCCTGGAGGCGCTCAGTCAGACCGAGTGCTGACATGTGGCAAGACGCTCCTCGGGCCGCGTGTTGCTTGGGCTTCTCTCCTGGAGGCCCTCAGTCAGACCCTTTGTTGACATGTGGCAAGACGCTCCTCGGGGCGCGTCTTGCTTGGGCCTCTCTCCTGGAAGTGCTCAGTCAGACCGAGTGCTGACATGTGGCAAGACTCTCCTCGGGGCGCGTCTTGCTTGGGCTTCTCTCCTTGAGGCGCTCAGAAAGACCCAGTGTTGACATGTGACAAGACACTCCTCGGGGCGCGTCTTGCTTGGGCCTCTCTCCTGGAGGCGCTCAGTCAGAACCAGAGGTGACATGTGGCAAGACGCTCCTCCGGGCGCATCTTGCTTGGGCCTCTCTCATGGAGGCCCTCAGTCAGACCCATTGTTGACATGTGGCAAGACGCTCCTCGGGGCGCGTCTTGCTTGGGCCTCTCTCCTGGAGGCGCTCAGTCAGACCGAGTGCTGACATAAGGCAAGACGCTCCTCAAAGCGTCTTGCTGGGGCCTCTCTCCTGGAGGCGCTCAGTCAGACCCAGTGCTGACATGTGGCAAGATGCTCCTCGGGGCGCGTCTTGCTTGGGCCTCTCTCCTGGAGGCGCTCAGTCAGACTGAGTAGTGACATGTGGCCTGACGCTCCTCGGGGCGCGTCTTGCTTGGGCCTCTCTCCTGGAGGCACTCAGTCAGACCCAGTGGTGACATGTGGCAAGACACTCCTCGGGGCACGTCTTGCTTGGGCCTCTCTCCTGGAGGCCCTCTGTCAGACCCAGTGTTGACATGTGTCAAGACGCTCCTCGGGGCGCGTCTTGCTTGGGCTTCTCTCCTGGAGGCCCTCAGTCAGACCCATTGTTGACATGTGGCAAGACGCTCCTCGTGGCGCGTCTTGCTTGGGCTTCTCTCCTGGAGGCGCTCAGACAGACCCAGTGTTGACATGTGACAAGACGCTCCTCGGGGCGCGTCTTGCTTGGGCCTCTCTCCTGGAGGCACTCAGTCAGAACCAGAGGTGACATGTGGCAAGACGCTCCTCGGGGCGCGTCTTGCTTGGGCCTCTCTCCTGGAGGCACTCAGTCAGAACCAGAGGTGACATGTGGCAAGACGCTCCTCGGGGCGCGTCTTGTCTGGGCCTCTCTCCTGGAGGCCCTCTGTCAGACCCATTGTTGACATGTGGCAAGACGCTCCTCGGGGCGCGTCTTGCTTGGGCCTCTCTCCTGGAGGCGCTCAGTCAGACCGAGTGCTGACATTAGGCAAGACGCTCCTCGGGGCGCGTCTTGCTGGAGCCTCTCTCCTGGAGGCACTCAGTCAGACCCAGTGCTGACATGTGGCAAGACGCTCCTCGGGGCGCGTGTTGCTTGGGCCTCTCTCCTGGATGCGCTCATTCAGACCCAGTGTTGACATGTGGCAAGACTCTCCTCGGGGCGCGTCTTGCTTGGGCTTCTCTCATGGAGGCCCTCAGTCCGAGCCAGTGTTGACATGTGTCAAGACGCTCCTCGGGGCGTGTCTTGCTTGGGCTTCTCTCCTGGAGGCCCTCAGTCAGACCCATTGTTGACATGTGGCAAGACGCTCCTCGGGGCACGTCTTGCTTGGGCCTCTCTCCTGGAGGCGCTCAGTCAGATAGAGTAGTGACATGTGACAAGATGCTCCTCGGGGCGCGTCTTGCTTGGGCCTCTCTCCTGGAGGCGCTCAGTCAGACCCAGTGTTGACAGGTGGCAAGACGCTCCTCGGGGCGCGTCTTGCTTGGGCCTCTCTCCTGGAGGTTCTCAGTCAGACCCAGTGTTGACATGTGGCAAGATGCTCCTCGGGGCACGTCTTGCTGGGGCTTCTCTCATGGAGGCACTCAGTCAGACCCTGTGTTGACATGTGGCAAGACGCTCCTCGGGCCACGTCTTGCTTGGACCTCTCTCCTGGAGGCGCTCAGTCAGACCCACAGGAGACATGTGTCAAGATGCTCCTCGGGGCGCGTCTTGCTTGGGCCTCTCTCCTGGAGGTGCTCAGTCAGACCAAGTGCTGACATGTGGCAAGACGCTCCTCGGGGCGCGTCTTGCTTGGGCTTCTCTCCTGGAGGCCCTCAGTCAGACCCATTGTTGACATCTGGCAAAACGCTCCTCGGGGCGCGTCTCATTTGGGCCTCTCTCCTGGAGGCGCTCAGTCAGACCCAGTGGTGACATGTGGCAAGACACTCCTCGGGGCGCGTATTGCTTGGGCCTCTCTCCTGGATGCCCTCTGTCAGACCCAGTGTTGACATGTGGCAAGACTCTCCTCGGGGAGCATCTTAATTGGGCTTCTCTCATGGAGGCCCTCAGTCAGACCGTGTTGACATGTGTGAAGACGCTCCTCGGGGCGCGACTTGCTTGGGCCTCTCTCCTGGAGGCGCTCAGTCAGACCCAGTGTTGACATGTGGCAAGACGCTCCTCGGGGCGCTTCTTTCTTGGGCTTCTCTCCTGGAGGCCCTCAGTCAGACCCATTGTTGACATGTGGCAAGACGCTCCTCGGGGCACGTCTTGCTTGGGCCTCTCTCCTGGAAGCGCTCAGTCAGATAGAGTAGTGACATGTGACAAGATGCTCCTCGGGGCGCGTCTTGCTTGGGCTTCTCTCCTGGAGGCGCTCAGTCAGACCCAGTGTTGACAGGTGGCAAGACGCTCCTCGGGGCGTGTCTTGCTTGGGCCTCTCTCCTGGAGGTTCTCAGTCAGACCCAGTGTTGACATGTGGCAAGATGCTCCACGGGGCACGTCTTGCTGGGGCTTCTCTCATGGAGGCACTCAGTCAGACCCTGTGTTGACATGTGGCAAGACGCTCCTCGGGCCACGTCTTGCTTGGACCTCTCTCCTGGAGGCGCTCAGTCAGACCCAGAGGAGACATGTGTCAAGATGCTCCTCGGGGCGCGTCTTGCTTGGGCCTCTCTCCTGGAGGCGCTCAGTCAGACCAAGTGCTGACATGTGGCAAGACGCTCCTCGGGGCGCGTCTTGCTTGGGCTTCTCTCCTGGAGGCCCTCAGTCAGACCCATTGTTGACATCTGGCAAGACGCTCCTCGGGGCGCGTCTCATTTGGGCCTCTCTCCTGGAGGCGCTCAGTAAGACCGAGTGCTGACATGTGGCAAGACGCTCCTTGGGGCGCGTCTTGCTTGGGCTTCTCTCCTGGAGGCCCTCAGTCAGACCCATTGTTGACATGTGGCAAGATGCTCCTCGGGGCGCATCTTGCTTGGGCCTCTCCCCTTGAGGCCCTCTGTCAGACCCAGTGTTGACATGTGGCAAAACGCTCCTCCAGGCGCGTCTTGCTGGGGCTTCTCTCATGGAGGCACTCAGTCAGACCCAGTGTTGACATGTGGCAAGACGCTCCTCAGGGTGCGTCTTGCTTGGGCCTCTCTCCACGAGGCGCTCAGTCAGACCCAGTGTTGACATGTGACAAGACGCTCCTCGGGGCGCGTCTTGCTTGGGCCTCTCTCCTGGAGGTGCTCAGTCAGACCCAGAGGTGACATGTGGCAAGACGCTCCTCGGGGCGCGTCTTGCTTGGGCCTCTCTCCTGGAGAAGCTCAGTCAGACCCAGTGTTGACATGTGGCAAGACGCTCCTCGGGGCACGTCTTGCTTGGGCCTCTCTCCTGGAGGCGCTCAGTCAGACCGAGTGCTGACATGTGGCAAGATGCTCCTTGGGGCGCGTCTTGCTTGGGCTTCTCTCCTGGAGGCCCTCAGTCAGACCCATTGTTGACATGTGGCAAGACGCTCCTCGGGGCGCGTCTTGCTTGGGCCTCTCTCCTGGGGAGGCGATCAGTCAGACCCAGTGTTGACATGTGTCAAGAGGCTCTTTGGGCGTTTCTTGCTTGGGCCTCTCTCCTGGAGGCGCTCAGTCAGACCCAGTGTTGACATGTGGAAAGACGCTCGTCGGGGCGCGTCTTGCTTGGGCCTCTCTCCTGGAGGCGCTCAGTAAGACCGAGTGCTGACATGTGGCAAGACGCTCCTCGGGGTGCATCTTGCTTGGGCTTCTCTCCTGGAGGCCCTCAGTCAGACCCATTGTTGACATGTGGCAAGATGCTCCTCGGGGCGCATCTTGCTTGGGCCTCTACCCTTGAGGCCCTCTGTCAGACCCAGTGTTGACATGTGGCAAAACGCTCCTCCAGGCGCTTCTTGCTGGGGCTTCTCTCATGGAGGCACTCAGTCAGACCCAGTGTTGACATGTGGCAAGACGCTCCTCAGGGCACGTCTTGCTTGGGCCTCTCTCCTGGGGAGGCGATCAGTCAGACCCAGTGTTGACATGTGTCAAGACGCTCCTCGGGCGTTTTTTGCTTGGGCCTCTCTCCACGAGGCGGTCAGTCAGACCCAGTGTTGACATGTGACAAGACGCTCCTCGGGGCGCGTCTTGCTTGGGCCTCTCTCCTGGAGGTGCTCAGTCAGACCCAGAGGTGACATGTGGCAAGACGCTCCTCGGGGCACGTCTTGCTTGGGCCTCTCTCCTGGAGGCGCTCAGTCAGACCGAGTGCTGACATGTGGCAAGATGCTCCTTGGGGCGCGTCTTGCTTGGGCTTATCTCCTGGAGGCGCTCAGTCAGACTGAGTAGTGACATGTGGCCTGACGCTCCTCGGGGCGCGTGTTGCTTGGGCCTCCTTCTTGGAGGTGCTCAGTCAGACCAAGTGGTGACATGTGGCAAGACACTCCACGGGGCGCGTCTTGCTTGGGCTTCTCTCCTGGAGGCGCTCAGTCAGACCGAGTGCTGACATGTGGCAAGACGCTCCTCGGGCCGCGTGTTGCTTGGGCTTCTCTCCTGGAGGCCCTCAGTCAGACCCTTTGTTGACATGTGGCAAGACGCTCCTCGGGGCGCGTCTTGCTTGGTTCTCTCTCCTGGAGGTGCTCAGTCAGACTGAACGCTGACATGTGGCAAGACGCTCCTCGGGGCGCGTCTTGCTTGGGCTTCTCTCCTGGAGGCACTCAGTCAGACCCAGTGGTGACATGTGGCAAGACACTCCTCGGGGCACGTCTTGCTTGGGCCTCTCTCCTGGAGGCCCTCTGTCAGACCCAGTGTTGACATGTGTCAAGACGCTCCTCGGGGCGCGTCTTGCTTGGGCTTCTCTCCTGGAGGCCCTCAGTCAGACCCATTGTTGACATGTGGCAAGACGCTCCTCGTGGCGCGTCTTGCTTGGGCTTCTCTCCTGGAGGCGCTCAGACAGACCCAGTGTTGACATGTGACAAGACGCTCCTCGGGGCGCGTCTTGCTTGGGCCTCTCTCCTGGAGGCACTCAGTCAGAACCAGAGGTGACATGTGGCAAGACGCTCCTCGGGGCGCGTCTTGTCTGGGCCTCTCTCCTGGAGGCCCTCTGTCAGACCCATTGTTGACATGTGGCAAGACGCTCCTCGGGGCGCGTCTTGCTTGGGCCTCTCTCCTGGAGGCGCTCAGTCAGACCGAGTGCTGACATTAGGCAAGACGCTCCTCGGGGCGCGTCTTGCTGGAGCCTCTCTCCTGGAGGCACTCAGTCAGACCCAGTGCTGACATGTGGCAAGACGCTCCTCGGGGCGCGTGTTGCTTGGGCCTCTCTCCTGGATGCGCTCATTCAGACCCAGTGTTGACATGTGGCAAGACTCTCCTCGGGGCGCGTCTTGCTTGGGCTTCTCTCCTGGAGGCCCTCAGTCAGACCCATTGTTTACATGTGGCAAGACGCTCCTCGGGGCACGTCTTGCTTGGGCCTCTCTCCTGGAGGCGCTCAGTCAGACCGAGTAGTGACATGTGGCAAGACGCTCCTCGGGGCGCGTCTTGCTTGGACCTCCCTCCTGGAGGCGCTCAGTCAGACCGAGTAGTGACATTTGGCAAGACGCTCCTCGGGGCGCGTCTTGCTTGGACCTCTCTCCTGGAGGCGCTCAGTTAGACCGAGTAGTGACATGTGGCAAGACGCTCCTCGGGGCACGTCTTGCTGGGGCCTCTCTCCTGGAGGTGCTCAATCAGACCCAGTGGTGACACGTGGCAAGACGCTCCTCTGGGTGCGTCTTGCTTGGGCCTCTCTCCTGGAGGAGCTCAGTCAGACCCAGTGGTGACACGTGGTTAAGACTCTCCTCGGGGCGCATCTTGCTTGGGCCTCTCTCCTGGAGGCGCTAAGTCAGACCCAGTGTTGACACGTGGCAAGACGCTCCTCGGGGCGCGTCTTGCTTGGGCCTCTCTCCTGGAGGCGCTCAGTCAGACACAGTGTTGACACGTGGCAAGACACTCCTCGGGGCGCGTCTTGCTTGAGCTTCTCTCATGGAGGCCCTCAGTAAGACCCATTGTTGACATGTGGAAAGAAGCTCCTCGGGGCGCGTCTTGCTTTGGCTTCTCTCCTGGAGGCCCTCAGTCAGACCCATTGTTCATATGTGGCAAGACGCTCCTCGGGGCACGTGTTGCTTGGACCTCTCTCCTGGAGGCGCTCAGTCAGACCGAGTAGTGACATGTGGCAAGACGCTCCTCGGGGCGCGTCTTGCTTGGGCCTCTCTCCTGGAGGCACTCAATTAGACCCAGTGTTGACATGTGGCAAGACGCTCCTCGGGGCGAGTCTTGCTTGGGCTTCTCTCCTGGAGGCCCTCAGTCAGACCCATTGTTGACATGTGGCAAGATGCTCCTCGGGGCGCTTCTTGCTTGGGCCTCTCTCCTGGAGGCGCTCAGTCAGACCCAGATGTGACATGTGGCAAGACGCTCCTCGGGCCTCTCTCCTGGAGGCGCTCAGTCAGACCCAGTGTTGACATGTGTCAAGACGCTCCTCGGGCGTTTCTTGCTTGGGCCTCTCTCCTGGAGGTGCTCAGTCAGATCCAGTGTTGACATGTGGCAAGACGCTCCTCGGGGCGCGTCTTGCTGGGGCTTCTCTCATGGAGGCACTCAGTCAGACCCAGTGTTGACATGTGGCAAGATGCTCCTCGGGGCACGTCTTGCTTGGGCCTCTCTCCTGGAGGCGCTCAGTCAGACCCAGAGGAGACATGTGTCAAGACGCTCCTCGGGGCGCGTCTTGCTTGGGCCTCTCTCCTGGAGGCGCTCAGTCAGACCCAGTGTTCACATGTGGCAAGAGGCTCCTCGGGGCGCGTCTGGCTTTGGCCTCTCTCCTGGAGACGCTCAGTCAGACCCAGTGTTGACATGTGAAAAGACGCTCCTCGGGGCGCGTCTTGCTTGGGCCTCTCTCCTGGAGGCGCTCAGTCAGACCGAGTGCTGACATGTGGCAAGACGCTCCTCGGGGCGCATCTTGCTTGGTCTTCTCTCCTGGAGGCCCTCAGTCAGACCCAGTGTTGACATGTGGCAAGACGCTCCTCGGGGCACGTCTTGCTTGGGCTTCTCTCCTGGAGGCGCTCAGAAAGACCCAGTGTTGACATGTGACACGACGCTCCTCGGGGCGCGTCTTGCTTGGGCCTCTCTCCTGGAAGCGCTCAGTCAGACCCAGTGGTTAAATGTGGCAAGACACTCCTCGGGGCGCGTCTTGCTTGGGCCTCTCTCCTGGAGGCCCTCTGTCAGACCCAGTGTTGGCATGTGGCAAGACGCTCCTCAGGGCGCGTCTTGGTTGGGTTTCTCTCCTGGAGGCGCTCAGTCAGACCCAGTGGTGACATGTGGCAAGACGCTCCTCGGGTCGCGTATTGCTTGGGCCTCTCTCCTGGATGCCCTCTGTCCGACCGAGTTTTGACATGTGGCAAGACTCTCCTCGGGGCTCGTCTTGCTTGGGCTTCTCTCATGGAGGCCCTCAGTCAGACCCAGTGTTGACATCTGTCAAGACGCTCCTCGGGGCGTGTCTTGCTTGGGCCTCTCTCCTGGAGGCGCTCAGTCAGACCCAGTGTTGACATGTGGCAAGACGCTCCTCGGGGCGCGTCTTGCTTGGGCCTCTCTCCTGGAGGCGCTCAGTCAGACCGAGTGCTGACATGTGGCAAGAAGCTCCTCGGGGCGCGTCTTGCTTGGGCTTCTCTCCCGGAGGCCCTCAGTAAGAGCCATTGTTGACATGTGGCAAAACGCTCCTCGGGGCGTGTCTTGCTTGGGCCTCTCTCCAGAAGGCCCTCAATCAGACCCAGTGTTGACACGTGGCAAGACGCTCCTCGGGGCGTGTCTTGCTTGGGCCTCTCTCCTGGAGGCGCTCAGTCAGACTGAGTAGTGACATGTGGCCTGTCGCTCCTCGGGGCGCGTGTTGCTTGGGCCTCTCTCCTGGAGGCGCTCAGTCAGACCAAGTGGTGACATGTGGCAAGACACTCCTCGGGGCGCGTCTTGCTTGGGCCTCTCTCCTGGAGGCCCTCTGTCAGACCCAGTGTTGACATGTGGCAAGACACTCCTCGGGGCGCATCTTGCTTGGGCCTCTCTCATGGAGGCCCTCTGTCAGACCCAGTGTTGACATGTGTCAAGACGCTCCTCGGGGCGCATCTTGCTTGGGCCTCTCTCCTGGAGGCCCTCTGTCAGACCCAGTGTTGACATGTGGCAAGACACTCCTCGGGGCGCATCTTGCTTGGGCCTCTCTCCTGGAGGCTCTCAGTCAGACTGAGTGCTGACATGTGGCAAGAAGCTCCTCGGGGCGCGTCTTGCTTGGACTTCTTTCCTGGAGGCCCTCAGTAAGACCCATTGTTGACATGTGGCAAGACGCTCCTCGGGGCGCGTCTTGCTTGGACCTCTCTCCTGGAGGCGCTCAGTCAGACTGAGTAGTGACATGTGGCCTGACGCTCCTCGGGGCGCGTGTTGCTTGGGCCTCTCTCCTGGAGGCCCTCAGTCAGACCCAGTGTTGACATGTGTCAAGACGCTCCTCGGGGCGTGTCTTGTTTGGGCTTCTCTCCTGGAGGCCCTTAGTCAGACCCATTGTTGACATGTGGCAAGACGCTCCTCGGGGCGCGTCTTGCTTGGGCCTCTCTCCTGGAGGCGCTCAGTCAGACCGAGTGCTGACATGTGGCAAGACGCTCCTCGAGCCGCGTGTTGCTTGGGCTTCTCTCCTGGAGGCCCTCAGTCAGACCCATTGTTGACATGTGGCAAGACGCTTCTCGGGGCGCGTCTTGCTTGGGCCTCTCTCCTGGAGGTGCTCAGTCAGACTGAGTGCTGACATGTGGCAAGACGCTCCTCGGGGCGCGTCTTGCTTGGGCTTCTCTCCTGGAGGCGCTCAGAAAGACCCAGTGTTGACATGTGACAAGACGCTCCTCGGGGCGCGTCTTGCTTGGGCCTCTCTCCTGGAGGCGCTCAGTCAGAACCAGAGGTGACATGTGGCAAGACGCTCCTCCGGGCGCATCTTGCTTGGGCCTCTCTCCTGGAGGCCCTCAGTCAGACCCATTGTTGACATGTGGCAAGTCGCCCCTCGGGGCGCGTCTTGCTTGGGCCTCTCTCCTGGAGGCGCTCAGTCAGACTGAGTAGTGACATGTGGCCTGATGCTCCTCGGGGCGCGTCTTGCTTGGGCCTCTCTCCTGGAGGCGCTCAGTCAGACCCAGTGGTGACATGTGGCAAGACACTCCTCGGGGCGCGTCTTGCTTGGGCCTCTCTCCTGGAGGCCGTCTGTCAGACCCAGGGTTGACATGTGTCAAGACGCTCCTCGGGGCGCGTCTTGCTTGGGCTTCTCTCCTGGAGGCCCTCAGTCAGACCCATTGTTGACATGTGGCAAGACGCTCCTCGGGGCGCGTCTTGCTTGGGCTTCTCTCCTGGAGGCGCTCAGACAGACCCAGTGTTGACATGTGACAAGACGCTCCTCGGGACGCGTCTTGCTTGGGCCTCTCTCCTGGAGGCGCTCAGTCAGAACCAGAGGTGACATGTGGCAAGACGCTCCTCGGGGCGCGTCTTGCTTGGGCCTCTCTCCTGGAGGCCCTCTGTCAGACCCAGTGTTGACATGTGTCAAGACGCTCCTGGGGCGCGTCTTGCTTGGGCTTCTCTCCTGGAGGCGCTCAGAAAGACCCAGTGTTGACATGTGACAAGACGCTCCTCGGGGCGCGTCTTGCTTGGGCCTCTCTCCTGGAGGCGCTCAGTCAGAACCAGAGGTGACATGTGGCAAGACGCTCCTCGGGGCGCGTCTTGCTTGGGCCTCTCTCCTGGAGGCCCTCTTGCAGACCCAGTGTTGACATGTGGCAAGACGCTCCTCCGGGCGCATCTTGCTTGGACCTCTCTCCTGGAGAACCTCAGTCAGACCCATTGTTGACATGTGGCAAGACGCTCCTCGGGGCGCGTCTTGCTTGGGCCTCTCTCCTGGAGGAGCTCAGTCAGACCGAGTGCTGACATAAGGCAAGACGCTCCTCGGGGCGCGTCTTGCTGGGGCCTCTTTCCTGGAGGCGCTCAGTCAGACCCAGTGGTGACATGTGGCAAGACGCTCCTCGGGGCGCGTATTGCTTGGGCCTCTCTCCTGAATGCCCTCTGTCAGACCGAGTGTTGACATGTGGCCAGACTCTCCTCGGGGCGCGTCTTGCTTGGGCTTCTCTCATGGAGGCCCTCAGTCCGACCCAGTGTTGACATGTGTCAAGACGCTCCTCGGGGCGTGTCTTGCTTGGGCCTCTCTCCTGAAGGAGCTCAGTCAGACCCAGTGTTCACATGTGGCAAGACTCTCCTCGGGGCGCGTCTTGCTTGGGCCTCTCTCCTGGAGGCGCTCAGTCAGACCCAGTGTTGACATGTGGCAAGACGCTCCTCGGGGCATGTCTTGCTTGGGCCTCTCTCCTAGGGGCCCTCAGTCAGACCCAGTGTTGACATGTGGCAAGACGCTCCTCGGGGCGCGTCTTGCTTGGGCTTCTCTCCTGGAGGCCCTCAGTCAGACCCATTGTTGACATGTGGCAAGACGCTCCTCGGGGCACGTCTTGCTTGGGCCTCTCTCCTGGAGGCGCTCAGTCAGACCGAGTAGTGACATGTGGCAAGACGCTCCTCGGGGCGCGTCTTGCTTGGACCTCTCTCCTGGAGGCGCTCAGTTAGACCGAGTAGTGACATGTGGCAAGACGCTCCTCGGGGCGCGTCTTGCTTGGGCCTCTCTCCTGGAGGCCCTCTTTCAGACCCAGTGTTGACATGTGGCAAGACGCTCCTCCGGGCGCATCTTGCTTGGACCTCTCTCCTGGAGAACCTCAGTCAGACCCATTGTTGACATGTGGCAAGACGCTCCTCGGGGCGCGTCTTGCTTGGGCCTCTCTCCTGGAGGAGCTCAGTCAGACCGAGTGCTGACATAAGGCAAGACGCTCCTCGGGGCGCGTCTTGCTGGGGCCTCTTTCCTGGAGGCGCTCAGTCAGACCCAGTGGTGACATGTGGCAAGACGCTCCTCGGGACGCGTATTGCTTGGGCCTCTCTCCTGAATGCCCTCTGTCAGACCGAGTGTTGACATGTGGCCAGACTCTCCTCGGGGCGCGTCTTGCTTGGGCTTCTCTCATGGAGGCCCTCAGTCCGACCCAGTGTTGACATGTGTCAAGACGCTCCTCGGGGCGTGTCTTGCTTGGGCCTCTCTCCTGAAGGAGCTCAGTCAGACCCAGTGTTCACATGTGGCAAGACTCTCCTCGGGGCACGTCTTGCTTGGGCCTCTCTCCTGGAGGCGCTCAGTCAGACCCAGTGTTGACATGTGGCAAGACGCTCCTCGGGGCATGTCTTGCTTGGGCCTCTCTCCTGGAGACGCTCAGTCAGACCGAGTGCTGACATGTGGCAAGACGCTCCTCAGGGCGCGTCTTGCTTGGGCTTCTCTCCTGGAGGCCCTCAGTCAGACCCATTGTTGACATGTGGCAAGACGCTCCTCGGGGCGCGTCTTATTTGGGCCTCTCTCCTAGAGGCCCTCAGTCAGACCCAGTGTTGACATGTGGCAAGACGCTCCTCGGGGCGCGTCTTGCTTGGGCTTCTCTCCTGGAGGCCCTCAGTCAGACCCATTGTTGACATGTGGCAAGACGCTCCTCGGGGCACGTCTTGCTTGGGCCTCTCTCCTGGAGGCGCTCAGTCAGACCGAGTAGTGACATGTGGCAAGACGCTCCTCGGGGCGCGTCTTGCTTGGACCTCTCTCCTGGAGGCGCTCAGTTAGACCAAGTAGTGACATGTGGCAAGACGCTACTCGGGGCGCGTCTTGCTTGGGCCTCTCTCCTGGAGGCGCTCAGTAAGACAGAGTGCTGACATAAGGCAAGACGCTCCTCGGGGCGCGTCTTGCTGGGGCCTCTCTCCTGGAGGTGCTCAATCAGACCCAGTGGTGACACGTGGCAAGACGCTCCTCGGGGCGCGTCTTGCTTGGGCCTCTCTCCTGGAGGAGCTCAGTCAGACCCAGTGGTGACACGTGGCAAGACGCTCCTCGGGGCGCATCTTGCTTGGGCCTCTCTCCTGGAGGCGCTAAGTCAGACCCAGTGTTGACACGTGGCAAGACGCGCCTCGGGGCGCGTCTTGCTTGGGCCTCTCTCCTTGAGGCGCTCAGTCAGACCCAGTGTTGACATGTGGCAAGACGCTCCTCGGGGCGCGTCTTGCTTGGGCCTCTCTCATGGAGGCCCTCTGTCAGACCCAGTGTTGACATGTGTCAAGACGCTCCTCGGGGCTCGTCTTGCTTGGGCTTCTCTCCTGGAGGCCCTCAGTCAGACCCATTGTTGACATGTGGCAAGACGCTCCTCGGGGCACGTCTTGCTTGGGCCTCTCTCCTGGAGGCGCTCAATCAGACCCAGTGTTGACATGTGGCAAGACACTCCTCGGGGCGCGTCTTGCTTGGGCTTCTCTCATGGAGGCCCTCAGTCAGACCCAGTGTTGACATGTGTCAAGACGCTCCTCGGGGCGTGTCTTGCTTGGGCCTCTCTCCTGGAGGCGCTCAGTCAGACCCAGTTTGACATGTGGCAAGACGCTCCTCGGGGCGCTTCTTGCTTGGGCTTCTCTCCTGGAGGCCCTCAGTCAGACCCATTGTTGACATGTGGCAAGACGCTCCTCGGGGCACGTATTGCTTGGGCCTCTCTCCTGGAGGCGCTCAGTCAGACCGAGTAGTGACATGTGACAAGACTCTCCTCGGGGCGCGTCTTGCTTGGTTCTCTCTCCTGGAGGCGCTCAGTCAGACCCAGTGTTGACATGTGGCAAGACGCTCCTCGGGGCGCGTCTTGCTTGGGCCTCTCTCCTGGAGGTTCTCAGTCAGACCCAGTGTTGACATGTGGCAAGATGCTCCTCGGTGCACGTCTTGCTGGGGCTTCTCTCCTGGAGGCCCTCAGTCAGACCCATTGTTGACATGTGGCAAGACGCTCCTCGGGGCGCGTCTTGCTTGGGCCTCTCTCCAGAAGGCCCTCAATCAGACCCAGTGCTGACATGTGGCAAGACGCTCCTCGGGGCGCGTCTTGCTTGGGCTTCTCTCCTGGAGGCCCTCAGTCAGACCCATTGTTGACATGTGGCAAGACGCTCCTCAGGGCACGTCTCATTTGGGCCTCTCTCCTGGAGGCCCTCAGTCAGACCCAGTGTTGACATGTGGCAAGACGCTCCTCGGGGCGCGTCTTGCTTGGGCTTCTCTCCTGGAGGCCCTCAGTCAGACCCATTGTTGACATGTGGCAAGACGCTCCTTGGGGCACGTCTTGCTTGGGCCTCTCTCCTGGAGGCGCTCAGTCAGACCGAGTAGTGACATGTGGCAAGACGCTCCTCGGGGCGCGTCTTGCTTGGGCCTCTCTCCTGGAGGCGCTCAGTCAGACCGAGTGCTGACATAAGGCAAGACGCTCCTCGGGGCGCGTCTTGCTGGGGCCTCTCTCCTGGAGGTGCTCAATCAGACCCAGTGGTGACACGTGGCAAGACGCTCCTCGGGGCGCGTCTTGCTTGGGCCTCTCTCCTGGGGGAGCTCAGTCGGACCCAGTGGTGACACGTGGCAAGACGCTCCTCGGGGCGCATCTTGCTTGGGCCTCTCTCCTGGAGGCGCTAAGTCAGACCCAGTGTTGACACGTGGCAAGACGCTCCTCGGGGCGCGTCTTGCTTTGGCCTCTCTCCTGGAGGCGCTCAGTCAGACCGAGTGCTGACATGTGGCAAGAAGCTCCTCGGGGCGCGTCTTGCTTGGGCTTCTCTCCTGGAGCTCCTCAGTCAGACCCATTGTTGACATGTGGCAAGACGCTCCTCGGGGCGCGTCTTGCTTGGGCCTCTCTCCAGAAGGCCCTCAATCAGACCCACTGTTGACACGTGGCAAGACGCTCCTCGGGGCGCTTCTTGCTTGGGCCTCTCTCCTGGAGGCGCTCAGTCAGACCCAGTGGTGACATGTGGCAAGACGCTCCTCGGGGCGCGTATTGCTTGGGCCTCTCTCCTGGATGCCCTCTGTCAGACCCAGTGTTGACATGTGGCAAGACTCTCCTCGGGGCGCTTCTTACTTGGGCTTCTCTCCTGGAGGCCCTCAGTCAGACCCATTGTTGACATGTGGCAAGACGCTCCTCGGGGCCCGTCTTGCTTGGGCTTCTCTCCTGGAGGCCCTCAGTCAGACCCATTGTTGACATGTGGCAAGACGCTCCTCGGGGCACGTCTTGCTTGGGCCTCTCTCCTGGAGGCGCTCAGTCAGACCGAGTAGTGACATGTGGCAAGACGCTCCTCGGGGCGCGTCTTGCTTGGACCTCTCTCCTGGAGGCGCTCAGTTAGACCAAGTAGTGACATGTGGCAAGACGCTACTCGGGGCGCGTCTTGCTTGGGCCTCTCTCCTGGAGGTGCTCAATCAGACCCAGTGGTGACACGTGGCAAGACGCTCCTCGGGGCGCGTCTTGCTTGGGCCTCTCTCCTGGAGGAGCTCAGTCAGACCCAGTGGTGACACGTGGCAAGACGCTCCTCGGGGCGCATCTTGCTTGGGCCTCTCTCCTGGAGGCGCTAAGTCAGACCCAGTGTTGACACGTGGCAAGACGCTCCTCGGGGCGCGTCTTGCTTGGGCCTCTCTCCTTGAGGCGCTCAGTCAGACCCAGTGTTGACATGTGGCAAGACGCTCCTCGGGGCACGTCTTGCTTGGGCCTCTCTCATGGAGGCCCTCTGTCAGACCCAGTGTTGACATGTGTCAAGACGCTCCTCGGGGCTCGTCTTGCTTGGGCTTCTCTCCTGGAGGCCCTCAGTCAGACCCATTGTTGACATGTGGCAAGACGCTCCTCGGGGCGCGTCTTGCTTGGGCCTCTCTCCTGGAGGCGCTCAATCAGACCCAGTGTTGACATGTGGCAAGACACTCCTCGGGGCGCGTCTTGCTTGGGCCTCTCTCCTGGAGGCGCTCAGTCAGACCCAGTTTGACATGTGGCAAGACGCTCCTCGGGGCGCTACTTGCTTGGGCTTCTCTCCTGGAGGCCCTCAGTCAGACCCATTGTTGACATGTGGCAAGACGCTCCTCGGGGCACGTATTGCTTGGGCCTCTCTCCTGGAGGCGCTCAGTCAGACCGAGTAGTGACATGTGACAAGACTCTCCTCGGGGCGCGTCTTGCTTGGTTCTCTCTCCTGGAGGCGCTCAGTCAGACCCAGTGTTGACATGTGGCAAGACGCTCCTCGGGGCGCGTCTTGCTTGGGCCTCTCTCCTGGAGGTTCTCAGTCAGACCCAGTGTTGACATGTGGCAAGATGCTCCTCGGTGCACGTCTTGCTGGGGCTTCTCTCCTGGAGGCCCTCAGTCAGACCCATTGTTGACATGTGGCAAGACGCTCCTCGGGGCGCGTCTTGCTTGGGCCTCTCTCCAGAAGGCCCTCAATCAGACCCAGTGCTAACATGTGGCAAGACGCTCCTCGGGGCGCGTCTTGCTTGGGCTTCTCTCCTGGAGGCCCTCAGTCAGACCCATTGTTGACATGTGGCAAGACGCTCCTCGAGGCACGTCTCATTTGGGCCTCTCTCCTGGAGGCCCTCAGTCAGACCCAGTGTTGACATGTGGCAAGACGCTCCTCGGGGCGCGTCTTGCTTGGGCTTCTCTCCTGGAGGCCCTCAGTCAGACCCATTGTTGACATGTGGCAAGACGCTCCTTGGGGCACGTCTTGCTTGGGCCTCTCTCCTGGAGGCGCTCAGTCAGACCGAGTAGTGACATGTGGCAAGACGCTCCTCGGGGCGCGTCTTGCTTGGGCCTCTCTCCTGGAGGCGCTCAGTCAGACCGAGTGCTGACATAAGGCAAGACGCTCCTCGGGGCGCGTCTTGCTGGGGCCTCTCTCCTGGAGGTGCTCAATCAGACCCAGTGGTGACACGTGGCAAGACGCTCCTCGGGGCGCGTCTTGCTTGGGCCTCTCTCCTGGGGGAGCTCAGTCGGACCCAGTGGTGACACGTGGCAAGACGCTCCTCGGGGCGCATCTTGCTTGGGCCTCTCTCCTGGAGGCGCTAAGTCAGACCCAGTGTTGACACGTGGCAAGACGCTCCTCGGGGCGCGTCTTGCTTTGGCCTCTCTCCTGGAGGCGCTCAGTCAGATCGAGTGCTGACATGTGGCAAGAAGCTCCTCGGGGCGCGTCTTGCTTGGGCTTCTCTCCTGGAGCTCCTCAGTCAGACCCATTGTTGACATGTGGCAAGACGCTCCTCGGGGCGCGTCTTGCTTGGGCCTCTCTCCAGAAGGCCCTCAATCAGACCCACTGTTGACACGTGGCAAGACGCTCCTCGGGGCGCTTCTTGCTTGGGCCTCTCTCCTGGAGGCGCTCAGTCAGACCCAGTGGTGACATGTGGCAAGACGCTCCTCGGGGCGCGTATTGCTTGGGCCTCTCTCCTGGATGCCCTCTGTCAGACCCAGTGTTGACATGTGGCAAGACTCTCCTCGGGGCGCTTCTTGCTTGGGCTTCTCTCCTGGAGGCCCTCAGTCAGACCCATTGTTGACATGTGGCAAGACGCTCCTCGGGGCCCGTCTTGCTTGGGCCTCTCTCCTGGAGGCGCTCAGTCAGACCGAGTAGTGACATGTGACAAGACGCTCCTCGGGGCGCGTCTTGCTTGGGCCTCTCTCCTGCAGGCGCTCAGTCAGACCCAGTGTTGACATGTGGCAAGACGCTCCTCGGGGCGCATCTTGCTTGGGCCTCTCTCCTGGAGGTTCTCAGTCAGACCCAGTGTTGACATGTGGCAAGATGCTCCTCGGGGCGCGTCTTGCTGGGGCTTCTCTCATGGAGGCACTCAGTCAGACCCAGTGTTGACATGTGGCAAGACGCTCCTCGGGGCACGTCTTGCTTGGGCCTCTCTCCTGGAGGCGCTCAGTCAGACCCAGAGGAGACATGTGTCTAGATGCTCCTCGGGGCGCGTCTTGCTTGGGCCTCTCTCCTGGAGGCGCTCAGTCAGACCGAGTGCTGACATGTGGCAAGACGCTCCTCCGGGCGCGTCTTGCTTGGGCCTCTCTCCTGGAGGCGCTCAGTCAGACCCAGTGTTCACATGTGGCAAGACGCTCCTCGGGGCACGTCTTGCTTGGGCCTCTCTCCGTGAGGCGCTCAGTCAGACCCAGTGTTGACATGTGGCAAGACGATCCTCGGGGCGCGTCTTGCTTGGGCTTCTCTCCTGGAGGCCCTCAGTCAGACCCATTGTTGACATGTGGCAAGACGCTCCTCGGGGCGCGTCTTGCTTGGGCCTCTCTCCAGAAGGCCCTCAATCAGACCCAGTGTTGACACGTGGCAAGACGCTCCTCGAGGCGCTTCTTGCTTGGGCCTTTCTCCTGGAGGCGCTCAGTCAGACCCAGTGGTGACATGTGGCAAGACGCTCCTCGGGGCACGTATTGCTTGGGCCTCTCTCCTGGATGCCCTCTGTCAGACCCAGTGTTGACATGTGGCAAGACTCTCCTCGGGGCGCGTCTTGCTTGGGCTTCTCTCATGGAGGCCCTCAGTCAGACCCAGTGTTGACATGTGGCAAGACGCTCCTCGGGGCGCTTCTTGCTTGGGCTTCTCTCCTGGAGGCCCTCAGTCAGACCCATTGTTGACATGTGGCAAGATGCTCCTCGGGGCACGTCTTGCTTGGGCCTCTCTCCTGGAGGCGCTCAGTCAGACCGAGTAGTGACATTTGACAAGACGCTCCTCGGGGCGCGTCTTGCTTGGGCCTCTTTCCTGGAGGTTCTCAGTCAGACCCAGTGTTGACATGTCGCAAGATGCTCCTCGGGGCACGTCTTGCTGGGGCTTCTCTCATGGAGGCACTCAGTCAGACCCAGTGTTGACATGTGGCAAGACGCTCCTCGGGGCACGTCTTGCTTGGGCCTCTCTCCTGGAGGCGCTCAGTCAGACCCAGAGGAGACATGTGTCAAGATGCTCCTCGGGGCGCGTCTTGCTTGGGCCTCTCTCCTGGAGGCGCTCAGTCAGACCCAGTGTTCACACGTGGCAAGACGCTCCTCGGGGCGCGTCTTGCTTGGGCCTCTCTCCTGGAGGCGCTCAGTCAAACCCAGTGTTGACATGTGGCAAGACGCTCCTCGGGGCGCATCTTGCTTGGGCCTCTCTCATGGTGGCCCTCTGTCAGACCGAGTGTTGACATGTGGCAAGACTCTCCTCGGGGCGCGTCTTGCTTGGGCTTCTCTCATGGAGGCCCTCAGTCCGACCCAGTGTTGACATGTGTCAAGACGCTCCTCGGGGCATGTCTTGCTTGGGCCTCTCTCCTGGAGGCGCTCAGTCAGACCCAGTGCTGACATGTGGCAAGAGGCTCCTCCGGGCGCGTCTTGCTTGGGCCTCTCTCCTGAAGGCGCTCAGTCAGACCCAGTGTTCACATGTGGCAAGACTCTCCTCGGGGCGCGTCTTGCTTGGGCTTCTCTCCTGGAGGCCCTCAGTCAGACCCATTGTTGACATGTGGCAAGACGCTCCTCGGGGCACGTCTTGCTTGGGCCTCTCTCCTGGAGGCGCTCAGTCAGACCGAGTGCTGACATAAGGCAAGACGCTCCTCGGGGCGCGTCTTGCTGGGGCCTCTCTCCTGGAGGTGCTCAATCAGACCCAGTGGTTACACGTGGCAAGACGCTCCTCGGGGCGCGTCTTGCTTGGGCCTCTCTCCTGGAGGAGCTCAGTCAGACCCAGTGGTGACACGTGGCAAGACGCTACTCGGGGCGCATCTTGCTTGGGCCTCTCTCCTGGAGGCGCTAAGTCAGACCCAGTGTTGACACGTGGCAAGACGCTCCTCGGGGCGCGTCTTGCTTGGGCCTCTCTCCTGGAGGCGCTCAGTCAGACCCAGTGTTGACATGTGGCAAGACACTCCTCGGGGCGCGTCTTGCTTGGGCCTCTCTCATGGGGGCCCTCTGTCAGACCCAGTGTTGACATGTGGCAAGACGCTCCTCGGGGCGCGTCTTGCTTGGGCCTCTCTCCTGGAGGCGCTCAGTCAGACCGAGTGCTGACATGTGGCAAGAAGCTCCTCGGGGCGCGTCTTGCTTGGGCTTCTATCCTGGAGGCCCTCAGTCAGACCCATTGTTGACATGTGGCAAGACGCTCCTCGGGGCGCATCTTGCTTGGGCCTCTCTCCAGAAGGCCCTCAATCAGACCCACTGTTGACACGTGGCAAGACGCTCCTCGGGACGCTTCTTGGTTGGGCCTCTCTCCTGGAGGCGCTCGGTCAGACCCAGTGGTGACAAGTGGCAAGACGCTCCTCGGGGCGCGTATTGCTTGGGCCTCTCTCCTGGATGCCCTCTGTCAGACCCAGTGTTGACATGTGGCAAGACTCTCCTCGGGGCGCTTCTTGCTTGGGCTTCTCTCCTGGAGGCCCTCAGTCAGACCCATTGTTGACATGTGGCAAGACGCTCCTCGGGGCACGTCTTGCTTGGGCCTCTCTCCTGGAGGCGCTCAGTCAGACCGAGTAGTGACATGTGACAAGACGCTCCTCGGGGCGCGTCTTGCTTGGGCCTCTCTCCTGGAGGCGCTCAGTCAGACCCAGTGTTGACATGTGGCAAGACGCTCCTCGGGGCGCATCTTGCTTGGGCCTCTCTCCTGGAGGTTCTCAGTCAGACCCAGTGTTGACATGTGGCAAGATGCTCCTCGGGGTGCGTCTTGCTGGGGCTTCTCTCATGGAGGCACTCAGTCAGACCCAGTGTTGACATGTGGCAAGACGCTCCTCGGGGCACGTCTTGCTTGGGCCTCTCTCCTGGAGGTGCTCAGTCAGACCCAGAGGAGACATGTGTCAAGATGCTCCTCGGGGCGCGTCTTGCTTGGGCCTCTCTCCTGGAGGCGCTCAGTCAGACCGAGTGCTGACATGTGGCAAGACGATCCTCGGGGCGGGTCTTGCTTGGGCTTCTCTCCTGGAGGCGCTCAGTCAGACCCAGTGTTCACATGTGGCAAGACGCTCCTCGGGGCACGTCTTGCTTGGGCCTCTCTCCGTGAGGCGCTCAGTCAGACCCAGTGTTGACATGTGGCAAGACGATCCTCGGGGCGCGTCTTGCTTGGGCTTCTCTCCTGGAGGCCCTCAGTCAGACCCATTGTTGACGTGTGGCAAGACGCTCCTCGGGGTGCGTCTTGCTTGGGCCTCTCTCCAGAAGGCCCTCAATCAGACCCAGTGTTGACACGTGGCAAGACGCTCCTCGGGGCGCTTCTTGCTTGGGCCTTTCTCCTGGAGGCGCTCAGTCAGACCCAGTGGTGACAAGTGGCAAGACGCTCCTCGGGGCACGTATTGCTTGGGCCTCTCTCCTGGATGCCCTCTGTCAGACCCAGTGTTGACATGTGGCAAGACTCTCCTCGGGGCGCGTCTTGCTTGGGCTTCTCTCATGGAGGCCCTCAGTCAGACCCGGTGGTGACATGTGGCAAGACGCTCCTCGGGGCACGTATTGCTTGGGCCTCTCTCCTGGATGCCCTCTGTCAGACCCAGTGTTGACATGTGGCAAGACTCTCCTCGGGGCGCGTCTTGCTTGGGCCTCTCTCCTGGAGGCGCTCAGTCAGACCGAGTAGTGACATTTGACAAGATGCTCCTCGGGGCGCGTCTTGCTTGGGCCTCTCTCCTGGAGGCGCTCAGTCAGACCCAGTGTTGACAGGTGCAAGACGCTCCTCGGGGCGCGTCTTGCTTGGGCCACTTTCCTGGAGGTTCTCAGTCAGACCCAGTGTAGACATGTCGCAAGATGCTCCTCGGGGCACGTCTTGCTGGGGCTTCTCTCATGGAGGCACTCAGTCAGACCCAGTGTTGACATGTGGCAAGACGCTCCTCGGGGCACGTCTTGCTTGGGCCTCTCTCCTGGAGGCGCTCAGTCAGACCCAGAGGAGACATGTGTCAAGATGCTCCTCGGGGCGCGTCTTGCTTGGGCCTCTCTCCTGGAGGCGCTCAGTCAGACCGAGTGCTGACATGTGGCAAGACGCTCCTCCGGGCGCGTCTTGCTTGGGCCTCTCTCCTGGAGGCGCTCAGTCAGACCCAGTGTTCACACATGGCAAGACGCTCCTCGGGGCGCGTCTTGCTTGGGCCTCTCTCCTGGAGGCGCTCAGTCAAACCCAGTGTTGACATGTGGCAAGATACTCCTCGGGGCGCATCTTGCTTGGGCCTCTCTCATGGTGGCACTCTGTCAGACCGAGTGTTGACATGTGGCAAGACTCTCCTCGGGGCGCGTCTTGCTTGGGCTTCTCTCATGGAGGCCCTCAGTCCGACCCAGTGTTGACATGTATCAAGACGCTCCTCGGGGCGTGTCTTGCTTGGGCCTCTCTCCTGGAGGTGCTCAGTCAGACCCAGTGCTGACATGTGGGAAGAGGCTCCTCCGGGCGCGTCTTGCTTGGGCCTCTCTCCTGAAGGCGCTCAGTCAGACCCAGTGTTCACATGTGGCAAGACTCTCCTCGGGGCGCGTCTTGCTTGGGCCTCTCTCCTGGAGGCGCTCAGTCAGACCCAGTGTTGACATGTGGCAAGACGCTCCTCGGGGCATGTCTTGCTTGGGCCTCTCTCCTGGAGACGCTCAGTCAGACCGAGTGCTGACATGTGGCAAGACGCTCCTCGGGGCGCGTCTTGCTTGGGCTTCTCTCCTGGAGGCCCTCAGTCAGACCCATTGTTGACATGTGGCAAGACGCTCCTCGGGGCGCGTCTTATTTGGGCCTCTCTCGTAGAGGCCCTCAGTCAGACCCAGTGTTGACATGTGGCAAGACGCTCCTCGGGGCGCGTCTTATTTGGGCCTCTCTCCTAGAGGCCCTCAGTCAGACCCAGTGTTGACATGTGGCAAGACGCTCCTCGGGGCGCGTCTTGCTTGGGCTTCTCTCCTGGAGGCCCTCAGTCAGACCCATTGTTGACATGTGGCAAGACGCTCCTCGGGGCACATCTTGCTTGGGCCTCTCTCCTGGAGGCGCTCAGTCAGACCGAGTAGTGACATGTGGCAAGACGCTCCTCGGGGCGCGACTTGCTTGGGCCTCTCTCCTGGAGGCGCTCAGTCAGACCGAGTGCTGACATAAGGCAAGACACTCCTCGGGGCGCGTCTTGCTGGGGCCTCTCTCCTGGAGGTGCTCAATCAGACCCAGTGGTGACACGTGGCAAGACACTCATCTTGGCGCGTCTTGCTTGGGCCTCTCTCCTGGAGGAGCTCAGTCAGACCCAGTGGCGACACGTGGCAAGACGCTCCTCGGGGCGCATCTTGCTTGGGCCTCTCTCCTGGAGGCGCTAAGTCAGACCCAGTGTTGACACGTGGCAAGACGCTCCTCGGGGCGCGTCTTGCTTGGGCCTCTCTCCTGGAGGCGCTTAGTCAGACCCAGTGTTGACATGTGGCAAGACACTCCTCGGGGCGCGTCTTGCTTGGGCCTCTCTCATGGAGGCCCTCTGTCAGACCCAGTGTTGACATGTGGCAAGACGCTCCTCGGGGCGCGTCTTGCTTGGGCCTCTCTCCTGGAGGCGCTCAGTCAGACCGAGTGCTGACATGTGGCAAGAAGCTCCTCGGGGCGCGTCTTGCTTGGGCTTCTCTCCTGGAGGCGCTCAGTCAGACCCAGTGTTCACATGTGGCAAGACGCTCCTCGGGGCGCGTCTTGCTTGGGCCTCTCTCCTGGAGGCGCTCAGTCAGACCGAGTGCTGACATGTGGCAAGACGCTCCTCGGGGCGCGTCTTGCTTGGGCTTCTCTCCTGGAGGCCCTCAGTCAGACCCATTGTTGACATGTGGCAAGACGCTCCTCGGGGCGCGTCTTGCTTGGGCCTCTCTCCAGAAGGCCCTCAATCAGACTCAGTGCTGACATGTGGCAAGACGCTCCTCGTGGCGCGTCTTGCTTCGGCCTCTCTCCTGGAGGCGCTCAGTCAGACCGAGTGCTGACATGTGGCAAGAAGCTCCTCGGGGCGCGTCTTGCTTCGGCTTCTCTCCTGGAGGCCCTCAGTCAGACCCATTGTTGACATGTGGCAAGACGCTCCTCGGGGCGCGTCTTGCTTGGGCTTCTCTCCTGGAGGCCCTCAGTCAGACCCATTGTTGACATGTGGCAAGACGCTCCTCGGGGCGCGTCTTGCTTGGGCCTCTCTCCAGAAGGCCCTCAATCAGACCCAGAGCTGACATGTGGCAAGACGCTCATCGGGGTGCGTCTTGCTTGGGCTTCTCTCCTGGAGGCCCTCAGTCAGACCCATTGTTGACATGTGGCAAGACGCTCCTCGGGGCGCGTCTCATTTGGGCCTCTCTCCTGGAGTCCCTCAGTCAAACCCAGTGTTGACATGTGGCAAGACGCTCCTCGGGGCGCGTCTTGCTTGGGCTTCTCTCCTGGAGGCCCTCAGTCAGACCCATTGTTGACATGTGGCAAGACGCTCCTCGGGGCACGTCTTGCTTGGGCCTCTCACCTGGAGGCGCTCAGTCAGACCGAGTAGTGACATGTGGCAAGACGCTCCTCGGGGCGCGTCTTGCTTGGGCCTCTCTCCTGGAGGCGCTCAGTCAGACCGAGTGCTGACATAAGGCAAGACGCTCCTCGGGGCGCGTCTTGCTGGGGCCTCTCTCCTGGAGGTGCTCAATCAGACCCAGTGGTGACACGTGGCAAGACGCTCCTCGGGGCGCGTCTTGCTTGGGCCTCTCTCCTGGAGGAGCTCAGTCAGACCCAGTGGTGACACCTGGCAAGACGCTCCTCGGGGCGCATCTTGCTTGGGCCTCTCTCCTGGAGGCGCTAAGTCAGACCCAGTGTTGACACGTGGCAAGACGCTCCTCGGGGCGCGTCTTGCTTGGGCCTCTCTCCAGAAGGCCCTCAATCAGACCCAGTGTTGGCACGTGGCAAGACGCTCCTCGGGGCGCTTCTTGCTTGGGCCTCTCTCCTGGAGGTGCTCAGTCAGACCCAGTGGTGACATGTGGCAAGACGCTCGTCGGGGCGCGTATTGATTGGGCCTCTCTCCTGGATGCCCTCTGTCAGACCCAGTGTTGACATGTGGCAAGACTCTCCTCGGGGCGCGTCTTGCTTAGGCTTCTCTCATGGAGGCCCTCAGTCAGACCCAGTGTTGACATGTGTCAAGACGCTCCTCGGGGCGTGTCTTGCTTGGGCCTCTCTCCTGGAGGTGCTCAGTCAGACCCAGTGTTGACATGTGGCAAGACGCTCCTCGGGGCGCTTCTTGCTTGGGCTTCTCTCCTGGAGGCCCTCAGTCAGACCCATTGTTGACATGTGGCAAGACGCTCCTCGGGGCACGTCTTGCTTGGGCCTCTCTCCTGGAGGCGCTCAGTCAGACCGAGTAGTGACATGTGACAAGACGCTCCTCGGGGCGCGTATTGCTTGGGCCTCTCTCCTGGAGGCGCTCAGTCAGACCCAGTGTTGACATGTGGCAAGACGCTCCTCGGGGCGCATCTTGCTTGGACCTCTCTCCTGGAGGTTCTCAGTCAGACCCAGTGTTGACATGTGGCAAGATGCTCCTCGGGGCGCGTCTTGCTGGGGCTTCTCTCATGGAGGCACTCAGTCAGACCCAGTGTTGACATGTGGCAAGACGCTCCTCGGGGCACGTCTTGCTTGGGCCTCTCTCCTGGAGGCGCTCAGTCAGACCCAGAGGAGACATGTGTCACGATGCTCCTCGGGGCGCGTCTTGCTTGGGCCTCTCTCCTGCAGGCGCTCAGTCAGACCGAGTGCTGACATGTGGCAAAACGCTCCTCGGGGTGCGTCTTGCTTGGGCCTCTCTCCTGGAGGCACTCAGTCAGACCGAGTGCTGACATGTGGCAAGACGCTCCTCGGGGCGCGTCTTGCTTGGGCTTCTCTCCTGGAGGCCCTCAGTCAGACCCATTGTTGACATGTGGCAAGACGCTCCTCGGGGCGCGTCTTGCTTGGGCCTCTCTCCAGAAGGCCCTCAATTAGACCCAGTACTGACATGTGGCAAGACGCTCCTCGGGGCGCGTCTTGCTTGGGCCTCTCTCCTGGAGGCGCTCAGTCAGACCGAGTGCTGACATGTGGCAAAACGCTCCTCGGGGCGCGTCTTGCTTGGGCTTCTCTCCTGGAGGCCCTCAGTCAGACCCATTGTTGACATGTGGCAAGACGCTCCTCGGGGCGCGTCTTGCTTGGGCCTCTCTCCAGAAGGCCCTCAATCAGACCCAATGCTGACATGTGGCAAGACGCTCCTCGGGGCGCGTCTTGCTTGGGCTTCTCTCCTGGAGGCCCTCAATCAGACCCAATGTTGACATGTGGCAAGACGCTCCTCGGGGCGCGTCTCATTTGGGCCTCTCTCCTGGAGGCCCTCAGTCAGACCCAGTGTTGACATGTGGCAAGACGCTCCTCGGGGCGCATCTTGCTTGGGCTTCTCTCCTGGAGGCCCTCAGTCAGACCCATTGTTGACATGTGGCAAGACGCTCCTCGGGGAACGTCTTGCTTGGGCCTCTCTCCTGGAGGTGCTCAGTCAGACCGAGTAGTGACATGTGGCAAGACGCTCCTCGGGGCGCGTCTTGCTTGGGCCTCTCTCCTGGAGGCGCTCAGTCAGACCGAGTGCTGACATAAGGCAAGACGCTCCTCGGGGCGCGTCTTGCTGGGGCCTCTCTCCTGGAGGTGCTCAATCAGACCCAGTGTTGACATGTGGCAAGACGCTCCTCGGGGCGCGTCTTGCTTGGGCTTCTCTCATGGAGGCACTCAGTCAGACCCAGTGTTGACATGTGGCAAGACGCTCCTCGGGGCACGTCTTGCTTGGGCCTCTCTCCTGGAGGCGCTCAGTCAGACCCAGAGGAGACATGTGTCAAGATGCTCCTCGGGGCGCGTCTTGCTTGGGCCTCTCTCCTGGAGGCGCTCAGTCAGACCGAGTGCTGACATGTGGCAAGACGCTCCTCCGGGCGCGTCTTGCTTGGGCCTCTCTCCTGGAGGCGCTCAGTCAGACCCAGTGTTCACACGTGGCAAGACGCTCCTCGGGGCGCGTCTTGCTTGGGCCTCTCTCCTGGAGGCGCTCAGTCAAACCCAGTGTTGACATGTGGCAAGACGCTCCTCGGGGCGCATCTTGCTTGGGCCTCTCTCATGGTGGCCCTCTGTCAGACCGAGTGTTGACATGTGGCAAGACTCTCCTCGGGGCGCGTCTTGCTTGGGCTTCTCTCATGGAGGCCCTCAGTCCGACCCAGTGTTGACATGTGTCAAGACGCTCCTCGGGGCATGTCTTGCTTGGGCCTCTCTCCTGGAGGCGCTCAGTCAGACCCAGTGCTGACATGTGGCAAGAGGCTCCTCCGGGCGCGTCTTGCTTGGGCCTCTCTCCTGAAGGCGCTCAGTCAGACCCAGTGTTCACATGTGGCAAGACTCTCCTCGGGGCGCGTCTTGCTTGGGCTTCTCTCCTGGAGGCCCTCAGTCAGACCCATTGTTGACATGTGGCAAGACGCTCCTCGGGGCACGTCTTGCTTGGGCCTCTCTCCTGGAGGCGCTAAGTCAGACCCAGTGGTGACACGTGGCAAGACGCTCCTCGGGGCGCATCTTGCTTGGGCCTCTCTCCTGGAGGCGCTAAGTCAGACCCAGTGTTGACACGTGGCAAGACGCTCCTCGGGGCGCGTCTTGCTTGGGCCTCTCTCCTGGAGGCGCTCAGTCAGACCCAGTGTTGACATGTGGCAAGACACTCCTCGGGGCGCGTCTTGCTTGGGCCTCTCTCATGGGGGCCCTCTGTCAGACCCAGTGTTGACATGTGGCAAGACGCTCCTCGGGGCGCGTCTTGCTTGGGCCTCTCTCCTGGAGGCGCTCAGTCAGACCGAGTGCTGACATGTGGCAAGAAGCTCCTCGGGGCGCGTCTTGCTTGGGCTTCTATCCTGGAGGCCCTCAGTCAGACCCATTGTTGACATGTGGCAAGACGCTCCTCGGGGCGCATCTTGCTTGGGCCTCTCTCCAGAAGGCCCTCAATCAGACCCACTGTTGACACGTGGCAAGACGCTCCTCGGGACGCTTCTTGCTTGGGCCTCTCTCCTGGAGGCGCTCGGTCAGACCCAGTGGTGACAAGTGGCAAGACGCTCCTCGGGGCGCGTATTGCTTGGGCCTCTCTCCTGGATGCCCTCTGTCAGACCCAGTGTTGACATGTGGCAAGACTCTCCTCGGGGCGCTTCTTGCTTGGGCTTCTCTCCTGGAGGCCCTCAGTCAGACCCATTGTTGACATGTGGCAAGACGCTCCTCGGGGCACGTCTTGCTTGGGCCTCTCTCCTGGAGGCGCTCAGTCAGACCGAGTAGTGACATGTGACAAGACGCTCCTCGGGGCGCGTCTTGCTTGGGCCTCTCTCCTGGAGGCGCTCAGTCAGACCCAGTGTTGACATGTGGCAAGACGCTCCTCGGGGCGCATCTTGCTTGGGCCTCTCTCCTGGAGGTTCTCAGTCAGACCCAGTGTTGACATGTGGCAAGATGCTCCTCGGGTTGCGTCTTGCTGGGGCTTCTCTCATGGAGGCACTCAGTCAGACCCAGTGTTGACATGTGGCAAGACGCTCCTCGGGGCACGTCTTGCTTGGGCCTCTCTCCTGGAGGTGCTCAGTCAGACCCAGAGGAGACATGTGTCAAGATGCTCCTCGGGGCGCGTCTTGCTTGGGCCTCTCTCCTGGAGGCGCTCAGTCAGACCGAGTGCTGACATGTGGCAAGACGATCCTCGGGGCGCGTCTTGCTTGGGCTTCTCTCCTGGAGGCGCTCAGTCAGACCCAGTGTTCACATGTGGCAAGACGCTCCTCGGGGCACGTCTTGCTTGGGCCTCTCTCCGTGAGGCGCTCAGTCAGACCCAGTGTTGACATGTGGCAAGACGATCCTCGGGGCGCGTCTTGCTTGGGCTTCTCTCCTGGAGGCCCTCAGTCAGACCCATTGTTGACGTGTGGCAAGACGCTCCTCGGGGTGCGTCTTGCTTGGGCCTCTCTCCAGAAGGCCCTCAATCAGACCCAGTGTTGACACGTGGCAAGACGCTCCTCGGGGCGCTTCTTGCTTGGGCCTTTCTCCTGGAGGCGCTCAGTCAGACCCAGTGGTGACAAGTGGCAAGACGCTCCTCGGGGCACGTATTGCTTGGGCCTCTCTCCTGGATGCCCTCTGTCAGACCCAGTGTTGACATGTGGCAAGACTCTCCTCGGGGCGCGTCTTGCTTGGGCTTCTCTCATGGAGGCCCTCAGTCAGACCCGGTGGTGACATGTGGCAAGACGCTCCTCGGGGCACGTATTGCTTGGGCCTCTCTCCTGGATGCCCTCTGTCAGACCCAGTGTTGACATGTGGCAAGACTCTCCTCGGGGCGCGTCTTGCTTGGGCCTCTCTCCTGGAGGCGCTCAGTCAGACCGAGTAGTGACATTTGACAAGATGCTCCTCGGGGCGCGTCTTGCTTGGGCCTCTCTCCTGGAGGCGCTCAGTCAGACCCAGTGTTGACAGGTGCAAGACGCTCCTCGGGGCGCGTCTTGCTTGGGCCACTTTCCTGGAGGTTCTCAGTCAGACCCAGTGTAGACATGTCGCAAGATGCTCCTCGGGGCACGTCTTGCTGGGGCTTCTCTCATGGAGGCACTCAGTCAGACCCAGTGTTGACATGTGGCAAGACGCTCCTCGGGGCACGTCTTGCTTGGGCCTCTCTCCTGGAGGCGCTCAGTCAGACCCAGAGGAGACATGTGTCAAGATGCTCCTCGGGGCGCGTCTTGCTTGGGCCTCTCTCCTGGAGGCGCTCAGTCAGACCGAGTGCTGACATGTGGCAAGACGCTCCTCCGGGCGCGTCTTGCTTGGGCCTCTCTCCTGGAGGCGCTCAGTCAGACCCAGTGTTCACACATGGCAAGACGCTCCTCGGGGCGCGTCTTGCTTGGGCCTCTCTCCTGGAGGCGCTCAGTCAAACCCAGTGTTGACATGTGGCAAGATACTCCTCGGGGCGCATCTTGCTTGGGCCTCTCTCATGGTGGCACTCTGTCAGACCGAGTGTTGACATGTGGCAAGACTCTCCTCGGGGCGCGTCTTGCTTGGGCTTCTCTCATGGAGGCCCTCAGTCCGACCCAGTGTTGACATGTATCAAGACGCTCCTCGGGGCGTGTCTTGCCTCGGCCTCTCTCCTGGAGGTGCTCAGTCAGACCCAGTGCTGACATGTGGGAAGAGGCTCCTCCGGGCGCGTCTTGCTTGGGCCTCTCTCCTGAAGGCGCTCAGTCTGACCCAGTGTTCACATGTGGCAAGACTCTCCTCGGGGCGCGTCTTGCTTGGGCCTCTCTCCTGGAGGCGCTCAGTCAGACCCAGTGTTGACATGTGGCAAGATGCTCCTCGGGGTGCGTCTTGCTGGGGCTTCTCTCATGGAGGCACTCAGTCAGACCCAGTGTTGACATGTGGCAAGACGCTCCTCGGGGCACGTCTTGCTTGGGCCTCTCTCCTGGAGGTGCTCAGTCAGACCCAGAGGAGACATGTGTCAAGATGCTCCTCGGGGCGCGTCTTGCTTGGGCCTCTCTCCTGGAGGCGCTCAGTCAGACCGAGTGCTGACATGTGGCAAGACGATCCTCGGGGCGCGTCTTGCTTGGGCTTCTCTCCTGGAGGCGCTCAGTCAGACCCAGTGTTCACATGTGGCAAGACGCTCCTCGGGGCACGTCTTGCTTGGGCCTCTCTCCGTGAGGCGCTCAGTCAGACCCAGTGTTGACATGTGGCAAGACGATCCTCGGGGCGCGTCTTGCTTGGGCTTCTCTCCTGGAGGCCCTCAGTCAGACCCATTGTTGACGTGTGGCAAGACGCTCCTCGGGGTGCGTCTTGCTTGGGCCTCTCTCCAGAAGGCCCTCAATCAGACCCAGTGTTGACACGTGGCAAGACGCTCCTCGGGGCGCTTCTTGCTTGGGCCTTTCTCCTGGAGGCGCTCAGTCAGACCCAGTGGTGACAAGTGGCAAGACGCTCCTCGGGGCACGTATTGCTTGGGCCTCTCTCCTGGATGCCCTCTGTCAGACCCAGTGTTGACATGTGGCAAGACTCTCCTCGGGGCGCGTCTTGCTTGGGCTTCTCTCATGGAGGCCCTCAGTCAGACCCGGTGGTGACATGTGGCAAGACGCTCCTCGGGGCACGTATTGCTTGGGCCTCTCTCCTGGATGCCCTCTGTCAGACCCAGTGTTGACATGTGGCAAGACTCTCCTCGGGGCGCGTCTTGCTTGGGCCTCTCTCCTGGAGGCGCTCAGTCAGACCGAGTAGTGACATTTGACAAGATGCTCCTCGGGGCGCGTCTTGCTTGGGCCTCTCTCCTGGAGGCGCTCAGTCAGACCCAGTGTTGACAGGTGCAAGACGCTCCTCGGGGCGCGTCTTGCTTGGGCCACTTTCCTGGAGGTTCTCAGTCAGACCCAGTGTAGACATGTCGCAAGATGCTCCTCGGGGCACGTCTTGCTGGGGCTTCTCTCATGGAGGCACTCAGTCAGACCCAGTGTTGACATGTGGCAAGACGCTCCTCGGGGCACGTCTTGCTTGGGCCTCTCTCCTGGAGGCGCTCAGTCAGACCCAGAGGAGACATGTGTCAAGATGCTCCTCGGGGCGCGTCTTGCTTGGGCCTCTCTCCTGGAGGCGCTCAGTCAGACCGAGTGCTGACATGTGGCAAGACGCTCCTCCGGGCGCGTCTTGCTTGGGCCTCTCTCCTGGAGGCGCTCAGTCAGACCCAGTGTTCACACATGGCAAGACGCTCCTCGGGGCGCGTCTTGCTTGGGCCTCTCTCCTGGAGGCGCTCAGTCAAACCCAGTGTTGACATGTGGCAAGATACTCCTCGGGGCGCATCTTGCTTGGGCCTCTCTCATGGTGGCACTCTGTCAGACCGAGTGTTGACATGTGGCAAGACTCTCCTCGGGGCGCGTCTTGCTTGGGCTTCTCTCATGGAGGCCCTCAGTCCGACCCAGTGTTGACATGTATCAAGACGCTCCTCGGGGCGTGTCTTGCCTCGGCCTCTCTCCTGGAGGTGCTCAGTCAGACCCAGTGCTGACATGTGGGAAGAGGCTCCTCCGGGCGCGTCTTGCTTGGGCCTCTCTCCTGAAGGCGCTCAGTCTGACCCAGTGTTCACATGTGGCAAGACTCTCCTCGGGGCGCGTCTTGCTTGGGCCTCTCTCCTGGAGGCGCTCAGTCAGACCCAGTGTTGACATGTGGCAAGACGCTCCTCGGGGCATGTCTTGCTTGGGCCTCTCTCCTGGAGACGCTCAGTCAGACCGAGTGCTGACATGTGGCAAGACGCTCCTCGGGGCGCGTCTTGCTTGGGCTTCTCTCCTGGAGGCCCTCAGTCAGACCCATTGTTGACATGTGGCAAGACGCTCCTCGGGGCGCGTCTTATTTGGGCCTCTCTCGTAGAGGCCCTCAGTCAGACCCAGTGTTGACATGTGGCAAGACGCTCCTCGGGGCGCGTCTTATTTGGGCCTCTCTCCTAGAGGCCCTCAGTCAGACCCAGTGTTGACATGTGGCAAGACGCTCCTCGGGGCGCGTCTTGCTTGGGCTTCTCTCCTGGAGGCCCTCAGTCAGACCCATTGTTGACATGTGGCAAGACGCTCCTCGGGGCACATCTTGCTTGGGCCTCTCTCCTGGAGGTGCTCAGTCAGACCGAGTAGTGACATGTGGCAAGACGCTCCTCGGGGCGCGTCTTGCTTGGACCTCTCTCCTGGAGGCGCTCAGTTAGACCGAGTAGTGACATGTGGCAAGACGCTCCTCGGGGCGCGACTTGCTTGGGCCTCTCTCCTGGAGGCGCTCAGTCAGACCGAGTGCTGACATAAGGCAAGACACTCCTCGGGGCGCGTCTTGTTGGGGCCTCTCTCCTGGAGGTGCTCAATCAGACCCAGTGGTGACACGTGGCAAGACACTCATCTTGGCGCGTCTTGCTTGGGCCTCTCTCCTGGAGGAGCTCAGTCAGACCCAGTGGCGACACGTGGCAAGACGCTCCTCGGGGCGCATCTTGCTTGGGCCTCTCTCCTGGAGGCGCTAAGTCAGACCCAGTGTTGACACGTGGCAAGACGCTCCTCGGGGCGCGTCTTGCTTGGGCCTCTCTCCTGGAGGCGCTTAGTCAGACCCAGTGTTGACATGTGGCAAGACACTCCTCGGGGCGCGTCTTGCTTGGGCCTCTCTCATGGAGGCCCTCTGTCAGACCCAGTGTTGACATGTGGCAAGACGCTCCTCGGGGCGCGTCTTGCTTGGGCCTCTCTCCTGGAGGCGCTCAGTCAGACCGAGTGCTGACATGTGGCAAGAAGCTCCTCGGGGCGCGTCTTGCTTGGGCTTCTCTCCTGGAGGCGCTCAGTCAGACCCAGTGTTCACATGTGGCAAGACGCTCCTCGGGGCGCGTCTTGCTTGGGCCTCTCTCCTGGAGGCGCTCAGTCAGACCGAGTGCTGACATGTGGCAAGACGCTCCTCGGGGCGCGTCTTGCTTGGGCTTCTCTCCTGGAGGCCCTCAGTCAGACCCATTGTTGACATGTGGCAAGACGCTCCTCGGGGCGCGTCTTGCTTGGGCCTCTCTCCAGAAGGCCCTCAATCAGACCCAGTGCTGACATGTGGCAAGACGCTCCTCGTGGCGCGTCTTGCTTCGGCCTCTCTCCTGGAGGCGCTCAGTCAGACCGAGTGCTGACATGTGGCAAGAAGCTCCTTGGGGCGCGTCTTGCTTCGGCTTCTCTCCTGGAGGCCCTCAGTCAGACCCATTGTTGACATGTGGCAAGACGCTCCTCGGGGCGCGTCTTGCTTGGGCTTCTCTCCTGGAGGCCCTCAGTCAGACCCATTGTTGACATGTGGCAAGACGCTCCTCGGGGCGCGTCTTGCTTGGGCCTCTCTCCAGAAGGCCCTCAATCAGACCCAGAGCTGACATGTGGCAAGACGCTCATCGGGGTGCGTCTTGCTTGGGCTTCTCTCCTGGAGGCCCTCAGTCAGACCCATTGTTGACATGTGGCAAGACGCTCCTCGGGGCGCGTCTCATTTGGGCCTCTCTCCTGGAGTCCCTCAGTCAAACCCAGTGTTGACATGTGGCAAGACGCTCCTCGGGGCGCGTCTTGCTTGGGCTTCTCTCCTGGAGGCCCTCAGTCAGACCCATTGTTGACATGTGGCAAGACGCTCCTCGGGGCACGTCTTGCTTGGGCCTCTCTCCTGGAGGCGCTCAGTCAGACCGAGTAGTGACATGTGGCAAGACGCTCCTCGGGGCGCGTCTTGCTTGGGCCTCTCTCCTGGAGGCGCTCAGTCAGACCGAGTGCTGACATAAGGCAAGACGCTCCTCGGGGCGCGTCTTGCTGGGGCCTCTCTCCTGGAGGTGCTCAATCAGACCCAGTGGTGACACGTGGCAAGACGCTCCTCGGGGCGCGTCTTGCTTGGGCCTCTCTCCTGGAGGAGCTCAGTCAGACCCAGTGGTGACACCTGGCAAGACGCTCCTCGGGGCGCATCTTGCTTGGGCCTCTCTCCTGGAGGCGCTAAGTCAGACCCAGTGTTGACACGTGGCAAGACGCTCCTCGGGGCGCGTCTTGCTTGGGCCTCTCTCCAGAAGGCCCTCAATCAGACCCAGTGTTGGCACGTGGCAAGACGCTCCTCGGGGCGCTTCTTGCTTGGGCCTCTCTCCTGGAGGTGCTCAGTCAGACCCAGTGGTGACATGTGGCAAGACGCTCGTCGGGGCGCGTATTGATTGGGCCTCTCTCCTGGATGCCCTCTGTCAGACCCAGTGTTGACATGTGGCAAGACTCTCCTCGGGGCGCGTCTTGCTTAGGCTTCTCTCATGGAGGCCCTCAGTCAGACCCAGTGTTGACATGTGTCAAGACGCTCCTCGGGGCGTGTCTTGCTTGGGCCTCTCTCCTGGAGGTGCTCAGTCAGACCCAGTGTTGACATGTGGCAAGACGCTCCTCGGGGCGCTTCTTGCTTGGGCTTCTCTCCTGGAGGCCCTCAGTCAGACCCATTGTTGACATGTGGCAAGACGCTCCTCGGGGCACGTCTTGCTTGGGCCTCTCTCCTGGAGGCGCTCAGTCAGACCGAGTAGTGACATGTGACAAGACGCTCCTCGGGGCGCGTATTGCTTGGGCCTCTCTCCTGGAGGCGCTCAGTCAGACCCAGTGTTGACATGTGGCAAGACGCTCCTCGGGGCGCATCTTGCTTGGACCTCTCTCCTGGAGGTTCTCAGTCAGACCCAGTGTTGACATGTGGCAAGATGCTCCTCGGGGCGCGTCTTGCTGGGGCTTCTCTCATGGAGGCACTCAGTCAGACCCAGTGTTGACATGTGGCAAGACGCTCCTCGGGGCACGTCTTGCTTGGGCCTCTCTCCTGGAGGCGCTCAGTCAGACCCAGAGGAGACATGTGTCACGATGCTCCTCGGGGCGCGTCTTGCTTGGGCCTCTCTCCTGCAGGCGCTCAGTCAGACCGAGTGCTGACATGTGGCAAAACGCTCCTCGGGGTGCGTCTTGCTTGGGCCTCTCTCCTGGAGGCACTCAGTCAGACCGAGTGCTGACATGTGGCAAGACGCTCCTCGGGGCGCGTCTTGCTTGGGCTTCTCTCCTGGAGGCCCTCAGTCAGACACATTGTTGACATGTGGCAAGACGCTCCTCGGGGCGCGTCTTGCTTGGGCCTCTCTCCAGAAGGCCCTCAATTAGACCCAGTACTGACATGTGGCAAGACGCTCCTCGGGGCGCGTCTTGCTTGGGCCTCTCTCCTGGAGGCGCTCAGTCAGACCGAGTGCTGACATGTGGCAAAACGCTCCTCGGGGCGCGTCTTGCTTGGGCTTCTCTCCTGGAGGCCCTCAGTCAGACCCATTGTTGACATGTGGCAAGACGCTCCTCGGGGCGCGTCTTGCTTGGGCCTCTCTCCAGAAGGCCCTCAATCAGACCCAATGCTGACATGTGGCAAGACGCTCCTCGGGGCGCGTCTTGCTTGGGCTTCTCTCCTGGAGGCCCTCAATCAGACCCAATGTTGACATGTGGCAAGACGCTCCTCGGGGCGCGTCTCATTTGGGCCTCTCTCCTGGAGGCCCTCAGTCAGACCCAGTGTTGAAATGTGGCAAGACGCTCCTCGGGGCGCGTCTTGCTTGGGCTTCTCTCCTGGAGGCCCTCAGTCAGACCCATTGTTGACATGTGGCAAGACGCTCCTCGGGGAACGTCTTGCTTGGGCCTCTCTCCTGGAGGTGCTCAGTCAGACCGAGTAGTGACATGTGGCAAGACGCTCCTCGGGGCGCGTCTTGCTTGGGCCTCTCTCCTGGAGGCGCTCAGTCAGACCGAGTGCTGACATAAGGCAAGACGCTCCTCGGGGCGCGTCTTGCTGGGGCCTCTCTCCTGGAGGTGCTCAATCAGACCCAGTGGTGACACGTGGCAAGACGCTCCTCGGGGCGCATCTTGCTTGGGCCTCTCTCCTGGAGGCGCTAAGTCAGACCCAGTGTTGACACGTGGCAATACGCTCCTCGGGGCGCGTCTTGCTTGGGCCTCTCTCCTGGAGGCGCTCAGTCAGACCGAGTGCTGACATGTGGCAAGACGCTCCTCGGGGCGCGTCTTGCTTGGGCTTCTCTCCTGGAGGCCCTCAGTCAGACCCATTGTTGACATGTGGTTAGACGCTCCTCGGGGCGCGTCTTGCTTGGGCCTCTCTCCAGAAGGCCCTCAATCAGACCCAATGCTGACATGTGGCAAGACGCTCCTCGGGGCGCGTCTTGCTTGGGCTTCTCTCCTGGAGGCCCTCAATCAGACCCAATGTTGACATGTGGCAAGACGCTCCTCGGGGCGCGTCTCATTTGGGCCTCTCTCCTGGAGGCCCTCAGTCAGACCCAGTGTTGACATGTGGCAAGACGCTCCTCGGGGCGCGTCTTGCTTGGGCTTCTCTCCTGGAGGCCCTCAGTCAGACCCATTGTTGACATGTGGCAAGACGCTCCTCGGGGTACGTCTTGCTTGGGCCTCTCTCCTGGAGGTGCTCAGTCAGACCGAGTAGTGACATGTGGCAAGACGCTCCTCGGGGCGCGTCTTGCTTGGGCCTCTCTCCTGGAGGCGCTCAGTCAGACCGAGTGCTGACATAAGGCAAGACGCTCCTCGGGGCGCATCTTGCTTGGACCTCTCTCCTGGAGGTTCTCAGTCAGACCCAGTGTTGACATGTGGCAAGATGCTCCTCGGGGCGCGTCTTGCTGGGGCTTCTCTCATGGAGGCACTCAGTCAGACCCAGTGTTGACATGTGGCAAGACGCTCCTCGGGGCACGTCTTGCTTGGGCCTCTCTCCTGGAGGCGCTCAGTCAGACCCAGAGGAGACATGTGTCACGATGATCCTCGGGGCGCGTCTTGCTTGGGCCTCTCTCCTGCAGGCGCTCAGTCAGACCGAGTGCTGACATGTGGCAAAACGCTCCTCGGGGTGCGTCTTGCTTGGGCCTCTCTCCTGGAGGCACTCAGTCAGACCGAGTGCTGACATGTGGCAAGACGCTCCTCGGGGCGCGTCTTGCTTGGGCTTCTCTCCTGGAGGCCCTCAGTCAGACCCATTGTTGACATGTGGCAAGACGCTCCTCGGGGCGCGTCTTGCTTGGGCCTCTCTCCAGAAGGCCCTCAATTAGACCCAGTACTGACATGTGGCAAGACGCTCCTCGGGGCGCGTCTTGCTTGGGCCTCTCTCCTGGAGGCGCTCAGTCAGACCGAGTGCTGACATGTTGCAAAACGCTCCTCGGGGCGCGTCTTGCTTGGGCTTCTCTCCTGGAGGCCCTCAGTCAGACCCATTGTTGACATGTGGCAAGACGCTCCTCGGGGCGCGTCTTGCTTGGGCCTCTCTCCAGAAGGCCCTCAATCAGACCCAATGCTGACATGTGGCAAGACGCTCCTCGGGGCGCGTCTTGCTTGGGCTTCTCTCCTGGAGGCCCTCAATCAGACCCAATGTTGACATGTGGCAAGACGCTCCTCGGGGCGCGTCTCATTTGGGCCTCTCTCCTGGAGGCCCTCAGTCAGACCCAGTGTTGACATGTGGCAAGACGCTCCTCGGGGCGCGTCTTGCTTGGGCTTCTCTCCTGGAGGCCCTCAGTCAGACCCATTGTTGACATGTGGCAAGACGCTCCTCGGGGAACGTCTTGCTTGGGCCTCTCTCCTGGAGGTGCTCAGTCAGACCGAGTAGTGACATGTGGCAAGACGCTCCTCGGGGCGCGTCTTGCTTGGGCCTCTCTCCTGGAGGGGCTCAGTCAGACCGAGTGCTGACATAAGGCAAGACGCTCCTCGGGGCGCGTCTTGCTGGGGCCTCTCTCCTGGAGGTGCTCAATCAGACCCAGTGGTGACACGTGGCAAGACGCTCCTCGGGGCGCATCTTGCTTGGGCCTCTCTCCTGGAGGCGCTAAGTCAGACCCAGTGTTGAAACGTGGCAATACGCTCCTCGGGGCGCGTCTTGCTTGGGCCTCTCTCCTGGAGGCGCTCAGTCAGACCGAGTGCTGACATGTGGCAAGACGCTCCTCGGGGCGCGTCTTGCTTGGGCTTCTCTCCTGGAGGCCCTCAGTCAGACCCATTGTTGACATGTGGCAAGACGCTCCTCGGGGCGCGTCTTGCTTGGGCCTCTCTCCAGAAGGCCCTCAATCAGACCCAATGCTGACATGTGGCAAGACGCTCCTCGGGGCGCGTCTTGCTTGGGCTTCTCTCCTGGAGGCCCTCAATCAGACCCAATGTTGACATGTGGCAAGACGCTCCTCGGGGCGCGTCTCATTTGGGCCTCTCTCCTGGAGGCCCTCATTCAGACCCAGTGTTGACATGTGGCAAGACGCTCCTCGGGGCGCGTCTTGCTTGGGCTTCTCTCCTGGAGGCCCTCAGTCAGACCCATTGTTGACATGTGGCAAGACGCTCCTCAGGGAACGTCTTGCTTGGGCCTCTCTCCTGGAGGTGCTCAGTCAGACCGAGTAGTGACATGTGGCAAGACGCTCCTCGGGGCGCGTCTTGCTTGGGCCTCTCTCCTGGAGGCGCTCAGTCAGACCGAGTGCTGACATAAGGCAAGACGCTCCTCGGGGCGCGTCTTGCTGGGGCCTCTCTCCTGGAGGTGCTCAATCAGACCCAGTGGTGACACGTGGCAAGACGCTCCTCGGGGCGCATCTTGCTTGGGCCTCTCTCCTGGAGGCGCTAAGTCAGACCCAGTGTTGACACGTGGCAATACGCTCCTCGGGGCGCGTCTTGCTTGGGCCTCTCTCCAGAAGGCCCTCAATCAGACCCAGTGTTGACACGTGGCAAGACGCTCCTCGGGGCGCTTCTTTCTTGGGCCTCTCTCCTGGAGGCGCTCAGTCAGACCCAGTGGTGACATGTGGCAAGACGCTCCTCGGGGCGCGTATTGCTTGGGCCTCTCTCCTGGATGCCCTCTGTCAGACCCAGTGTTGACAGGTGGCAAGACTCTCCTCGGGGCGCGTCTTGCTTGGGCTTCTCTCATGGAGGCCCTCAGTCAGATCCAGTGTTGACATGTGTCAAGACGCTCCTCGGGGCGTGTCTTGCTTGGGCCTCTCTCCTGGAGGCGCTCAGTCAGACCCAGTGTTGACATGTGGCAAGACACTCCTCGGGGCGCTTCTTGCTTGGGCTTCTCTCCTGGAGGCCCTCAGTCAGACCCATTGTTGACATGTGGCAAGACGCTCCTCGGGGCACGTCTTGCTTGGGCCTCTCTCCTGGAGGCGCTCAGTCAGACCGCGTAGTGACATGTGACAAGACGCTCCTTGGGGCGCGTCTTGCTTGGGACTCTCTCCTGGAGGCGCTCAGTCAGACCCAGTGTTGACATGTGGCAAGACGCTCCTCGGGGCGCATCTTGCTTGGGCCTCTCTCCTGGAGGTTCTCAGTGAGACCCAGTGTTGACATGTGGCAAGATGCTCCTCGGGGCGCGTCTTGCTGGGGCTTCTCTCATGGAGGCACTCAGTCAGACCCAGTGTTGACATGTGGCAAGACGCTCCTCTGGGCACGTCTTGCTTGGGCCTCTCTCCTGGAGGCGCTCAGTCAGACCCAGAGGAGACATGTGTCAAGATGCTCCTCGGGGCGCGGCTTGCTTGGGCCTCTCTCCTGGAGGCGCTCAGTCAGACCGAGTGCTGACATGTGGCAAGACGCTCCTCCGGGCGCGTCTTGCTTGGGCCTCTCTTCTGGAGGCGCTCAGTCAGACCCAGTGTTCACATGTGGCAAAACGCTCCTCGGGGTGCGTCTTGCTTGGGCCTCTCTCCTGGAGGCGCTCAGTCAGACCGAGTGCTGACATGTGGCAAGACGCTCCTCGGGGCGCGTCTTGCTTGGGCTTCTCTCCTGGAGGCCCTCAGTCAGACCCATTGTTGACATGTGGCAAGACGCTCCTCGGGGCGCGTCTTGCTTGGGCCTCTCTCCAGAAGGCCCTCAATCAGACCCAGTACTGACATGTGGCAAGACGCTCCTCGGGGCCCGTCTTGCTTGGGCTTCTCTCCTGGAGGCCCTCAGTCAGACCCATTGTTGACATGTGGCAAGACGCTCCTCGGGGCGCGTCTTGCTTGGGCCTCTCTCCTGGAGGCGCTCAGTCAGACCGAGTGCTGACATGTGGCAAGATGCTCCTCGGGGCGCGTCTTGCTTGGGCTTCTCTCCTGGAGGCCCTCAGCCAGACCCATTGTTGACATGTGGCAAGACGCTCCTCGGGGCGCGTCTTGCTTGGGCCTCTCTCCAGAAGGCCCTTAATCAGACCCAGTGCTGACATGTGGCAAGACGCTCCTCGGGGCGCGTCTTGCTTGGGCCTCTCTCCTGGAGGCGCTCAGTCAGACCCAGAGGAGACATGTGGCAAGACGCTCCTCCGGGCGCGTCTTGCTTGGGCCTCTCTTCTGGAGGCGCTCAGTCAGACCCAGTGTTCACATGTGGCAAAACGCTCCTCGGGGTGCGTCTTGCTTGGGCCTCTCTCCTGGAGGCCCTCAGTCAGACCCATTGTTGACATGTGGCAAGACGCTCCTCGGGGCACGTCTTGCTTGGGCCTCTCTCCTGGAGGCGCTCAGTCAGACCCAGAGGAGACATGTGTCAAGATGATCCTCGGGGCGCGTCTTGCTTGGGCCTCTCTCCTGGAGGCGCTCAGTCAGACCGAGTGCTGACATGTGGCAAGACGCTCCTCCGGGCGCGTCTTGCTTGGGCCTCTCTCCTGGAGGCGCTCAGTCAGACCCAGTGTTCACATGTGGCAAGACGCTCCTCGGGGTGCGTCTTGCTTGGGCTTCTCTCCTGGAGGCCCTCAGTCAGACCCATTGTTGACATGTGGCAAGATGCTCCTCGGGGCGCATCTTGCTTGGGCCTCTCCCCTTGAGGCCCTCTGTCAGACCCAGTGTTGACATGTGGCAAAACGCTCCTCCAGGCGCGTCTTGCTTGGGCCTCTCTCCTGGAGGCGCTCAGTCAGACCCAGTGTTGACATGTGGCAAGACGCTCCTTGGGGCGCGTCTTGCTTGGGCCTCTCTCCTGGAGGCGCTCAGTCAGACCGAGTGCTGACATGTGGCAAGACGCTCCTCGGGGCGCGTCTTGCTGGGGCTTCTCTCATGGAGGCACTCAGTCAGACTCAGTGTTGACATGTGGCAAGACGCTCCTCAGGGCGCGTCTTTCTTGGGCCTCTCTCCTGGGGAGGTTCTCAGTCAGACCCAGTGTTGACATGTGGCAAGATGCTCCTCGGGGCGCGTCTTGCTTGGGCTTCTCTCATGGAGGCAATCAGTCAGACCCAGTGTTGACATGTGGCAAGACGCTCCTCCGGGCGCGTCTTGCTTGGGCCTCTCTTCTGGAGGCGCTCAGTCAGACCCAGTGTTCACATGTGGCAAAACGCTCCTCGGGGTGCGTCTTGCTTGGGCCTCTCTCCTGGAGGCGCTCAGTCAGACCGAGTGCTGACATGTGGCAAGACGCTCCTCGGGGCGCGTCTTGCTTGGGCTTCTCTCCTGGAGGCCCTCTGTCAGACCCATTGTTGACATGTGGCAAGACGCTCCTCGGGGCGCGTCTTGCTTGGGCCTCTCTCCTGGAGGCGCTCAGTCAGACCCAGAGGAGACATGTGTCAAGATGCTCCTCGGGGCGCGTCTTGCTTGGGCCTCTCTCCTGGAGGCGCTCAGTCAGACCGAGTAGTGACATGTGGCCTGACGCTCCTCGGGGCGCGTCTTGCTTGGCCCTCTCTCCTGGAGGCGCTCAGTCAGACCCAGTGGTGACATGTGGCAAGACACTCCTCGGGGCGCGTCTTGCTTGGGCCTCTCTCCTGGAGGCCCTCTGTCAGACCCAGTGTTGACATGTGTCAAGACGCTGCACGGGGCGCGTCTTGCTTGGGCTTCTCTCCTGGAGGCCCTTAGTCATACCCATTGTTGACATGTGGCAAGACGCTCCTCGGGGCGCGTCTTGCTTGGGCCTCTCTCCTGGATGCGCTCAGTCAGACCGAGTGCTGACATGTGGCAAGACGCTCCTCGGGCCGCGTGTTGCTCGGGCTTCTTTCCTGGAGGCCCTCAGTCAGACCCATTGTTGACACGTGGCAAGACGCTCCTCGGGGCGCGTCTAGCTTGGGCCTCTCTCCTGGAGGCGCTCAGTCAGAACCAGAGGTGACATGTGGCAAGACGCTCCTCGGGGCGCGTCTTGCTTGGGCCTCTCTCCTGGAGGCCCTCTGTCAGACCCATTGTTGACATGTGGCAAGACGCTCCTCGGGGCACGTCTTGCTTGGGCCTCTCTCCTGGAGGCGCTCAGTCAGACCGAGTAGTGACATGTGGCAAGACGCTCCTCGGGGCGCATCTTGCTTGGACCTCTCTCCTGGAGGCGCTCAGTTAGACCAAGTAGTGACATTTCGCAAGACGCTCCTCGGGGCGCGTCTTGCTTGGGCCTCTCTCCTGGAGGCGCTCAGTCAGACCGAGTGCTGACATAAGGCAAGACGCTCCTCGGGGCGCGTCTTGCTTGGGCCTCTCTCCAGAAGGCCCTCAGTCAGACCGAGTGCTGACATGTGGCAAGACGCTCCTCGGGGCGCGTCTTGCTTGGGCTTCTCTCCTGGAGGCCCTCAGTCAGACCCATTGTTGACATGTGGCAAGACGCTCCTCGGGGCGCGTCTTGCTTGGGCCTCTCTCCAGAAGGCCCTCAATCAGACCAAGTACTGACATGTGGCAAGACGCTCCTCGGGGCGCGTCTTGCTTGGGCCTCTCTCCTGGAGGCGCTCAGTCAGACCCAGAGGAGACATGTGTCAAGATGCTCCTCGGGGCGCGTCTTGCTTGGGCCTCTCTCCTGGAGGCGCTCAGTCAGACCGAGTGCTGACATGTGGCAAGACGCTCCTCCGGGCGCGTCTTGCTTGGGCCTCTCTCCTGGAGGCGCTCAGTCAGACCCAGTGTTCACATGTGGCAAGACGCTCCTCGGGGCGCGTCTTGCTTGGGCTTCTCTCCTGGAGGCCCTCAGTCAGACCCATTGTTGACATGTGGCAAGATGCTCCTCGGGGCGCATCTTGCTTGGGCCTCTCCCCTTGAGGCCCTCTGTCAGACCCAGTGTTGACATGTGGCAAAACGCTCCTCCAGGCGCGTCTTGCTTGGGCCTCTCTCCTGGAGGCGCTCAGTCAGACCCAGTGTTGACATGTGGCAAGACACTCCTTGGGGCGCGTCTTGCTTGGGCCTCTCTCCTGGAGGCGCTCAGTCAGACCGAGTGCTGACATGTGGCAAGACGCTCCTCGGGGCGCGTCTTGCTGGGGCTTCTCTCATGGAGGCACTCAGTCAGACTCAGTGTTGACATGTGGCAAGACGCTCCTCAGGGCGCGTCTTTCTTGGGCCTCTCTCCTGGGGAGGTTCTCAGTCAGACCCAGTGTTGACATGTGGCAAGATGCTCCTCGGGGCGCGTCTTGCTGGGGCTTCTCTCATGGAGGCAATCAGTCAGACCCAGTGTTGACATGTGGCAAGACGCTCCTCCGGGCGCGTCTTGCTTGGGCCTCTCTTCTGGAGGCGCTCAGTCAGACCCAGTGTTCACATGTGGCAAAACGCTCCTCGGGGTGCGTCTTGCTTGGGCCTCTCTCCTGGAGGCGCTCAGTCAGACCGAGTGCTGACATGTGGCAAGACGCTCCTCGGGGCGCGTCTTGCTTGGGCTTCTCTCCTGGAGGCCCTCTGTCAGACCCATTGTTGACATGTGGCAAGACGCTCCTCGGGGCGCGTCTTGCTTGGGCCTCTCTCCAGAAGGCCCTCAATCAGACCCAGTACTGACATGTGGCAAGACGCTCCTCGGGGAGCGTCTTGCTTGGGCCTCTCTCCTGGAGGCGCTCAGTCAGACCCAGAGGAGACATGTGTCAAGATGCTCCTCGGGGCGCGTCTTGCTTGGGCCTCTCTCCTGGAGGCGCTCAGTCAGACCGAGTAGTGACATGTGGCCTGACGCTCCTCGGGGCGCGTCTTGCTTGGCCCTCTCTCCTGGAGGCGCTCAGTCAGACCCAGTGGTGACATGTGGCAAGACACTCCTCGGGGCGCGTCTTGCTTGGGCCTCTCTCCTGGAGGCCCTCTGTCAGACCCAGTGTTGACATGTGTCAAGACGCTGCACTGGGCGCGTCTTGCTTGGGCTTCTCTCCTGGAGGCCCTTAGTCAAACCCATTGTTGACATGTGGCAAGACGCTCCTCGGGGCGCGTCTTGCTTGGGCCTCTCTCCTGGATGCGCTCAGTCAGACCGAGTGCTGACATGTGGCAAGACGCTCCTCGGGCCACGTGTTGCTTGGGCTTCTTTCCTGGAGGCCCTCAGTCAGACCCATTGTTGACACGTGGCAAGACGCTCCTCGGGGCGCGTCTTGCTTGGGCCTCTCTCCTGGAGGCGCTCAGTCAGAACCAGAGGTGACATGTGGCAAGACGCTCCTCGGGGCGCGTCTTGCTTGGGCCTCTCTCCTGGAGGCCCTCTGTCAGACCCATTGTTGACATGTGGCAAGACGCTCCTCGGGGCACGTCTTGCTTGGGCCTCTCTCCTGGAGGCGCTCAGTCAGACCGAGTAGTGACATGTGGCAAGACGCTCCTCGGGGCGCATCTTGCTTGGACCTCTCTCCTGGAGGCGCTCAGTTAGACCAAGTAGTGACATTTCGCAAGACGCTCCTCGGGGTGCGTCTTGCTTGGGCCTCTCTCCTGGAGGCGCTCAGTCAGACCCAGTGGTGACATGTGGCAAGACACTCCTCGGGGCGCGTCTTGCTTGGGCCTCTCTCCTGGAGGCCCTCTGTCAGACCCAGTGTTGACATGTGTCAAGACGCTCCACGGGGCGCGTCTTGCTTGGGCTTCTCTCCTGGAGGCCCTTAGTCAAACCCATTGTTGACATGTGCCAAGACGCTCCTCGGGGCGCGTCTTGCTTGGGCCTCTCTCCTGGAGGCGCTCAGTCAGACCGAGTGCTGACATAAGGCAAGATGCTCCTCGGGGCGCGTCTTGCTGGGGCCTCTCTCCTGGAGGCGCTCAATCAGACCCAGTGGTGACACGTGGCAAGACGCTCCTCGGGGCGCGTCTTGCTAGGGCCTCTCTCCTGGAGGCGCTCAGTCAGACCCAGTGGTGACACGTGGCAAGACGCTCCTCGGGGCGCATCTTGCTTGGGCCTCTCTCCTGGAGGCACTCAGTCAGACCCAGTGTTGACACGTGGCTAGACGCTCCTCGGGGCGCGTCTTGCTTGGGCCTCTCTCCTGGAGGCGCTCAGTCAGACCCAGTGTTGACATGTGGCAAGACACTCCTCGGGGCGCGTCTTGCTTGGGCCTCTCTCATGGAGGCCCTCTGTCAGACCCAGTGTTGACATGTGTCAAGACGCTACTCGGGGCGCGTCTTGCTTTGGCCTCTCTCCTGGAGGCGCTCAGTCAGACCGAGTGCTGACATGTGGCAAGACACTCCTCGGGCCGCGTGTTGCTTGGGCCTCTCTCCTGGAGGCCCTCTGTCAGACCCAGTGTTGACATGTGTCAAGACGCTCCACGGGGCGCGTCTTGCTTGGGCTTCTCTCCTGGAGGCCCTTAGTCAAACCCATTGTTGACATGTGGCAAGACGCTCCTCGGGGCGCGTCTTGCTTGGGCCTCTCTCCTGGAGGCGCTCAGTCAGACCGAGTGCTGACATGTGGCAAGACGCTCCTCGGGCCGCGTGTTGCTTGGGCTTCTTTCCTGGAGGCCCTCAGTCAGACCCATTGTTGACATGTGGCAAGACGCACCTCGGGGCGCGTCTTGCTTGGGCCTCTCTCCTGGAGGCGCTCAGTCAGAACCAGAGGTGACATGTGGCAAGACGCTCCTCGGGGCGCGTCTTGCTTGGGCCTCTCTCCTGGAGGCCCTCTGTCAGACCCATTGTTGACATGTGGCAAGACGCTCCTCGGGGCACGTCTTGCTTGGGCCTCTCTCCTGGAGGCGCTCAGTCAGACCGAGTAGTGACATGTGGCAAGACGCTCCTCGGGGCGCATCTTGCTTGGACCTCTCTCCTGGAGGCGCTCAGTTAGACCAAGTAGTGACATGTCGCAAGACGCTCCTCGGGGCGCGTCTTGCTTGGGCCTCTCTCCTGGAGGCGCTCAGTCAGACCGAGTGCTGACATAAGGCAAGACGCTCCTCGGGGAGCGTCTTGCTTGGGCCTCTCTCCAGAAGGCCCTCAATCAGACCCAGTGTTGACACGTGGCAAGACGCTCCTCGGGGCGCGTCTTGCTTGGGCCTCTCTCCTGGAGGCGCTCAGTCAGACTGAGTAGTGACATGTGCCCTGACGCTCCTCGGGGCGCGTCTTGCTTGGGCCTCTCTCCTGGAGGCGCTCAGTCAGACCCAGTGGTGACATGTGGCAAGACACTCCTCGGGGCGCGTCTTGCTTGGGCCTCTCTCCTGGAGGCCCTCTGTCAGACCCAGTGTTGACATGTGTCAAGACGCTCCACGGGGCGCGTCTTGCTTGGGCTTCTCTCCTGGAGGCCCTTAGTCAAACCCATTGTTGACATGTGGCAAGACGCTCCTCGGGGCGCGTCTTGCTTGGGCCTCTCTCCTGGAGGCGCTCAGTCAGACCGAGTGCTGACATGTGGCAAGACGCTCCTCGGGCCGCGTGTTGCTTGGGCTTCTTTCCTGGAGGCCCTCAGTCAGACCCATTGTTGACATGTGGCAAGACGCTCCTCGGGGCGCGTCTTGCTTGGGTCTCTCTCCTGGAGGCGCTCAGTCAGAACCAGAGGTGACATGTGGCAAGACGCTCCTCGGGGCGCGTCTTGCTTGGGCCTCTCTCCTGGAGGCCCTCTGTCAGACCCATTGTTGACATGTGGCAAGACGCTCCTCGGGGCACGTCTTGCTTGGGCCTCTCTCCTGGAGGCGCTCAGTCAGACCGAGTAGTGACATGTGGCAAGACGCTCCTCGGGGCGCGTCTTGCTTGGACCTCTCTCCTGGAGGCGCTCAGTTAGACCGAGTAGTGACATGTCGCAAGACGCTCCTCGGGGCGCGTCTTGCTTGGGCCTCTCTCCTGGAGGCGCTCAGTCAGACCCAGTGGTGACATGTGGCAAGACACTCCTCGGGGCGCATCTTGCTTGGGCCTCTCTCCTGGAGGCCCTCTGTCAGACCCAGTGTTGACATGTGTCAAGACGCTCCACGGGGCGCGTCTTGCTTGGGCTTCTCTCCTGGAGGCCCTTAGTCAAACCCATTGTTGACATGTGCCAAGACGCTCCTCGGGGCGCGTCTTGCTTGGGCATCTCTCCTGGAGGCGCTCAGTCAGACCGAGTGCTGACATGTGGCAAGACGCTCCTCGGGCCGCGTGTTGCTTGGGCTTCTTTCCTGGAGGCCCTCAGTCAGACCCATTGTTGACATGTGGCAAGACGCTCCTCGGGGCGCGTCTTGCTTGGGCCTCTCTCCTGGAGGCGCTCAGTCAGAACCAGAGGTGACATGTGGCAAGACGCTCCTCGGGGCGCGTCTTGCTTGGGCCTCTCTCCTGGAGGCCCTCTGTCAGACCCATTGTTGACATGTGGCAAGACGCTCCTCCGGGCACGTCTTGCTTGGGCCTCTCCCCTGGAGGCGCTCAGTCAGACCGAGTAGTGAAATGTGGCAAGACGCTCCTCGGGGCGCGTCTTGCTTGGACCTCTCTCCTGGAGGCGCTCAGTTAGACCGAGTAGTGACATGTCGCAAGACGCTCCTCGGGGCGCGTCTTGCTTGGGCCTCTCTCCTGGAGGCGCTCAGTCAGACCGAGTGCTGACATAAGGCAAGACGCTCCTCGGGGCGCGTCTTGCTAGGGCCTCTCTCCTGGAGGCGCTCAGTCAGACCCAGTGGTGACACGTGGCAAGACGCTCCTCGGGGCGCATCTTGCTTGGGCCTCTCTCCTGGAGGCACTCAGTCAGACCCAGTGTTGACACGTGGCTAGACGCTCCTCGGGGTGCGTCTTGCTTGGGCCTCTCTCCTGGAGGCGCTCAGTCAGACCCAGTGTTGACATGTGGCAAGACACTCCTCGGGGCGCGTCTTGCTTGGGCCTCTCTCATGGAGGCCCTCTGTCAGACCCAGTGTTGACATGTGTCAAGACGCTACTCGGGGCGCGTCTTGCTTTGGCCTCTCTCCTGGAGGCGCTCAGTCAGACCGAGTGTTGACATGTGTCAAGACACTCCTCGGGCCGCGTGTTGCTTTGGCCTCTCTCCTGGAGGCCCTCTGTCAGACCCAGTGTTGACATGTGTCAAGACGCTCCACGGGGCGCGTCTTGCTTGGGCTTCTCTCCTGGAGGCCCTTAGTCAAACCCATTGTTGACATGTGGCAAGACGCTCCTCGGGGCGCGTCTTGCTTGGGCCTCTCTCCTGGAGGCGCTCAGTCAAACCGAGTGCTGACATGTGGCAAGACGCTCCTCGGGCCGCGTGTTGCTTGGGCTTCTTTCCTGGAGGCCCTCAGTCAGACCCATTGTTGACATGTGGCAAGACGCACCTCGGGGCGCGTCTTGCTTGGGCCTCTCTCCTGGAGGCGCTCAGTCAGAACCAGAGGTGACATGTGGCAAGACGCTCCTCGGGGCGCGTCTTGCTTGGGCCTCTCTCCTGGAGGCCCTCTGTCAGACCCATTGTTGACATGTGGCAAGACGCTCCTCGGGGCACGTCTTGCTTGGGCCTCTCTCCTGGAGGCGCTCAGTCAGACCGAGTAGTGACATGTGGCAAGACGCTCCTCGGGGTGCATCTTGCTTGGACCTCTCTCCTGGAGTCGCTCAGTTAGACCAAGTAGTGACATGTCGCAAGACGCTCCTCGGGGCGCGTCTTGCTTGGGCCTCTCTCCTGGAGGCGCTCAGTCAGACCGAGTGCTGACATAAGGCAAGACGCTCCTCGGGGAGCGTCTTGCTTGGGCCTCTCTCCAGAAGGCCCTCAATCAGACCCAGTGTTGACACGTGGCAAGACGCTCCTCGGGGCGCGTCTTGCTTGGGCCTCTCTCCTGGAGGCGCTCAGTCAGACTGAGTAGTGACATGTGCCCTGACGCTCCTCGGGGCGCGTCTTGCTTGGGCCTCTCTCCTGGAGGCGCTCAGTCAGACCCAGTGGTGACATGTGGCAAGACACTCCTCGGGGCGCGTCTTGCTTGGGCCTCTCTCCTGGAGGCCCTCTGTCAGACCCAGTGTTGACATGTGTCAAGACGCTCCACGGGGCGCGTCTTGCTTGGGCTTCTCTCCTGGAGGCCCTTAGTCAAACCCATTGTTGACATGTGGCAAGACGCTCCTCGGGGCGCGTCTTGCTTGGGCTTCTCTCCTGGAGGCGCTCAGTCAGACCGAGTGCTGACATGTGGCAAGACGCTCCTCGGGCCGCGTGTTGCTTGGGCTTCTTTCCTGGAGGCCCTCAGTCAGACCCATTGTTGACATGTGGCAAGACGCTCCTCGGGGCGCGTCTTGCTTGGGTCTCTCTCCTGGAGGCGCTCAGTCAGAACCAGAGGTGACATGTGGCAAGACGCTCCTCGGGGCGCGTCTTGCTTGGGCCTCTCTCCTGGAGGCCCTCTGTCAGACCCATTGTTGACATGTGGCAAGACGCTCCTCGGGGCACGTCTTGCTTGGGCCTCTCTCCTGGAGGCGCTCAGTCAGACCGAGTAGTGACATGTGGCAAGACGCTCCTCGGGGCGCGTCTTGCTTGGACCTCTCTCCTGGAGGCGCTCAGTTAGACCGAGTAGTGACATGTCGCAAGACGCTCCTCGGGGCGCGTCTTGCTTGGGCCTCTCTCCTGGAGGCGCTCAGTCAGACCCAGTGGTGACATGTGGCAAGACACTCCTCGGGGCGCATCTTGCTTGGGCCTCTCTCCTGGAGGCCCTCTGTCAGACCCAGTGTTGACATGTGTCAAGACGCTCCACGGGGCGCGTCTTGCTTGGGCTTCTCTCCTGGAGGCCCTTAGTCAAACCCATTGTTGACATGTGCCAAGACGCTCCTCGGGGCGCGTCTTGCTTGGGCATCTCTCCTGGAGGCGCTCAGTCAGACCGAGTGCTGACATGTGGCAAGACGCTCCTCGGGCCGCGTGTTGCTTTGGCTTCTTTCCTGGAGGCCCTCAGTCAGACCCATTGTTGACATGTGGCAAGACGCTCCTCGGGGCGCGTCTTGCTTGGGCCTCTCTCCTGGAGGCGCTCAGTCAGAACCAGAGGTGACATGTGGCAAGACGCTCCTCGGGGCGCGTCTTGCTTGGGCCTCTCTCCTGGAGGCCCTCTGTCAGACCCATTGTTGACATGTGGCAAGACGCTCCTCCTGGCACGTCTTGCTTGGGCCTCTCTCCTGGAGGCGCTCAGTCAGACCGAGTAGTGAAATGTGGCAAGACGCTCCTCGGGGCGCGTCTTGCTTGGACCTCTCTCCTGGAGGTGCTCAGTTAGACCGAGTAGTGACATGTCGCAAGACGCTCCTCGGGGCGCGTCTTGCTTGGGCCTGTCTCCTGGAGGCGCTCAGTCAGACCGAGTGCTGACCTAAGGCAAGTTGCTCCTCGGGGCGCGTCTTGCTGGGGCCTCTCTCCTGGAGGCGCTCAATCAGACCCAGTGGTGACACGTGGCAAGACGCTCCTCGGGGCGCGTCTTGCTTGGGCCTCTCTCCTGGAGGCGCTCAGTCAGACCCAGGTGTGACATGTGGCAAGACGCTCCTCGGGGCGCGTCTTGCTTGGGCCTCTCTCCTGGAGGCGCTCAGTCAGACCCAGTGGTGACACTTGGCAAGACGCTCCTCAGGGCGCATCTTGCTTGGGCCTCTCTCCTGGAGGCGCTCAGTCAGACCCAGTGTTGACACGTGGCAAGACGCTCCTCGGGGCGCGTCTTGCTTGAGCCTCTCTCCTGGAGGCGCTCAGTCAGACCCAGTGTTGACATACGGCAAGACACTCCTCGGGGCGCGTCTCGCTTGGGCCTCTCTCATGGAGGCACTCTGTCAGACCCAGTGTTGACATGTGGCAAGAAGCTCCTCGGGGCGCGTATTGCTTGGGCTTCTCTCCTGGAGGCCTTCAGTAAGACCCATTGTTGACATGTGGCAAGACGCTCCTCGGGGCGCGTCTTGCTTGGGCCTCTCTCCAGAAGGCCCTCAATCAGACCCAGTGTTGACACGTGGCCAGACGCTCCTCGGGGCGCGTCTTGCTTGGGCCTCTCTCCTGGAGGCGCTCAGTCAGACCCAGTGTTGACATGTGGCAAGACACTCCTCGGGGCGCGTCTTGCTTGGGCCTCTCTCCTGGAGGCGCTCAGTCAGACTGAGTAGTGACATGTGGCCTGACGCTCCTCGGGCCGCGTGTTGCTTGGGCTTCTTTCCTGTAGGCCCTCAGTCAGACCCATTGTTGACATGTGGCAAGACGCTCCTCGGGTTGCGTCTTGCTTGGGCCTCTCTCCTGGAGGCGCTCAGTCAGAACCAGAGGTGACATGTGGCAAGACGCTCCTCGGGGCGCGTCTTGCTTGGGCCTCTCTCCTGGAGGCCCTCTGTCAGACCCAGTGTTGACATGTGGCAAGACGCTCCTCCGGGCGAATCTTGCTTGGGCCACTCTCCTGGAGGCCCTCAGTAAGACCCATTGTTGACACGTGGCAAGACGCTGCTCGGGGCACATCTTGCTTGGGCCTCTCTCCTGGAGGCGCTCAATCAGACCGAGTAGTGACATAAGGCAAGATGCTCCTCGGGGCGCGTCTTGCTGGGGCCTCTCTCCTGGAGGCGCTCAATCAGACCCAGTGGTGACACGTGGCAAGACGCTCCTCGGGGCGCATCTTGATTGGGCCTCTCTCCTGGAGGCGCTCAGTCAGACCCAGTGGTGACACGTGGCAAGACGCTCCTCGGGGCGCATCTTGCTTGGGCCTCTCACCTGGAGGCGCTCAGTCAGACCCAGTGTTGACATGTGGCAAGACACTCCTCGGGGCGCGTCTTGCTTGGGCCTCTCTCATGGAGGCCCTCTGTCAGACCCAGTGTTGACATGTGTCAAGACGCTCCTCGGGGCGCGTCTTGCTTTGGCCTCTCTCCTGGAGGGGCTCAGTCAGACCGAGTGCTGACATGTGGCAAGAAGCTCCTCGGGGCGCATGTTGCTTGGGCTTCTCTCCTGGAGGCCCTCAGTAAGACCCATTGTTGACATGTGGCAAGACGCTCCTCGGGGCGTGTCTTGCTTGGGCCTCTCTCCAGAAGGCCCTCAATCAGACCCAGTGTTGACACGTGGCAAGACGCTCCTCGGGGCGCGTCTTACTTGGGCCTCTCTCCTGGAGGCGCTCAGTCAGACTGAGTAGTGACATGTGGCCTGACGCTCCTCGGGGCGCGTCTCGCTTGGGCCTCTCTCCTGGAGGCGCTCAGTCAGACTGAGTAGTGACATGTGGTCTGACGCTCCTCGGGGTGCGTCTTGCTTGGGCCTCTCTCCTGGAGGCGCTCAGTCAGACCCAGTGTTGACATGTGGCAAGACGCTCCTCGGGGCGCGTCTTGCTTGGGCTTCTCTCCTGGAGGCCCTCAGTCAGACCCATTGTTGACATGTGGCAAGACGCTCCTCGAGGCACGTCTTGCTTGGGCCTCTCTCCTGGAGGCGCTCAGTCAGACCGAGTAGTGACATAAGGCAAGACGCTCCTCGGGGCGCGTCTTGCTGGGGCCTCTCTCCTGGAGGCGCTCAATCAGACCCAGTGGTGACACGTGGCAAGACGCTCCTCGGGGCGCGTCTTGCTTGGGCCTCTCTCCTGGAGGCGCTCAGTCAGACCCAGTGGTGACACGTGGCAAGACGCTCCTCGGGGCGCATCTTGCTTGGGCCTCTCTCCTGGAGGCGCTCAGTCAGACCCAGTGTTGACACGTGGCAAGACGCTCCTCGGGGCGCGTCTTGCTTGGGCCTCTCTCCTGGAGGCGCTCAGTCAGACCCAGTGTTGACATGTGGCAAGACACTCCTCGGGGCGCGTCTTGCTTGGGCCTCTCTCATGGAGGCCCTCTGTCAGACCCAGTGTTGACATGTGTCAAGACGCTCCTCGGGGCGCGTCTTGCTTTGGCCTCTCTCCTGGAGGGGCTCAGTCAGACCGAGTGCTGACATGTGGCAAGAAGCTCCTCGGGGCGCATGTTGCTTGGGCTTCTCTCCTGGAGGCCCTCAGTAAGACCCATTGTTGACATGTGGCAAGACGCTCCTCGGGGCGCATCTTGCTTGGGCCTCTCTCCAGAAGGCCCTCAATCAGACCCAGTGTTGACACGTGGCAAGACGCTCCTCGGGGCGCGTCTTACTTGGGCCTCTCTCCTGGAGGCGCTCAGTCAGACTGAGTAGTGACATGTGGCCTGACGCTCCTCGGGGCGCGTGTTGCTTGGGCCTCTCTCCTGGAGGCGCTCAGTCAGACCAAGTGGTGACATGTTGCAAGACACTCCTCGGGGCGCGTCTTGCTTGGGCCTCTCTCCTGGAGGCCCTCTGTCAGACCCAGTGTTGACATGTGTCAAGACGCTCCTCGGGGCGCGTCTTGCTTGGGCTTCTCTCCGGGAGGCCCTCAGTCATACCCATTGTTGACATGTGGCAAGACGCTCCTCGGGGCGCGTCTTGCTTTGGCCTCTCTCCTGGAGGCGCTCAGTCAGACCGAGTGCTGACATGTGGCAAGACGCTCCTCGGGCCGCGTGTTGCTTGGGCTTCTCCCCTGGAGGCCCTCAGTCAGACCCATTGTTGACATGTTGCAAGACGCTCCTTTGGGCGCGTCTTGCTTGGGCCTCTCTCCTGGAGGCGCTCAGTCAGACCGAGTGCTGACATGTGGAAAGACGCTCCTCGGGGTGCGTCTTGCTTGGGCTTCTCTCCTGGAGGCGCTCAGAAAGACCCAGTGTTGACATGTGACAAGACTCTCCTCGGGGCGCGTCTTGCTTGGGCCTCTCTCCTGGAGGCGCTCAGTCAGACCCAGTGGTGACATGAGGCAAGACACTCCTCGGGGCGCGTCTTGCTTGGGCCTCTCTCCTGGAGTCCCTCTGTCAGACCCAGTGTTGGCATGTGGCAAGACGCTCCTCAGGGCGCGTCTTGGTTGGGTCTCTCTCCTGGAGGCGCTCAGTCAGACCCAGTGGTGACATGTAGCAAGACGCTCCTCGGGGCGCATATTGCTTGGGCCTCTCTCCTGGATGCCCTCTGTCAGACCGAGTGTTGACATGTGGCAAGACTCTCCTCGGGGCGCGTCTTGCTACGGCTTCTCTCATGGAGGCCCTCAGTCAGACCCAGTGTTGACATGTGTCAAGACGCTCCTCGGGGCGTGTCTTGCTTGGGCTTCTCTCCTGGACGCCCTCAGTCAGACCGATTGTTGACATGTGGCAAGACGCTCCTCGGGGCACGTCTTGCTTGGGCCTCTCTCCTGGAGGCGCTCAAACAGACCGAGTAGTGAAATGTGGCAAGACGCTCCTCGGGGCGCGTCTTGCTGGGGCTTCTCTCATGGAGGCACTCAGTCAGACCCAGTGTTGACATGTGGCAAGACGCTCCTCGGGGCGCGTCTTGCTTGGACCTCTCTCCCTGAGGCGCTCAGTCAGACCCAGTGTTGACATTTGGCAAGACACTCCTCGGGGCGCGTCTTGCTTGGGCCTCTCTCATGGAGGCCCTCTGTCAGACCCAGTGTTGACATGTGTCAAGACGCTCCTCGGGGGGCGTCTTGCTTTGGCCTCTCTCCTGGAGGCGCTCAGTCAGACCGAGTGCTGACATGTGGCAAGAAGCTCCTCGGGGCGCGTCTTGCTTGGGCTTCTCTCCTGGAGGCCCTCAGTAAGAACAATTGTTGACATGTGGCAAGAAGCTCCTCGGGGCGCGTCTTTCTTGGGCCTCTCTCCAGAAGGCCCTCAATCAGACCCACTGTTGACACGTGGCCTGACACTCCTCGGGGCGCGTGTTGCTTGGGCCTCTCTCCTGGAGGCGCTCAGTCAGACCAAGTGGTGACATGTGGCAAGACACTCCTCGGGGCGCGTCTTGCTTGGTCCTCTCTCCTGGAGGCCCTCTGTCAGACCGAGTGTTGATATCTGTCAAGACGCTCCTCGGGGCGCTTCTTGATTGGGCTTCTCTCCTGGAGGCCCTCAGTCAGACCCATTGTTGACATGTGGCAAGACGCTCCTCGGGGCGCGTCTTGCTTGGGCCTCTCTCCTGGAGGCGCTCAGTCAGACCGAGTGCTGACATGTGGCAAGACGCTCCTCGAGCCGCGTGTTGCTTGGGCTTCTCTCCTGGAGGCGCTCATTCAGAACCAGTGGTGACATGTTGACATGTGGCAAGACGCTCCTCGGGGCGCGTCTTGCTTGGGCCTCTCTCCTGGAGGCGCTCAGTCAGACCGAGTGCTGACATGTGGCAAGACGCTCCTCGGGGCGCGTCTTGCTTGGGCCTCTCTCCTGGAGGCGCTCAGTCAGAACCAGAGGTGACATGTGGCAAGACGCTCCTCGGGGCGCATCTTGCTTGGGCCTCTCTCCTGGAGGCCCTCTTTCAGACCCAGTGTTGGCATGTGGCAAGACGCTCCTCTGGGCGCATCTTGCTTGGGCCTCTCTCCTGGAGGCCCTCAGTCAGACCCATTGTTGACATGTGGCAAGACGCTCCTCGGGGCGCGTCTTGCTTGGGCCTCTCTCCTGGAGGCGCTCAGTCAGACCGAGTGCTGACATGTGGCAAGACGCTCCTCGGGGCGCGTCTTGCTTGGGCCTCTCTCCTGGAGGCACTCAGTCAGACCGAGTGCTGACATAAGGCAAGACGCTCCTCGGGGCGCGTCTGGCTGGGGCCTCTCTCCTGGAGGCGCTCAGTCAGACCCAGTGCTGACATGTGGCAAGACGCTCCTCGGGGCGCGTCTTGCTTGGTCCTCTCTCCTGGAGGCGCTCAGTCAGACTGAGTAGTGACATGTGGCCTGACGCTCCTCGGGGCGCGTCTTGCTTGGGCCTCTCTCCTGGAGGCGCTCAGTCAGACCCATTGTTGACATGTGGCAAGACACTCCTCGGGGCGCGTCTTGCTTGGGCCTCTCTCCTGGAGGCCCTCTGTCAGACCCAGTGTTGACATGTGTCAAGACGCTCCTCGGGGCGCGTCTTGCTTGGGCCTCTCTCCTGGAGGCGCTCAGTAAGACCCAGTGTTGGCATGTGGCAAGACACTCCTCAGGGCGCGTCTTGGTTGGGCCTCTTTCCTGGAGGCGCTCATTCAGACCCAGTGGTGACATGTGGCAAGACGCTCCTCGGGGCGCGTATTGCTTGGGCCTCTCTCCTGAATGCCCTCTGTCAGACCGAGTGCTGACATGTGGCAAGAAGCTCCTCGGGGCGCGTGTTGCTTGGGCTTCTCTCCTGGAGGCCTTCAGTAAGACCCATTGTTGACATGTGGCAAGACGCTCCTCGGGGCGCGTCTTGCTTGGGCCTCTCTCCAGAAGGCCCTCAATCAGACCCAGTGTTGACACGTGGCCAGACGCTCCTCGGGGCGCGTCTTGCTTGGGCCTCTCTCCTGGAGGCGCTCAGTCAGACCCAGTGTTGACATGTGGCAAGACACTCCTCGGGGCGCGTCTTGCTTGGGCCTCTCTCCTGGAGGCGCTCAGTCAGACTGAGTAGTGACATGTGGCCTGACGCTCCTCGGGCCGCGTGTTGCTTGGGCTTCTTTCCTGGAGGCCCTCAGTCAGACCCATTGTTGACATGTGGCAAGACGCTCCTCGGGTTGCGTCTTGCTTGGGCCTCTCTCCTGGAGGCGCTCAGTCAGAACCAGAGGTGACATGTGGCAAGACGCTCCTCGGGGCGCGTCTTGCTTGGGCCTCTCTCCTGGAGGCCCTCTGTCAGACCCAGTGTTGACATGTGGCAAGACGCTCCTCCGGGCGAATCTTGCTTGGGCCACTCTCCTGGAGGCCCTCAGTAAGACCCATTGTTGACACGTGGCAAGACGCTCCTCGGGGCACATCTTGCTTGGGCCTCTCTCCTGGAGGCGCTCAATCAGACCGAGTAGTGACATAAGGCAAGATGCTCCTCGGGGCGCGTCTTGCTGGGGCCTCTCTCCTGGAGGCGCTCAATCAGACCCAGTGGTGACACGTGGCAAGACGCTCCTCGGGGCGCATCTTGCTTGGGCCTCTCTCCTGGAGGCGCTCAGTCAGACCCAGTGGTGACACGTGGCAAGACGCTCCTCGGGGCGCATCTTGCTTGGGCCTCTCTCCTGGAGGCGCTCAGTCAGACCCAGTGTTGACACGTGGCAAGACGGTCCTCGGGTCGTGTCTTGCTTGGGCCTCTCTCCTGCAGGCGCTCAGTCAGACCCAGTGTTGACATGTGGCAAGACACTCCTCGGGGCGCGTCTTGCTTGGGCCTCTCTCATGGAGGCCCTCTGTCAGACCCAGTGTTGACATTTGTCAAGACGCTCCTCGGGGCGCGTCTTGCTTTGGCCTCTCTCCTGGAGGTGCTCAGTCAGACCGAGTGCTGACATGTGGCAAGAAGCTCCTCGGGGCGCATGTTGCTTTGGCTTCTCTCCTGGAGGCCCTCAGTCAGACCCATTGTTGACATGTGGCAAGACGCTCCTCGGGGCGTGTCTTGCTTGGGCCTCTCTCCAGAAGGCCCTCAATCAGACCCAGTGTTGACACGTGGCAAGACGCTCCTCGGGGCGCGTCTTACTTGGGCCTCTCTCCTGGAGGCGCTCAGTCAGACTGAGTAGTGACATGTGGCCTGACGCTCCTCGGGGCGCGTCTCGCTTGGGCCTCTCTCCTGGAGGCGCTCAGTCAGACTGAGTAGTGACATGTGGTCTGACGCTCCTCGTGGTGCGTCTTGCTTGGGCCTCTCTCCTGGAGGCGCTCAGTCAGACCCAGTGTTGACATGTGGCAAGACGCTCCTCGGGGCGCGTCTTGTTTGGGCTTCTCTCCTGGAGGCCCTCAGTCAGACCCATTGTTGACATGTGGCAAGACGCTCCTCGAGGCACGTCTTGCTTGGGCCTCTCTCCTGGAGGCGCTCAGTCAGACCGAGTAGTGACATAAGGCAAGACGCTCCTCGGGGCGCGTCTTGCTGGGGCCTCTCTCCTGGAGGCGCTCAATCAGACCCAGTGGTGACACGTGGCAAGACGCTCCTCGGGGCGCGTCTTGCTTGGGCCTCTCTCCTGGAGGCGCTCAGTCAGACCCAGTGGTGACACGTGGCAAGACGCTCCTCGGGGCGCATCTTGCTTGGGCCTCTCTCCTGGAGGCGCTCAGTCAGACCCAGTGTTGACACGTGGCAAGACGCTCCTCGGGGCGCGTCTTGCTTGGGCCTCTCTCCTGGAGGCGCTCAGTCAGACCCAGTGTTGACATGTGGCAAGACACTCCTCGGGGCGCGTCTTGCTTGGGCCTCTCTCATGGAGGCCCTCTGTCAGACCCAGTGTTGACATGTGTCAAGACGCTCCTCGGGGCGCGTCTTGCTTTGGCCTCTCTCCTGGAGGGGCTCAGTCAGACCGAGTGCTGACATGTGGCAAGAAGCTCCTCGGGGCGCATGTTGCTTGGGCTTCTCTCCTGGAGGCCCTCAGTAAGACCCATTGTTGACATGTGGCAAGACGCTCCTCGGGGCGCGTCTTGCTTGGGCCTCTCTCCAGAAGGCCCTCAATCAGACCCAGTGTTGACACGTGGCAAGACGCTCCTCGGGGCGCGTCTTACTTGGGCCTCTCTCCTGGAGGCGCTCAGTCAGACTGAGTAGTGACATGTGGCCTGACGCTCCTCGGGGCGCGTGTTGCTTGGGCCTCTCTCCTGGAGGCGCTCAGTCAGACCAAGTGGTGACATGTGGCAAGACGCTCCTCGGGGCGCGTCTTGCTTGGGCCTCTCTCCTGGAGGCCCTCTGTCAGACCCAGTGTTGACATGTGTCAAGACGCTCCTCGGGGCGCGTCTTGCTTGGGCTTCTCTCCGGGAGGCCCTCAGTCATACCCATTGTTGACATGTGGCAAGACGCTCCTCGGGGCGCGTCTTGCTTTGGCCTCTCTCCTGGAGGCGCTCAGTCAGACCGAGTGCTGACATGTGGCAAGACGCTCCTCGGGCCGCGTGTTGCTTGGGCTTCTCTCCTGGAGGCCCTCAGTCAGACCCATTGTTGACATGTTGCAAGACGCTCCTTTGGGCGCGTCTTGCTTGGGCCTCTCTCCTGGAGGCGCTCAGTCAGACCGAGTGCTGACATGTGGAAAGACGCTCCTCGGGGTGCGTCTTGCTTGGGCTTCTCTCCTGGAGGCGCTCAGAAAGACCCAGTGTTGACATGTGACAAGACTCTCCTCGGGGCGCGTCTTGCTTGGGCCTCTCTCCTGGAGGCGCTCAGTCAGACCCAGTGGTGACATGTGGCAAGACACTCCTCGGGGCGCGTCTTGCTTGGGCCTCTCTCCTGGAGTCCCTCTGTCAGACCCAGTGTTGGCATGTGGCAAGGCGCTCCTCAGGGCGCGTCTTGGTTGGGTCTCTCTCCTGGAGGCGCTCAGTCAGACCCAGTGGTGACATGTGGCAAGACGCTCCTCGGGGCGCATATTGCTTGGGCCTCTCTCCTGGATGCCCTCTGTCAGACCGAGTGTTGACATGTGGCAAGACTCTCCTCGGGGCGCGTCTTGCTACGGCTTCTCTCATGGAGGCCCTCAGTCAGACCCAGTGTTGACATGTGTCAAGACGCTCCTCGGGGCACGTCTTGCTTGGGCTTCTCTCCTGGAGGCCCTCAGTCAGACCCATTGTTGACATGTGGCAAGACGCTCCTCGGGGCACGTCTTGCTTGGGCCTCTCTCCTGGAGGCGCTCAAACAGACCGAGTAGTGACATGTGGCAAGACGCTCCTCGGGGCGCGTCTTGCTGGGGCTTCTCTCATGGAGGCACTCAGTCAGACCCAGTGTTGACATGTGGCAAGACGCTCCTCGGGGCGCGTCTTGCTTGGACCTCTCTCCCTGAGGCGCTCAGTCAGACCGAGTAGTGACATGTGGCAAGACGCTCCTCGGGGCGCGTCTTGCTTGGACCTCTCTCCCTGAGGCGCTCAGTCAGACCCAGTGTTGACATTTGGCAAGACACTCCTCGGGGCGCGTCTTGCTTGGGCCTCTCTCATGGAGGCCCTCTGTCAGACCCAGTGTTGACATGTGTCAAGACGCTCCTCGGGGGGCGTCTTGCTTTGGCCTCTCTCCTGGAGGCGCTCAGTCAGACCGAGTGCTGACATGTGGCAAGAAGCTCCTCGGGGCGCGTCTTGAATTGGGCTTCTCTCCTGGAGGCCCTCAGTAAGAACAATTGTTGACATGTGGCAAGAAGCTCCTCGGGGCGCGTCTTTCTTGGGCCTCTCTCCAGAAGGCCCTCAATCAGACCCACTGTTGACACGTGGCCTGACACTCCTCGGGGCGCGTGGTACTTGGGCCTCTCTCCTGGAGGCGCTCAGTCAGACCAAGTGGTGACATGTGGCAAGACACTCCTCGGGGCGCGTCTTGCTTGGGCCTCTCTCCTGGAGGCCCTCTGTCAGACCGAGTGTTGACATCTGTCAAGACGCTCCTCGGGGCGCTTCTTGATTGGGCTTCTCTCCTGGAGGCCCTCAGTCAGACCCATTGTTGACATGTGGCAAGACGCTCCTCGGGGCGCGTCTTGCTTGGGCCTCTCTCCTGGAGGCGCTCAGTCAGACCGAGTGCTGACATGTGGCAAGACGCTCCTCGAGCCGCGTGTTGCTTGGGCTTCTCTCCTGGAGGCGCTCATTTAGAACCAGTGGTGACATGTTGACATGTGGCAAGACGCTCCTTGGGGCGCGTCTTGCTTGGGCCTCTCTCCTGGAGGAGCTCAGTCAGAACCAGAGGTGACAGGTGGCAAGACGCTCCTCGGGGCGCATCTTGCTTGGGCCTCTCTCCTGGAGGCCCTCTTTCAGACCCAGTGTTGGCATGTGGCAAGACGCTCCTCCGGGCGCATCTTGCTTGGGCCTCTCTCCTGGAGGCCCTCAGTCAGACCCATTGTTGACATGTGGCAAGACGCTCCTCGGGGCGCGTCTTGCTTGGGCCTCTCTCCTGGAGGCACTCAGTCAGACCGAGTGCTGACATAAGGCAAGACGCTCCTCGGGGCGCGTCTGGCTGGGGCCTCTCTCCTGGAGGCGCTCAGTCAGACCCAGTGCTGACATGTGGCCTGACGCTCCTCGGGGCGCGTCTTGCTTGGGCCTCTCTCCTGGAGGCGCTCAGTCAGACCCATTGTTGACATGTGGCAAGACACTCCTCGGGGCGCGTCTTGCTTGGGCCTCTCTCCTGGAGGCCCTCTGTCAGACCCAGTGTTGACATGTGTCAAGACGCTCCTCGGGGCGCGTCTTGCTTGGGCCTCTCTCCTGGAGGCGCTCAGTAAGACCCAGTGTTGGCATGTGGCAAGACACTCCTCAGGGCGCGTCTTGGTTGGGCCTCTTTCCTGGAGGCGCTCATTCAGACCCAGTGGTGACATGTGGCAAGACGTTCCTCGGGGCGCGTATTGCTTGGGCCTCTCTCCTGAATGCCCTCTGTCAGACCGAGTGTTGACATGTGGCAAGACTCTCCTCGGGGCGCGTCTTGCTTGGGCTTCTCTCATGGAGGCCCTCAGTCTGACCCAGTGTTGACATGTGTCAAGACGCTCCTCGGGGCGTGTCTTGCTTGGGCCTTTCTCCTGGAGGCGCTCGGTCGGACCCAGTGCTGACATGTGGCAAGACGCTCCTCCGGGCGCGTCTTGCTTGGGCCTCTCTCCTGGAGGCGCTCAGTCAGACCCAGTGTTCACATGTGGCAAGACTCTCCTCGGGGCGCGTCTTGCTTGGGCCTCTCTCCTGGAGGCGCTCAGTCAGACCCATTGTTGACATGTGGCAAGACGCTCCTCCGTGCACGTCTTGCTTGGACCTCTCTCCTGGAGACGCTCAGTTAGACTGAGTAGTGACATGTGGCAAGACGCTCCTCGGGGCACGTCTTGCTTGGGCCTCTCTCCTGGAGGAGCTCAGTCAGACCCAGTGGTGACACGTGGCAAGACGCTCCTCGGGGCGCATCTTGCTTGGGCCTCTCTCCTGGAGGCGCTAAGTCAGACCCAGTGTTGACACGTGGCAAGACGCTCCTCGGGGCGCGTTTTGCTTGGGCCTCTCTCCTGGAGGCGCTCAGTCAGACCCAGTGTTGACATGTGTCAAGACGCTCCTCGGGGCGCGTCTTGCTTGGGCCTCTCTCCTGGAGGCGCTCAGTCAGACCGAGTGCTGGCATGTGGCAAGAAGCTCCTCGGGGCGCGTCTTGCTTGGGCTTCTCTCCTGGAGGCCCTCAGTCTGACCCATTGTTGACATGTGGCAAGACGCTCCTCGGGGCGCGTCTTGCTTGGGCCTCTCTCCTGGAGGCGCTAAGTCAGACCCAGTGGTGACATGTGGCAAGACGCTCCTCGGGGCGCGTATTGCTTGGGCCTCTCTCCTGGATGCCCTCTGTCAGACCCAGTGTTGACATGTGGCAACACTCTCCTCGGGGCGCGTCTTGCTTGGGCTTCTCTCATGGAGGCCCTCAGTCAGACCCAGTGTTGACATGTGTCAAGACGCTCCTCGGGGCGTGTCTCTCTTGGGCCTCTCTCCTGGAGGCGCTCAGTCAGACCCAGTGTTGACATGTGGCAAGACGCTCCTCGGGGCGCTTCTTGCTTGGGCTTCTCTCCTGGAGGCCCTCAGTCAGACCCATTGTTGACATGTGGCAAGACGCTCCTCGGGGCACGTCTTGCTTGGGCCTCTCTCCTGGAGGCGCTCAGTCAGACCGAGTAGTGAAATGTGGCAAGACGCTCCTCGGGGCGCGTCTTGCTTGGACCTCTCTCCTGGAGGCGCTCAGTTAGACCGAGTAGTGACATGTCGCAAGACGCTCCTCGGGGCGCGTCTTGCTTGGGCCTCTCTCCTGGAGGCGCTCAGTCAGACCGAGTGCTGACATAAGGCAAGTTGCTCCTCGGGGCGCGTCTTGCTGGGGCCTCTCTCCTGGAGGCGCTCAATCAGACCCAGTGGTGACACGTGGCAAGACGCTCCTCGGGGCGCGTCTTGCTTGGGCGTCTCTCCTGGAGGCGCTCAGTCAGACCCAGTGGTGACACGTGGCAAGACGCTCCTCGGGGCGCATCTTGCTTGGGCCTCTCTCCTGGAGGCACTCAGTCAGACCCAGTGTTGACACGTGGCTAGACGCTCCTCGGGGCGCGTCTTGCTTGGGCCTCTCTCCTGGAGGCGCTCAGTCAGACCCAGTGTTGACATGTGGCAAGACACTCCTCGGGGCGCGTCTTGCTTGGGCCTCTCTCATGGAGGCCCTCTGTCAGACCCAGTGTTGACATGTGTCAAGACGCTACTCGGGGCGCGTCTTGCTTTGGCCTCTCTCCTGGAGGCGCTCAGTCAGACCAAGTGCTGACATGTGGCAAGACGCTCCTCGGGCCGCGTGTTGCTTGGGCTTCTCTCCTGGAGGCCCTCAGTCAGACCCATTGTTGACATGTTGCAAGACGCTCCTTTGGGCGCGTCTTGCTTGGGCCTCTCTCCTGGAGGCGCTCAGTCAGACCCAGTGTTGACACGTGGCAAGACGCTCCTCGGGGCGCGTTTTGCTTGGGCCTCTCTCCTGGAGGCGCTCAGTCAGACCCAGTGTTGACATGTGTCAAGACGCTCCTCGGGGCGCGTCTTGCTTGGGCCTCTCTCCTGGAGGCGCTCAGTCAGACCGAGTGCTGGCATGTGGCAAGAAGCTCCTCGGGGCGCGTCTTGCTTGGGCTTCTCTCCTGGAGGCCCTCAGTCTGACCCATTGTTGACATGTGGCAAGACGCTCCTCGGGGCGCGTCTTGCTTGGGCCTCTCTCCAGAAGGCCCTCAATCAGACCCAGTGTTGACACGTGGCAAGACGCTCCTCGGGGCGCTTCTTGCTTGGGCCTCTCTCCTGGAGGCGCTAAGTCAGACCCAGTGGTGACATGTGGCAAGACGCTCCTCGGGGCGCGAATTGCTTGGGCCTCTCTCCTGGATGCCCTCTGTCAGACCCAGTGTTGACATGTGGCAACACTCTCCTCGGGGCGCGTCTTGCTTGGGCTTCTCTCATGGAGGCCCTCAGTCAGACCCAGTGTTGACATGTGTCAAGACGCTCCTCGGGGCGTGTCTCTCTTGGGCCTCTCTCCTGGAGGCGCTCAGTCAGACCCAGTGTTGACATGTGGCAAGACGCTCCTCGGGGCGCTTCTTGCTTGGGCTTCTCTCCTGGAGGCCCTCAGTCAGACCCATTGTTGACATGTGGCAAGACGCTCCTCGGGGCACGTCTTGCTTGGGCCTCTCTCCTGGAGGCGCTCAGTCAGACCGAGTAGTGAAATGTGGCAAGACGCTCCTCGGGGCGCGTCTTGCTTGGACCTCTCTCCTGGAGGCGCTCAGTTAGACCGAGTAGTGACATGTCGCAAGACGCTCCTCGGGGCGCGTCTTGCTTGGGCCTCTCTCCTGGAGGCGCTCAGTCAGACCGAGTGCTGACATAAGGCAAGTTGCTCCTCGGGGCGCGTCTTGCTGGGGCCTCTCTCCTGGAGGCGCTCAATCAGACCCAGTGGTGACACGTGGCAAGACGCTCCTCGGGGCGCGTCTTGCTTGGGCGTCTCTCCTGGAGGCGCTCAGTCAGACCCAGTGGTGACACGTGGCAAGACGCTCCTCGGGGCGCATCTTGCTTGGGCCTCTCTCCTGGAGGCACTCAGTCAGACCCAGTGTTGACACGTGGCTAGACGCTCCTCGGGGCGCGTCTTGCTTGGGCCTCTCTCCTGGAGGCGCTCAGTCAGACCCAGTGTTGACATGTGGCAAGACACTCCTCGGGGCGCGTCTTGCTTGGGCCTCTCTCATGGAGGCCCTCTGTCAGACCCAGTGTTGACATGTGTCAAGACGCTACTCGGGGTGCGTCTTGCTTTGGCCTCTCTCCTGGAGGCGCTCAGTCAGACCGAGTGCTGACATGTGGCAAGACGCTCCTCGGGCCGCGTGTTGCTTGGGCTTCTCTCCTGGAGGCCCTCAGTCAGACCCATTGTTGACATGTTGCAAGACGCTCCTTTGGGCGCGTCTTGCTTGGGCCTCTCTCCTGGAGGCGCTCAGTCAGACCGAGTGCTGACATGTGGAAAGACGCTCCTCGGGGCGCGTCTTGCTTGGGCCTCTCTCCTGGAGGCGCTCAGTCAGACCCAGTGGTGACATGTGGCAAGACGCTCCTCGGGGCGCGTCTTGCTTGGGCCTCTCTCCTGGAGGCGCTCAGTCAGACCCAGTGGTTGACACGTGGCAAGACGCTCCTCAGGGCGCATCTTGCTTGGGCCTCTCTCCTGGAGGCGCTCAGTCAGACCCAGTGTTGACACGTGGCAAGACGCTCCTCGGGGCGCGTCTTGCTTGAGCCTCTCTCCTGGAGGCGCTCAGTCAGACCCAGTGTTGACATGTGGCAAGACACTCCTCGGGGCGCGTCTCGCTTGGGCCTCTCTCATGGAGGCCCTCTGTCAGACCCAGTGTTGACATGTGTCAAGACGCTCCTCGGGGCGCGTCTTGCTTTGCCCTCTCTCCTGGAGGCGCTCAGTCAGACCGAGTGCTGACATGTGGCAAGAAGCTCCTCGGGGCGCGTGTTGCTTGGGCTTCTCTCCTGGAGGCCTTCAGTAAGACCCATTGTTGACATGTGGCAAGACGCTCCTCGGGGCGCATCTTGCTTGGGCCTCTCTCCAGAAGGCCCTCAATCAGACCCAGTGTTGACACATGGCCAGACGCTCCTCGGGGCGCGTCTTGCTTGGGCCTCTCTCCTGGAGGCGCTCAGTCAGACCCAGTGTTGACATGTGGCAAGACACTCCTCGGGGCGCGTCTTGCTTGGGCCTCTCTCCTGGAGGCGCTCAGTCAGACTGAGTAGTGACATGTGGCCTGACGCTCCTCGGGCCGCGTGTTGCTTGGGCTTCTTTCCTGGAGGCCCTCAGTCAGACCCATTGTTGACATGTGGCAAGACGCTCCTCGGGTTGCGTCTTGCTTGGGCCTCTCTCCTGGAGGCGCTCAGTCAGAACCAGAGGTGACATGTGGCAAGATGCTCCTCGGGGCGCGTCTTGCTTGGGCCTCTCTCCTGGAGGCCCTCTGTCAGACCCGGTGTTGACATGTGGCAAGACGCTCCTCCAGGCGAATCTTGCTTGGGCCACTCTCCTGGAGGCCCTCAGTAAGACCCATTGTTGACATGTGGCAAGACGCTCCTCGGGGCACATCTTGCTTGGGCCTCTCTCCTGGAGGCGCTCAATCAGACCCAGTGGTGACACGTGGCAAGACGCTCCTCGGGGCGCGTCTTGCTTGGGCGTCTCTCCTGGAGGCGCTCAGTCAGACCCAGTGGTGACACGTGGCAAGACGCTCCTCGGGGCGCATCTTGCTTGGGCCTCTCTCCTGGAGGCACTCAGTCAGACCCAGTGTTGACACGTGGCTAGACGCTCCTCGGGGCGCGTCTTGCTTGGGCCTCTCTCCTGGAGGCGCTCAGTCAGACCCAGTGTTGACATGTGGCAAGACACTCCTCGGGGCGCGTCTTGCTTGGGCCTCTCTCATGGAGGCCCTCTGTCAGACCCAGTGTTGACATGTGTCAAGACGCTACTCGGGGCGCGTCTTGCTTTGGCCTCTCTCCTGGAGGCGCTCAGTCAGACCGAGTGCTGACATGTGGCAAGACGCTCCTCGGGCCGCGTGTTGCTTGGGCTTCTCTCCTGGAGGCCCTCAGTCAGACCCATTGTTGACATGTTGCAAGACGCTCCTTTGGGCGCGTCTTGCTTGGGCCTCTCTCCTGGAGGCGCTCAGTCAGACCGAGTGCTGACATGTGGAAAGACGCTCCTCGGGGCGCGTCTTGCTTGGGCCTCTCTCCTGGAGGCGCTCAGTCAGACCCAGTGGTGACATGTGGCAAGACGCTCCTCGGGGCGCGTCTTGCTTGGGCCTCTCTCCTGGAGGCGCTCAGTCAGACCCAGTGGTTGACACGTGGCAAGACGCTCCTCAGGGCGCATCTTGCTTGGGCCTCTCTCCTGGAGGCGCTCAGTCAGACCCAGTGTTGACACGTGGCAAGACGCTCCTCGGGGCGCGTCTTGCTTGAGCCTCTCTCCTGGAGGCGCTCAGTCAGACCCAGTGTTGACATGTGGCAAGACACTCCTCGGGGCGCGTCTCGCTTGGGCCTCTCTCATGGAGGCCCTCTGTCAGACCCAGTGTTGACATGTGTCAAGACGCTCCTCGGGGCGCGTCTTGCTTTGCCCTCTCTCCTGGAGGCGCTCAGTCAGACCGAGTGCTGACATGTGGCAAGAAGCTCCTCGGGGCGCGTGTTGCTTGGGCTTCTCTCCTGGAGGCCTTCAGTAAGACCCATTGTTGACACATGGCCAGACGCTCCTCGGGGCGCGTCTTGCTTGGGCCTCTCTCCTGGAGGCGCTCAGTCAGACCCAGTGTTGACATGTGGCAAGACACTCCTCGGGGCGCGTCTCGCTTGGGCCTCTCTCATGGAGGCCCTCTGTCAGACCCAGTGTTGACATGTGTCAAGACGCTCCTCGGGGCGCGTCTTGCTTTGCCCTCTCTCCTGGAGGCGCTCAGTCAGACCGAGTGCTGACATGTGGCAAGAAGCTCCTCGGGGCGCGTGTTGCTTGGGCTTCTCTCCTGGAGGCCTTCAGTAAGACCCATTGTTGACATGTGGCAAGACGCTCCTCGGGGCGCATCTTGCTTGGGCCTCTCTCCAGAAGGCCCTCAATCAGACCCAGTGTTGACACATGGCCAGACGCTCCTCGGGGCGCGTCTTGCTTGGGCCTCTCTCCTGGAGGCGCTCAGTCAGACCCAGTGTTGACATGTGGCAAGACACTCCTCGGGGCGCGTCTTGCTTGGGCCTCTCTCCTGGAGGCGCTCAGTCAGACTGAGTAGTGACATGTGGCCTGACGCTCCTCGGGCCGCGTGTTGCTTGGGCTTCTTTCCTGGAGGCCCTCAGTCAGACCCATTGTTGACATGTGGCAAGACGCTCCTCGGGTTGCGTCTTGCTTGGGCCTCTCTCCTGGAGGCGCTCAGTCAGAACCAGAGGTGACATGTGGCAAGATGCTCCTCGGGGCGCGTCTTGCTTGGGCCTCTCTCCTGGAGGCCCTCTGTCAGACCCGGTGTTGACATGTGGCAAGACGCTCCTCCGGGCGAATCTTGCTTGGGCCACTCTCCTGGAGGCCCTCAGTAAGACCCATTGTTGACATGTGGCAAGACGCTCCTCGGGGCACATCTTGCTTGGGCCTCTCTCCTGGAGGCGCTCAATCAGACCCAGTGGTGACACGTGGCAAGACGCTCCTCGGGGCGCGTCTTGCTTGGGCGTCTCTCCTGGAGGCGCTCAGTCAGACCCAGTGGTGACACGTGGCAAGACGCTCCTCGGGGCGCATCTTGCTTGGGCCTCTCTCCTGGAGGCACTCAGTCAGACCCAGTGTTGACACGTGGCTAGACGCTCCTCGGGGCGCGTCTTGCTTGGGCCTCTCTCCTGGAGGCGCTCAGTCAGACCCAGTGTTGACATGTGGCAAGACACTCCTCGGGGCGCGTCTTGCTTGGGCCTCTCTCATGGAGGCCCTCTGTCAGACCCAGTGTTGACATGTGTCAAGACGCTACTCGGGGCGCGTCTTGCTTTGGCCTCTCTCCTGGAGGCGCTCAGTCAGACCGAGTGCTGACATGTGGCAAGACGCTCCTCGGGCCGCGTGTTGCTTGGGCTTCTCTCCTGGAGGCCCTCAGTCAGACCCATTGTTGACATGTTGCAAGACGCTCCTTTGGGCGCGTCTTGCTTGGGCCTCTCTCCTGGAGGCGCTCAGTCAGACCGAGTGCTGACATGTGGAAAGACGCTCCTCGGGGCGCGTCTTGCTTGGGCCTCTCTCCTGGAGGCGCTCAGTCAGACCCAGTGGTGACATGTGGCAAGACGCTCCTCGGGGCGCGTCTTGCTTGGGCCTCTCTCCTGGAGGCGCTCAGTCAGACCCAGTGGTTGACACGTGGCAAGACGCTCCTCAGGGCGCATCTTGCTTGGGCCTCTCTCCTGGAGGCGCTCAGTCAGACCCAGTGTTGACACGTGGCAAGACGCTCCTCGGGGCGCGTCTTGCTTGAGCCTCTCTCCTGGAGGCGCTCAGTCAGACCCAGTGTTGACATGTGGCAAGACACTCCTCGGGGCGCGTCTCGCTTGGGCCTCTCTCATGGAGGCCCTCTGTCAGACCCAGTGTTGACATGTGTCAAGACGCTCCTCGGGGCGCGTCTTGCTTTGCCCTCTCTCCTGGAGGCGCTCAGTCAGACCGAGTGCTGACATGTGGCAAGAAGCTCCTCGGGGCGCGTGTTGCTTGGGCTTCTCTCCTGGAGGCCTTCAGTAAGACCCATTGTTGACACATGGCCAGACGCTCCTCGGGGCGCGTCTTGCTTGGGCCTCTCTCCTGGAGGCGCTCAGTCAGACCCAGTGTTGACATGTGGCAAGACACTCCTCGGGGCGCGTCTTGCTTGGGCCTCTCTCCTGGAGGCGCTCAGTCAGACTGAGTAGTGACATGTGGCCTGACGCTCCTCGGGCCGCGTGTTGCTTGGGCTTCTTTCCTGGAGGCCCTCAGTCAGACCCATTGTTGACATGTGGCAAGACGCTCCTCGGGTTGCGTCTTGCTTGGGCCTCTCTCCTGGAGGCGCTCAGTCAGAACCAGAGTGACATGTGGCAAGATGCTCCTCGGGGCGCGTCTTGCTTGGGCCTCTCTCCTGGAGGCCCTCTGTCAGACCCGGTGTTGACATGTGGCAAGACGCTCCTCCGGGCGAATCTTGCTTGGGCCACTCTCCTGGAGGCCCTTAGTAAGACCCATTGTTGACATGTGGCAAGACGCTCCTCGGGGCACATCTTGCTTGGGCCTCTCTCCTGGAGGCGCTCAGTCAGACCGAGTAGTGACATAAGGCAAGATGCTCCTCGGGGCGCGTCTTGCTGGGGCCTCTCTCCTGGAGGCGCTCAATCAGACCCAGTGGTGACACGTGGCAAGACGCTCCTCGGGGCGCATCTTGCTTGGGCCTCTCTCCTGGAGGCGCTCAGTCAGACCCAGTGGTGACACGTGGCAAGACGCTCCTCGGGGCGCATCTTGCTTGGGCCTCTCTCCTGGAGGCGCTCAGTCAGACCCAGTGTTGACACGTGGCAAGACGCTCCTCGGGTCGCGCCTTGCTTGGGCCTCTCTCCTGGAGGCGCTCAGTCAGACCGAGTGCTGACATGTGGCAAGAAGCTCCTCGGGGCGCGTCTTGCTTGGGCTTCTCTCCTGGAGGCCCTCAGTAAGAACAATTGTTGACATGTGGCAAGAAGCTCCTCGGGGCGCGTCTTTCTTGGGCCTCTCTCCAGAAGGCCCTCAATCAGACCCACTGTTGACACGTGGCCTGACACTCCTCGGGGCGCGTGTTGCTTGGGCCTCTCTCCTGGAGGCGCTCAGTCAGACCAAGTGGTGACATGTGGCAAGACACTCCTCGGGGCGCGTCTTGCTTGGGCCTCTCTCCTGGAGGCCCTCTGTCAGACCGAGTGTTGACATCTGTCAAGACGCTCCTCGGGGCGCTTCTTGATTGGGCTTTTCTCCTGGAGGCCCTCAGTCAGACCCATTGTTGACATGTGGCAAGACGCTCCTCGGGGCGCGTCTTGCTTGGCCCTCTCTCCTGGAGGCGCTCAGTCAGACCGAGTGCTGACATGTGGCAAGACGCTCCTCGAGCTGCGTGTTGCTTGGGCTTCTCTCCTGGAGGCGCTCATTCAGAACCAGTGGTGACATGTTGACATGTGGCAAGACGCTCCTCGGGGCGCGTCTTGCTTGGGCCTCTCTCCTGGAGGCGCTCAGTCAGACCGAGTGCTGACATGTGGCAAGACGCTCCTCGGGGCGCGTCTTGCTTGGGCCTCTCTCCTGGAGGCGCTCAGTCAGAACCAGAGGTGACATGTGGCAAGACGCTCCTCGGGGCGCATCTTGCTTGGGCCTCTCTCCTGGAGGCCCTCTTTCAGACCCAGTGTTGGCATGTGGCAAGACGCTCCTCCGGGCGCATCTTGCTTGGGCCTCTCTCCTGGAGGCCCTCAGTCAGACCCATTGTTGACATGTGGCAAGACGCTCCTCGGGGCGCGTCTTGCTTGGGCCTCTCTCCTGGAGGCGCTCTGTCAGACCGAGTGCTGACATTTGGCAAGACGCTCCTCGGGGCGCGTCTTGCTTGGGCCTCTCTCCTGGAGGCACTCAGTCAGACCGAGTGCTAACATAAGGCAAGACGCTCCTCGGGGCGCGTCTGGCTGGGGCCTCTCTCCTGGAGGCGCTCAGTCAGACCCAGTGCTGACATGTGGCAAGACGCTCCTCGGGGCGCGTCTTGCTTGGTCCTCTCTCCTGGAGGCGCTCAGTCAGACTGAGTAGTGACATGTGGCCTGACGCTCCTCGGGGCGCGTCTTGCTTGGGCCTCTCTCCTGGAGGCGCTCAGTCAGACCCATTGTTGACATGTGGCAAGACACTCCTCGGGGCGCGTCTTGCTTGGGCCTCTCTCCTGGAGGCCCTCTGTCAGACCCAGTGTTGACATGTGTCAAGACGCTCCTCGGGGCGCGTCTTGCTTGGGCCTCTCTCCTGGAGGCGCTCAGTAAGACCCAGTGTTGGCATGTGGCAAGACACTCCTCAGGGCGCGTCTTGGTTGGGCCTCTTTCCTGGAGGCGCTCATTCAGACCCAGTGGTGACATGTGGCAAGACGTTCCTCGGGGCGCGTATTGCTTGGGCCTCTCTCCTGAATGCCTTCTGTCAGACCGAGTGTTGACATGTGGCAAGACTCTCCTCGGGGCGCGTCTTGCTTGGGCTTCTCTCATGGAGGCCCTCAGTCTGACCCAGTGTTGACATGTGTCAAGACGCTCCTCGGGGCGTGTCTTGCTTGGGCCTTTCTCCTGGAGGCGCTCGGTCGGACCCAGTGCTGACATGTGGCAAGACGCTCCTCCGGGCGCGTCTTGCTTGGGCCTCTCTCCTGGAGGCGCTCAGTCAGACCCAGTGTTCACATGTGGCAAGACTCTCCTCGGGGCGCGTCTTGCTTGGGCCTCTCTCCTGGAGGCGCTCAGTCAGACCCAGTGTTGACATGTGGCAAGACGCTCCTCGGGGCGCGTCTTGCTTGGGCCTCTCTCCTGGAGGCGCTCAGTCTGTCCGAGTGCTGACATGTGGCAAGACGCTCCTCGGGGCGCGTCTTGCTTGGGCTTCGTTCCTGGAGGCCCTCAGTCAGACCCATTGTTGACATGTGGCAACTCGCTCCTCGGGGCGCGTCTTATTTGGGCTTCTCTCCTGGAGTCCCTCAGTCAGACCCATTGTTGACATGTGGCAAGACGCTCCTCCGTGCACGTCTTGCTTGGACCTCTCTCCTGGAGACGCTCAGTTAGACCGAGTAGTGACATGTGGCAAGACGCTCCTCGGGGCGCGTCTTGCTTGGGCCTCTCTCCTGGAGGCGCTCAGTCAGACCGAGTGCTGACATAAGGCAAGACGCTCCTCGGGGAGCGTCTTGCTTGGGCCTCTCTCCTGGAGGCGCTAAGTCAGACCCAGTGTTGACACGTGGCAAGACGCTCCTCGGGGCGCGTTTTGCTTGGGCCTCTCTCCTGGAGGCGCTCAGTCAGACCCAGTGTTGACATGTGGCAAGACACTCCTCGGGGCGCGTCTTGCTTGGGCCTCTCTCATGGAGGCCCTCTGTCAGACCCAGTGTTGACATGTGTCAAGACGCTCCTCGGGGTGCGTCTTGCTTGGGCCTCTCTCCTGGAGGCGCTCAGTCAGACCGAGTGCTGACATGTGGCAAGAAGCTCCTCGGGGCGCGTCTTGCTTGGGCTTCTCTCCTGGAGGCCCTCAGTCTGACCCATTGGTGACATGTGGCAAGACGCTCCTCGGGGCGCATCTTGCTTGGGCCTCTCTCCAGAAGGCCCTCAATCAGACCCAGTGTTGACACGTGGCAAGACGCTCCTCGGGGCGCTTCTTGCTTGGGCCTCTCTCCTGGAGGCGCTAAGTCAGACCCAGTGGTGACATGTGGCAAGACGCTCCTCGGGGCGCGTATTGCTTGGGCCTCTCTCCTGGATGCCCTCTGTCAGACCCAGTGTTGACATGTGGCAACACTCTCCTCGGGGCGCGTCTTGCTTGGGCTTCTCTCATGGAGGCCCTCAGTCAGACCCAGTGTTGACATGTGTCAAGACGCTCCTCGGGGCGTGTCTTGCTTGGGCCTCTCTCCTGGAGGCGCTCAGTCAGACCCAGTGCTGACATGTGGCAAGACGCTCCTCGGGGCGCGTCTTGCTTGGGCCTCTCTCCTGGAGGCGCTCAGTCAGACCGAGTGCTGACATGTGGCAAGACGCTCCTCTGGGCGCGTCTTGCTTGGGCTTCTCTCCTGGAGGCCCTCAGTCAGACCCAGTGTTGACATGTGGCAAGACGCTCCTCGGGGCGCGTCTTGCTTGGGCTTCTCTCCTGGAGGCCCTCAGTCCGACCCTTTGTTGACATGTGGCAAGACGCTCCTCGGGGCACGTCTTGCTTGGGCCTCTCTCCTGGAGGCGCTCAGTCTGACCAAGTAGTGACATGTGGCAAGACGCTCCTCGGGGCGCGTCTTGCTTGGACCTCTCTCCTGGAGGCGCTCAGTTAGACCGAGTAGTGACATGTGGCAAGACGCTCCTCGGGGCACGTCTTGCTTGGGCCTCTCTCCTGGAGGCGCTCAGTCAGACCGAGTGCTGACATAAGGCAAGACGCTCCTCGGGGCGCTTCTTGCTTGGGCCTCTCTCCTGGAGGCGCTCAGTCAGACCCAGTGGTGACATGTGGCAAGACGCTCCTCGGGGCGCGTATTGCTTGGGCCTCTCTCCTGGATGCCCTCTGTCAGACCCAGTGTTGACATGTGGCAAGACTCTGCTCGGGGCGCGTCTTGCTTGGGCTTCTCTCATGGAGGCCCTCAGTCAGACCCAGTGTTGACATGTGTCAAGACGCTCCTCGGGGCGAGTCTTGCTTGGGCCTCTCTCCTGGAGGCGCTCAGTCAGACCCAGTGTTGACATGTGGCAAGACGCTCCTCGGGGCGCTTCTTGCTTGGGCTTCTCTCCTGGAGGCCCTCAGTCAGACCCAGTGTTGACATGTGGCAAGACGCTCCTCGGGGCACGTCTTGCTTGGGCCTCTCTCCTGGAGGCGCTCAGTCAGACCAAGTAGTGACATGTGACAAGACGCTCCTCGGGGCGCGTCTTGCTTGGGCCTCTCTCCTGGAGGCGCTCAGTCAGACCCAGTGTTGACATGTGGCAAGACGCTCCTCGGGGCGCGTCTTGCTTGGGCCTCTCTCCTGGAGGTTCTCAGTCAGACCCAGTGTTGACATGTGGCAAGATGCTCCTCCGGGCGCGTCTTGCTGGGGCTTCTCTCATGGAGGCACTCAGTCAGACCCAGTGTTGACATGTGGCAAGACGCTCCTCGGGGCACGTCTTGCTTGGGCCTCTCTCCTGGAGGCGCTCAGTCAGACCCAGAGGAGACATGTGTCAAGATGCTCCTCGGGGCGCGTCTTGCTTGGGCCTCTCTCCTGGAGGCGCTCAGTCAGACCGAGTGCTGACATGTGGCAAGACGCTCCTCCGGGCGCGTCTTGCTTGGGCCTCTCTCCTGGAGGCGCTAAGTCAGACCCAGTGTTCACATGTGGCAAGACGCTCCTCGGGGTGCGTCTTGCTTGGGCCTCTCTCCTGGAGGCGCTGAGTAAGACCCAGTGTTGACATGTGGCAAGACGCTCCTCGGGGACCGTCTTGCTTTGGCCTCTCTCCTGGAGGCGCTCAGTCAGACCGAGTGCTGACATGTGGCAAGACGCTCCTCGGGGCGCGTCTTGCTTTGGCTTCTCTCCTGGAGGCCCTCAGTCAGACCCATTGTTGACATGTGGCAAGATGCTCCCCGGGGCGCGTCTTGCTTGGGCCTCTCTCCAGAAGGCCCTCAATCAGACCCAGTGCTGACATGTGGCAAGACGCTCCTCGGGGCGCGTCTTGCTTGGGCTTCTCTCCTGGAGGCCCTCAGTCAGACCCATTGTTGACATGTGGCAAGACGCTCCTCGGGGCGCGTCTCATTTGGGCCTCTCTCCTGGAGGCCCTCAGTCAGACCCAGTGTTGACATGTGGCAAGACGCTCCTCGGGGCGCGTCTTGCTTGGGCTTCTCTCCTGGAGGCCCTCAGTCAGACCCATTGTTGACATGTGGCAAGACGCTCCTCGGGGCACGTCTTGCTTGGGCCTCTCTCCCGGAGCCGCTCAGTCAGACCGAGTAGTGACATGTGGCAAGACGCTCCTCGGGGCGCGTCTTGCTTGGGCCTCTCTCCTGGAGGCGCTCAGTCAGACCGAGTGCTGACATAAGGCAAGACGCTCCTCGGGGTGCGTCTTGCTGGGGCCTCTCTCCTGGAGGTGCTCAATCAGACCCAGTGTTGACACGTGGCAAGACGCTCCTCGGGGCGTGTCTTGCTTGGGCCTCTCTCCTGGAGGAGCTCAGTCAGACCCAGTGGTGACACGTGGCAAGACGCTCCTCGGGCGCATCTTGCTTGGGCCTCTCTCCTGGAGGCGCTAAGTCAGACCCAGTGTTGACACGTGGCAAGACGCTCCTCGGGGCGCGTCTTGCTTGGGCCTCTCTCCTGGAGGCGCTCAGTCAGACCCAGTGTTGACATGTGGCAAGACACTCCTCGGGGCGCGTCTTGCTTGGGCCTCTCTCATGGAGGCCCTCTGTCAGACCCAGTGTTGACATGTGTCAAGACGCTCCTCGGGGCGCGTCTTGCTTTGGCCTCTCTCCTGGAGGCGCTCAGTCAGACCGAGTGCTGACATGTGGCAAGAAGCTCCTCGGGGCGCGTCTTGCTTGGGCTTCTCTCCTGGAGGACCTCAGTCAGACCCATTGTTGACATGTGGCAAGACGCCCCTCGGGGCGCGTATTGCTTGGGCCTCTCTCCTGGAGGCGCTCAGTCAGACCCAGTGGTGACATGTGGCAAGACGCTCCTTGGGGCGTGTATTGCTTGGGCCTCTCTCCTGGATGCCCTCTGTCAGACCCAGTGTTGACATGTGGCAAGACTCTCCTCGGAGCGCGTCTTGCTTGGGCTTCTCTCATGGAGGCCCTCAGTCAGACCCAGTGTTGACATGTGGCAAGACGCTCCTCGGGGCGCTTCTTGCTTGGGCTTCTCTCCTGGAGGCCCTCAGTCAGACCCATTGTTGACATGTGGCAAGACGCTCCTCGGGGCACGTCTTGCTTGTGCCTCTCTCCTGGAGGCGCTCAGTCAGACCGAGTAGTGACATGTGACAAGACGCTCCTCGGGGCGCGTCTTGCTTGGGCCTCTCTCCTGGAGGCGCTCAGTCAGACCCAGTGTTGACATGTGGCAAGACGCTCCTCGGCGCGTCTTGCTTGGGCCTCTCTCCTGGAGGTTCTCAGTCAGACCCAGTGTTGACATGTGGCAAGACACTCCTCTGGGCGCGTCTTGCTTGGGCCTCTCTCATGGAGGCCCTCTGTCAGACCCAGTGTTGACATGTGTCAAGACGCTCCTCGGGGCGCGTCTTGCTTGGGCCTCTCTCCTGGAGGCGCTCAGTCAGACCGAGTGCTGACATGTGGCAAGAAGCTCCTCGGGGCGCGTCTTGCTTGGGCTTCTCTCCTGGAGGCCCTCAGTCAGACCCATTGTTGACATGTGGCAAGACGCTCCTCGGGGCGCGTCTTGCTTGGGCCTCTCTCCAGAAGGCCCTCAATCAGACCCAGTGTTGACACGTGGCAAGACGCTCCTCGGGGCGCTTCTTGCTTGGGCCTCTCTCCTGGAGGCGCTCAGTCAGACCCAGTGGTGACATGTGGCAAGACGCTCCTCGGGGCGCGTATTGCTTGGGCCTCTCTCCTGGATGCCCTCTGTCAGACCCAGTGTTGACATGTGGCAAGACTCTGCTCGGGGCGCGTCTTGCTTGGGCTTCTCTCATGGAGGCCCTCAGTCAGACCCAGTGTTGACATGTGTCAAGACGCTCCTCGGGGCGTGTCTTGCTTGGGCCTCTCTCCTGGAGGCGCTCAGTCAGACCCAGTGTTGACATGTGGCAAGACGCTCCTCGGGGCGCTTCTTGCTTGGGCTTCTCTCCTGGAGGCCCTCAGTCAGACCCAGTGTTGACATGTGGCAAGACGCTCCTCGGGGCACGTCTTGCTTGGGCCTCTCTCCTGGAGGCGCTCAGTCACACCGAGTAGTGACATGTGACAAGACGCTCCTCGGGGCGCGTCTTGCTTGGGCCTCTCTCCTGGAGGCGCTCAGTCAGACCCAGTGTTGACATGTGGCAAGACGCTCCTCGGGGCGCGTCTTGCTTGGGCCTCTCTCCTGGAGGTTCTCAGTCAGACCCAGTGTTGACATGTGGCAAGATGCTCCTCGGGGCTCGTCTTGCTGGGGCTTCTCTCATGGAGGCACTCAGTCAGACCCAGTGTTGACATGTGGCAAGACGCTCCTCGGGGCACGTCTTGCTTGGGCCTCTCTCCTGGAGGCGCTCAGTCAGACCCAGAGGAGACATGTGTCAAGATGCTCCTCGGGGCGCGTCTTGCTTGGGCCTCTCTCCTGGAGGCGCTCAGTCAGACCGAGTGCTGACATGTGGCAAGACGCTCCTCCGGGCGCGTCTTGCTTGGGCCTCTCTCCTGGAGGCGCTCAGTCAGACCCAGTGTTCACATGTGGCAAGACGCTCCTCGGGGTGCGTCTTGCTTGGGCCTCTCTCCTGGAGGCGCTCAGTCAGACCCAGTGTTGACATGTGGCAAGACGCTCCTCGGGGCACGTCTTGCTTGGGCCTCTCTCCTGGAGGCGCTCAGTCAGACCGAGTGCTGACATGTGGCAAGACGCTCCTCGGGGCGCGTCTTGCTTGGGCTTCTCTCCTGGAGGCCCTCAGTCAGACCCATTGTTGACATGTGGCAAGATGCTCCTCGGGGCGCGTCTTGCTTGGGCCTCTCTCCAGAAGGCCCTCAATCAGACCCAGTGCTGACATGTGGCAAGACGCTCCTCGGGGCGCTTCTTGCTTGGGCTTCTCTCCTGGAGGCCCTCAGTCAGACCCATTGTTGACATGTGGCAAGACGCTCCTCGGGGCGCGTCTCATTTGGGCCTCTCTCCTGGAGGCCCTCAGTCAGACCCAGTGTTGACATGTGGCAAGACGCTCCTCGGGGCGCGTCTTGCTTGGGCTTCTCTCCTGGAGGCCCTCAGTCAGACCCATTGTTGACATGTGGCAAGACGCTCCTCGGGGCACGTCTTGCTTAGGCCTCTCTCCTGGAGGCGCTCAGTCAGACCGAGTAGTGACATGTGGCAAGACGCTCCTCGGGGCGCGTCTTGCTTGGGCCTCTCTCCTGGAGGCGCTCAGTCAGACCGAGTAGTGACATGTGGCAAGACGCTCCTCGGGGCGCGTCTTGCTTGGGCCTCTCTCCTGGAGGCGCTCAGTCAGACCGAGTGCTGACATAAGTCAAGACGCTCCTCGGGGCGCGTCTTGCTTGGGTCTCTCTCATGGAGGCCCTCAGTCAGACCCAGTGTTGACATGTGGCAAGACGCTCCTCGGGGCGCTTCTTGCTTGGGCTTCTCTCCTGGAGGCCCTCAGTCAGACCCGTTGTTGACATGTGGCAAGACGCTCCTCGGGGCACGTCTTGCTTGGGCCTCTCTCCTGGAGGCGCTCAGTCAGACCGAGTAGTGACATGTGACAAGACGCTCCTCGGGGCGCGTCTTGCTTGGGCCTCTCTCCTGGAGGCGCTCAGTCAGACCCAGTGTTGACATGTGGCAAGACTCTCCTCGGGGCGCGTCTTGCTTGGGCTTCTCTCATGGAGGCCCTCAGTCAGACCCAGTGTTGACATGTGGCAAGACGCTCCTCGGGGCGCTTCTTGCTTGGGCCTCTCTCCTGGAGGCGCTCAGTCAGACTGAGTAGTGACATGTGGCCTGACGCTCCTCGGGGCGCGTGTTGCTTGGGCTTCTCTCCTGGAGGCGCTCAGTCAGACCAAGTGCTGACATGTGGCAAGGCACTCCTCGGGGCGCGTCTTGCTTGGGCCTCTCTCCTGGAGGCCCTCTGTCAGACCCAGTGTTGACATGTGTCAAGACGCTCCTCGGGGCGCGTCTTGCTTGGGCTTCTCTCCTGGAGGCCCTCAGTCAGACCCATTGTTGACATGTGGAAAGACGCTCCTCGGGGCGCGTCTTGCTTGGGCCTCTCTCCTGGAGGCGCTCAGTCAGACCGAGTGCTGACATAAGGCAAGACGCTCCTCGGGGCGCGTCTTGCTTGGGCCTCTCTCCTGAAGGCGCTCAGTCAGACCGAGTGCTGACATGTGGCAAGACGCTCCTCGGGGCGCGTCTTGCTTGGGCTTCTCTCCTGGAGGCGCTCAGTCAGACCCATTGTTGACATGTGGCAAGACGCTCCTCGGGGCGCGTCTTGCTTGGGCCTCTCTCCAGAAGGCCCTCAATCAGACCCAGTGCTGACATGTGGCAAGACGCTCCTCGGGGCGCTTCTTGCTTGGGCTTCTCTCCTGGAGGCCCTCAGTCAGACCCATTGTTGACATGTGGCAAGACGCTCCTCGGGGCGCGTCTCATTTGGGCCTCTCTCCTGGAGGCCCTCAGTCAGACCCAGTGTTGACATGTGGCAAGACGCTCCTCGGGGCGCGTCTTGCTTGGGCTTCTCTCCTGGAGGCCCTCAGTCAGACCCATTGTTGACATGTGGCAAGACGGTCCTCGGGGCACGTCTTGCTTGGGCCTCTCTCCTGGAGGCGCTCAGTCAGACCGAGTAGTGACATGTGGCAAGACGCTCCTCGGGGCGCGTCTTGCTTGGGCCTCTCTCCTGGAGGCGCTCAGTCAGACCGAGTGCTGACATAAGTCAAGACGCTCCTCGGGGCGCGTCTTGCTGGGGCCTCTCTCCTGGAGGTGCTCAATCAGACCCAGTGTTGACACGTGGCAAGACGCTCCTCGGGGCGCGTCTTGCTTGGGTCTCTCTCATGGAGGCCCTCAGTCAGACCCAGTGTTGACATGTGGCAAGACGCTCCTCGGGGTGCTTCTTGCTTGGGCTTCTCTCCTGGAGGCCCTCAGTCAGACCCGTTGTTGACATGTGGCAAGACGCTCCTCGGGGCGCGTCTTGCTTGGGCCTCTCTCCTGGAGGCGCTCAGTCAGACCGAGTGCTGACATAAGGCAAGACGCTCCTCGGGGCGCGTCTTGCTGGGGCCTCTCTCCTGGAGGCGCTCAGTCAGACCCAGTGATGACATGTGGCAAGACGATCCTCGGGGCGCATCTTGCTTGGGCCTCTCTCCTGGAGGCGCTCAGTCAGACCCAGTGTTGACATGTGGCAAGACGCTCCTCGGGGCGCGTCTTGCTTGGGCCTCTCTCCTGGAGGCGCTCAGTCAGACCCAGTGTTGACATGTGGCAAGACGCTCCTCGGGGCGCGTCTTGCTTGGGCCTCTCTCCTGGAGGCGCTCAGTCAGACCCAGTGAGGACACGTGGAAAGACGCTCCTCAGGGCGCGTCTTGCTTGGGCCTCTCTCCTGGAGGCGCTCAGTCAGACCCAGTGTTGACACGTGGCAAGACGCTCCTCGGGGCGCGTCTTGCTTGGGCCTCTCTTCTGGAGGCGCTCAGTCAGACCCAGTGTTGGCATGTGGCAAGACACTCCTCGGGGCGCGTCTTGGTTGGGCCTCTTTCCTGGAGGCGCTCATTCAGACCCAGTGGTGACATGTGGCAAGATGCTCCTCGGGGCGCGTATTGCTTGGGCCTCTCTCCTGAATGCCCTCTGTCAGACCGAGTGTTGACATGTGGCAAGACTCTCCTCGGGGCGCGTCTTGCTTGGGCTTCTCTCATGCAGGCCCTCAGTCCGACCCAGTGTTGACATGTGTCAAGACGCTCCTCGGGGCGTGTCTTGCTTGGGCCTCTCTCCTGGAGGCGCTCAGTCAGACCCAGTGCTGACATGTGGCAAGACGCTCCGCGGGGCGCGTCTTGCTTGGGCCTCTCTCCTGGAGGCGCTCAGTCAGACTGAGTAGTGACATGTGGCCTGACGCTCCTCGGGGCGCGTCTTGCTTGGACCTCCCTCCTGGAGGCGCTCAATCTGACCGAGTAGTGACATTTGGCAAGACACTCCTCGGGGCGCGTCTAACTTGAAACCTCTCTCCTGGAGGCGCTCAGTTAGACCGAGTAGTGACATGTGGCAAGACGCTCCTCGGGGCGCGTCTTGCTTGGGCATCTCTCCTGGAGGCGCTCAGTCAGACCGAGTGCTGATGTAAGGCAAGACGCTCCTCGGGGCGCGTCTTGCTGGGGCCTCTCTCCTGGAGGTGCTCAATCAGACCCAGTGGTGACATGTGGCAAGACGCTCCTCTGGGCGCGTCTTGCTTGGGCCTCTCTCCTGGAGGCGCTCAGTCAGACCCAGTGTTGACATGTGTCAAGACGCTCCTCGGGCGTTTCTTGCTTGCGCCTCTCTCCTGGAGGCGCTCAGTCAGACCCAGAGGTGACATGTGGCAAGATGCTCCTCGGGCCTCTCTCCTGGAGGCCCTCAGTCAGACCCAGTGTTGACATGTGGCAAGACGCTCCACGGGGCGCATCTTGCTTGGGCTTCTCTCCTAGAGGCCCTCAGTCAGACCCAGTGTTGACATGTGGAAAGACGCTCCTCGGGGCGCATCTTATTTGGGCCTCTCTCCTGGAGGCCCTCAGTCAGACCCAGTGTTGACATGTGGCAAGACGCTCCTCGGGGCACGTCTTGCTTGGGCTTCTCTCCTGGAGGCCCTCAGTCAGACCCATTGTTGACATGTGGCAAGACGCTCCTCGGGGCACGTCTTGCTTGGGCCTCTCTCCTGGAGGTGCTCAGTCAGACTGAGTAGTGACATGTGGCAAGACGCTCTTCGGGGCGCATCTTGCTTGGGCGTTTCTCCAGAAGGCCCTCAATCAGACCCAGTGTAAACACGTGGCAAGACGCTCCTCGGGGCGCGTCTTACTTGGGCCTCTCTCCTGGAGGCGCTCAGTTAGACTGAGTAGTGACATTTGGCCTGACGCTCCTCGGGGCACATGTTGCTTGGGCCTCTCTCCTGGAGGCGCTCAGTCAGACCAAGTGGTGACATGTGGCAAGACACTCCTCGGGGTGCGTCTTGCTTGGGCCTCTCTCCTGGAGGCCCTCTGTCAGACCCAGTGTTGACATGTGTCAAGACGCTCCTCGGGGCGCGTCTTGCTTGCGCTTCTCTCCTGGAGGCCCTCAGTCATACCCATTGTTGACATGTGGCAAGACGCTCCTCGGGGCGCGTCTTGCTTTGGCCTCTCTCCTGGAGGCGCTCAGTCAGACGGAGTGCTGACATGGGGCAAGACGCTCCTCGGGCCGCGTGTTGCTTGGGCTTCTCTCCTGGAGGCCCTCAGTCAGACCCATTGTTGACATGTTGCAAGACACTCCTTTGGGCGCCTCTTGCTTGGGCCTCTCTCCTGGAGGCGCTCAGTCAGACCGAGTGCTGACATGTGGCAAGACGCTCCTCGGGGCGCGTCTTGATTGGGCTTCTCTCCTGGAGGCGCTCAGAAAGACCCAGTGTTGACATGTGACAAGACGCTCCTCGGGGCGCGTCTTGCTTGGGCCTCTCTCCTGGAGGCGCTCAGTCAGACCCAGTGGTGACATGTGGCAAGACACTCCTCGGGGCGCGTCTTGCTTGGGCCTCTCTCCTGGAGGGCCTCTGTCAGACCCAGTGTTGGCATGTGGCAAGACGCTCCTCAGGGCGCGTCTTGGTTGGCTCTCTCTCCTGGAGGCGCTCAGTCTGACCCAGTGGTTACATGTGGCAAGACGCTCCTCGGGGCGCGTATTGCTTTGGCCTCTCTCCTGGATGCCCTCTGTCAGACCGAGTGTTGACATGTGGCAAGACTCTCCTCGGGGCGAGTCTTGATTGGGGTTCTCTCCTGGAGGCGCTCAGTCAGACCCAGAGGTGACATGTGGCAAGACGCTCCTCGGGCCTCTCTCCTGGAGGCCCTCAGTCAGACCCAGTGTTGACATGTGGCAAGACGCTCCTCGGGGCGCATCTTGCTTGGGCTTCTCTCCTGGAGGCCCTCAGTCAGACCCAGTGTTGACATGTGGAAAGACGCTCCTCGGGGCGCGTCTTATTTGGGCCTCTCTCCTGGAGGCCCTCACTCAGACCCAGTGTTGACATGTGGCAAGACGCTCCTCGGGGCACGTCTTGCTTGGGCTTCTCTCCTGGAGGCCCTCAGTCAGACCCATTGTTGACATGTGGCAAGACGCTCCTCGGGGCACGTCTTGCTTGGGCCTCTCTCCTGGAGGTGCTCAGTCAGACTGAGTAGTGACATGTGGCAAGACGCTCCTCGGGGCGCGTCTTGCTTGGGCCTCTCTCCAGAAGGCCCTCAATCAGACCCAGTGTAAACACGTGGCAAGACGCTCCTCGGGGCGCGTCTTACTTGGGCCTCTCTCCTGGAGGCGCTCAGTCAGACTGAGTAGTGACATTTGGCCTGACGCTCCTCGGGGCGCGTGTTGCTTGGGCCTCTCTCCTGGAGGCGCTCAGTCAGACCAAGTGGTGACATGTGGCAAGACACTCCTCGCGGTGCGTCTTGCTTGGGCCTCTCTCCTGGAGGCCCTCTGTCAGACCCAGTGTTGACATGTGTCAAGACGCTCCTCGGGGCGCGTCTTGCTTGGGCTTCTCTCCTGGAGGCCCTCAGTCATACCCATTGTTGACATGTGGCAAGACGCTCCTCGGGGCGCGTCTTGCTTTGGCCTCTCTCCTGGAGTCGCTCAGTCAGACGGAGTGCTGACATGGGGCAAGACGCTCCTCGGGCCGCGTGTTGCTTGGGCTTCTCTCCTGGAGGCCCTCAGTCAGACCCATTGTTGACATGTTGCAAGACACTCCATTGGGCGCCTCTTGCTTGGGCCTCTCTCCTGGAGGCGCTCAGTCAGACCGAGTGCTGACATGTGGAAAGACGCTCCTCGGGGCGCGTCTTGCTTGGGCTTCTCTCCTGGAGGCGCTCAGAAAGACCCAGTGTTGACATGTGACAAGACGCTCCATGGGGCGCGTCTTGCTTGGGCCTCTCTCCTGGAGGCGCTCAGTCAGACCCAGTGGTGACATGTGGCAAGACACTCCTCGGGGCGCGTCTTGCTTGGGCCTCTCTCCTGGAGGCCCTCTGTCAGACCCAGTGTTGGCATGTGGCAAGACGCTCCTCAGGGCGCGTCTTGGTTGGGTCTCTCTCCTGGAGGCGCTCAGTCAGACCCAGTGGTGACATGTGGCAAGACGCTCCTCGGGCCGCGTATTGCTTTGGCCTCTCTCCTGGATGCCCTCTGTCAGACCGAGTGTTGACATGTGGCAAGACTCCTCGGGGCGCGTCTTGCTTGGGGTTCTCTCATGGAGGCCCTCAGTCAGACCCAGTGTTGACATGTGTCAAGACGCTCCTCGGGGCCTGTCTTGCTTGGGCCTCTCTCCTGGAGGCGCTCAGTCAGACCCTGTGTTGACATGTGGCAAGACGCTCCTCGGGGCGCGTCTTGCTTGGGCTTTTCTCCTGGAGGCCCTTAGTCAGACCCATTGTTGACATGTGTCAAGACGCTCCTCGGGGCGTGTCCTGCTTGGGCCTCTCTCCTGGAGGCGCTCAGTCAGACCCTGTGTTGATATGTGGCAAGACGCTCCTCGGGGCACGTCTTGCTTGGGCCTTTCTGCTGGAGGCGCTCAAACAGACCGAGCAGTGACATGTGGCAAGACGCTCCTCGGGGCGTGTCCTGCTTGGACCTCTCTCCCTGAGGCGCTCAGTCAGACCCTGTGTTGATATGTGGCAAGACGCTCCTCGGGGCGCGTCTTGCTTGGGCTTTTCTCCTGGAGGCCCTTAGTCAGACCCATTGTTGACATGTGTCAAGTCGCTCCTCGGGGCGTGTCCTGCTGGGGCTTCTCTCCTGGAGGCACTCAGTCAGACCCTGTGTTGACATGTGGCAAGACGCTCCTCGGGGCGCGTCTTGCTTGGGCTTTTCTCCTGGAGGCCCTTAGTCAGACCCATTGTTGACATGTGTCAAGACGCTCCTCGGGGCACGTCTTGCTTGGGCCTCTCTCCTGGAGGCGCTCAGTCAGACCGAGTAGTGACATGTGACAAGACGCTCCTCGGGGCGCGTCTTGCTTGGGCCTCTCTCCTGCAGGCGCTCAGTCAGACCCAGTGTTGACATGTGGCAAGACTCTCCTCGGGGCGCGTCTTGCTTGGGCTTCTCTCATGGAGGCCCTCAGTCAGACCCAGTGTTGACATGTGGCAAGACGCTCCTCGGGGCGCGTCTTGCTTGGACCTCTCCCCCTGAGGCGCTCAGTCAGACCGAGTAGTGACATGTGGCAAGACGCTCCTCGGGAGGCGTCTTGCTTGGACCTCTCTCCCTGAGGCGCTCAGTCAGACCCAGTGTTGACATTTGGCAAGACACTCCTCAGGGCGCGTCTTGCTTGGGCCTCTCTCATGGAGGCCCTCTGTCAGACCCAGTGTTGACATGTGTCAAGACGCTCCTCGGGGGCGTCTTGCTTTGGCCTCTCTCCTGGAGGCACTCAGTTAGACCGAGTGCTGACATGTGGCAAGAAGCTCCTCGGGGTGCGTCTTGCTTGGGCTTCTCTCCCGGAGGCCCTCAGTAAGAACCATTGTTGACATGTGGCAAGACGCTCCTCGGGGCGCGTCTTGCTTGGGCCTCTCTCCTGGAGGCCCTCTGTCAGACCCAGTGTTGGCATGTGGCAAGACGCTCCTCAGGGAGCGTCTTGGTTGGGTCTCTCTCCTGGAGGCGCTCAGTCAGACCCAGTGGTGACATGTGGCAAGACGCTCCTCGGGGCGCGTATTGCTTTGGCCTGTCTCCTGGATGCCCTCTGTCAGACCGAGTGTTGACATGTGGCAAGACTCTCCTCGGGGCGCGTCTTGCTTGGGGTTCTCTCATGGAGGCCCTCAGTCAGACCCAGTGTTGACATGTGTCAAGACGCTCCTCGGGGCGTGTCTTGCTTGGGCCTCTCTCCTGGAGGCGCTCAGTCAGACCCTGTGTTGACATGTGGCAAGACGCTCCTCGGGGCGCGTCTTGCTTGGGCTTCTCTCCTGGAGGCCCTTAGTCAGACCCATTGTTGACATGTGTCAAGACCGCCTCGGGGCGTGTCTTGCTTGGGCCTCTCTCCTGGAGGCGCTCAGTCAGACCCTGTGTTGACATGTGGCAAGACGCTCCTCGGGGCACGTCTTGCTTGGGCCTCTCTGCTGGAGGCGCTCAAACAGACCGAGTAGTGACATGTGGCAAGACGTTCCTCGGGGCGCGTCTTGCTGGGGCTTCTATCATGGAGGCACTCAGTCAGACCCAGTGTTGACATGTGGCAAGACGCTCCTCGGGGCGCGTCTTGTTTGGACCTCTCCCCCTGAGGCGCTCAGTCAGACCGAGTAGTGACATGTGGCAAGACGCTCCTCGGGGCGCGTCTTGCTTGGACCTCTCTCCCTGAGGCGCTCAGTCAGACCCAGTGTTGACATTTGGCAAGACACTCCTCGGGGCATGTCTTGCTTGGACCTCTCTCATGGAGGCCCTCTGTCAGACCCAGTGTTGACATGTGTCAAGACGCTCCTCGGGGGGCGTCTTGCTTTGGCCTCTCTCCTGGAGGCACTCAGTTAGACCGAGTGCTGACATGTGGCAAGAAGCTCCTCGGGGCGCGTCTTGCTTGGGCTTCTCTCCCGGAGGCCCTCAGTAAGAACCATTGTTGACATGTGGCAAGACGCTCCTCGGGGCGCGTCTTGCTTGGGCCTCTCTCCAGAAGGCCCTCAATCAGACCCAGTGTTGACACGTGGCAAGACGCTCCTCGGGCGCGTCTTGCTTGGGCCTCTCTCCTGGAGGCGCTCAGTCAGACTGAGTAGTGACATGTGGCCTGACGCTCCTCGGGGCGCATGTTGCTTGGGCCTCCCTCCTGGAGGCGCTTAGTCAGACCAAGTGGTGACATGTGGCAAGACATTCCTCGGGGCACGTCTTGCTTGGGCCTCTCTCCTGGAGGCCCTCTGTCAGACCCAGTGTTGACATGTGTCAAGACGCTCCTCGGGGCGCGTCTTGCTTGGGCTTCTCTCCTGGAGTTCCTCAGTCAGACCCATTGTTGGCATGTGGCAAGACGCTCCTCGGGGCGCGTCTTGCTTGGGCCTCTCTCCTGGAGGCGCTCAGTCAGAACGAGTGCTGACATGTGGCAAGACGCTCCTCGGGCCGCGTGTTGCTTGGGCTTCTCTCCTGGAGGCCCTCAGTCAGACCCATTGTTGACATGTGGCCTGACGCTCCTCGGGGCGCGTCTTGCTTGGGCCTCTCTCCTGGAGGTGCTCAGTCAGACCGAGTGCTGACATGTGGCAAGACGCTCCTCGGGGCGTGTCTTGCTTGGGCCTCTCTCCTGGAGGCGCTCAGTCAGAACCAGAGGTGACATGTGGCAAGACGCTCCTCCGGGCGCGTCTTGCTTGGGGTTCTCTCATGGAGGCCCTCAGTCAGACCCAGTGTTGACATGTGTCAAGACGCTCCTCGGGGCGTGTCTTGCTTGGGCCTCTCTCCTGGAGGCGCTCAGTCAGACCCTGTGTTGACATGTGGCAAGACGCTCCTCGGGGCGCGTCTTGCTTGGGCTTCTCTCCTGGAGGCCCTTAGTCAGACCCATTGTTGACATGTGTCAAGACCGCCTCGGGGCGTGTCTTGCTTGGGCCTCTCTCCTGGAGGCGCTCAGTCAGACCCTGTGTTGACATGTGGCAAGACGCTCCTCGGGGCACGTCTTGCTTGGGCCTCTCTGCTGGAGGCGCTCAAACAGACCGAGTAGTGACATGTGGCAAGACGTTCCTCGGGGCGCGTCTTGCTGGGGCTTCTATCATGGAGGCACTCAGTCAGACCCAGTGTTGACATGTGGCAAGACGCTCCTCGGGGCGCGTCTTGTTTGGACCTCTCCCCCTGAGGCGCTCAGTCAGACCGAGTAGTGACATGTGGCAAGACGCTCCTCGGGGCGCGTCTTGCTTGGACCTCTCTCCCTGAGGCGCTCAGTCAGACCCAGTGTTGACATTTGGCAAGACACTCCTCGGGGCGCGTCTTGCTTGGACCTCTCTCATGGAGGCCCTCTGTCAGACCCAGTGTTGACATGTGTCAAGACGCTCCTCGGGGGGCGTCTTGCTTTGGCCTCTCTCCTGGAGGCACTCAGTTAGACCGAGTGCTGACATGTGGCAAGAAGCTCCTCGGGGCGCGTCTTGCTTGGGCTTCTCTCCCGGAGGCCCTCAGTAAGAACCATTGTTGACATGTGGCAAGACGCTCCTCGGGGCGCGTCTTGCTTGGGCCTCTCTCCAGAAGGCCCTCAATCAGACCCAGTGTTGACACGTGGCAAGACGCTCCTCGGGCGCGTCTTGCTTGGGCCTCTCTCCTGGAGGCGCTCAGTCAGACTGAGTAGTGACATGTGGCCTGACGCTCCTCGGGGCGCATGTTGCTTGGGCCTCCCTCCTGGAGGCGCTTAGTCAGACCAAGTGGTGACATGTGGCAAGACATTCCTCGGGGCACGTCTTGCTTGGGCCTCTCTCCTGGAGGCCCTCTGTCAGACCCAGTGTTGACATGTGTCAAGACGCTCCTCGGGGCGCGTCTTGCTTGGGCTTCTCTCCTGGAGTTCCTCAGTCAGACCCATTGTTGGCATGTGGCAAGACGCTCCTCGGGGCGCGTCTTGCTTGGGCCTCTCTCCTGGAGGCGCTCAGTCAGAACGAGTGCTGACATGTGGCAAGACGCTCCTCGGGCCGCGTGTTGCTTGGGCTTCTCTCCTGGAGGCCCTCAGTCAGACCCATTGTTGACATGTGGCCTGACGCTCCTCGGGGCGCGTCTTGCTTGGGCCTCTCTCCTGGAGGTGCTCAGTCAGACCGAGTGCTGACATGTGGCAAGACGCTCCTCGGGGCGTGTCTTGCTTGGGCCTCTCTCCTGGAGGCGCTCAGTCAGAACCAGAGGTGACATGTGGCAAGACGCTCCTCCGGGCGCATCTTGCTTGGGCCTCTCTCCTGGAGGCCCTCAGTCAGACCCATTGTTGACATGTGGCAAGACGCTCCTCGGGGCGCGTCTTGCTTGGGCCTCTCTCCTGGAGGCGCTCAGTCAGACCGAGTGATGACATAAGGCAAGACGCTCCTCGGGGAGCGTCTTGCTGGGGCCTCTCTCCTGGAGGCGCTCAGTCAGACCCAGTGCTGACATGTGGCAAGATGCTCCTCGGGGCGCGTCTTGCTTGGGCCTCTCTCCTGGAGGCGCTCTGTCAGACTGAGTAGTGACATGTGGCCTGACGCTCCTCGGGGCGCGTCTTGCTTGGGCCTCTCTCCTGGAGGCGCTCAGTCAGACCCAGTGGTGACATGTGGCAAGACACTCCTCGGGGCGCGTCTTGCTTGGGCCTCTCTCCTGGAGGCCCTCTGTCAGACCCAGTGTTGACATGTGTCAAGACGCTCCTCGGGGCGCGTCTTGCTTGGGCTTCTCTCCTGGAGGCCCTCAGTCATACCCATTGTTGACATGTGGCAAGACGCTCCTCGGGGCGCGTCTTGCTTTGGCCTCTCTCCTGGAGGCGCTCAGTCAGACGGAGTGCTGACATGGGGCAAGACGCTCCTCGGGCCGCGTGTTGCTTGGGCTTCTCTCCTGGAGGCCCTCAGTCAGACCCATTGTTGACATGTTGCAAGACACTCCTTTGGGCGCCTCTTGCTTGGGCCTCTCTCCTGGAGGCGCTCAGTCAGACCGAGTGCTGACATGTGGAAAGACGCTCCTCGGGGCGCTTCTTGATTGGGCTTCTCTCCTGGAGGCGCTCAGAAAGACCCAGTGTTGACATGTGACAAGACGCTCCTCGGGGCGCGTCTTGCTTGGGCCTCTCTCCTGGAGGCGCTCAGTCAGACCCAGTGGTGACATGTGGCAAGACACTCCTCGGGGCGCGTCTTGCTTGGGCCTCTCTCCTGGAGGACCTCTGTCAGACCCAGTGTTGGCATGTGGCAAGACTCTCCTCGGGGCGCGTCTTGCTTGGGGTTCTCTCCTGGAGGCGCTCAGTCAGACCCAGAGGTGACATGTGGCAAGACGCTCCTCGGGCCTCTCTCCTGGAGGCCCTCAGTCAGACCCAGTGTTGACATGTGGCAAGACGCTCCTCGGGGCGCATCTTGCTTGGGCTTCTCTCCTGGAGGCCCTCAGTCAGACCCAGTGTTGACATGTGGAAAGACGCTCCTCGGGGCGCGTCTTATTTGGGCCTCTCTCCTGGAGGCCCTCAGTCAGACCCAGTGTTGACATGTGGCAAGACGCTCCTCGGGGCACGTCTTGCTTGGGCTTCTCTCCTGGAGGCCCTCAGTCAGACCCATTGTTGACATGTGGCAAGACGCTCCTCGGGGCACGTCTTGCTTGGGCCTCTCTCCTGGAGGTGCTCAGTCAGACTGAGTAGTGACATGTGGCAAGACGCTCCTCGGGGCGCGTCTTGCTTGGGCCTCTCTCCAGAAGGCACTCAATCAGACCCAGTGTAAACACGTGGCAAGACGCTCCTCGGGGCGCGTCTTACTTGGGCCTCTCTCCTGGAGGCGCTCAGTCAGACTGAGTAGTGACATTTGGCCTGACGCTCCTCGGGGCGCGTGTTGCTTGGGCCTCTCTCCTGGAGGCGCTCAGTCAGACCAAGTGGTGACATGTGGCAAGACACTCCTCGGGGTGCGTCTTGCTTGGGCCTCTCTCCTGGAGGCCCTCTGTCAGACCCAGTGTTGACATGTGTCAAGACGCTCCTCGGGGCGCGTCTTGCTTGGGCTTCTCTCCTGGAGGCCCTCAGTCATACCCATTGTTGACATGTGGCAAGACGCTCCTCGGGGCGCGTCTTGCTTTGGCCTCTCTCCTGGAGTCGCTCAGTCAGACGGAGTGCTGACATGGGGCAAGACGCTCCTCGGGCCGCGTGTTGCTTGGGCTTCTCTCCTGGAGGCCCTCAGTCAGACCCATTGTTGACATGTTGCAAGACACTCCATTGGGCGCCTCTTGCTTGGGCCTCTCTCCTGGAGGCGCTCAGTCAGACCGAGTGCTGAAATGTGGAAAGATGCTCCTCGGGGCGCGTCTTGCTTGGGCTTCTCTCCTGGAGGCGCTCAGAAAGACCCAGTGTTGACATGTGACAAGACGCTCCACGGGGCGCGTCTTGCTTGGGCCTCTTTCCTGGAGGCGCTCAGTCAGACCCAGTGGTGACATGTGGCAAGACACTCCTCGGGGCGCGTCTTGCTTGGGCCTCTCTCCTGGAGGCCCTCTGTCAGACCCAGTGTTGGCATGTGGCAAGACGCTCCTCAGGGCGCGTCTTGGCTGGGTCTCTCTCCTGGAGGCGCTCAGTCAGACCCAGTGGTGACATGTGGCAAGACGCTCCTCGGGGCGCGTATTGCTTTGGCCTCTCTCCTGGATGCCCTCTGTCAGACCGAGTGTTGACATGTGGCAAGACTCCTCGGGGCGCGTCTTGCTTGGGGTTCTCTCATGGAGGCCCTCAGTCAGACCCAGTGTTGACATGTGTCAAGACGCTCCTCGGGGCCTGTCTTGCTTGGGCCTCTCTCCTGGAGGCGCTCAGTCAGACCCTGTGTTGACATGTGGCAAGACGCTCCTCGGGGCGCGTCTTGCTTGGGCTTTTCTCCTGGAGGCCCTTAGTCAGACCCATTGTTGACATGTGTCAAGACGCTCCTCGGGGCGTGTCCTGCTTGGGCCTCTCTCCTGGAGGCGCTCAGTCAGACCCTGTGTTGATATGTGGCAAGACGCTCCTCGGGGCACGTCTTGCTTGGGCCTTTCTGCTGGAGGCGCTCAAACAGACCGAGCAGTGACATGTGGCAAGACGCTCCTCGGGGCGCGTCTTGCTGGGGCTTCTCTCCTGGAGGCACTCAGTCAGACCCAGTGTTGACATGTGGCAAGACGCTCCTCGGGGCGCGTCTTGCTTGGACCTCTCCCCCTGAGGCGCTCAGTCAGACCGAGTAGTGACATGTGGCAAGACGCTCCTCGGGAGGCGTCTTGCTTGGACCTCTCTCCCTGAGGCGCTCAGTCAGACCCAGTGTTGACATTTGGCAAGACACTCCTCAGGGCGCGTCTTGCTTGGGCCTCTCTCATGGAGGCCCTCTGTCAGACCCAGTGTTGACATGTGTCAAGACGCTCCTCGGGGGGCGTCTTGCTTTGGCCTCTCTCCTGGAGGCACTCAGTTAGACCGAGTGCTGACATGTGGCAAGAAGCTCCTCGGGGCGCGTCTTGCTTGGGCTTCTCTCCCGGAGGCCCTCAGTAAGAACCATTGTTGACATGTGGCAAGACGCTCCTCGGGGCGCGTCTTGCTTGGGCTTCTCTCCTGGAGGCCCTCAGTCAGACCCATTGTTGACATGTGGCAAGACGCTCCTCGGGGCACGTCTTGCTTGGGCCTCTCTCCCGGAGCCGCTCAGTCAGACCGAGTAGTGACATGTGGCAAGACGCTCCTCGGGGCGCGTCTTGCTTGGGCCTCTCTCCTGGAGGCGCTCAGTCAGACCGAGTGCTGACATAAGGCAAGACGCTCCTCGGGGTGCGTCTTGCTGGGGCCTCTCTCCTGGAGGACCTCTGTCAGACCCAGTGTTGGCATGTGGCAAGACTCTCCTCGGGGCGCGTCTTGCTTGGGGTTCTCTCCTGGAGGCGCTCAGTCAGACCCAGAGGTGACATGTGGCAAGACGCTCCTCGGGCCTCTCTCCTGGAGGCCCTCAGTCAGACCCAGTGTTGACATGTGGCAAGACGCTCCTCGGGGCGCATCTTGCTTGGGCTTCTCTCCTGGAGGCCCTCAGTCAGACCCAGTGTTGACATGTGGAAAGACGCTCCTCGGGGCGCGTCTTATTTGGGCCTCTCTCCTGGAGGCCCTCAGTCAGACCCAGTGTTGACATGTGGCAAGACGCTCCTCGGGGCACGTCTTGCTTGGGCTTCTCTCCTGGAGGCCCTCAGTCAGACCCATTGTTGACATGTGGCAAGACGCTCCTCGGGGCACGTCTTGCTTGGGCCTCTCTCCTGGAGGTGCTCAGTCAGACTGAGTAGTGACATGTGGCAAGACGCTCCTCGGGGCGCGTCTTGCTTGGGCCTCTCTCCAGAAGGCACTCAATCAGACCCAGTGTAAACACGTGGCAAGACGCTCCTCGGGGCGCGTCTTACTTGGGCCTCTCTCCTGGAGGCGCTCAGTCAGACTGAGTAGTGACATTTGGCCTGACGCTCCTCGGGGCGCGTGTTGCTTGGGCCTCTCTCCTGGAGGCGCTCAGTCAGACCAAGTGGTGACATGTGGCAAGACACTCCTCGGGGTGCGTCTTGCTTGGGCCTCTCTCCTGGAGGCCCTCTGTCAGACCCAGTGTTGACATGTGTCAAGACGCTCCTCGGGGCGCGTCTTGCTTGGGCTTCTCTCCTGGAGGCCCTCAGTCATACCCATTGTTGACATGTGGCAAGACGCTCCTCGGGGCGCGTCTTGCTTTGGCCTCTCTCCTGGAGTCGCTCAGTCAGACGGAGTGCTGACATGGGGCAAGACGCTCCTCGGGCCGCGTGTTGCTTGGGCTTCTCTCCTGGAGGCCCTCAGTCAGACCCATTGTTGACATGTTGCAAGACACTCCATTGGGCGCCTCTTGCTTGGGCCTCTCTCCTGGAGGCGCTCAGTCAGACCGAGTGCTGAAATGTGGAAAGATGCTCCTCGGGGCGCGTCTTGCTTGGGCTTCTCTCCTGGAGGCGCTCAGAAAGACCCAGTGTTGACATGTGACAAGACGCTCCACGGGGCGCGTCTTGCTTGGGCCTCTCTCCTGGAGGCGCTCAGTCAGACCCAGTGGTGACATGTGGCAAGACACTCCTCGGGGCGCGTCTTGCTTGGGCTTTTCTCCTGGAGGCCCTTAGTCAGACCCATTGTTGACATGTGTCAAGACGCTCCTCGGGGCGTGTCCTGCTTGGGCCTCTCTCCTGGAGGCGCTCAGTCAGACACTGTGTTGATATGTGGCAAGACGCTCCTCGGGGCACGTCTTGCTTGGGCCTTTCTGCTGGAGGCGCTCAAACAGACCGAGCAGTGACATGTGGCAAGACGCTCCTCGGGGCGCGTCTTGCTGGGGCTTCTCTCCTGGAGGCACTCAGTCAGACCCAGTGTTGACATGTGGCAAGACGCTCCTCGGGGCGCGTCTTGCTTGGACCTCTCCCCCTGAGGCGCTCAGTCAGACCGAGTAGTGACATGTGGCAAGACGCTCCTCGGGAGGCGTCTTGCTTGGACCTCTCTCCCTGAGGCGCTCAGTCAGACCCAGTGTTGACATTTGGCAAGACACTCCTCAGGGCGCGTCTTGCTTGGGCCTCTCTCATGGAGGCCCTCTGTCAGACCCAGTGTTGACATGTGTCAAGACGCTCCTCGGGGGGCGTCTTGCTTTGGCCTCTCTCCTGGAGGCACTCAGTTAGACCGAGTGCTGACATGTGGCAAGAAGCTCCTCGGGGCGCGTCTTGCTTGGGCTTCTCTCCCGGAGGCCCTCAGTAAGAACCATTGTTGACATGTGGCAAGACGCTCCTCGGGGCGCGTCTTGCTTGGGCTTCTCTCCTGGAGGCCCTCAGTCAGACCCATTGTTGACATGTGGCAAGACGCTCCTCGGGGCACGTCTTGCTTGGGCCTCTCTCCCGGAGCCGCTCAGTCAGACCGAGTAGTGACATGTGGCAAGACGCTCCTCGGGGCGCGTCTTGCTTGGGCCTCTCTCCTGGAGGCGCTCAGTCAGACCGAGTGCTGACATAAGGCAAGACGCTCCTCGGGGTGCGTCTTGCTGGGGCCTCTCTCCTGGAGGACCTCTGTCAGACCCAGTGTTGGCATGTGGCAAGACTCTCCTCGGGGCGCGTCTTGCTTGGGGTTCTCTCCTGGAGGCGCTCAGTCAGACCCAGAGGTGACATGTGGCAAGACGCTCCTCGGGCCTCTCTCCTGGAGGCCCTCAGTCAGACCCAGTGTTGACATGTGGCAAGACGCTCCTCGGGGCGCATCTTGCTTGGGCTTCTCTCCTGGAGGCCCTCAGTCAGACCCAGTGTTGACATGTGGAAAGACGCTCCTCGGGGCGCGTCTTATTTGGGCCTCTCTCCTGGAGGCCCTCAGTCAGACCCAGTGTTGACATGTGGCAAGACGCTCCTCGGGGCACGTCTTGCTTGGGCTTCTCTCCTGGAGGCCCTCAGTCAGACCCATTGTTGACATGTGGCAAGACGCTCCTCGGGGCACGTCTTGCTTGGGCCTCTCTCCTGGAGGTGCTCAGTCAGACTGAGTAGTGACATGTGGCAAGACGCTCCTCGGGGCGCGTCTTGCTTGGGCCTCTCTCCAGAAGGCACTCAATCAGACCCAGTGTAAACACGTGGCAAGACGCTCCTCGGGGCGCGTCTTACTTGGGCCTCTCTCCTGGAGGCGCTCAGTCAGACTGAGTAGTGACATTTGGCCTGACGCTCCTCGGGGCGCGTGTTGCTTGGGCCTCTCTCCTGGAGGCGCTCAGTCAGACCAAGTGGTGACATGTGGCAAGACACTCCTCGGGGCACGTCTTGCTTGGGCCTCTCTCCTGGAGCCGCTCAGTCAGACCGAGTAGTGACATGTGGCAAGACGCTCCTCGGGGCGCGTCTTGCTTGGGCCTCTCTCCTGGAGGAGCTCAGTCAGACCCAGTGGTGACACGTGGCAAGACGCTCCTCGGGCGCATCTTGCTTGGGCCTCTCTCCTGGAGGCGCTAAGTCAGACCCAGTGTTGACACGTGGCAAGACGCTCCTCGGGGTGCGTCTTGCTTGGGCCTCTCTCCTGGAGGCGCTCAGTCAGACCCAGTGTTGACATGTGGCAAGACACTCCTCGGGGCGCGTCTTGCTTGGGCCTCTCTCATGGAGGCCCTCTGTCAGACCCAGTGTTGACATGTGTCAAGACGCTCCTCGGGGCGCGTCTTGCTTTGGCCTCTCTCCTGGAGGCGCTCAGTCAGACCGAGTGCTGACATGTGGCAAGAAGCTCCTCGGGGCGCGTCTTGCTTGGGCTTCTCTCCTGGAGGCCCTCAGTCAGACCCATTGTTGACATGTGGCAAGACGCCCCTCGGGGCGCGTATTGCTTGGGCCTCTCTCCTGGAGGCGCTCAGTCAGACCCAGTGGTGACATGTGGCAAGACGCTCCTTGGGGCGCGTATTGCTTGGGCCTCTCTCCTGGATGCCCTCTGTCAGACCCAGTGTTGACATGTGGCAAGACTCTCCTCGGAGCGCGTCTTGCTTGGGCTTCTCTCATGGAGGCCCTCAGTCAGACCCAGTGTTGACATGTGGCAAGACGCTCCTCGGGGCGCTTCTTGCTTGGGCTTCTCTCCTGGAGGCCCTCAGTCAGACCCATTGTTGACATGTGGCAAGACGCTCCTCGGGGCACGTCTTGCTTGGGCCTCTCTCCTGGAGGCGCTCAGTCAGACCGAGTAGTGACATGTGACAAGACGCTCCTCGGGGCGCGTCTTGCTTGGGCCTCTCTCCTGGAGGCGCTCAGTCAGACCCAGTGTTGACATGTGGCAAGACGCTCCTCGGCGCGTCTTGCTTGGGCCTCTCTCCTGGAGGTTCTCAGTCAGACCCAGTGTTGACATGTGGCAAGACACTCCTCTGGGCGCGTCTTGCTTGGGCCTCTCTCATGGAGGCCCTCTGTCAGACCCAGTGTTGACATGTGTCAAGACGCTCCTCGGGGCGCGTCTTGCTTGGGCCTCTCTCCTGGAGGCGCTCAGTCAGACCGAGTGCTGACATGTGGCAAGAAGCTCCTCGGGGCGCGTCTTGCTTGGGCTTCTCTCCTGGAGGCCCTCAGTCAGACCCATTGTTGACATGTGGCAAGACGCTCCTCGGGGCGCGTCTTGCTTGGGCCTCTCTCCAGAAGGCCCTCAATCAGACCCAGTGTTGACACGTGGCAAGACGCTCCTCGGGGCGCTTCTTGCTTGGGCCTCTCTCCTGGAGGCGCTCAGTCAGACCCAGTGGTGACATGTGGCAAGACGCTCCTCGGGGCGCGTATTGCTTGGGCCTCTCTCCTGGATGCCCTCTGTCAGACCCAGTGTTGACATGTGGCAAGACTCTGCTCGGGGCGCGTCTTGCTTGGGCTTCTCTCATGGAGGCCCTCAGTCAGACCCAGTGTTGACATGTGTCAAGACGCTCCTCGGGGCGTGTCTTGCTTGGGCCTCTCTCCTGGAGGCGCTCAGTCAGACCCAGTGTTGACATGTGGCAAGACGCTCCTCGGGGCGCTTCTTGCTTGGGCTTCTCTCCTGGAGGCCCTCAGTCAGACCCAGTGTTGACATGTGGCAAGACGCTCCTCGGGGCACGTCTTGCTTGGGCCTCTCTCCTGGAGGCGCTCAGTCAGACCGAGTAGTGACATGTGACAAGACGCTCCTCGGGGCGCGTCTTGCTTGGGCCTCTCTCCTGGAGGCGCTCAGTCAGACCCAGTGTTGACATGTGGCAAGACGCTCCTCGGGGCGCGTCTTGCTTGGGCCTCTCTCCTGGAGGTTCTCAGTCAGACCCAGTGTTGACATGTGGCAAGATGCTCCTCGGGGCGCGTCTTGCTGGGGCTTCTCTCATGGAGGCACTCAGTCAGACCCAGTGTTGACATGTGGCAAGACGCTCCTCGGGGCACGTCTTGCTTGGGCCTCTCTCCTGGAGGCGCTCAGTCAGACCCAGAGGAGACATGTGTCAAGATGCTCCTCGGGGCGCGTCTTGCTTGGGCCTCTCTCCTGGAGGCGCTCAGTCAGACCGAGTGCTGACATGTGGCAAGACGCTCCTCCGGGCGCGTCTTGCTTGGGCCTCTCTCCTGGAGGCGCTCAGTCAGACCCAGTGTTCACATGTGGCAAGACGCTCCTCGGGGTGCGTCTTGCTTGGGCCTCTCTCCTGGAGGCGCTCAGTCAGACCCAGTGTTGACATGTGGCAAGACGCTCCTCGGGGCACGTCTTGCTTGGGCCTCTCTCCTGGAGGCGCTCAGTCAGACCGAGTGCTGACATGTGGCAAGACGCTCCTCGGGGCGCGTCTTGCTTGGGCTTCTCTCCTGGAGGCCCTCAGTCAGACCCATTGTTGACATGTGGCAAGATGCTCCTCGGGGCGCGTCTTGCTTGGGCCTCTCTCCAGAAGGCCCTCAATCAGACCCAGTGCTGACATGTGGCAAGACGCTCCTCGGGGCGCTTCTTGCTTGGGCTTCTCTCCTGGAGGCCCTCAGTCAGACCCATTGTTGACATGTGGCAAGACGCTCCTCGGGGCGCGTCTCATTTGGGCCTCTCTCCTGGAGGCCCTCAGTCAGACCCAGTGTTGACATGTGGCAAGACGCTCCTCGGGGCGCGTCTTGCTTGGGCTTCTCTCCTGGAGGCCCTCAGTCAGACCCATTGTTGACATGTGGCAAGACGCTCCTCGGGGCACGTCTTGCTTAGGCCTCTCTCCTGGAGGCGCTCAGTCAGACCGAGTAGTGACATGTGGCAAGACGCTCCTCGGGGCGCGTCTTGCTTGGGCCTCTCTCCTGGAGGCGCTCAGTCAGACCGAGTGCTGACATAAGTCAAGACGCTCCTCGGGGCGCGTCTTGCTGGGGCCTCTCTCCTGGAGGTGCTCAATCAGACCCAGTGTTGACACGTGGCAAGACGCTCCTCGGGGCGCGTCTTGCTTGGGTCTCTCTCATGGAGGCCCTCAGTCAGACCCAGTGTTGACATGTGGCAAGACGCTCCTCGGGGCGCTTCTTGCTTGGGCTTCTCTCCTGGAGGCCCTCAGTCAGACCCGTTGTTGACATGTGGCAAGACGCTCCTCGGGGCACGTCTTGCTTGGGCCTCTCTCCTGGAGGCGCTCAGTCAGACCGAGTAGTGACATGTGACAAGACGCTCCTCGGGGCGCGTCTTGCTTGGGCCTCTCTCCTGGAGGCGCTCAGTCAGACCCAGTGTTGACATGTGGCAAGACTCTCCTCGGGGCGCGTCTTGCTTGGGCTTCTCTCATGGAGGCCCTCAGTCAGACCCAGTGTTGACATGTGGCAAGACGCTCCTCGGGGCGCTTCTTGCTTGGGCCTCTCTCCTGGAGGCGCTCAGTCAGACTGAGTAGTGACATGTGGCCTGACGCTCCTCGGGGCGCGTGTTGCTTGGGCTTCTCTCCTGGAGGCGCTCAGTCAGACCAAGTGCTGACATGTGGCAAGGCACTCCTCGGGGCGCGTCTTGCTTGGGCCTCTCTCCTGGAGGCCCTCTGTCAGACCCAGTGTTGACATGTGTCAAGACGCTCCTCGGGGCGCGTCTCGCTTGGGCTTCTCTCCTGGAGGCCCTCAGTCAGACCCATTGTTGACATGTGGAAAGACGCTCCTCGGGGCGCGTCTTGCTTGGGCCTCTCTCCTGGAGGCGCTCAGTCAGACCGAGTGCTGACATAAGGCAAGACGCTCCTCGGGGCGCGTCTTGCTGGGGCCTCTCTCCTGGAGGCGCTCAGTCAGACCCAGTGCTGACATGTGGCAAGACGCTCCTCGGGGTGCGTCTTGCTTGGGCCTCTCTCCTGGAGGCGCTCAGTCAGACCCAGTGTTGACATGTGGCAAGACGCTCCTCGGGGCACGTCTTGCTTGGGCCTCTCTCCTGGAGGCGCTCAGTCAGACCGAGTGCTGACATGTGGCAAGACGCTCCTCGGGGCGCGTCTTGCTTGGGCTTCTCTCCTGGGGGCGCTCAGTCAGACCCATTGTTGACATGTGGCAAGACGCTCCTCGGGGCGCGTCTTGCTTGGGCCTCTCTCCAGAAGGCCCTCAATCAGACCCAGTGCTGACATGTGGCAAGACGCTCCTCGGGGCGCTTCTTGCTTGGGCTTCTCTCCTGGAGGCCCTCAGTCAGACCCATTGTTGACATGTGGCAAGACGCTCCTCGGGGCGCGTCTCATTTGGGCCTCTCTCCTGGAGGCCCTCAGTCAGACCCAGTGTTGACATGTGGCAAGACGCTCCTCGGGGCGCGTCTTGCTTGGGCTTCTCTCCTGGAGGCCCTCAGTCAGACCCATTGTTGACATGTGGCAAGACGCTCCTCGGGGCACGTCTTGCTTGGGCCTCTCTCCTGGAGGCGCTCAGTCAGACCGAGTAGTGACATGTGGCAAGACGCTCCTCGGGGCGCGTCTTGCTTGGGCCTCTCTCCTGGAGGCGCTCAGTCAGACCGAGTGCTGACATAAGTCAAGACGCTCCTCGGGGCGCGTCTTGCTGGGGCCTCTCTCCTGGAGGTGCTCAATCAGACCCAGTGTTGACACGTGGCAAGACGCTCCTCGGGGCGCGTCTTGCTTGGGTCTCTCTCATGGAGGCCCTCAGTCAGACCCAGTGTTGACATGTGGCAAGACGCTCCTCGGGGTGCTTCTTGCTTGGGCTTCTCTCCTGGAGGCCCTCAGTCAGACCCGTTGTTGACATTTGGCAAGACGCTCCTCGGGGCGCGTCTTGCTTGGGCCTCTCTCCTGGAGGCGCTCAGTCAGACCGAGTGCTGACATAAGGCAAGACGCTCCTCGGGGCGCGTCTTGCTTGGGCCTCTCTCCTGGAGGCGCTCAGTCAGACCCAGTGCTGACATGTGGCAAGACGATCCTCGGGGCGCATCTTGCTTGGGCCTCTCTCCTGGAGGCGCTCAGTCAGACCCAGTGTTGACATGTGGCAAGACGCTCCTCGGGGCGCGTCTTGCTTGGGCCTCTCTCCTGGAGGCGCTCAGTCAGACCCAGTGTTGACATGTGGCAAGACGCTCCTCGGGGCGCGTCTTGCTTGGGCCTCTCTCCTGGAGGCGCTCAGTCAGACCCAGTGAGGACACGTGGAAAGACGCTCCTCAGGGCGCGTCTTGCTTGGGCCTCTCTCCTGGAGGCGCTCAGTCAGACCCAGTGTTGACACGTGGCAAGACGCTCCTCGGGGCGCGTCTTGCTTGGGCCTCTCTTCTGGAGGCGCTCAGTCAGACCCAGTGTTTGCATGTGGCAAGACACTCCTCGGGGCGCGTCTTGGTTGGGCCTCTTTCCTGGAGGCGCTCATTCAGACCCAGTGGTGACATGTGGCAAGATGCTCCTCGGGGCGCGTATTGCTTGGGCCTCTCTCCTGAATGCCCTCTGTCAGACCGAGTGTTGACATGTGGCAAGACTCTCCTCGGGGCGCGTCTTGCTTGGGCTTCTCTCATGCAGGCCCTCAGTCCGACCCAGTGTTGACATGTGTCAAGACGCTCCTCGGGGCGTGTCTTGCTTGGGCCTCTCTCCTGGAGGCGCTCAGTCAGACCCAGTGCTGACATGTGGCAAGACGCTCCGCGGGGCGCGTCTTGCTTGGGCCTCTCTCCTGGAGGCGCTCAGTCAGACTGAGTAGTGACATGTGGCCTGACGCTCCTCGGGGCGCGTCTTGCTTGGACCTCCCTCCTGGAGGCGCTCAATCTGACCGAGTAGTGACATTTGGCAAGACACTCCTCGGGGCGCGTCTAACTTGAAACCTCTCTCCTGGAGGCGCTCAGTTAGACCGAGTAGTGACATGTGGCAAGACGCTCCTCGGGGCGCGTCTTGCTTGGGCATCTCTCCTGGAGGCGCTCAGTCAGACCGAGTGCTGATGTAAGGCAAGACGCTCCTCGGGGCGCGTCTTGCTGGGGCCTCTCTCCTGGAGGTGCTCAATCAGACCCAGTGGTGACATGTGGCAAGACGCTCCTCTGGGCGCGTCTTGCTTGGGCCTCTCTCCTGGAGGAGCTCAGTCAGACCCAGTGCTGACATGAGGCAAGAAGCTCCTCGGGGCGCGTCTTGCTGGGGCCTCTCTCCTGGAGGCGCTCAGTCAGACCCAGTGTTGACATGTGTCAAGACGCTCCTCGGGCGTTTCTTGCTTGCGCCTCTCTCCTGGAGGCGCTCAGTCAGACCCAGAGGTGACATGTGGCAAGATGCTCCTCGGGCCTCTCTCCTGGAGGCCCTCAGTCAGACCCAGTGTTGACATGTGGCAAGACGCTCCACGGGGCGCATCTTGCTTGGGCTTCTCTCCTAGAGGCCCTCAATCAGACCCAGTGTTGACATGTGGAAAGACGCTCCTCGGGGCGCATCTTATTTGGGCCTCTCTCCTGGAGGCCCTCAGTCAGACCCAGTGTTGACATGTGGCAAGACGCTCCTCGGGGCACGTCTTGCTTGGGCTTCTCTCCTGGAGGCCCTCAGTCAGACCCATTGTTGACATGTGGCAAGATGCTCCTCGGGGCACGTCTTGCTTGGGCCTCTCTCCTGGAGGTGCTCAGTCAGACTGAGTAGTGACATGTGGCAAGACGCTCTTCGGGGCGCATCTTGCTTGGGCGTTTCTCCAGAAGGCCCTCAATCAGACCCAGTGTAAACACGTGGCAAGACGCTCCTCGGGGCGCGTCTTACTTGGGCCTCTCTCCTGGAGGCGCTCAGTTAGACTGAGTAGTGACATTTGGCCTGACGCTCCTCGGGGCGCATGTTGCTTGGGCCTCTCTCCTGGAGGCGCTCAGTCAGACCAAGTGGTGACATGTGGCAAGACACTCCTCGGGGTGCGTCTTGCTTGGGCCTCTCTCCTGGAGGCCCTCTGTCAGACCCAGTGTTGACATGTGTCAAGACGCTCCTCGGGGCGCGTCTTGCTTGGGCTTCTCTCCTGGAGGCCCTCAGTCATACCCATTGTTGACATGTGGCAAGACGCTCCTCGGGGCGCGTCTTGCTTTGGCCTCTCTCCTGGAGGCGCTCAGTCAGACGGAGTGCTGACATGGGGCAAGACGCTCCTCGGGCCGCGTGTTGCTTGGGCTTCTCTCCTGGAGGCCCTCAGTCAGACCCATTGTTGACATGTTGCAAGACACTCCTTTGGGCGCCTCTTGCTTGGGCCTCTCTCCTGGAGGCGCTCAGTCAGACCCAGTGGTGACATGTGGCAAGACACTCCTCGGGGCGCGTCTTGCTTGGGCCTCTCTCCTGGAGGGCCTCTGTCAGACCCAGTGTTGGCATGTGGCAAGACGCTCCTCAGGGCGCGTCTTGGTTGGCTCTCTCTCCTGGAGGCGCTCAGTCTGACCCAGTGGTTACATGTGGCAAGACGCTCCTCGGGGCGCGTATTGCTTTGGCCTCTCTCCTGGATGCCCTCTGTCAGACCGAGTGTTGACATGTGGCAAGACTCTCCTCGGGGCGAGTCTTGCTTGGGGTTCTCTCCTGGAGGCGCTCAGTCAGACCCAGAGGTGACATGTGGCAAGACGCTCCTCGGGCCTCTCTCCTGGAGGGCCTCAGTCAGACCCAGTGTTGACATGTGGCAAGACGCTCCTCGGGGCGCATCTTGCTTGGGCTTCTCTCCTGGAGGCCCTCAGTCAGACCCAGTGTTGACATGTGGAAAGACGCTCCTCGGGGCGCGTCTTATTTGGGCCTCTCTCCTGGAGGCCCTCACTCAGACCCAGTGTTGACATGTGGCAAGACGCTCCTCGGGGCACGTCTTGCTTGAGCTTCTCTCCTGGAGGCCCTCAGTCAGACCCATTGTTGACATGTGGCAAGACGCTCCTCGGGGCACGTCTTGCTTTGGCCTCTCTCCTGGAGGCGCTCAGTCAGACGGAGTGCTGACATGGGGCAAGACGCTCCTCGGGCCGCGTGTTGCTTGGGCTTCTCTCCTGGAGGCCCTCAGTCAGACCCATTGTTGACATGTTGCAAGACACTCCTTTGGGCGCCTCTTGCTTGGGCCTCTCTCCTGGAGGCGCTCAGTCAGACCCAGTGGTGACATGTGGCAAGACACTCCTCGGGGCGCGTCTTGCTTGGGCCTCTCTCCTGGAGGGCCTCTGTCAGACCCAGTGTTGGCATGTGGCAAGACGCTCCTCAGGGCGCGTCTTGGTTGGCTCTCTCTCCTGGAGGCGCTCAGTCTGACCCAGTGGTTACATGTGGCAAGACGCTCCTCGGGGCGCGTATTGCTTTGGCCTCTCTCCTGGATGCCCTCTGTCAGACCGAGTGTTGACATGTGGCAAGACTCTCCTCGGGGCGAGTCTTGCTTGGGGTTCTCTCCTGGAGGCGCTCAGTCAGACCCAGAGGTGACAAGTGGCAAGACGCTCCTCGGGCCTCTCTCCTGGAGGCCCTCAGTCAGACCCAGTGTTGACATGTGGCAAGACGCTCCTCGGGGCGCATCTTGCTTGGGCTTCTCTCCTGGAGGCCCTCAGTCAGACCCAGTGTTGACATGTGGAAAGACGCTCCTCGGGGCGCGTCTTATTTGGGCCTCTCTCCTGGAGGCCCTCACTCAGACCCAGTGTTGACATGTGGCAAGACGCTCCTCGGGGCACGTCTTGCTTGGGCTTCTCTCCTGGAGGCCCTCAGTCAGACCCATTGTTGACATGTGGCAAGACGCTCCTCGGGGCACGTCTTGCTTGGGCCTCTCTCCTGGAGGTGCTCAGTCAGACTGAGTAGTGACATGTGGCAAGACGCTCCTCGGGGCGCGTCTTGCTTGGGCCTCTCTCCAGAAGGCCCTCAATCAGACCCAGTGTAAACACGTGGCAAGACGCTCCTCGGGGCGCGTCTTACTTGGGCCTCTCTCCTGGAGGCGCTCAGTCAGACTGAGTAGTGACATTTGGCCTGACGCTCCTCGGGGCGCGTGTTGCTTGGGCCTCTCTCCTGGAGGCGCTCAGTCAGACCAAGTGGTGACATGTGGCAAGACACTCCTCGGGGTGCGTCTTGCTTGGGCCTCTCTCCTGGAGGCCCTCTGTCAGACCCAGTGTTGACATGTGTCAAGACGCTCCTCGGGGCGCGTCTTGCTTGGGCTTCTCTCCTGGAGGCCCTCAGTCATACCCATTGTTGACATGTGGCAAGACGCTCCTCGGGGCGCGTCTTGCTTTGGCCTCTCTCCTGGAGTCGCTCAGTCAGACGGAGTGCTGACATGGGGCAAGACGCTCCTCGGGCCGCGTGTTGCTTGGGCTTCTCTCCTGGAGGCCCTCAGTCAGACCCATTGTTGACATGTGACAAGACGCTCCATGGGGCGCGTCTTGCTTTGGCCTCTCTCCTGGAGGCGCTCAGTCAGACCCAGTGGTGACATGTGGCAAGACACTCCTCGGGGCGCGTCTTGCTTGGGCCTCTCTCCTGGAAGCCCTCTGTCAGACCCAGTGTTGGCATGTGGCAAGACGCTCCTCAGGGCGCGTCTTGGTTGGGTCTCTCTCCTGGAGGCGCTCAGTCAGACCCAGTGGTGACATGTGGCAAGACGCTCCTCGGGCCGCGTATTGCTTTGGCCTCTCTCCTGGATGCCCTCTGTCAGACCGAGTGTTGACATGTGGCAAGACTCCTCGGGGCGCGTCTTGCTTGGGGTTCTCTCATGGAGGCCCTCAGTCAGACCCAGTGTTGACATGTGTCAAGACGCTCCTCGGGGCCTGTCTTGCTTGGGCCTCTCTCCTGGAGGCGCTCAGTCAGACCCTGTGTTGACATGTGGCAAGACGCTCCTCGGGGCACGTCTTGCTTGGGCCTTTCTGCTGGAGGCGCTCAAACAGACCGAGCAGTGACATGTGGCAAGACGCTCCTCGGGGCGTGTCCTGCTTGGACCTCTCTCCCTGAGGCGCTCAGTCAGACCCTGTGTTGACATGTGGCAAGACGCTCCTCGGGGCGCGTCTTGCTTGGGCTTTTCTCCTGGAGGCCCTTAGTCAGACCCATTGTTGACATGTGTCAAGACGCTCCTCGGGGCGTGTCCTGCTGGGGCTTCTCTCCTGGAGGCACTCAGTCAGACCCTGTGTTGACATGTGGCAAGACGCTCCTCGGGGCGCGTCTTGCTTGGGCTTTTCTCCTGGAGGCCCTTAGTCAGACCCATTGTTGACATGTGTCAAGACGCTCCTCGGGGCACGTCTTGCTTGGGCCTCTCTCCTGGAGGCGCTCAGTCAGACCGAGTAGTGACATGTGACAAGACGCTCCTCGGGGCGCGTCTTGCTTGGGCCTCTCTCCTGGAGGCGCTCAGTCAGACCCAGTGTTGACATGTGGCAAGACTCTCCTCGGGGCGCGTCTTGCTTGGGCTTCTCTCATGGAGGCCCTCAGTCAGACCCAGTGTTGACATGTGGCAAGACGCTCCTCGGGGCGCGTCTTGCTTGGACCTCTCCCCCTGAGTCGCTCAGTCAGACCGAGTAGTGACATGTGGCAAGACGCTCCTCGGGAGGCGTCTTGCTTGGACCTCTCTCCCTGAGGCGCTCAGTCAGACCCAGTGTTGACACGTGGCAAGACGCTCCTCGGGCGCGTCTTGCTTGGGCCTCTCTCCTGGAGGCGCTCAGTCAGACTGAGTAGTGACATGTGGCCTGACGCTCCTCGGGGCGCATGTTGCTTGGGCCTCCCTCCTGGAGGCGCTTAGTCAGACCAAGTGGTGACATGTGGCAAGACATTCCTCAGGGCGCGTCTTGCTTGGGCCTCTCTCATGGAGGCCCTCTGTCAGACCCAGTGTTGACATGTGTCAAGACGCTCCTCGGGGGCGTCTTGCTTTGGCCTCTCTCCTGGAGGCACTCAGTTAGACCGAGTGCTGACATGTGGCAAGAAGCTCCTCGGGGTGCGTCTTGCTTGGGCTTCTCTCCCGGAGGCCCTCAGTAAGAACCATTGTTGACATGTGGCAAGACGCTCCTCGGGGCGCGTCTTGCTTGGGCCTCTCTCCTGGAGGCCCTCTGTCAGACCCAGTGTTGGCATGTGGCAAGACGCTCCTCAGGGCGCGTCTTGGTTGGGTCTCTCTCCTGGAGGCGCTCAGTCAGACCGAGTGTTGACATGTGGCAAGACTCTCCTCGGGGCGCGTCTTGCTTGGGGTTCTCTCATGGAGGCCCTCAGTCAGACCCAGTGTTGACATGTGTCAAGACGCTCCTCGGGGCGTGTCTTGCTTGGGCCTCTCTCCTGGAGGCGCTCAGTCAGACCCTGTGTTGACATGTGGCAAGACGCTCCTCGGGGCGCGTCTTGCTTGGGCTTCTCTCCTGGAGGCCCTTAGTCAGACCCATTGTTGACATGTGTCAAGACCGCCTCGGGGCGTGTCTTGCTTGGGCCTCTCTCCTGGAGGCGCTCAGTCAGACCCTGTGTTGACATGTGGCAAGACGCTCCTCGGGGCACGTCTTGCTTGGGCCTCTCTGCTGGAGGCGCTCAAACAGACCGAGTAGTGACATGTGGCAAGACGTTCCTCGGGGCGCGTCTTGCTGGGGCTTCTATCATGGAGGCACTCAGTCAGACCCAGTGTTGACATGTGGCAAGACGCTCCTCGGGGCGCGTCTTGTTTGGACCTCTCCCCCTGAGGCGCTCAGTCAGACCGAGTAGTGACATGTGGCAAGACGCTCCTCGGGGCGCGTCTTGCTTGGACCTCTCTCCCTGAGGCGCTCAGTCAGACCCAGTGTTGACATTTGGCAAGACACTCCTCGGGGCGCGTCTTGCTTGGACCTCTCTCATGGAGGCCCTCTGTCAGACCCAGTGTTGACATGTGTCAAGACGCTCCTCGGGGGGCGTCTTGCTTTGGCCTCTCTCCTGGAGGCACTCAGTTAGACCGAGTGCTGACATGTGGCAAGAAGCTCCTCGGGGCGCGTCTTGCTTGGGCTTCTCTCCCGGAGGCCCTCAGTAAGAACCATTGTTGACATGTGGCAAGACGCTCCTCGGGGCGCGTCTTGCTTGGGCCTCTCTCCAGAAGGCCCTCAATCAGACCCAGTGTTGACACGTGGCAAGACGCTCCTCGGGCGCGTCTTGCTTGGGCCTCTCTCCTGGAGGCGCTCAGTCAGACTGAGTAGTGACATGTGGCCTGACGCTCCTCGGGGCGCATGTTGCTTGGGCCTCCCTCCTGGAGGCGCTTAGTCAGACCAAGTGGTGACATGTGGCAAGACATTCCTCGGGGCACGTCTTGCTTGGGCCTCTCTCCTGGAGGCCCTCTGTCAGACCCAGTGTTGACATGTGTCAAGACGCTCCTCGGGGCGCGTCTTGCTTGGGCTTCTCTCCTGGAGTTCCTCAGTCAGACCCATTGTTGGCATGTGGCAAGACGCTCCTCGGGGCGCGTCTTGCTTGGGCCTCTCTCCTGGAGGCGCTCAGTCAGAACGAGTGCTGACATGTGGCAAGACGCTCCTCGGGCCGCGTGTTGCTTGGGCTTCTCTCCTGGAGGCCCTCAGTCAGACCCATTGTTGACATGTGGCCTGACGCTCCTCGGGGCGCGTCTTGCTTGGGCCTCTCTCCTGGAGGTGCTCAGTCAGACCGAGTGCTGACATGTGGCAAGACGCTCCTCGGGGCGTGTCTTGCTTGGGCCTCTCTCCTGGAGGCGCTCAGTCAGAACCAGAGGTGACATGTGGCAAGACGCTCCTCCGGGCGCATCTTGCTTGGGCCTCTCTCCTGGAGGCCCTCAGTCAGACCCATTGTTGACATGTGGCAAGACGCTCCTCGGGGCGCGTTTTGCTTGGTCCTCTCTCCTGGAGGCGCTCAGTCAACCCGAGTGATGACATAAGGCAAGACGCTCCTCGGGGAGCGTCTTGCTGGGGCCTCTCTCCTGGAGGCGCTCAGTCAGACCCAGTGCTGACATGTGGCAAGATGCTCCTCGGGGCGCGTCTTGCTTGGGCCTCTCTCCTGGAGGCGCTCTGTCAGACTGAGTAGTGACATGTGGCCTGACGCTCCTCGGGGCGCGTCTTGCTTGGGCCTCTCTCCTGGAGGCGCTCAGTCAGACCCAGTGGTGACATGTGGCAAGACACTCCTCGGGGCGCGTCTTGCTTGGGCCTCTCTCCTGGAGGCCCTCTGTCAGACCCAGTGTTGACATGTGTCAAGACGCTCCTCGGGGCGCGTCTTGCTTGGGCTTCTCTCCTGGAGGCCCTCAGTCATACCCATTGTTGACATGTGGCAAGACGCTCCTCGGGGCGCGTCTTGCTTTGGCCTCTCTCCTGGAGGCGCTCAGTCAGACGGAGTGCTGACATGGGGCAAGACGCTCCTCGGGCCGCGTGTTGCTTGGGCTTCTCTCCTGGAGGCCCTCAGTCAGACCCATTGTTGACATGTTGCAAGACACTCCTTTGGGCGCCTCTTGCTTGGGCCTCTCTCCTGGAGGCGCTCAGTCAGACCGAGTGCTGACATGTGGAAAGACGCTCCTCGGGGCGCTTCTTGATTGGGCTTCTCTCCTGGAGGCGCTCAGAAAGACCCAGTGTTGACATGTGACAAGACGCTCCTCGGGGCGCGTCTTGCTTGGGCCTCTCTCCTGGAGGCGCTCAGTCAGACCCAGTGGTGACATGTGGCAAGACACTCCTCGGGGCGCGTCTTGCTTGGGCCTCTCTCCTGGAGGACCTCTGTCAGACCCAGTGTTGGCATGTGGCAAGACTCTCCTCGGGGCGCGTCTTGCTTGGGGTTCTCTCCTGGAGGCGCTCAGTCAGACCCAGAGGTGACATGTGGCAAGACTCTCCTCGGGCCTCTCTCCTGGAGGCCCTCAGTCAGACCCAGTGTTGACATGTGGCAAGACGCTCCTCGGGGCGCATCTTGCTTGGGCTTCTCTCCTGGAGGCCCTCAGTCAGACCCAGTGTTGACATGTGGAAAGACGCTCCTCGGGGCGCGTCTTATTTGGGCCTCTCTCCTGGAGGCCCTCAGTCAGACCCAGTGTTGACATGTGGCAAGACGCTCCTCGGGGCACGTCTTGCTTGGGCTTCTCTCCTGGAGGCCCTCAGTCAGACCCATTGTTGACATGTGGCAAGACGCTCCTCGGGGCACGTCTTGCTTGGGCCTCTCTCCTGGAGGTGCTCAGTCAGACTGAGTAGTGACATGTGGCAAGACGCTCCTCGGGGCGCGTCTTGCTTGGGCCTCTCTCCAGAAGGCACTCAATCAGACCCAGTGTAAACACGTGGCAAGACGCTCCTCGGGGCGCGTCTTACTTGGGCCTCTCTCCTGGAGGCGCTCAGTCAGACTGAGTAGTGACATTTGGCCTGACGCTCCTCGGGGCGCGTGTTGCTTGGGCCTCTCTCCTGGAGGCGCTCAGTCAGACCAAGTGGTGACATGTGGCAAGACACTCCTCGGGGTGCGTCTTGCTTGGGCCTCTCTCCTGGAGGCCCTCTGTCAGACCCAGTGTTGACATGTGTCAAGACGCTCCTCGGGGCGCGTCTTGCTTGGGCTTCTCTCCTGGAGGCCCTCAGTCATACCCATTGTTGACATGTGGCAAGACGCTCCTCAGGGCGCGTCTTGCTTTGGCCTCTCTCCTGGAGTCGCTCAGTCAGACGGAGTGCTGACATGGGGCAAGACGCTCCTCGGGCCGCGTGTTGCTTGGGCTTCTCTCCTGGAGGCCCTCAGTCAGACCCATTGTTGACATGTTGCAAGACACTCCATTGGGCGCCTCTTGCTTGGGCCTCTCTCCTGGAGGCGCTCAGTCAGACCGAGTGCTGACATGTGGAAAGATGCTCCTCGGGGCGCGTCTTGCTTGGGCTTCTCTCCTGGAGGCGCTCAGAAAGACCCAGTGTTGACATGTGACAAGACGCTCCACGGGGCGCGTCTTGCTTGGGCCTCTCTCCTGGAGGCGCTCAGTCAGACCCAGTGGTGACATGTGGCAAGACACTCCTCGGGGCGCGTCTTGCTTGGGCCTCTCTCCTGGAGGCCCTCTGTCAGACCCAGTGTTGGCATGTGGCAAGACGCTCCTCAGGGCGCGTCTTGGTTGGGTCTCTCTCCTGGAGGCGCTCAGTCAGACCCAGTGGTGACATGTGGCAAGACGCTCCTCGGGGCGCGTATTGCTTTGGCCTCTCTCCTGGATGCCCTCTGTCAGACCGAGTGTTGACATGTGGCAAGACTCCTCGGGGCGCGTCTTGCTTGGGGTTCTCTCATGGAGGCCCTCAGTCAGACCCAGTGTTGACATGTGTCAAGACGCTCCTCGGGGCCTGTCTTGCTTGGGCCTCTCTCCTGGAGGCGCTCAGTCAGACCCTGTGTTGACATGTGGCAAGACGCTCCTCGGGGCGCGTCTTGCTTGGGCTTTTCTCCTGGAGGCCCTTAGTCAGACCCATTGTTGACATGTGTCAAGACGCTCCTCGGGGCGTGTCCTGCTTGGGCCTCTCTCCTGGAGGCGCTCAGTCAGACCCTGTGTTGATATGTGGCAAGACGCTCCTCGGGGCACGTCTTGCTTGGGCCTTTCTGCTGGAGGCGCTCAAACAGACCGAGCAGTGACATGTGGCAAGACGCTCCTCGGGGCGCGTCTTGCTGGGGCTTCTCTCCTGGAGGCACTCAGTCAGACCCAGTGTTGACATGTGGCAAGACGCTCCTCGGGGCGCGTCTTGCTTGGACCTCTCCCCCTGAGGCGCTCAGTCAGACCGAGTAGTGACATGTGGCAAGACGCTCCTCGGGAGGCGTCTTGCTTGGACCTCTCTCCCTGAGGCGCTCAGTCAGACCCAGTGATGACATTTGGCAAGACACTCCTCAGGGCGCGTCTTGCTTGGGCCTCTCTCATGGAGGCCCTCTGTCAGACCCAGTGTTGACATGTGTCAAGACGCTCCTCGGGGGGCGTCTTGCTTTGGCCTCTCTCCTGGAGGCACTCAGTTAGACCGAGTGCTGACATGTGGCAAGAAGCTCCTCGGGGCGCGTCTTGCTTGGGCTTCTCTCCCGGAGGCCCTCAGTAAGAACCATTGTTGACATGTGGCAAGACGCTCCTCGGGGCGCGTCTTGCTTGGGCCTCTCTCCAGAAGTCCCTCAATCAGACCCAGTGTTGACACGTGGCAAGACGCTCCTCGGGGCGCGTCTTGCTTGGGCCTCTCTCCTGGAGGCCCTCTGTCAGACCCAGTGTTGGCATGTGGCAAGACGCTCCTCAGGGCGCGTCTTGGTTGGGTCTCTCTCCCGGAGGCGCTCAGTCAGACCCAGTGGTGACATGTGGCAAGACGCTCCTCGGGGCGCGTATTGCTTTGGCCTCTCTCCTGGATGCCCTCTGTCAGACCGAGTGTTGACATGTGGCAAGACTCTCCTCGGGGCGCGTCTTGCTTGGGGTTCTCTCATGGAGGCCCTCAGTCAGACCCAGTGTTGACATGTGTCAAGACGCTCCTCGGGGCGTGTCTTGCTTGGGCCTCTCTCCTGGAGGCGCTCAGTCAGACCCTGTGTTGACATGTGGCAAGACGCTCCTCGGGGCGTGTCTTGTTTGGACCTCTCCCCCTGAGGCGCTCAGTCAGACCGAGTAGTGACATGTGGCAAGACGCTCCTCGGGGCGCGTCTTGCTTGGACCTCTCTCCCTGAGGCGCTCAAACAGACCGAGTAGTGACATGTGGCAAGACGCTCCTCGGGAGGCGTCTTGCTTGGACCTCTCTCCCTGAGGCGCTCAGTCAGACCCAGTGATGACATTTGGCAAGACACTCCTCAGGGCGCGTCTTGCTTGGGCCTCTCTCATGGAGGCCCTCTGTCAGACCCAGTGTTGACATGTGTCAAGACGCTCCTCGGGGGGCGTCTTGCTTTGGCCTCTCTCCTGGAGGCACTCAGTTAGACCGAGTGCTGACATGTGGCAAGAAGCTCCTCGGGGCGCGTCTTGCTTGGGCTTCTCTCCCGGAGGCCCTCAGTAAGAACCATTGTTGACATGTGGCAAGACGCTCCTCGGGGCGCGTCTTGCTTGGGCCTCTCTCCAGAAGTCCCTCAATCAGACCCAGTGTTGACACGTGGCAAGACGCTCCTCGGGGCGCGTCTTGCTTGGGCCTCTCTCCTGGAGGCCCTCTGTCAGACCCAGTGTTGGCATGTGGCAAGACGCTCCTCAGGGCGCGTCTTGGTTGGGTCTCTCTCCCGGAGGCGCTCAGTCAGACCCAGTGGTGACATGTGGCAAGACGCTCCTCGGGGCGCGTATTGCTTTGGCCTCTCTCCTGGATGCCCTCTGTCAGACCGAGTGTTGACATGTGGCAAGACTCTCCTCGGGGCGCGTCTTGCTTGGGGTTCTCTCATGGAGGCCCTCAGTCAGACCCAGTGTTGACATGTGTCAAGACGCTCCTCGGGGCGTGTCTTGCTTGGGCCTCTCTCCTGGAGGCGCTCAGTCAGACCCTGTGTTGACATGTGGCAAGACGCTCCTCGGGGCGTGTCTTGTTTGGACCTCTCCCCCTGAGGCGCTCAGTCAGACCGAGTAGTGACATGTGGCAAGACGCTCCTCGGGGCGCGTCTTGCTTGGACCTCTCTCCCTGAGGCGCTCAAACAGACCGAGTAGTGACATGTGGCAAGACGCTCCTCGGGGCGCGTCTTGCTGGGGCTTCTATCATGGAGGCACTCAGTCAGACCCAGTGTTGACATGTGGCAAGACGCTCCTCGGGGCGCGTCTTGTTTGGACCTCTCCCCCTGAGGCGCTCAGTCAGACCGAGTAGTGACATGTGGCAAGACGCTCCTCGGGGCGCGTCTTGCTTGGACCTCTCTCCCTGAGGCGCTCAGTCAGACCCAGTGTTGACATTTGGCAAGACACTCCTCGGGGCGCGTCTTGCTTGGACCTCTCTCATGGAGGCCCTCTGTCAGACCCAGTGTTGACATGTGTCAAGACGCTCCTCGGGGGGCGTCTTGCTTTGGCCTCTCTCCTGGAGGCACTCAGTTAGACCGAGTGCTGACATGTGGCAAGAAGCTCCTCGGGGCGCGTCTTGCTTGGGCTTCTCTCCCGGAGGCCCTCAGTAAGAACCATTGTTGACATGTGGCAAGACACTCCTCTGGGCGTGTCTTGCTTGGGCCTCTCTCCAGAAGGCCCTCAATCAGACCCAGTGTTGACACGTGGCAAGACGCTCCTCGGGCGCGTCTTGCTTGGGCCTCTCTCCTGGAGGCGCTCAGTCAGACTGAGTAGTGACATGTGGCCTGACGCTCCTCGGGGCGCATGTTGCTTGGGCCTCCCTCCTGGAGGCGCTTAGTCAGACCAAGTGGTGACATGTGGCAAGACATTCCTCGGGGCACGTCTTGCTTGGGCCTCTCTCCTGGAGGCCCTCTGTCAGACCCAGTGTTGACATGTGTCAAGACGCTCCTCGGGGCGCGTCTTGCTTGGGCTTCTCTCCTGGAGTTCCTCAGTCAGACCCATTGTTGGCATGTGGCAAGACGCTCCTCGGGGCGCGTCTTGCTTGGGCCTCTCTCCTGGAGGCGCTCAGTCAGACCGAGTGCTGACATGTGGCAAGACGCTCCTCGGGCCGCGTGTTGCTTGGGCTTCTCTCCTGGAGGCCCTCAGTCAGACCCATTGTTGACATGTGGCCTGACGCTCCTCGGGGCGCGTCTTGCTTGGGCCTCTCTCCTGGAGGTGCTCAGTCAGACCGAGTGCTGACATGTGGCAAGACGCTCCTCGGGGCGCGTCTTGCTTGGGCCTCTCTCCTGGAGGCGCTCAGTCAGAACCAGAGGTGACATGTGGCAAGACGCTCCTCGGGGCGCGTCTTGCTTGGGCCTCTCTCCTGGAGGCGCTCAGTCAGACCGAGTGATGACATAAGGCAAGACGCTCCTCGGGGAGCGTCTTTCTGGGGCCTCTCTCCTGGAGGCGCTCAGTCAGACCCAGTGCTGACATGTGGCAAGATGCTCCTCGGGGCGCGTCTTGCTTGGGCCTCTCTCCTGGAGGCGCTCAGTCAGACTGAGTAGTGACATGTGGCCTGACGCTCCTCGGGGCGCGTCTTGCTTGGGCCTCTCTCCTGGAGGCGCTCAGTCAGACCCAGTGGTGACATGTGGCAAGACACTCCTCGGGGCGCGTCTTGCTTGGGCCTCTCTCCTGGAGGCCCTCTGTCAGACCCAGTGTTGACATGTGTCAAGACGCTCCTCGGGGCGCGTCTTGCTTGGGCTTCTCTCCTGGAGGCCCTCAGTCAGACCCATTGTTGACATGTGGCAAGACGCTCCTCGGGGGGCGTCTTGCTTGGGCTTCTCTCCTGGAGGCGCTCAGACAGACCCAGTGTTGACATGTGACAAGACGCTCCTCGGGGCGCGTCTTGCTTGGGCCTCTCTCCTGGAGGCGCTCAGTCAGAACCAGAGGTGACATGTGGCAAGACGCTCCTCGGAGCGCGTCTTGCTTGGGCCTCTCTCCTGGAGGCCCTCTGTCAGACCCAGTGTTGACATGTGGCAAGACGCTCCTCCGGGCGCATCTTGCTTGGGCCTCTCTCCTGGAGGCGCTCAGTCAGACCGAGTGCTGACATAAGGCAAGACGCTCCTCAGGGCGCGTCTTGCTGGGGCCTCTCTCCTGGAGGCGCTCATTCAGACCCAGTGGTGACATGTGGCAAGACGCTCCTCGGGGCGCGTATTGCTTGGGCCTCTCTTCTGAATGCCCTCTGTCAGACCGAGTGATGACATAAGGCAAGACGCTCCTCGGGGCGCGTCTTGCTGGGGCCTCTCTCCTGGAGGCGCTCAGTCAGACACAGTGTTGACATGTGGCAAGACACTCCTCGGGGCGCGTCTTGCTTGGGCTTCTCTCATGGAGGCCCTCAGTAAGACCCATTGTTGACATGTGGCAAGAAGCTCCTCGGGGCGCGTCTTGCTTTGTCTTCTCCCCTGGAGGCCTTCAGTCAGACCCATTGTTCACATGTGGCAAGACGCTCCTCGGGGCGCGTATTGCTTGGGCCTCTCTCCTGGATGCCCTCAGTCAGACCCAGTGTTGACATGTGTGAGGACGCTCCTCGGGGCGTGTCTTGCTCGGGCCTTTCTCCTGGAGGCGCTCAGTCAGACCCAGTGTTGACACGTGGCAAGACGATCCTCGGGCGCGTCTTGCTTGGGCCTCTCTCCTGGAGGCGCTCAGTCAGACTGAGTAGTGACATGTGGCCTGACGCTCCTCGGGGCGCATGTTGCTCGGGCCTCCCTCCTGGAGGCGCTTAGTCAGACCAAGTGGTGACATGTGGCAAGACATTCCTCGGGGCACGTCTTGCTTGGGCCTCTCTCCTGGAGGCCCTCTGTCAGACCCAGTGTTGACATGTGTCAAGACGCTCCTCGGGGCGCGTCTTGCTTGGGCTTCTCTCCTGGAGTTCCTCAGTCAGACCCATTGTTGGCATGTGACAAGACGCTCCTCGGGGCGCGTCTTGCTTGGGCCTCTCTCCTGGAGGCGCTCAGTCAGACCGAGTGCTGACATGTGGCAAGACGCTCCTCGGGCCGCGTGTTGCTTGGGCTTCTCTCCTGGAGGCCCTCAGTCAGACCCATTGTTGACATGTGGCCTGACGCTCCTCGGGGCGCGTCTTGCTTGGGCCTCTCTCCTGGAGGTGCTCAGTCAGACCGAGTGCTGACATGTGGCAAGACGCTCCTCGGGGCGCGTCTTGCTTGGGCCTCTCTCCTGGAGGCGCTCAGTCAGAACCAGAGGTGACATGTGGCAAGACGCTCCTCCGGGCGCATCTTGCTTGGGCCTCTCTCCTGGAGGCCCTCAGTCAGACCCATTGTTGACATGTGGCAAGACGCTCCTCGGGGCGCGTCTTGCTTGGGCCTCTCTCCTGGAGGCGCTCAGTCAGACCGAGTGATGACATAAGGCAAGATGCTCCTCGGGGCGCGTCTTGCTTGGGCCTCTCTCCTGGAGGCGCTCAGTCAGACTGAGTAGTGACATGTGGCCTGACGCTCCTCGGGGCGCGTCTTGCTTGGGCCTCTCTCCTGGAGGCGCTCAGTCAGACCCAGTGGTGACATGTGGCAAGACACTCCTCGGGGCGCGTCTTGCTTGGGCCTCTCTCCTGGAGGCCCTCTGTCAGACCCAGTGTTGACATGTGGCAAGACGCTCCTCGGGGGGCGTCTTGCTTGGGCTTCTCTCCTGGAGGCGCTCAGACAGACCCAGTGTTGACATGTGACAAGACGCTCCTCGGGGCGCGTCTTGCTTGGGCTTCTCTCCTGGAGGCCCTCAGTCAGACCCATTGTTGACATGTGGCAAGACGCTCCTCGGGGGGCGTCTTGCTTGGGCTTCTCTCCTGGAGGCGCTCAGACAGACCCAGTGTTGACATGTGACAAGACGCTCCTCGGGGCGCGTCTTGCTTGGGCCTCTCTCCTGGAGGCGCTCAGTCAGAACCAGAGGTGACATGTGGCAAGACGCTCCTCGGAGCGCGTCTTGCTTGGGCCTCTCTCCTGGAGGCCCTCTGTCAGACCCAGTGTTGACATGTGGCAAGACGCTCCTCGGGGAGCGTCTTGCTTGGGCCTCTCTCCTGGAGGCGCTCAGTCAGAACCAGAGGTGACATGTGGCAAGACGCTCCTCGGAGCGCGTCTTGCTTGGGCCTCTCTCCTGGAGGCCCTCTGTCACCCAGTGTTGACATGTGGCAAGACGCTCCTCGGGGCGCGTCTTGCTTGGGCCTCTCTCCTGGAGGCGCTCATTCAGACCCAGTGGTGACATGTGGCAAGACGCTCCTCGGGGCGCGTATTGCTTGGGCCTCTCTTCTGAATGCCCTCTGTCAGACCGAGTGATGACATAAGGCAAGACGCTCCTCGGGGCGCGTCTTGCTGGGGCCTCTCTCCTGGAGGCGCTCATTCAGACCCAGTGGTGACATGTGGCAAGACGCTCCTCGGGGCGCGTATTGCTTGGGCCTCTCTTCTGAATGCCCTCTGTCAGACCGAGTGATGACATAATGCAAGACGCTCCTCGGGGCGCGTCTTGCTGGGGCCTCTCTCCTGGAGGCGCTCAGTCAGACACAGTGTTGACATGTGGCAAGACAATCCTCGGGGCGCGTCTTGCTTGGGCTTCTCTCATGGAGACCCTCAGTAAGACCCATTGTTGACATGTGGCAAGAAGCTCCTCGGGGCGCGTCTTGCTTTGTCTTCTCTCCTGGAGGCCTTCAGTCAGACCCATTGTTCACATGTGGCAAGACGCTCCTCGGGGCGCGTATTGCTTGGGCCTCTCTCCTGGATGCCCTCTGTCAGACCCAGTGTTGACATGTGGCAAGACTCTCCTCGGGGCGCGTCTTGCTTGGGCTTCTCTCATGGAGGCCCTCAGTCAGACCCAGTGTTGACATGTGTGAGGACGCTCCTCGGGGCGTGTCTTGCTCGGGCCTTTCTCCTGGAGGCGCTCAGTCAGACCCAGTGTTGACACGTGGCAAGACGCTCCTCGGGCGCGTCTTGCTTGGGCCTCTCTCCTGGAGGCGCTCAGTCAGACTGAGTAGTGACATGTGGCCTGACGCTCCTCGGGGCGCATGTTGCTCGGGCCTCCCTCCTGGAGGCGCTTAGTCAGACCAAGTGGTGTCATGTGGCAAGACATTCCTCGGGGCACGTCTTGCTTGGGCCTCTCTCCTGGAGGCCCTCTGTCAGACCCAGTGTTGACATGTGTCAAGACGCTCCTCGGGGCGCGTCTTGCTTGGGCTTCTCTCCTGGAGTTCCTCAGTCAGACCCATTGTTGGCATGTGGCAAGACGCTCCTCGGGGCGCGTCTTGCTTTGTCTTCTCTCCTGGAGGCCTTCAGTCAGACCCATTGTTCACATGTGGCAAGACGCTCCTCGGGGGGCGTCTTGCTTGGGCTTCTCTCCTGGAGGCGCTCAGACAGACCCAGTGTTGACATGTGACAAGACGCTCCTCGGGGCGCGTCTTGCTTGGGCTTCTCTCCTGGAGGCCCTCAGTCAGACCCATTGTTGACATGTGGCAAGACGCTCCTCGGGGGGCGTCTTGCTTGGGCTTCTCTCCTGGAGGCGCTCAGTCAGACCCAGTGTTGACATGTGACAAGACGCTCCTCGGGGCGCGTCTTGCTTGGGCCTCTCTCCTGGAGGCGCTCAGTCAGAACCAGAGGTGACATGTGGCAAGACGCTCCTCGGAGCGCATCTTGCTTGGGCCTCTCTCCTGGAGGCCCTCTGTCACCCAGTGTTGACATGTGGCAAGACGCTCCTCCGGGCGCATCTTGCTTGGGCCTCTCTCCTGGAGGCGCTCAGTCAGACCGAGTGCTGACATAAGGCAAGACGCTCCTCGGGGCGCGTCTTGCTGGGGCCTCTCTCCTGGAGGCGCTCATTCAGACCCAGTGGTGACATGTGGCAAGACGCTCCTCGGGGCGCGTATTGCTTGGGCCTCTCTTCTGAATGCCCTCTGTCAGACCGAGTGATGACATAAGGCAAGACGCTCCTCGGGGCGCGTCTTGCTGGGGCCTCTCTCCTGGAGGCGCTCATTCAGACCCAGTGGTGACATGTGGCAAGACGCTCCTCGGGGCGCGTATTGCTTGGGCCTCTCTTCTGAATGCCCTCTGTCAGACCGAGTGATGACATAATGCAAGACGCTCCTCGGGGCGCGTCTTGCTGGGGCCTCTCTCCTGGAGGCGCTCAGTCAGACACAGTGTTGACATGTGGCAAGACAATCCTCGGGGCGCGTCTTGCTTGGGCTTCTCTCATGGAGACCCTCAGTAAGACCCATTGTTGACATGTGGCAAGAAGCTCCTCGGGGCGCGTCTTGCTTTGTCTTCTCTCCTGGAGGCCTTCAGTCAGACCCATTGTTCACATGTGGCAAGACGCTCCTCGGGGCGCGTATTGCTTGGGCCTCTCTCCTGGATGCCCTCTGTCAGACCCAGTGTTGACATGTGGCAAGACTCTCCTCGGGGCGCGTCTTGCTTGGGCTTCTCTCATGGAGGCCCTCAGTCAGACCCAGTGTTGACATGTGTGAGGACGCTCCTCGGGGCGTGTCTTGCTCGGGCCTTTCTCCTGGAGGCGCTCAGTCAGACCCAGTGTTGACACGTGGCAAGACGCTCCTCGGGCGCGTCTTGCTTGGGCCTCTCTCCTGGAGGCACTCAGTCAGACTGAGTAGTGACATGTGGCCTGACGCTCCTCGGGGCGCATGTTGCTCGGGCCTCCCTCCTGGAGGCGCTTAGTCAGACCAAGTGGTGACATGTGGCAAGACATTCCTCGGGGCACGTCTTGCTTGGGCCTCTCTCCTGGAGGCCCTCTGTCAGACCCAGTGTTGACATGTGTCAAGACGCTCCTCGGGGCGCGTCTTGCTTGGGCTTCTCTCCTGGAGTTCCTCAGTCAGACCCATTGTTGGCATGTGGCAAGACGCTCCTCGGGGCGCGTCTTGCTTGGGCCTCTCTCCTGGAGGCGCTCAGTCAGACCGAGTGCTGACATGTGGCAAGACGCTCCTCGGGCCGCGTGTTGCTTGGGCTTCTCTCCTGGAGGCCCTCAGTCAGACCCATTGTTGACATGTGGCCTGACGCTCCTCGGGGCGCGTCTTGCTTGGGCCTCTCTCCTGGAGGTGCTCAGTCAGACCGAGTGCTGACATGTGGCAAGACGCTCCTCGGGGCGCGTCTTGCTTGGGCCTCTCTCCTGGAGGCGCTCAGTCAGAACCAGAGGTGACATGTGGCAAGACGCTCCTCCGGGCGCATCTTGCTTGGGCCTCTCTCCTGGAGGCCCTCAGTCAGACCCATTGTTGACATGTGGCAAGACGCTCCTCGGGGCGCGTCTTGCTTGGGCCTCTCTCCTGGAGGCGCTCAGTCAGACCGAGTGATGACATAAGGCAAGATGCTCCTCGGGGCGCGTCTTGCTTGGGCCTCTCTCCTGGAGGCGCTCAGTCAGACTGAGTAGTGACATGTGGCCTGACGCTCCTCGGGGCGCGTCTTGCTTGGGCCTCTCTCCTGGAGGCGCTCAGTCAGACCCAGTGGTGACATGTGGCAAGACACTCCTCGGGGCGCGTCTTGCTTGGGCCTCTCTCCTGGAGGCCCTCTGTCAGACCCAGTGTTGACATGTGTCAAGACGCTCCTCGGGGCGCGTCTTGCTTGGGCTTCTCTCCTGGAGGCCCTCAGTCAGACCCATTGTTGACATGTGGCAAGACGCTCCTCGGGGGGCGTCTTGCTTGGGCTTCTCTCCTGGAGGCGCTCAGACAGACCCAGTGTTGACATGTGACAAGACGCTCCTCGGGGCGCGTCTTGCTTGGGCCTCTCTCCTGGAGGCGCTCAGTCAGAACCAGAGGTGACATGTGGCAAGACGCTCCTCGGAGCGCGTCTTGCTTGGGCCTCTCTCCTGGAGGCCCTCTGTCAGACCCAGTGTTGACATGTGGCAAGACGCTCCTCCGGGCGCATCTTGCTTGGGCCTCTCTCCTGGAGGCCCTCAGTCAGACCCATTGTTGACATGTGGCAAGACGCTCCTCGGGGAGCGTCTTGCTTGGGCCTCTCTCCTGGAGGCGCTCAGTCAGACCGAGTGCTGACATAAGGCAAGACGCTCCTCGGGGCGCGTCTTGCTGGGGCCTCTCTCCTGGAGGCGCTCATTCAGACCCAGTGGTGACATGTGGCAAGACGCTCCTCCAGGCGCGTATTGCTTGGGCCTCTCTTCTGAATGCCCTCTGTCAGACCGAGTGATGACATAAGGCGAGACACTCCTCGGGGCGCGTCTTGCTGGGGCCTCTCTCCTGGAGGCGCTCAGTCAGACACAGTGTTGACATGTGGCAAGACACTCCTCGGGGCGCGTCTTGCTTGGGCTTCTCTCCTGGAGGCCCTCAGTAACACCCATTGTTGACATGTGGCAAGAAGCTCCTCGGGGCGCGTCTTGCTTTGTCTTCTCTCCTGGAGGCCTTCAGTCAGACCCATTGTTCACATGTGGCAAGACGCTCCTCGGGGCGCGTATTGCTTGGGCCTCTCTCCTGGATGCCCTCTGTCAGACCCAGTGTTGACATGTGGCAAGACTCTCCTCGGGGCGCGTCTTGCTTGGGCTTCTCTCATGGAGGCCCTCAGTCAGACCCAGTGTTGACATGTGTGAGGACGCTCCTCGGGGCGTGTCTTGCTCGGGCCTTTCTCCTGGAGGCGCTCAGTCAGACCCAGTGTTGACATGTGGCAAGACGCTCCTCGGGGCGCTTCTTGCTTGGGCTTCTCTCCTGGAGGCCCTCAGTCAGACCCATTGTTGACATGTGGCAAGACGCTCCTCGGGGCACGTCTTGCTTGGGCCTCTCTCCTGGAGGCGCTCAGTCAGACCGAGTAGTGACATGTGACAAGACGCTCCTCGGGGCGTGTCTTGCTTGGGCCTCTCTCCTGGAGGCGCTCAGTCAGACCCAGTGTTGACAGGTGGCAAGACATTTCTCGGGGCGCGTCTTGCTTGGGCCTCTCTCCTGGAGGTTCTCAGTCAGACCCAGTGTTGACATGTGGCAAGATGCTCCTCGGGGCGCGTCTTGCTGGGGCTTCTCTCATGGAGGCACTCAGTCAGACCCAGTGTTGACATGTGGCAAGACGCTCCTCGGGGCACGTCTTGCTTGGGCCTCTCTCCTGGAGGCACTCAGTCAGACCCAGAGGAGACATGTGTCAAGATGCTCCTCGGGGCGCGTCTTGCTTGGGCCTCTCTCCTGAAGGCGCTCAGTCAGACGCAGTGTTCACATGTGGCAAGACGCTCCTCGGGGCACGTCTTGCTTGGGCCTCTCTCCGTGAGGCGCTCAGTCAGACCCAGTGTTGACATGTGGCAAGACGCTCCGCGGGGCACGTCTTGCTTGGGCCTCTCTCCTGGAGGCGCTCAGTCAGACCGAGTAGTGACATGTGACAAGACGCTCCACGGGGCGCGTCTTGCTTGGGCCTCTCTCCTGGAGGCGCTCAGTCAGACCCAGTGTTGACAGGTGGCAAGACATTTCTCGGGGCGCGTCTTGCTTGGGCCTCTCTCCTGGAGGTTCTCAGTCAGACCCAGTGTTGACATGTGGCAAGATGCTCCTCGGAGCGCGTCTTGCTGGGGCTTCTCTCATGGAGGCACTCAGTCAGACCCAGTGTTGACATGTGGCGAGACGCTCCTCGGGGCACGTCTTGCTTGGGCCTCTCTCCTGGAGGCACTCAGTCAGACCCAGAGGAGACATGTGTCAAGATGCTCCTCGGGGCGCGTCTTGCTTGGGCCTCTCTCCTGGAGGCGCTCAGTCAGACCGAGTGCTGACATGTGGCAAGACGCTCCTCCGGGCGCGTCTTGCTTGGGCCTCTCTCCTGGAGGCGCTCAGTCAGACACAGTGTTGACATGTGGCAAGACACTCCTCGGGGCGCGTCTTGCTTGGGCTTCTCTCATGGAGGCCCTCAGTAAGACCCATTGTTGACATGTGGAAAGAAGCTCCTCGGGGCGCGTCTTGCTTTGTCTTCTCTCCTGGAGGCCTTCAGTCAGACCCATTGTTCACATGTGGCAAGACGCTCCTCGGGGCGCGTATTGCTTGGGCCTCTCTCCTGGATGCCCTCTGTCAGACCCAGTGTTGACATGTGGCAAGACTCTCCTCGGGGCGCGTCTTGCTTGGGCTTCTCTCATGGAGGCCCTCAGTCAGACCCAGTGTTGACATGTGTTAGGACGCTCCTCGGGGCGTGTCTTGCTTGGGCCTTTCTCCTGGAGGCGCTCAGTCAGACCCAGTGTTGACATGTGGCAAGACGCTCCTCGGGGCGCTTCTTGCTTGGGCTTCTCTCCTGGAGGCCCTCAGTCAGACCCATTGTTGACATGTGGCAAGACGCTCCTCGGGGCTCGTCTTGCTTGGGCCTCTCTCCTGGAGGCGCTCAGTCAGACCGAGTAGTGACATGTGACAAGACGCTCCTCGGGGCGCGTCTTGCTTGGGCCTCTCTCCTGGAGGCGCTCAGTCAGACCCAGTGTTGACAGGTGGCAAGACATTTCTCGGGGCGCGTCTTGCTTGGGCCTCTCTCCTGGAGGTTCTCAGTCAGACCCAGTGTTGACATGTGGCAAGATGCTCCTCGGGGCGCGTCTTGCTGGGGCTTCTCTCATGGAGGCACTCAGTCAGACCCAGTGTTGACATGTGGCAAGACGCTCCTCGGGGCACGTCTTGCTTGGAACTCTCTCCTGGAGGCACTCAGTCAGACCCAGAGGAGACATGTGTCAAGATGCTCCTCGGGGCGCGTCTTGCTTGGGCCTCTCTCCTGGAGGCGCTCAGTCAGACCGAGTGCTGACATGTGGCAAGACGCTCCTCCGGGCGCGTCTTGCTTGGGCCTCTCTCCTGGAGGCGCTCAGTCAGACCCAGTGTTCACATGTGGCAAGACGCTCCTCGGGGCGCGTCTTGCTTGGGCCTCTCTCCTGGAGGCGCTCAGTCAGACCCAGTGTTGACATGTGGCAAGACGCTCCGCGGGGCACGTCTTGCTTGGGCCTCTCTCCTGGAGGCGCTCAGTCAGACCGAGTGCTTACATGTGGCAAGGCGCTCCTCGGGGCGCGTCTTGCTTGGGCCTCTCTCCTGGAGGCGCTCAGTCAGACCTAGTGGTGACACGTGGAAAGACACTCCTCGGGGCGCGTCTTGCTTGGGCCTCTCTCCTGGAGGCCCTCTGTCAGACCCAGTGTTGGCATGTGGCAAGACGCTCTGCGGGGCACGTCTTGCTTGGGCCTCTCTCCTGGAGGCGCTCAGTCAGACCGAGTAGTGACATGTGACAAGACGCTCCTCGGGGCGCGTCTTGCTTGGGCCTCTCTCCTGGAGGCGCTCAGTCAGACCCAGTGTTGACATGTGGCAAGATGCTCCTCGGGGCGCGTATTGCTTGGGCCTCTCTCCTGGAGGCGCTCAGTCAGACCGAGTAGTGACATGTGGCAAGACATTTCTCGGGGCGCGTCTTGCTTGGGCCTCTCTCCTGGAGGTTCTCAGTCAGACCCAGTGTTGACATGTGGCAAGATGCTCCTCGGGGCGCGTCTTGCTGGGGCTTCTCTCATGGAGGCACTCAGTCAGACCCAGTGTTGACATGTGGCAAGACGCTCCTCGCGGCACGTCTTGCTTGGGCCTCTCTCCTGGAGGCACTCACTCAGACCCAGAGGAGACATGTGTCAAGATGCTCCTCGGGGCGCGTCTTGCTTGGGCCTCTCTCCTGGAGGCGCTCAGTCAGACCGAGTGCTGACATGTGGCAAGACGCTCCTCCGGGCGCGTCTTGCTTGGGCCTCTCTCCTGGAGGCGCTCAGTCAGACCCAGTGTTCACATGTGGCAAGACGCTCCTCGGGGCGCGTCTTGCTTGGGCCTCTCTCCTGGAGGCGCTCAGTCAGACCCAGTGTTGACATGTGGCAAGACGCTCCGCGGGGCACGTCTTGCTTGGGCCTCTCTCCTGGAGGCGCTCAGTCAGACACAGTGTTGACATGTGGCAAGACACTCCTCGGGGTGCGTCTTGCTTGGGCTTCTCTCATGGAGGCCCTCAGTAAGACCCATTGTTGACATGTGGAAAGAAGCTCCTCGGGGCGCGTCTTGCTTTGTCTTCTCTCCTGGAGGCCTTCAGTCAGACCCATTGTTCACATGTGGCAAGACGCTCCTCGGGGCGCGTATTGCTTGGGCCTCTCTCCTGGATGCCCTCTGTCAGACCCAGTGTTGACATGTGTGAGGACGCTCCTCGGGGCGTGTCTTGCTTGGGCCTTTCTCCTGGAGGCGCTCAGTCAGACCCAGTGTTGACATGTGGCAAGACGCTCCTCGGGGCGCTTCTTGCGTGGGCTTCTCTCCTGGAGGCCCTCAGTCAGACCCATTGTTGACATGTGGCAAGACGCTCCTCGGGGCACGTCTTGCTTGGGCCTCTCTCCTGGAGGCGCTCAGTCAGACCGAGTAGTGACATGTGACAAGACGCTCCTCGGGGCGCGTCTTGCTTGGGCCTCTCTCCTGGAGGCGCTCAGTCAGACCCAGTGTTGACAGGTGGCAAGACATTTCTCGGGGCGCGTCTTGCTTGGGCCTCTCTCCTGGAGGTTCTCAGTCAGACCCAGTGTTGACATGTGGCAAGATGCTTCTCGGGGCGCGTCTTGCTGGGGCTTCTCTCATGGAGGCACTCAGTCAGACCCAGTGTTGACATGTGGCAAGACGCTCCTCGGGGCACGTCTTGCTTGGGCCTCTCTCCTGGAGGCACTCAGTCAGACCCAGAGGAGACATGTGTCAAGATGCTCCTCGGGGCGCGTCTTGCTTGGGCCTATCTCCTGGAGGCGCTCAGTCAGACCGAGTGCTGACATGTGGCAAGACGCTCCTCCGGGCGCGTCTTGCTTGGGCCTCTCTCCTGGAGGCGCTCAGTCAGACACAGTGTTGACATGTGGCAAGACACTCCTCGGGGCGCGTCTTGCTTGGGCTTCTCTCATGGAGGCCCTCAGTAAGACCCATTGTTGACATGTGGAAAGAAGCTCCTCGGGGCGCGTCTTGCTTTGTCTTCTCTCCTGGAGGCCTTCAGTCAGACCCATTGTTCACATGTGGCAAGACGCTCCTCGGGGCGCGTATTGCTTGGGCCTCTCTCCTGGATGCCCTCTGTCAGACCCAGTGTTGACATGTGGCAAGACTCTCCTCGGGGCGCGTCTTGCTTGGGCTTCTCTCATGGAGGCCCTCAGTCAGACCCAGTGTTGACATGTGTGAGGACGCTCCTCGGGGCGTGTCTTGCTTGGGCCTTTCTCCTGGAGGCGCTCAGTCAGACCCAGTGTTGACATGTGGCAAGACGCTCCTCGGGGCGCTTCTTGCTTGGGCTTCTCTCCTGGAGGCCCTCAGTCAGACCCATTGTTGACATGTGGCAAGACGCTCCTCGGGGCACGTCTTGCTTGGGCCTCTCTCCTGGAGGCGCTCAGTCAGACCGAGTAGTGACATGTGACATGACGCTCCTCGGGGCGCGTCTTGCTTGGGCCTCTCTCCTGGAGGCGCTCAGTCAGACCCAGTGTTGACAGGTGGCAAGACATTTCTCGGGGCGCGTCTTGTTTGGGCCTCTCTCCTGGAGGTTCTCAGTCAGACCCAGTGTTGACATGTGGCAAGATGCTCCTCGGGGCGCGTCTTGCTGGGGCTTCTCTCATGGAGGCACTCAGTCAGACCCAGTGTTGACATGTGGCAAGACGCTCCTCGGGGCACGTCTTGCTTGGAACTCTCTCCTGGAGGCACTCAGTCAGACCCAGAGGAGACATGTGTCAAGATGCTCCTCGGGGCGCGTCTTGCTTGGGCCTCTCTCCTGGAGGCGCTCAGTCAGACCGAGTGCTGACATGTGGCAAGACGCTCCTCCGGGCGCGTCTTGCTTGGGCCTCTCTCCTGGAGGCGCTCAGTCAGACCCAGTGTTCACATGTGGCAAGGCGCTCCTTGGGGCGCGTCTTGCTTGGGCCTCTCTCCTGGAGGCGCTCAGTCAGACCTAGTGGTGACACGTGGAAAGACACTCCTCGGGGCGCATCTTGCTTGGGCCTCTCTCCTGGAGGCCCTCTGTCAGACCCAGTGTTGGCATGTGGCAAGACGCTCCGCGGGGCACGTCTTGCTTGGGCCTCTCTCCTGGAGGCGCTCAGTCAGACCGAGTAGTGACATGTGACAAGACGCTCCTCGGGGCGCGTCTTGCTTGGGCCTCTCTCCTGGAGGCGCTCAGTCAGACCCAGTGTTGACATGTGGCAAGATGCTCCTCGGGGCGCGTATTGCTTGGGCCTCTCTCCTGGAGGCGCTCAGTCAGACCGAGTAGTGACATGTGGCAAGACATTTCTCGGGGCGCGTCTTGCTTGGGCCTCTCTCCTGGAGGTTCTCAGTCAGACCCAGTGTTGACATGTGGCAAGATGCTCCTCGGGGCGCGTCTTGCTGGGGCTTCTCTCATGGAGGCACTCAGTCAGACCCAGTGTTGACATGTGGCAAGACGCTCCTCGCGGCACGTCTTGCTTGGGCCTCTCTCCTGGAGGCACTCACTCAGACCCAGAGGAGACATGTGTCAAGATGCTCCTCGGGGCGCGTCTTGCTTGGGCCTCTCTCCTGGAGGCGCTCAGTCAGACCGAGTGCTGACATGTGGCAAGACGCTCCTCCGGGCGCGTCTTGCTTGGTCCTCTCTCCTGGAGGCGCTCAGTCAGACTGAGTAGTGACATGTGGCCTGACGCTCCTCGGGGCGCATGTTGCTCGGGCCTCCCTCCTGGAGGCGCTTAGTCAGACCAAGTGGTGACATGTGGCAAGACATTCCTCGGGGCACGTCTTGCTTGGGCCTCTCTCCTGGAGGCCCTCTGTCAGACCCAGTGTTGACATGTGTCAAGACGCTCCTCGGGGCGCGTCTTGCTTGGGCTTCTCTCCTGGAGTTCCTCAGTCAGACCCATTGTTGGCATGTGGCAAGACGCTCCTCGGGGCGCGTCTTGCTTTGTCTTCTCTCCTGGAGGCCTTCAGTCAGACCCATTGTTCACATGTGGCAAGACGCTCCTCGGGGGGCGTCTTGCTTGGGCTTCTCTCCTGGAGGCGCTCAGACAGACCCAGTGTTGACATGTGACAAGACGCTCCTCGGGGCGCGTCTTGCTTGGGCTTCTCTCCTGGAGGCCCTCAGTCAGACCCATTGTTGACATGTGGCAAGACGCTCCTCGGGGGGCGTCTTGCTTGGGCTTCTCTCCTGGAGGCGCTCAGACAGACCCAGTGTTGACATGTGACAAGACGCTCCTCGGGGCGCGTCTTGCTTGGGCCTCTCTCCTGGAGGCGCTCAGTCAGAACCAGAGGTGACATGTGGCAAGACGCTCCTCGGAGCGCATCTTGCTTGGGCCTCTCTCCTGGAGGCCCTCTGTCACCCAGTGTTGACATGTGGCAAGACGCTCCTCCGGGCGCATCTTGCTTGGGCCTCTCTCCTGGAGGCGCTCAGTCAGACCGAGTGCTGACATAAGGCGAGACGCTCCTCGGGGCGCGTCTTGCTGGGGCCTCTCTCCTGGAGGCGCTCATTCAGACCCAGTGGTGACATGTGGCAAGACGCTCCTCGGGGCGCGTATTGCTTGGGCCTCTCTTCTGAATGCCCTCTTCAGACCGAGTGATGACATAAGGCAAGACGCTCCTCGGGGCGCGTCTTGCTGGGGCCTCTCTCCTGGAGGCGCTCATTCAGACCCAGTGGTGACATGTGGCAAGACGCTCCTCGGGGCGCGTATTGCTTGGGCCTCTCTTCTGAATGCCCTCTGTCAGACCGAGTGATGACATAATGCAAGACGCTCCTCGGGGCGCATCTTGCTGGGGCCTCTCTCCTGGAGGCGCTCAGTCAGACACAGTGTTGACATGTGGCAAGACAATCCTCGGGGCGCGTCTTGCTTGGGCTTCTCTCATGGTGACCCTCAGTAAGACCCATTGTTGACATGTGGCAAGAAGCTCCTCGGGGCGCGTCTTGCTTTGTCTTCTCTCCTGGAGGCCTTCAGTCAGACCCATTGTTCACATGTGGCAAGACGCTCCTCGGGGCGCGTATTGCTTGGGCCTCTCTCCTGGATGCCCTCTGTCAGACCCAGTGTTGACATGTGGCAAGACTCTCCTCGGGGCGCGTCTTGCTTGGGCTTCTCTCATGGAGGCCCTCAGTCAGACCCAGTGTTGACATGTGTGAGGACGCTCCTCGGGGCGTGTCTTGCTCGGGCCTTTCTCCTGGAGGCGCTCAGTCAGACCCAGTGTTGACAGGTGGCAAGACGCTCCTCGGGCGCGTCTTGCTTGGGCCTCTCTCCTGGAGGCGCTCAGTCAGACTGAGTAGTGACATGTGGCCTGACGCTCCTCGGGGCGCATGTTGCTCGGGCCTCCCTCCTGGAGGCGCTTAGTCAGACCAAGTGGTGACATGTGGCAAGACATTCCTCGGGGCATGTCTTGCTTGGGCCTCTCTCCTGGAGGCCCTCTGTCAGACCCAGTGTTGACATGTGTCAAGACGCTCCTCGGGGCGCGTCTTGCTTGGGCTTCTCTCCTGGAGTTCCTCAGTCAGACCCATTGTTGGCATGTGGCAAGACGCTCCTCGGGGCGCGTCTTGCTTGGGCCTCTCTCCTGGAGGCGCTCAGTCAGACCGAGTGCTGACATGTGGCAAGACGCTCCTCGGGCCGCGTGTTGCTTGGGCTTCTCTCCTGGAGGCCCTCAGTCAGACCCATTGTTGACATGTGGCCTGACGCTCCTCGGGGCGCGTCTTGCTTGGGCCTCTCTCCTGGAGGTGCTCAGTCAGACCGAGTGCTGACATGTGGCAAGACGCTCCTCGGGGCGCGTCTTGCTTGGGCCTCTCTCCTGGAGGCGCTCAGTCAGACCGAGTGATGACATAAGGCAAGATGCTCCTCGGGGCGCGTCTTGCTTGGGCCTCTCTCCTGGAGGCGCTCAGTCAGACTGAGTAGTGACATGTGGCCTGACGCTCCTCGGGGCGCGTCTTGCTTGGGCTTCTCTCCTGGAGGCGCTCAGTCAGACCCAGTGGTGACATGTGGCAAGACACTCCTCGGGGCGCGTCTTGCTTGGGCCTCTCTCCTGGAGGCCCTCTGTCAGACCCAGTGTTGACATGTGTCAAGACGCTCCTCGGGGCGCGTCTTGCTTGGGCTTCTCTCCTGGAGGCCCTCAGTCAGACCCATTGTTGACATGTGGCAAGACGCTCCTCGGGGGGCGTCTTGCTTGGGCTTCTCTCCTGGAGGCGCTCAGACAGACCCAGTGTTGACATGTGACAAGACGCTCCTCGGGGCGCGTCTTGCTTGGGCCTCTCTCCTGGAGGCGCTCAGTCAGAACCAGAGGTGACATGTGGCAAGACGCTCCTCGGAGCGCGTCTTGCTTGGGCCTCTCTCCTGGAGGCCCTCTGTCAGACCCAGTGTTGACATGTGGCAAGACGCTCCTCCGGGCGCGTCTTGCTGGGGCCTCTCTCCTGGAGGCGCTCATTCAGACCCAGTGGTGACATGTGGCAAGACGCTCCTCCAGGCGCGTATTGCTTGGGCCTCTCTTCTGAATGCCCTCTGTCAGACCGAGTGATGACATAAGGCAAGACACTCCTCGGGGCGCGTCTTGCTGGGGCCTCTCTCCTGGAGGCGCTCAGTCAGACACAGTGTTGACATGTGGCAAGACACTCCTCGGGGCGCGTCTTGCTTGGGCTTCTCTCCTGGAGGCCCTCAGTAACACCCATTGTTGACATGTGGCAAGAAGCTCCTCGGGGCGCGTCTTGCTTTGTCTTCTCTCCTGGAGGCCTTCAGTCAGACCCATTGTTCACATGTGGCAAGACGCTCCTCGGGGCGCGTATTGCTTGGGCCTCTCTCCTGGATGCCCTCTGTCAGACCCAGTGTTGACATGTGGCAAGACTCTCCTCGGGGCGCGTCTTGCTTGGGCTTCTCTCATGGAGGCCCTCAGTCAGACCCAGTGTTGACATGTGTGAGGACGCTCCTCGGGGCGTGTCTTGCTCGGGCCTTTCTCCTGGAGGCGCTCAGTCAGACCCAGTGTTGACATGTGGCAAGACGCTCCTCGGGGCGCTTCTTGCTTGGGCTTCTCTCCTGGAGGCCCTCAGTCAGACCCATTGTTGACATGTGGCAAGACGCTCCTCGGGGCACGTCTTGCTTGGGCCTCTCTCCTGGAGGCGCTCAGTCAGACCGAGTAGTGACATGTGACAAGACGCTCCTCGGGGCGTGTCTTGCTTGGGCCTCTCTCCTGGAGGCGCTCAGTCAGACCCAGTGTTGACAGGTGGCAAGACATTTCTCGGGGCGCGTCTTGCTTGGGCCTCTCTCCTGGAGGTTCTCAGTCAGACCCAGTGTTGACATGTGGCAAGATGCTCCTCGGGGCGCGTCTTGCTGGGGCTTCTCTCATGGAGGCACTCAGTCAGACCCAGTGTTGACATGTGGCAAGACGCTCCTCGGGGCACGTCTTGCTTGGGCCTCTCTCCTGGAGGCACTCAGTCAGACCCAGAGGAGACATGTGTCAAGATGCTCCTCGGGGCGCGTCTTGCTTGGGCCTCTCTCCTGAAGGCGCTCAGTCAGACGCAGTGTTCACATGTGGCAAGACGCTCCTCGGGGCGCGTCTTGCTTGGGCCTCTCTCCTGGAGGCGCTCAGTCAGACCCAGTGTTGACATGTGGCAAGACGCTCCGCGGGGCACGTCTTGCTTGGGCCTCTCTCCTGGAGGCGCTCAGTCAGACCGAGTAGTGACATGTGACAAGACGCTCCACGGGGCGCGTCTTGCTTGGGCCTCTCTCCTGGAGGCGCTCAGTCAGACCCAGTGTTGACAGGTGGCAAGACATTTCTCGGGGCGCGTCTTGCTTGGGTTTCTCTCCTGGAGGTTCTCAGTCAGACCCAGTGTTGACATGTGGCAAGATGCTCCTCGGAGCGCGTCTTGCTTGGGCTTCTCTCATGGAGGCACTCAGTCAGACCCAGTGTTGACATGTGGCAAGACGCTCCTCGGGGCACGTCTTGCTTGGGCCTCTCTCCTGGAGGCACTCAGTCAGACCCAGAGGAGACATGTGTCAAGATGCTCCTCGGGGCGCGTCTTGCTTGGGCCTCTCTCCTGGAGGCGCTCAGTCAGACCGAGTGCTGACATGTGGCAAGACGCTCCTCCGGGCGCGTCTTGCTTGGGCCTCTCTCCTGGAGGCGCTCAGTCAGACACAGTGTTGACATGTGGCAAGACACTCCTCGGGGCGCGTCTTGCTTGGGCTTCTCTCATGGAGGCCCTCAGTAAGACCCATTGTTGACATGTGGAAAGAAGCTCCGCGGGGCGCGTCTTGCTTTGTCTTCTCTCCTGGAGGCCTTCAGTCAGACCCATTGTTCACATGTGGCAAGACGCTCCTCGGGGCGCGTATTGCTTGGGCCTCTCTCCTGGATGCCCTCTGTCAGACCCAGTGTTGACATGTGGCAAGACTCTCCTCGGGGCGCGTCTTGCTTGGGCTTCTCTCATGGAGGCCCTCAGTCAGACCCAGTGTTGACATGTGTGAGGACGCTCCTCGGGGCGTGTCTTGCTTGGGCCTTTCTCCTGGAGGCGCTCAGTCAGACCCAGTGTTGACATGTGGCAAGACGCTCCTCGGGGCGCTTCTTGCTTGGGCTTCTCTCCTGGAGGCCCTCAGTCAGACCCATTGTTGACATGTGGCAAGACGCTCCTCGGGGCACGTCTTGCTTGGGCCTCTCTCCTGGAGGCGCTCAGTCAGACCGAGTAGTGACATGTGACAAGACGCTCCTCGGGGCGCGTCTTGCTTGGGCCTCTCTCCTGGAGGCGCTCAGTCAGACCCAGTGTTGACAGGTGGCAAGACATTTCTCGGGGCGCGTCTTGCTTGGGCCTCTCTCCTGGAGGTTCTCAGTCAGACCCAGTGTTGACATGTGGCAAGATGCTCCTCGGGGCGCGTCTTGCTGGGGCTTCTCTCATGGAGGCACTAAGTCAGACCCAGTGTTGACATGTGGCAAGACGCTCCTCGGGGCACGTCTTGCTTGGAACTCTCTCCTGGAGGCACTCAGTCAGACCCAGAGGAGACATGTGTCAAGATGCTCCTCGGGGCGCGTCTTGCTTGGGCCTCTCTCCTGGAGGCGCTCAGTCAGACCGAGTGCTGACATGTGGCAAGACGCTCCTCCGGGCGCGTCTTGCTTGGGCCTCTCTCCTGGAGGCGCTCAGTCAGACCCAGTGTTCACATGTGGCAAGACGCTCCTCGGGGCGCGTCTTGCTTGGGCCTCTCTCCTGGAGGCGCTCAGTCAGACCCAGTGTTGACATGTGGCAAGACGCTCCGCGGGGCACGTCTTGCTTGGGCCTCTCTCCTGGAGGCGCTCAGTCAGACCGAGTGCTTACATGTGGCAAGGCGCTCCTCGGGGCGCGTCTTGCTTGGGCCTCTCTCCTGGAGGCGCTCAGTCAGACCTAGTGGTGACACGTGGAAAGACACTCCTCGGGGCGCGTCTTGCTTGGGCCTCTCTCCTGGAGGCCCTCTGTCAGACCCAGTGTTGGCATGTGGCAAGACGCTCCGCGGGGCACGTCTTGCTTGGGCCTCTCTCCTGGAGGCGCTCAGTCAGACCGAGTAGTGACATGTGACAAGACGCTCCTCGGGGCGCGTCTTGCTTGGGCCTCTCTCCTGGAGGCGCTCAGTCAGACCCAGTGTTGACATGTGGCAAGATGCTCCTCGGGGCGCGTATTGCTTGGGCCTCTCTCCTGGAGGCGCTCAGTCAGACCGAGTAGTGACATGTGGCAAGACATTTCTCGGGGCGCGTCTTGCTTGGACCTCTCTCCTGGAGGTTCTCAGTCAGACCCAGTGTTGACATGTGGCAAGATGCTCCTCGGGGCGCGTCTTGCTGGGGCTTCTCTCATGGAGGCACTCAGTCAGACCCAGTGTTGACATGTGGCAAGACGCTCCTCGCGGCACGTCTTGCTTGGGCCTCTCTCCTGGAGGCACTCACTCAGACCCAGAGGAGACATGTGTCAAGATGCTCCTCGGGGCGCGTCTTGCTTGGGCCTCTCTCCTGGAGGCGCTCAGTCAGACCGAGTGCTGACATGTGGCAAGACGCTCCTCCGGGCGCGTCTTGCTTGGGCCTCTCTCCTGGAGGCGCTCAGTCAGACCCAGTGTTGACATGTGGCAAGACGCTCCGCGGGGCACGTCTTGCTTGGGCCTCTCTCCTGGAGGCGCTCAGTCAGACACAGTGTTGACATGTGGCAAGACACTCCTCGGGGCGCGTCTTGCTTGGGCTTCTCTCATGGAGTCCCTCAGTAAGACCCATTGTTGACATGTGGAAAGAAGCTCCTCGGGGCGCGTCTTGCTTTGTCTTCTCTCCTGGAGGCCTTCAGTCAGACCCATTGTTCACATGTGGCAAGACGCTCCTCGGGGCGCGTATTGCTTGGGCCTCTCTCCTGGATGCCCTCTGTCAGACCCAGTGTTGACATGTGTGAGGACGCTCCTCGGGGCGTGTCTTGCTTGGGCCTTTCTCCTGGAGGCGCTCAGTCAGACCCATTGTTGACATGTGGCAAGACGCTCCTCGGGGCGCTTCTTGCGTGGGCTTCTCTCCTGGAGGCCCTCAGTCAGGCCCATTGTTGACATGTGGCAAGACGCTCCTCGGGGCACGTCTTGCTTGGGCCTCTCTCCTGGAGGCGCTCAGTCAGACCGAGTAGTGACATGTGACAAGACGCTCCTCGGGGCGCGTCTTGCTTGGGCCTCTCTCCTGGAGGCGCTCAGTCAGACCCAGTGTTGACAGGTGGCAAGACATTTCTCGGGGCGCGTCTTGCTTGGGCCTCTCTCCTGGAGGTTCTCAGTCAGACCCAGTGTTGACATGTGGCAAGATGCTTCTCGGGGCGCGTCTTGCTGGGGCTTCTCTCATGGAGGCACTCAGTCAGACCCAGTGTTGACATGTGGCAAGACGCTCCTCGGGGCACGTCTTGCTTGGGCCTCTCTCCTGGAGGCACTCAGTCAGACCCAGAGGAGACATGTGTCAAGATGCTCCTCGGGGCGCGTCTTGCTTGGGCCTATCTCCTGGAGGCGCTCAGTCAGACCGAGTGCTGACATGTGGCAAGACGCTCCTCCGGGCGCGTCTTGCTTGGGCCTCTCTCCTGGAGGCGCTCAGTCAGACACAGTGTTGACATGTGGCAAGACACTCCTCGGGGCGCGTCTTGCTTGGGCTTCTCTCATGGAGGCCCTCAGTAAGACCCATTGTTGACATGTGGAAAGAAGCTCCTCGGGGCGCGTCTTGCTTTGTCTTCTCTCCTGGAGGCCTTCAGTCAGACCCATTGTTCACATGTGGCAAGACGCTCCTCGGGGCGCGTATTGCTTGGGCCTCTCTCCTGGATGCCCTCTGTCAGACCCAGTGTTGACATGTGGCAAGACTCTCCTCGGGGCGCGTCTTGCTTGGGCTTCTCTCATGGAGGCCCTCAGTCAGACCCAGTGTTGACATGTGTGAGGACGCTCCTCGGGGCGTGTCTTGCTTGGGCCTTTCTCCTGGAGGCGCTCAGTCAGACCCAGTGTTGACATGTGGCAAGACGCTCCTCGGGGCGCTTCTTGCTTGGGCTTCTCTCCGGGAGGCCCTCAGTCAGACCCATTGTTCACATGTGGCAAGACGCTCCTCGGGGCGCGTCTAGCTTGGGCCTCTCTCCTGGAGGCGCTCAGTCAGACCCAGTGTTGACATGTGGCAAGACGCTCCGCTGGGCACGTCTTGCTTGGGCCTCTCTCCTGGAGGCGCTCAGTCAGACCGAGTGCTTACATGTGGCAAGGCGCTCCTCGGGGCGCGTCTTGCTTGGGCCTCTCTCCTGGAGGCGCTCAGTCAGACCTAGTGGTGACACGTGGAAAGACACTCCTCGGGGCGCGTCTTGCTTGGGCCTCTCTCCTGGAGGCCCTCTGTCAGACCCAGTGTTGGCATGTGGCAAGACGCTCCGCGGGGCACGTCTTGCTTGGGCCTCTCTCCTGGAGGCGCTCAGTCAGACCGAGTAGTGACATGTGACAAGACGCTCCTCGGGGCGCGTCTTGCTTGGGCCTCTCTCCTGGAGGCGCTCAGTCAGACCCAGTGTTGACATGTGGCAAGATGCTCCTCGGGGCGCGTATTGCTTGGGCGTCTCTCCTGGAGGCGCTCAGTCAGACCGAGTAGTGACATGTGGCAAGACATTTCTCGGGGCGCGTCTTGCTTGGGCCTCTCTCCTGGAGGTTCTCAGTCAGACCCAGTGTTGACATGTGGCAAGATGCTCCTCGGGGCGCGTCTTGCTGGGGCTTCTCTCATGGAGGCACTCAGTCAGACCCAGTGTTGACATGTGGCAAGACGCTCCTCGCGGCACGTCTTGCTTGGGCCTCTCTCCTGGAGGCACTCACTCAGACCCAGAGGAGACATGTGTCAAGATGCTCCTCAGGGCGCGTCTTGCTTGGGCCTCTCTCCTGGAGGCGCTCAGTCAGACCGAGTGCTGACATGTGGCAAGACGCTCCTCCGGGCGCGTCTTGCTTGGGCCTCTCTCCTGGAGGCGCTCAGTCAGACCCAGTGTTCACATGTGGCAAGACGCTCCTCGGGGCGCGTCTTGCTTGGGCCTCTCTCCTGGAGGCGCTCAGTCAGACCCAGTGTTGACATGTGGCAAGACGCTCCGCGGGGCACGTCTTGCTTGGGCCTCTCTCCTGGAGGCGCTCAGTCAGACACAGTGTTGACATGTGGCAAGACACTCCTCGGGGCGCGTCTTGCTTGGGCTTCTCTCATGGAGTCCCTCAGTAAGACCCATTGTTGACATGTGGAAAGAAGCTCCTCGGGGCGCGTCTTGCTTTGTCTTCTCTCCTGGAGGCCTTCAGTCAGACCCATTGTTCACATGTGGCAAGACGCTCCTCGGGGCGCGTATTGCTTGGGCCTCTCTCCTGGATGCCCTCTGTCAGACCCAGTGTTGACATGTGTGAGGACGCTCCTCGGGGCGTGTCTTGCTTGGGCCTTTCTCCTGGAGGCGCTCAGTCAGACCCAGTGTTGACATGTGGCAAGACGCTCCTCGGGGCGCTTCTTGCTTGGGCTTCTCTCCTGGAGGCCCTCAGTCAGACCCATTGTTGACATGTGGCAAGACGCTCCTCGGGGCACGTCTTGCTTGGGCCTCTCTCCTGGAGGCGCTCAGTCAGCCCGAGTAGTGACATGTGACAAGACGCTCCTCGGGGCGCGTCTTGCTTGGGCCTCTCTCCTGGAGGCGCTCAGTCATACCCAGTGTTGACAGGTGGCAAGACATTTCTCGGGGCGCGTCTTGCTTGGGCCTCTCTCCTGGAGGTTCTCAGTCAGACCCAGTGTTGACATGTGGCAAGATGCTTCTCGGGGCGCGTCTTGCTGGGGCTTCTCTCATGGAGGCACTCAGTCAGACCCAGTGTTGACATGTGGCAAGACGCTCCTCGGGGCACGTCTTGCTTGGGCCTCTCTCCTGGAGGCACTCAGTCAGACCCAGAGGAGACATGTGTCAAGATGCTCCTCGGGGCGCGTCTTGCTTGGGCCTATCTCCTGGAGGCGCTCAGTCAGACCGAGTGCTGACATGTGGCAAGACGCTCCTCCGGGCGCGTCTTGCTTGGGCCTCTCTCCTTGAGGCGCTCAGTCAGAACCAGTGTTCACATGTGGCAAGACGCTCCTCGGGGCGCGTCTTGCTTGGGCCTCTCTCCTGGAGGCGCTCAGTCAGACCGAGTGCTTACATGTGGCAAGACGCTCCTCGGGGCGCGTCTTGCTTGGGCTTCTCTCCTGGAGGCGCTCAGTCAGACCTAGTGGTGACACGTGGAAAGACACTCCTCGGGGCGCGTCTTGCTTGGGCCTCTCTCCTGGAGGCCCTCTGTCAGACCCAGTGTTGGCATGTGGCAAGACGCTCCTCAGGGCGCGTCTTGGTTGGGTCTCTCTCCTGGAGGCGCTCAGTCAGACCCAGTGGTGACATGTGGAAAGACGCTCCTCGGGCGCGTATTGCTTTGGCCTCTCTCCTGGATGCCCTCTGTCAGACCGAGTGTTGACATGTGGCAAGACTCTCCTCGGGGCGCGTATTGCTTGGGCTTCTCTCATGGAGGCCCTCAGTCAGACCCAGTGTTGATATGTGTCAAGACGCTCCTCGGGGCGTGTCTTGCTTGGACCTCTCTCCCTGAGGCGCTCAGTCAGACCCAGTTTTGACATTTGGCAAGACACTCCTCGGGGCGCGTCTTGCTTGGGCCTCTCTCATGGGGTCCCTCAGTCAGACCCAGTGTTGACACGTGGCAAGACGCTCCTCGGGGCGCGTCTTGCTTGGGCCTCTCTCCTGGAGGCGCTCAGTCAGACTGAGTAGTGACATGTGGCCTGACGCTCCTCGGGGCGCGTGTTTCTTGGGCCTCTCTCCTGGAGGCGCTCAGTCAGACCGAGTGGTGACATGTGGCAAGACACTCCTCGGGGCGCGTCTTGCTTGGGCCTCTCTCCTGGAGGCCCTCTGTCAGACCCAGTGTTGACATGTGGCAAGACACTCCTCGGGGCGCGTCTTGCTTGGGCCTCTCTCATGGAGGCCCTCTGTCAGACCCAGTGTTGACATGTGTCAAGACGCTCCTCGGGGCGCGTCTTGATTTGGCCTCTCTCCTGGAGGCTTTCAGTCAGACCGAGTGCTGACATGTGGCAAGAAGCTCCTCGGGGCGCGTCTTGCTTGGGCTTCTCTCCTGGAGGCCCTCAGTAAGACCCATTGTTGACATGTGGCAAGACACTCCTCGGGGCGCGTCTTGCTTGGGCCTCTCTCCTGGAGGCGCTCAGTCAGACTGAGTAGTGACATGTGGCCTGACGCTCCTCGGGGCGCGTGTTGCTTGGGCCTCCCTCCTGGAGGCGCTCAGTCAGACCAAGTGGTGACATGTGGCAAGACACTCCTCGGGGCACGTCTTGCTTGGGCCTCTCTCCTGGAGGCCCTCTGTCAGACCCAGTGTTGACATGTGTCAAGACGCTCCTCGGGGCGCGTCTTGCTTGGGCTTCTCTCCTGGAGGCTCTCAGTCAGACCGAGTGCTGACATGTGGCAAGACGCTCCTCGGGCCGCGTGATGCTTGGGCTTCTCTCCTGTAGGCCCTCAGTCAGACCCATTGTTGACATGTGGCCTGACGCTCCTCGGGGCGCGTCTTGCTTGGGCCTCTCTCCTGGAGGTGCTCAGTCAGACCGAGTGCTGACATGTGGCAAGACGCTCCTCGGGGCGCGTCTTGCTTGGGCTTCTCTCCTGGAGGAGCTCAGAAAGACCCAGTGTTGACATGTGACAAGACGCTCCTCGGGGCGCGTCTTGCTTGGGCCTCTCTCCTGGAGGCGCTCAGTCAGAACCAGAGGTGACATGTGGCAAGACGCTCCTCCGGGCGCATCTTGCTCGGGCCTCTCTCCTGGAGGCCCTCAGTCAGACCCATTGTTGACATGTGGCAAGACGCTCCTCGGGGCGCGTCTTGCTTGGGCTTCTCTCCTGGAGGAGCTCAGAAAGACCCAGTGTTGACATGTGACAAGACGCTCCTCGGGGCGCGTCTTGCTTGGGCCTCTCTCCTGGAGGCGCTCAGTCAGAACCAGAGGTGACATGTGGCAAGACGCTCCTCCGGGCGCATCTTGCTCGGGCCTCTCTCCTGGAGGCCCTCAGTCAGACCCATTGTTGACATGTGGCAAGATGCTCCTCGGGGCGCGTCTTGCTTGGGCTTCTCTCCTGGAGGCCCTCAGTCAGACCCATTGTTGACATGTGGCAAGACGCTCCTCGGGGCACGTCTTGCTTGGGCCTCTCTCCTGGAGGCGCTCAGTCAGACCGAGTAGTGACATGTGACAAGACGCTCCTCGGGGCGCGTCTTGCTTGGGCCTCTCTCCTGGAGGTGCTCAGTCACACCCAGTGTTGACAGGTGGCAAGACATTTCTCGGGGCGCGTCTTGCTTGGGCCTCTCTCCTGGAGGTTCTCAGTCATACCCAGTGTTGACATGTGGCAAGATGCTCCTCGGGGCGCGTCTTGCTGCGGCTTCTCTCATGGAGGCACTCAGTCAGACCCAGTGTTGACATGTGGCAAGACGCTCCTCGGGGCACGTCTTGCTTGGGCCTCTCTCCTGGAGGCACTCAGTCAGACCCAGAGGAGACATGTGTCAAGATGCTCCTCGGGGCGCGTCTTGCTTGGGCCTCTCTCCTGGAGGCGCTCAGTCAGACCGAGTGCTGACATGTGGCAAGACGCTCCTCCGGGCGCGTCTTCCTTGGGCCTCTCTCCTTGAGGCGCTCAGTCAGAACCAGTGTTCACATGTGGCAAGACGCTCCTCGGGGCGCGTCTTGCTTGGGCCTCTCTCCTGGAGGCGCTCAGTCAGACCCAGTGTTGACATGTGGCAAGACGCTCCGCGGGGCACGTCTTGCTTGGGCCTCTCTCCTGGAGGCGCTCAGTCAGACCTAGTGGTGACACGTGGAAAGACACTCCTCGGGGCGCGTCTTGCTTGGGCCTCTCTCCTGGAGGCCCTCTGTCAGACCCAGTGTTGGCATGTGGCAAGAAGCTCCTCAGGGCGCGTCTTGGTTGGGTCTCTCTCCTGGAGGCGCTCAGTCAGACCCAGTGGTGACATGTGGCAAGACACTCCTCGGGGCGCGTCTTGCTTGGGCCTCTCTCCTGGAGGCCCTCTGTCAGACCCAGTGTTGACATGTGTCAAGACGCTCCTCGGGGCGCGTCTTGCTTGGGCTTCTCTCCTGGAGGCCCTCAGTCAGACCCATTGTTGACATGTGGCAAGACGCTCCTCGGGGCGCGTCTTGCTTGGGCTTCTCTCCTGGAGGCGCTCAGGCAGACCCAATGTTGACATGTGACAAGACGCTCCTCGGGGCGCATCTTGCTTGGGCCTCTCTCCTGGAGGCGCTCAGTCAGAACCAGAGGTGACATGTGGCAAGACGCTCCTCGGAGCGCGTCTTGCTTGGGCCTCTCTCCTGGAGGCCCTCTGTCAGACCCAGTGTTTACATGTGGCAAGACGCTCCTCCGGGCGCATCTTGCTTGGGCCTCTCTCATGGAGGCCCTCAGTCAGACCCATTGTTGACATGTGGCAAGACGCTCCTCGGGGCGCGTCTTGCTTGGGCCTCTCTCCTGGAGGCGCTGAGTCAGACCGAGTGCTGACATAAGGCAAGACGCTCCTCGGGGCGCGTCTTGCTGGGCCCTCTCTCCTGGAGGCGCTCATTCAGACCCAGTGGTGACATGTGGCAAGACGCTCCTCGGGGCGCGTATTGCTTGGGCCTCTCTTCTGAATGCCCTCTGTCAGACCGAGTGATGACATGTGGCAAGACTCTCCTCGGGGCGCATCTTGCTTGGGCTTCTCTCATGGAGGCCCTCAGTCCGACCCAGTGTTGACATGTGTCAAGACGCTCTTCGGGGCGTGTCTTGCTTGGGCCTCTCTCCTGGAGGCGCTCAGTCAGACCCAGTGTTGACATGTGGCAAGACGCTCCTCTGGGCGCGTCTTGCTTGGGCTTCTCTCCTGGAGGCCCTCAGTCAGACCCATTGTTGACATGTGGCAAGACGCTCCTCGGGGCACGTCTTGCTTGGGCCTCTCTCCTGGAGGCGCTCAGTCAGACCGAGTAGTGACATGTGGCAAGACGCTCCTCGGGGCGCGTCTTGCTTGGACCTCCCTCCTGGAGGCGCTCAGTCAGACCGAGTACTGACATTTGGCAAGACGCTCCTCGGGGCGCGTCTTGCTTGGGCCTCTCTCCTGGAGGAGCTCAGTCAGACCCAGTGGTGACACGTGGCAAGACGCTCCTCGGGGCGCATCTTGCTTGGGCCTCTCTCCTGGAGGCGCTAAGTCAGACCCAGTGTTGACACGTGGCAAGACGCTCCTCGGGGCGCATCTTGCTTGGGCCTCTCTCCTGGAGGCGCTCAGTCAGACACAGTGTTGACATGTGGCAAGACACTCCTCGGGGCGCGTCTTGCTTGCCTTCTCTCATGGAGGCCCTCAGTCAGACCCATTGTTCACATGTGGCAAGACGCTCCTCGGGGCGCGTATTGCTTGGGCCTCTCTCCTGGATGCCCTCTGTCAGGCCGAGTGTTGACATGTGGCAAGACTCTCCTCGGGGCGCGTCTTGCTTGGGCTTCTGTCATGGAGGCCCTCAGTCAGACCCAGTGTTGACATGTTTCAAGACGCTCCTCGGGGCTTGTCTTGCTTGGGCCTCTCTCCTGGAGGCGCTCAGTCAGACCCAGTGTTGACATGTGGCAAGACGCTCCTCGGGGCGCTTCTTGCTTGGGCTTCTCTCCTGGAGGCCCTCAGTCAGACCCATTGTTGACATGTGGCAAGACGCTCCTCGGGGCACGTCTTGCCTGGGCCTCTCTCCTGGAGGCGCTCAGTCAGACCGAGTAGTGACATGTGACAAGACGCTCCTCGGGGCGCGTCTTGCTTGGGCCTCTCTCCTGGAGGCGCTCAGTCAGACCCAGTGTTGACAGGTGGCAAGACGCTCCTCGGGGCGCGTCTTGCTTGGGCCTCTCTCCTGGAGGTTCTCAGTCAGACCCAGTGTTGACATGTGGCAAGATGCTCCTCGGGGCGCGTCTTGCTGGGGCTTCTCTCATGGAGGCACTCAGTCAGACCCAGTGTTGACATGTGGCAAGACGCTCCTCGGGGCACGTCTTGCTTGGGCCTCTCTCCTGGAGGCACTCAGTCAGACCCAGAGGAGACATGTGTCAAGATGCTCCTCGGGGCGGGTCTTGCTTGGGCCTCTCTCCTGGAGGCGCTCAGTCAGACCGAGTGCTGACATGTGGCAAGACGCTCCTCCGGGCGCGTCTTGCTTGGGACTCTCTCCTGGAGGCGCTTAGTCAGACCCAGTGTTCACATGTGGCAAGACGCCCCTCGGGGCGCGTCTTGCTTGGGCCTCTCTCCTGGAGGCGCTCAGTCTTACCCAGTGTTGACATGTGGCAAGACGCTCCGCGGGGCACGTCTTGCTTGGGCCTCTCTCCTGGAGGCGCTCAGTCAGACCGAGTGCTGACATGTGGCAAGAAGCTCCTCGGGGCGCGTCTTGCTTGGGCTTCTCTCCTGGAGGCCGTCAGTCAGATCCATTGTTGACATGTGGCAAGACGCTCCTCGGGGCGCGTCTCATTTGGGCCTCTCTCCTGGAGGCATTCAGTAAGACCGAGTGCTGACATGTGGCAAGACGCTCCTCGGGGCGCGTCTTGCTTGGGCTTCTCTCCTGGAGGCCCTCAGTCAGACCCATTGTTGACATGTGGCAAAACGCTCCTCCAGGAGTGTCTTGATTGGGCCTCTCTCCTGGAGGCGCTCAGTCAGACCCAGTGTTGACATGTGGCAAGACGCTCCTTGGGGCGCTTCTTGCTTGGGCCTCTCTCCTGGAGGCGCTCAGTCAGACCGAGTGCTGACATGTGGCAAGACGCTCCTCGGGGCGCGTCTTGCTGGTGCTTCTCTCATGGAGGCACTCAGTCAGACCCAGTGTTGACATGTGGCAAGACGCTCCTCAGGGCGCGTCTTGCTTGGGCCTCTCTCCTGGGGAGGCGATCAGTCAGACCCAGTGTTGACATGTGTCAAGACGCTCCTCGGGCGTTTCTTGCTTGGGCCTCTCTCTTGGAGGCGCTCAGTCAGACCCAGTGTTGACATGTGACAAGACGCTCCTCGGGGCGCGTCTTGCTTGGGCCTCTCTCCTGGAGGTGCTCAGTCAGACCCAGAGGTGACATGTGGCAAGACGCTCCTCGGGGCGCGTCTTGCTTGGGCCTCTCTCCTGGGGAGGCGATCAGTCAGACCCAGTGTTGACATGTGTCAAGAGGCTCTTTGGGCGTTTCTTGTTTGGGCCTCTCTCCTGGAGGCGCTCAGTCAGACCCAGTGTTGACATGTGGCAAGAAGCTCCTCGGGGCGCGTCTTGCTTGGGCTTCTCTCCTGGAGGCCCTCAGTCAGACCCTTCGTTGACATGTGGCAAGACGCTCCTCGGGGCGCGTCTTGCTTGGGCCTCTCTCCTGGAGGCGCTCAGTCAGACCTAGTGCTGACATGTGGCAAGAAACTCCTCGGGGCGCGTCTTGCTTGGGCCTCTCTCCTGGGGACGCGATCAGTCAGACCCAGTGTTGACATGTGTCAAGAGGCTCTTTTGGCGTTTCTTGCTTGGGCCTCTCTCCTGGAGGCGCTCAGTCAGACCCAGTGTTGACATGTGGCAAGACGCTCCTCGGGGCGCGTCTTGCTTGGGCTTCTCTCCTGGAGGCCCTCAGTCAGACCCTTCGTTGACATGTGGCAAGACGCTCCTCGGGGCGCGTCTTGCTTGGGCCTCTCTCCTGGAGGCGCTCAGTCAGACCGAGTGCTGATATGTGGCAAGACGCTCCGCTGGGCGGCTCTTGCTTGGGATTCTCTCCTGGAGGCCCTCAGTCAGACCTATTGTTGACATGTGGCAAGACGCTCCTCTGGGCGCATCTTGCTTGGGCCTCTCTCCTGGAGGCACTCAGTCAGACCGAGTGCTGACATGTGGCAAGACGCTCCTCGGGGCGCATCTTGCTTGGGCTTCTCTCCTGGAGGCCCTCAGTCAGACCCATTGTTGACATGTGGCAAGACGCTCCTCGGGGCACATCTTGCTTGGGCCTCTCTCCTGGAGGCGCTCAACCAGACCGAGTGCTGACATGTGGCAAGACGCTCCTCGGGGCACGTCTTGCTGGGGCTTCTCTCCTGGAGGCGCTCAGTCAGACCCAGTGTTGACATGTGACAAGACGCTCCTCGGGGCGCGTCTTGCTTGGGCCTCTCTCCTGGAGGCGCTCAGTCAGACCCAGAGGTGACATGTGGCAAGATGCTCCTCGGGGCGCGTCTTGCTTGGGCCTCTCTCCTGGAGGCCCTCTGTAAGACCCAGTGTTGACATGTGGTAAGGACACGATGACGCCGACCCTATTGTTGGAGAACCTGCTGAGTTCGTGGAACAAGTAGAGCGGGCACGCGCTTGTTTTAGAGGCGTTTTCGCGCAGCCTCTACCCTGCACGACCGCTCGTGGCCGCACTAGCTATATTTATCTTTATTTGTTTCACACACACACACACACACACACAAACACAAACACACACACACACACACACACACACAAACACACACACACACACACACACACACACACACAGGCCCTTGCGTGCAAACCCCGGTCAGGCCTGCAGTGTACACATCAGAGACATGATGTTCTTTCACAGAACTGAGGTTGTTCATTACTAAATGACTTTTACAGGAATATTGTTATTATACTATTCAACAGGTTGATCATAATAATGTGTATTAAACCCACAACCTACTACTGAGGACAGAGGGACTTTATTTAAATTAGTACTTAATGGAAACGATACATAATGATACATAAGAGCCATGTCATACATTCAGCCTAGGAATAGTAGCATTGTGCACTATTAAAAATATACACATCAATTGCTCGAATCCCATTGTTGCAAAGTAAAACTCTAATAAAACTCTAGTCTGACATCAACAGAGAAGACTTAGTGTATGTACTATAAATACAGCATTAGGATTTCGAGTGGACCGTGCACCTTGTGAACCATCAGAGGCTTATGACGCAACATATCTTCCAGTTGCTATTAGACAAGTTATAATTCTCGACCATTTTTCGGAACTGGTTTCTTGGGTCCGTGAGTAAATGCCAAATGAGATGATAGTCCTTAAGTAAGTTCCTGGCGATCCCATGTCACGCTCTTGCCCATCAGCCGGTGAACGCTGAGACGGAACTCGATGAGAGCGATGTATTTTTTAAGTGCTCCGAATGTACTTCTAACAAGCGTGCGATTCACTTCGTGAGTAAACCGCAGCTGCAGCTGATTCAAACAGTCGAACCAACCTTCTACATCACAATATTCGTTTTGTAGTTAGTCGAGTTACCTTTTGTGTGGCGCATGCACGGGTCGTTAGCGTCCAGCTCCCAGCTTAGAGAGTCCTGTATTGACACAGACGTCAATACATCTCGATGTCATGCAACACACAAAGTCTGTCGCAACCAGGTGGGTTAACACATGTACGATACCTTTTGTGTGGCGCATGCACGGGCCGTTAGCGTCCAGCTCCCGGCTTATAGAGAGTCCTGTATTGACACAGACGTCAATACATCTCGATGTCATGCAACACACAAAGTCTGTCGCATACAGGTGGGTTAACAAACATGTACGATGTGTGCAATGGCGCGCCCGTTTACAATGGGACACGACGATGATCATTGTTAACCAAACTCTTGTTTCTCACGACAGGTGGTAGCGTTGTCTCCTGCACCTTGTCCTAGTGCACAGAGGGTGTTGTAATGTGCTCGTCATAGTCGCGATCGTTGTCACTCGAATCCGTTGTTCTCACGACAGGTGGTAGCGTTGTCTCCTGCATGTTGTCTTCGCGTGCGGCAAGCGTTGTGCTGTGCTCGTTATGTTGAGGGTCTGACCTCATGAGGAAATTACTATGCAGTGATTTTCTCCAAAATGACTGTGCTTAAATTGCTCTGAAAAGCAAATAATCACATCAGCGCCAAGAAACTTCATTTCCCATGATGCTTTGCACACGGAAGCATTGTGATGACGTCACCGCCTAGTACCAGAAACACGTTCTGCGCATGTGCGGGAAGCCGTGGAGCTTTTCCCGCGAACTAAGACCATAAATCTTCAGCAGAGACAAAGAATCCTCGTTCTTTTGCCCAGGATACCTGGCGGTAAGGACACGCTTGTCAACGCTCCGACAAATTGAGCACGCGGAAGCTCTTAAGTGCCCAAGTTGAGCCCACGGAACTGCTGGAAACTAAACTGCAAGCCCATCAGATCTGCTCGTTTCTGCTCCCCTCCAGCTGATGTTTGAGGACACAGAACTGCGGAGGAAAGCAACAACTCCATCAAGCACGCTGTAAGTTATAACTCAGCACAGAAAGAAACTTTGCTGTCTCTGTCCAGCCCGTGGAGAAACACTCGTGAACGCCAAACAACGGAGAAAGCATCAAACCGACGGACGACGCCGAAAGCTGCGGAGAAACACGGAGAACCGTCAAATCAAAGAGGGAGGGACGCCTCGCTCTTCTGGTGATCAGCAACTCATCTCTTTCTCTCTCTCCTTCTTCTTCCGTTAACTCTATAGTCCAGAATAAGCAATAAAACCGCGCTATTGCTTAAAAAGTAGCTTCGTGTTTTCCTCTTTCGTCCCAAACACGTCCGTCGGGTCATTTTGAAAGAATAAACTGCTTATTGATCATTGTTTGGTATCTTAAAATGGTTTCTGTCATGGCCAGGCTGAAACTAAAAGATATTAATTTGTGATTAATCTTTTGTGTTGTTTCATGATCTTTTGAAATGTTTTGAGTGATTTAAGGTTAAGTTACTACTGATTCTAAGTGCTTTGGAAGTTAAAGTGCAAGTTGCCACCCACACTTTAGCCAGACAAAGGGGTCAGCCATCTTGTATTCAAGACTCCATTTTGAATCCATACACACGCACACACACACACACACACACACACACACACACACACACACACACACACACTACTCCTTTGTGAGAACAAAGGACCTCATTCATACATCCTCCATCACATGCAAACACATCCATCTTCAATCATATCACACGGTTATTATTCATCTATTCCACTGTTTATTCATTTGACAAATTGTTAATTAAATGTTATAAAATTCAGATTTTTGTGTCCAGTAGCTTTGTTGTGTCGAAGAGAAGTCTCTGCTCCAAGGATTCTACGAACTTCAAGAAAGACTGATAAGAGTTTTGGATTCATTTCCCTTTCTAATTAAAGGGTGGTGCCCCAAAGATATCTAAGAATATCTTAATTAATTAATAAATCAGTAAATAGTTCCATATTTACAGAATTTATTGAAGAATCCAAAAGTAAGTTAAAGCTTACGAATTGTTCGCTCCTAATAACCCCAACATTTTATTGGTGCCCCGTGTGAGGCTTGGATACACAGAGATTTCTATCCGGCACAAACAAACAAATAAATCCAAAGAGCTTGAATTAAAAATAATCCGTTGTTCAGCCTTGAACCAGCAACAGAGTGGTGCTGATTTCGCTGAGCAGGAAGCTGCATCGAACTCTCACCAGTAACTCAGTGCTTCTTTAAAGGTGCAACGTGTAAATTAATTCTGGTTAACCTTTTAGGTTAAAATTCAGCTTTTCCTTAAAGGTGCAACGTGTAATTAATTCTGGCTAACCTTTTAGGTTAAAATTCAGTTTTTCCTTAAAGGTGCAACGTGTAATTAATTCTGGCTAACCTTTTAGGTTAAAATTCAGTTCCTCATTAAAGGTGCAGCGTGTAAGTAATTCTGACTAACCCTTTTAGGCTAAAATTAACTGCTAATTTAGCGACTTTAACTCACAGTGGCTATTATAACTAACTGAAACCTTCACTCAAAGACTGATAACACCCTGTTTGCTAATATTCTGAAGGAATAACTAGCATATTTAACACTGCAAGTGTTGTAAGACGTTGCTATGGCAACGCACCAGCTTTTGCTAAAATACTGAAAGGAATAGTATTTTAAGCGTCAGTCACGGCATTCCGTGCAATCTTAAAACGCTAAAACCTGTGCGCACAAAGGTTAATTTAGTGTTTTTCTGCTACAAAGCTAGCAGTTGCTGCCCAAAAGGTGCAGTTTGAGCTATCTGCAGAAGCTCTACTAGGCTATTTTGGTTCGGTTGTTAAAATGGAGGGACAGAGTAGTGAACTGACCAACTCCCAGCAACCAGGTGGCGCTGCGGCCCACGACTATGAACCTGGCCTACTTTCTGGACAATTTTTGTCCAAACTGGTCGCGGTTGCTCGAGAACCCGACTACCCTTCTAGGGATGTCACTGAAGAACAGCTTGACGCTGTACTTGATCAAATAGAAAACCCGGATGGTACTAAACCAATCCAGGTTCACTTGGCTAAGTTAGCCCTGATCCTCTATCAGAAAGGACTCCAACATGATCGAGAGATCTTGAACCTCCAGAGTATGCTAGCTGAAAAACAGCGAAATGGAAGTCTGAAGGATGAGGAGGACGACGACACCCGCACCGATTCTGGGGAAGATGGGGAGAAGACCCCGCCCCCTTCTGCTGATGACAACAGACAGTGGGAAGGGGGGAAACACCTTGACTCTCTGGACGGACGCATGCCGCAGGGGAGAGACGAAGCTTATCTGTCCCAACCTTCGGCCCTTTTCCCTACACACACTATAGGGCATTCAGGACCATCTAGGGGCCGAGGGCAATTCGCCCTCGAACCCCAGGTTGGACCACCACCCTCATCTTCACGGTGTTCTCAATCTGTGAGAAGTCGACCAGCTGAGCGGCACCTCTATTTAGACCGCTCCCCCAGTCCACGAAGGGTGCAAGGTGCCGATTGGGGTTATGCACCCCAACCTGCACCTCAACCATCCACCCATCCTAGCTACTCCGGTATTCGGCATGCCGGTAACCAGCTGCAGGACAAAGCATCATACGCCAGTCCGTATCCGGACAAAGTGTATTACGCAGAAGCCCCAGTTGAAAGACGCAGGCTGCACTACGCCGACGTGCCCCGGGAGGAGGACCTCCCAGGACACCCCCGTGACGTGCCAGCAGCCCGTCACAGCATGCCGGACCCCGATTTGGGCCCCAGGAGTCAACATTGGGAGCCCAGAGCACACCAGCGATATCCAGCGCTCTCTGAGACAGACCGTGGGTCAGAGTCAGAGGATGACGCGCCGTACCGTGAGTCAGGGCTCCGTGTACGTCAAATTGAATCGCTAGCTAAAGACATAGAACGCTTTGATCCTAACACCAATGAATCCAACGTTGACGATTATCTCAGGGAGATAGAACGTTGTCTGCTTGATCTTCCAGCACCTTCTTCAAGGGAAAAGCTCAAGCTAATTTGGAAAACCACATCTAGAACGGTGCACGGTTTCATGGAAACTCTACCACCTGACATTCGAGATCGGTACTCCTCGCTCTGCCGAGCGTTGAGGGATGAATACGCCACGTATGCAGACTCTGCGTCAGCTACAATGGGGGCCTTCTCCATCAAACACGGGAGGAACGAACCCCCCCAGAGAGAATTATCGCCGACTCAAAAGTGCTTATTTCCAAGGTCGAAACGGCCCTGGGCTCGAGGAAGACCCTGCCTTCAGATCCCTGTTCATTCACAACCTGCACGAGTGTGTTCGCTCCGAAGTCTCAATGTATTGTCGGATGAAAAAACTGACAACTCAGGAGATTAGGAGATACGCTCAACAGGCTTGGGAAGCTGGCGGAAAGCCCCAAAAGCCTGACGCACATCACCGCGTCATGCACCTAGCTCCCGACACCGAGCCGCGTTTGGAGCTCGAAGGCACAGAAGCTCCACCCACTAAGCCAAAATCTGCTAAACCTAGACCTGCTAAACCACGAAAGCAGTCCCAATCTCCTCAACAGGGGAAGGGGGGTGCTGATTGGCCGCCTAGGTCTGGACAATCAGACAGGAAGTGGCCCAACCAAAACCAACGGCAGGCAGGTCGGAACAGTGGAAGGTTTAAGGAGCGCCGCCCACAGGTAGGTCCCGAACACAAGTCCGCAGGTGAGTACTTGACCAAAGCCGACCTCCAGGAGATGTTTCAGCAGTTCCTAGCTAAACAGAAGGAACAGCTGAGATCTGCAGATGAGACCCCTGCACCAAAGTCTGCTTCTAAGAAGCCAGACCCAGAGCCAACGTCCGCATGACTAGGCGTGGCTCAACCTCCCAGCGTGGCCAGGACCTACCTGATCAGCTGGGGGAACACTACTGGTAGATCACAGGAGTCTCCTGAAATCTACCCCCTGAGAGAAACCTGATGCTAAATTTCTGAAGTTCCTTGGTGACTTAACAAACCATGATCATGCTCGCCGTTTGTACTGTAGCACCAACGTAGGTGGGTGCATACAGGTTGATGCTCTGCTGGATACCGGCTCAGAAATCACCCTGATGTGCTCCACATTGTTCCATCGCGTGTCTGACACCATGCGGTCGCTCGGGAAACCAGTCCAGGTTGAACCTTGTGACCTGAAAATCACCAGCTACACCCAGACCCGGGAGTGTATCACTCACCGGGCGTGGCTGGACATCACCTTCCAAGACATGACTCTGGTTCACCCGTTTTATGTCTGCCAGCTAGACACTGAACCACTTCTCATTGGTCAGGACCTGCTTGAACGTCTAGCTCCCCTCATCGACTGCCAGAAGGGTCAACTGTGGGCCCAGGTGGACACACCTAAGCCCTGGAACCCAGATAGCAGCCGACCATCCTCCATTCTTGAAGTCAGCATAAGTGAGCCGCAAAACCCTTGTTCCAAGGTCATGCCCCTCCCTACGGCTCCCACAGACGATGACCGCCTGCAAAGGCATGAAACCGCTCCTGGAACTCCGTTCCGCACACATTCATCTTTTCTCTGCTCGCTGAAGAACGTCAGCCTGCAGCCATATGCACCACACATAGTTGGTGGTCCTACCATCAACTGCACCCACATCTCAGATGCTCGCCTTGCTCTTTGGTCTGAAAAGTCAGCCATCAGCCAGCAGACGTTTGAACACCTGCGTCAGAAGGACCCCCTTCTGGTCAGTGTGACACGTAGCCATCGGCTCTTGTCACCTACTTGGCCGCAGAGGCTCCTGAAAGCGCCAGAGGTCTGCTCTCTGACTATCCAACTTGGAGCAAGACAGAACACACATACATTCAGCATCATACCACAGCTTGATCCACCTGCACTCATTGGAGCAGATCTGCTGGTTCGACTAGGTGCCCAGCTGGACACTTGCAATCAAGTCCTTTGGGCCCGGGCCACACCTTCCTCTGAGCCTCGCTCAGAAGGCCCTGAACACTTGCTGTCCGGTCAGACCATTCCACAGGCCTGCCGTGCAGTGGTTGAGGCCAGCACGGTTCTGCCCCCACAGGTCAAAGGAGTGCCTGTTCGTCTGACCCTGATGAAGCATCAGAAGCTGCCAGGCACCCAGGCCTTCTTCCAGCCATCACCACACTTCTTGGAGCTCAACTTAGCCGTCTGTGGCACGCCACTCTTGGAGATGAACAATCGTTCTGCGTACTTGTTGGTCGAAAATCCGACCCAGAGTCCTTTCCACATGCCGGCAGGAAAGCCCTTGGGCATGCTGATAGATAGCTCATTCCATGACTTTGAACTTTCAGTCCCCGTGATCGGACAACTTCCGTTGTTCTTGAACGACAGACAGGTTGGTGCAGACACATTCAGTACTTTCCCTTCACAAATGATTACCATCAAGCGGCATGAAGCCCTTCCTAAGGAACCCATTTGCAGTGCAACCTTAGATACTGACAGCGGTCAGTGTCTAACGGTTTTTGCAATAAATACTCAACCCTCTGAGTCACCGGTTGAAAGCCCGGAACACCAGAGACCCTCCTCCTCTGAACCTTATGACGGCTTCGAGGCCGAAGTCAGCCAGCAGCTTGACAAAGCGGATGCGCTGGAGTCAGAGGAGCAGAGAGCAGCGCTTAGAAGCCTGTTCTATGAGTTTCAGTCCATCTTATCCAGGGACTCCCTGGACTGTGGACTCACAAACCTGCACACGGTTCGCATTCCGACGAACCCGAATGCCCCTCCTACTTTTGTACGTCAGTACAAGATTCCCCTCGCTGCTTATGAGTCGATCCAGGAGATCCTCGATCAGCTGAAGGAGAAAAACATCATCAGAGAGTGTAACTCCACTTACAACTCTCCCATCTGGCCGGTTCTGAAACCGACTGGGAAATGGCGTCTCACCATAGACTATCGTGCACTGAACAAACAAGTACCTCTCTCCAGGTGGCCTATGATCCATTTAGATCAGGAGCAAGCCAGAGTCAGAGATGCTCGTTTCTTCTCTACGGTTGACGTAGCCAACGGCTTCTGGACCATGAAGGTTGAGCCGGCGGACCAGTATAAACTGGCTTTCTCCTTTGGAAATCGCCAATATACTTGGAACCGCTGCCCCTTTGGCTAATCTAACTCACCTGCCGAGTTCAACATCTTCCTCCACAAAGCCATGTCAGATGCTGCTTCCAGAGGGAACCTCATATATGTCGATGACATCTTGATGAGGAGTCGAACCTTCGAGGAGCACCTGGCCGAACTCCGTCACGTGCTGCAACAGCTCGCTGACGCCGGAGCTAAATTGGCGATTCTCAAGGGACAGTGGTGTCGAACCAAAGTGGAGTATGTTGGACTGCTGGTTGGCCCTAATGGAGTCGAGCCCCAAGCGGGACGCATTAGAGCCATTCAGGACATCAAAGCCCCAGCTAATCTGACTGAACTCAGGAGCTTCCTCGGAGTCTGCAACTACTCCAGACAGTTCATTGAGGAGTACGCTGAAACAGCGAGGCCCCTCACTGAGCTGCTTCGGAACGACACACCTTTCGTGTGGGACAGACCCCAAGAACTCTCCTTCCAGTTCCTAAAACAGAAGTTGGCGTCCGCACCCTGTCTGGCTTACCCAGACAAGGATAAAGAGTTCTACATAGAGGCTACTTTCTCCTCTCACTGCCTGAGCGCTGCTTTGAAGCAAAAACACGATAGGGACATGAGAGTTGTGGCATACGCCAGCAAGCCTCTGAGCAAGGTGGAACTCCAGTTCTCAGACTGCGAGAGAGCTCTCCTCTCTACAGTCTGGGCCGTCGAACACTTTCGTAGTTACATCGGTGGACAGAAAGTGATCATTGAAACGTGTCATCAGCCCGTCACCTTCCTAAACAGCCAGCGTCTGCGCGAAGGAAGAGTGTCAAACAGCCGCATTGCGACGTGGATGATGGTGCTCCAAGGATACAACATTGAGGTCAAGTATGGTCAGAACACCAAGCTAGCGCTAGGACAAGGGCTAGCAGGCTGCCAGCACTGTGACTCTGACTCCGTCAGGGGCCCCCTGGACACACCTGCCGCAGTCTACCCAACCGCATCCAATCATCGCTACTTTGATGAGAATGTTTGCCAAGGGCTTCCGAAGGTTTACACTGACGGATGCGCCTACCTTCACGAAGGCCAGCTCCGTGCTGGGGTTGGAGTCGTTTGGGTGGACTGTGACACTAAGCAACCAAATCACTACCGGTTGGGCCAAAAGTCTAGTCAGTACGCCGAAATTGCTGCAGTGTTGATAACCCTCCAGCAGGCGGCAGCCTTGGACATCACTCAAATCGTCCTTTGCTCAGATTCAAACTACGCTAGACACAGCTTCATCTCTCACTTCCCCATGTGGAAGGAGAACCACATGAAAAACGCCAGGAACAGAGACGTGAAACACTCGGAGTTATTCCTAGCGTGTGATCTGCTCACCACTGAGAAAGGCATAATGGTCTACTGGAAAAAGGTCAAAGGTCACTCCAGGACCATAGGTCCGGAGAAAGATGGTAATGACGAAGCTGACCGCCTTGCTAAGCTCGGTGCTGACCAGGGAACCTGTTGGGAATTCAAAGACGAGTGGCTTCCACCCAAGGCCGTTCACGAGGTCTGCGCGATTACTCGTCGACATGCTAAACAGGCAGACGAACCTCGGACCGTTGGGGTACCCGTGTTTCTAGGCAGACAACCACAGGACGCGGACCTAGTCACCATGCAGGAACAAGATCCTGACCTGAAGCTCATCCGCGAGCTTCTCCAAAAGGGACCGATGCCTGAACAACCGTCACCACCTACTGGCGCAAGTCGAGATTTGGTAACCCTGCATCGTCAACTCACGCATCTGAAACTACAAAACGATTTGTTAGTTTACATGCGTGACGACCACAGCCCGCCGCGCTGGGTTGTTCCACTCGACCACAGAGGAGTGATGCTTGCCTACGCCCACGACACTCCGGTTGGAGGTCACCGCAGAGCAAAAGCTACCCTCGCGTCACTGACAGAAGTAGCTTATTGGCCGTCGATGTCCAAGGACGTACACAGCTATGTCCAAGGCTGCCTCATCTGTGCCCAGTTTCAATCCTCCCAGCCGCTTGCTAGAGCACCACTGCAACGCAGGGGAATAACCTTCCCTTGGTCCCACCTGCAGATCGACTGGGTTGGACCGGTTCCCAAATCGGCAAGAGGAAACAAATATATGCTAACTGTAACTTGCAGTTTCACAAAGTGGGTTGAGTGCCTTCCAGCGCCAAACGATACAGCCGTCACAACCGCTGTACTGCTGATTAACCACGTTTTCAGTCGACGGGGACTTCCACTCTGCATTGACTCTGACCGGGGAACTCATTTCACATCCAGTGTAATGACGTCCCTGTTTGAACTTCTGGGAGTGGAAGTGAGATTCCACCTCCCCTATCACCCACAGTCATCCGGACAGGTCGAACGGATGAACCGCACGGTCGTCTCTATGCTCAAAAAGTATGTCTGCTCCACTGGGAAGGACTGGGACGTTAAGCTCCCTCTGGTCCTGATGGCCATACGGTCTACTCCCCAGCGATCCACGGGGGTTACGCCCTTTGAGATGATGACCGGCAGACTGATGACTCTACCACTGCACCTCCTGTATCACCCAGAGGATGTCAGTGTTGCCACTGCCTATACCGCTCATCAGTATGTGGCAGACTTGAAAACACACCTCAGAGCTACGTTCGCGCACGCTCAGAAGAAACTGGAGACCAACGTAGAAGGCGCTAAAGCCTACTACGACCAAAAGACAACCAGCCGCGAATACGAGGTGGGTGACAAAGTATTCTACTTTCGGTTCGCCCAACCGGCACGCAAAGCTAAGAAGTTCCTGCCCTGCTGGTCAGGACCATTTGAGATCGTGGCAAAACTCTCTCCAGTTGCATACAGGTTACGCATCACCAAAGCGAGACAGGAGCCTGTCTACAAATGGGTGCATGCAAACCAAATCAAACCCTACGTCAAACCATCCCCGCGGGTACAGAGACCAGACTCCCCGCAGGAGGTAGACGTAGTCGCTACATAGTTCTATGCATGGAAATGGAAAAGGGGGGAAAGTGCACGTTTAACCCACTAACATGTACTAACCGACAAAGAACCAAGCCGCCCCCCGCCGTCATTTTCACTAACCAAGAGAAACTCCTCCTAGAACGCTAACAGGAAGTACTTACTAAAACCTTACAGGGTACTCTTGTAACTGTCAACCTACATTCTGCTCTGATTAATGAATCTCTACGTGCAATCAAGACTTTGTCTGAAACCATACATCAGGATATTGTGTACACATGAGTGGTGAGAGATTTGATGCAGGACCTGCTCAGGGAAGTAAGTTCCACGCTGGACAGCTTGGTTGAAAGTCGTATTTCCCCGTACTTGGTACCACTGGACCTGCTCAAAGATAGCTTGACAGCTGCTACCCCTCTACTGTGCACCTTTCACAAATCCACCTAGCGTACAGCCTAAGTAGTGCAATGCCCATTCACGTTGGAAAAAATTAGAACTCGGTTTCCTGTTACATGTTCCCATAATTGTGACAACTCACATCTATAGGTTTAAGTCGATGCTGAACATTGGTATTTGAAAGGACGGTAGGCATTTCCACTTTGAACTAAAAACCTGGCACTCCATCACCTCAACCTCGAACAGCATGATTCGGAGATTGAGATCATGGACGCTTTCCAGGGTTATAACTTTACCATCGATTTAGAAATTGACCAACAATTACTGATTGAAGGAACCAAATTTGTTAAGTTCACACAAAACCCGCGTGAACTTACTTTGACGCCCAAGACGCTACATTGACACAGATTATACCACCTTAATCTGCACATTGGTCGCCCTGGGGATGGGATGGCTCATCACGGCCGTGATTGCTTATTCCGCCTACAGGCGTGTTAAGAAACTCCAAGATAAGAAGCACTTGCTCACCTACGGTGTGCCTCGTAACCGCGTTCGGGGAGACTCCAAGCGTGAATGTACCACACCTGTCTAAAGGGGGTGAGCAACATTTTCTTTATTATTCTGTAAACCTAAGAGTAGTTCTCATTTTAGTCTACCTCACATATTTATCTGAGTGTTGCAGTATGTCACATTCTTTATAAGCTACACACTGACTGTATGACCTAAGAATGTATTTTATGAGACCTCAAGGTTGCTATGAATTTTCTTGGATGTTATATGTTTTTTTTTTTTTTTGGGTTGTCTGTATTTTTGTTTCTTACTTGGTCACATATTAACTAGTGGTTATGTGCCGGCCCAGCTCAGTCTGTCAATGACTCTGTCTGACGCACCAGCACATTGTAGTACCTCTTAGTTTATGGTCCTTGTTTTAGCCCAAAGACTGTCCTGATCTGCCCTTTGGACCAAAAAGGGGGGAATCTTGGGACCACATAGGTCAATGCGCGTTTGCGAACTATGGACCTCGTACATCACCGCGTGATCCATAAACTGAACTGTATGGCCGGCGGTGAGATGCCTTTGTGTCCACTCGTGGAGTTAACCGCCCACCGACCTTCCTCCTTCTACACTACTACCTCTCGCATGGACGACATCATCATTGCGTACCACCTGCGTGAGTGGCTTCTTCTCGTTATGCGCGTTGGGGACTATCCCGTTTCCTATCCTCTTTGTGCCTGACCAGGATCAAAGACCATAGGCGCCAGGATCCAAGACAAAGACCAAAGACAAAGGCGTCCAAGGAGACCAACGTCCTAAGGGACAAACCCATCTGTGCTTCCGACAATCAAGTCGACCTACGTTCATGAGGAACAAACCCATCTGTGCTTCCGACGATCGAGCTTTGGGCGCGATCCCCGAAACCAAAAGGGGGAATGTTGAGGGTCTGACCTCATGAGGAAATTACTATGCAGTGATTTTCTCCAAAATGACTGTGCTTAAATTGCTCTGAAAAGCAAATAATCACATCAGCGCCAAGAAACTTCATTTCCCATGATGCTTTGCACACGGAAGCATTGTGATGACGTCACCGCCTAGTACCAGAAACACGTTCTGCGCATGTGCGGGAAGCCGTGGAGCTTTTCCCGCGAACTAAGACCATAAATCTTCAGCAGAGACAAAGAATCCTCGTTCTTTTGCCCAGGATACCTGGCGGTAAGGACACGCTTGTCAACGCTCCGACAAATTGAGCACGCGGAAGCTCTTAAGTGCCCAAGTTGAGCCCACGGAACTGCTGGAAACTAAACTGCAAGCCCATCAGATCTGCTCGTTTCTGCTCCCCTCCAGCTGATGTTTGAGGACACAGAACTGCGGAGGAAAGCAACAACTCCATCAAGCACGCTGTAAGTTATAACTCAGCACAGAAAGAAACTTTGCTGTCTCTGTCCAGCCCGTGGAGAAACACTCGTGAACGCCAAACAACGGAGAAAGCATCAAACCGACGGATGACGCCGAAAGCTGCGGAGAAACACGGAGAACCGTCAAATCAAAGAGGGAGGGACGCCTCGCTCTTCTGGTGATCAGCAACTCATCTCTTTCTCTCTCTCCTTCTTCTTCCGTTAACTCTATAGTCCAGAATAAGCAATAAAACCGCGCTATTGCTTAAAAAGTAGCTTCGTGTTTTCCTCTTTCGTCCCAAACACGTCCGTCGGGTCATTTTGAAAGAATAAACTGCTTATTGATCATTGTTTGGTATCTTAAAATGGTTTCTGTCATGGCCAGGCTGAAACTAAAAGATATTAATTTGTGATTAATCTTTTGTGTTGTTTCATGATCTTTTGAAATGTTTTGAGTGATTTAAGGTTAAGTTACTACTGATTCTAAGTGCTTTGGAAGTTAAAGTGCAAGTTGCCACCCACACTTTAGCCAGACAAAGGGGTCAGCCATCTTGTATTCAAGACTCCATTTTGAATCATACACACGCACACACACACACACACACACACACACACACACTACTCCTTTGTGAGAACAAAGGACCCCATTCATACATCCTCCATCACATGCAAACACATCCATCTTCAATCATATCACACGGTTATTATTCATCTCTTCCACTGTTTATTCATTTGACAAATTGTTAATTAAATGTTATAAAATTCAGATTTTTGTGTCCAGTAGCTTTGTTGTGTCGAAGAGAAGTCTCTGCTCCAAGGATTCTACGAACTTCAAGAAAGACTGATAAGAGTTTTGGATTCATTTCCCTTTCTAATTAAAGGGTGGTGCCCCGAAGATATCTAAGAATATCTTAATTAATTAATAAATCAGTAAATAGTTCCATATTTACAGAATTTATTGAAGAATCCAAAAGTAAGTTAAAGCTTACGAATTGTTCGCTCCTAATAACCCCAACAGTTATAATGGTTGTCTTCGTACAAAGGGGGTGTTGAATACTCCTTCGCGAGTAGTCTAGGAGGTGGTGTGATGGGACGTATCTCAGAGGCGTTATGTGAGCGTACCACCATGGCCTGAGCAACTGCGACTACTGAGAGTACACCCAGTACAGACAGCGAGATAATTTTTTTTCTTGGGTGTTGTACGTGTGGGTACAGCCGCTTTAATGGCAGTGAGAGCAAGTGGTCAAATGTATTTATAGGTCACTAGCAGAAACTAAGGCACGTGGTCAGAGTGTAATCGTAACCACCGTAGCTCTTGTCATAATTTAATATACATAGAAATCAGAAACGGGCATGTCAGGATAGACTTCGCGAGTGATAATGCGGCCAGTATCTGTGTGCGCTTGAGAGCACCTTGTTGTTCTACTGTGGTGCCCACGCCGCCGGGTCTGTAAATGTCATCGACCTTCTTTATATACGCATACGCTAAAGACCGTATATTCTCTATGGATTTGAACACGTCCTTTGTTTCGCGTAACGCTTGAGCTGTCTCGAGCGTGATGTTGTGAGTGTACGCCAGTGTTTCGCGTGCACCGCGGTACGAAAGGGCGTGCGCTACAACTATTAACCTTGGTTTGGGAGTGTGGCGAAACCCTCGCTCCGCTGTAATGGGCAGATGCAATGTTATCACCTGGTACGTTTCGTTAGTCGGGTCGTAACACACCGGTCCGTGACACGGACCGTCACATTGTATGGGGCACAGTAAGGACAACACGCCGCCGACCGTGACTTCGCACTCGACCGCGGTGGTGTTCTCGATTTGCAAAGGATCACATACGCCTCTCCAGTCGCAATGAGGCACATTGTAGTCGACGCGACCGTCGGTCACTATAGCTTTCGTCAGCCAACACACTCGATTGCCCTTCGAAACATCGGCGATCAACGTGAGCGTAGAGGTCGCCGTTGCTTTACTGTACGCCAGGATATCCGTGTGTGAGTGCACGCTCGACGTCGATTGACAACCGGTCATGTCAGACCTGATCAGACCTTCCGATCACATGACCATTAGTTGTTGTGCGGCCGAGAGTATCGCGATCATACCGTTGAGATGTGTAGAAAGCGCGTACACCTCAGCCTTCCACGTTTCCAAAGTTTCCAGCAGTCTAGAGGGACTTGTCTTAGCGCGCACGGCTGTGCTGAATTTGCATTGGGTAGACACAACGGCTTTGACCTCGCTTAGGATCTTGTGGGCTCATGTACTCGTGGTGGGCCAAGACGTGTATAGTCGAGCGCGGTGACGCCCCGAACACTTGACCCGGTTTTGTTGTGGCGATATGCGTGTCCAGTAACGCGGCAAAGTCCGCGTGTCTAGCGTGTATTGATTTTACAGCTCGCTCACACCCCAACAGTACGGTCCGTAGAAGTTCGTTCACTTGTTTCCATGCGCTCGTGGAACACAGGACATCGCAACCTCTGTGATACTCAAGTAAAGCGTCACACACCAGCTGCTTGCACGTTGGAAATACAATCGGTAGTAACTTCTTACTCCACTCTATGTTGAACTCGTATAGTATGTATATGGGCGGTTGCGGCGGTTTGCGCATTTTCTATCTACCCTCCGCTAATATGACTCTGTGGTCTGTCTCCTGAGATGGTGCGGTTGGAACTTGCGAGAGTGCACTATCGACGGTCGGCGTTTCCATTTCGTCAACTGTGCCATTTTCAGCCGCTGGCAAACGGCCGTCGACGGTCGATGCGAGACACCAACATAACGTTAGACCGCGACCCTCATGCCAGTTTTCTGTAGTACTGGTTGTAGTTTCTGGTGCACACTCGATACGCCATTACGATCACAATTACGTTGATTAATAAATCCAGTGTTGTAGCGACTGCAGCCAGCGCCGTCGCGCAACTCGTGTCAGTGTTATCTCTCTATACTTTCATTCGTATCCAAGCGTATGCAGAATCTACGGATCTGGTGAAGTTGCTTGTCACTAGCTTGCGCACGTTTGATATGGCACGTTGCGCGAGACTCACACAACCTGCAGTGGCGACCGTCGCGTCAGTGCAAAGTTTTTCCGATATATCGCTCGCAACATCGTTTGTCATTTGCTGTACACTGCTCACACTGGCCGCGAGGTCGCGGAGAGGGTCTTCATTACGAGTTGTGTAATATCCGCTGACTTGCCGATTCAATTCTGGTGGCGCTGACCCAAACGAGAACGCTTTGAAGGCGCATGTCGTGGTAACTCTGGTAGCGCCGTGGTTGACGAGGACGATCATCTTTAGCAATAGTTCATCTCGAAGCACAACGATGGTGAGGGCGATGGGTTGGCCGGTTCCGCCTTCAGGCCACTCGGTTGCCGCTAGATTGCCCAATGCCACACACGCAGATGAACCCTGTACACACTCAATGACCCGTGTGCGATCGTTGATTTCTGCTAGTACGTTTGCTAGTTCTACGTGCTTCCACGGATCGGGCGTGGGCACGCGCTTGTTTTAGAGGCGTTTTCGCGCAGCCTCTACCCTGCACGACCGCTCGTGGCCGCACTAGCTATATTAATCTTTATTTGTTTAACACACACACACACACACATACACACACACACACACACACACACACACACACACACACACACACACACACACACACACACACACAAACACACACACACACACACACACACACACACACACAGGCCCTTGCGTGCAAACCCCGGTCAGGCCTGCAGTGTACACATCAGAGACATGATGTTCTTTCACAGAACTGAGGTTGTTCATTACTAAATGACTTTTACAGGAATATTGTTATTATACTATTCAACAGGTTGATCATAATAATGTGTATTAAACCCACAACCTAGCACTGAGGACAGAGGGACTTTATTTAAATTAGTACTTAATGGAAACGATACATAATGATACATAAGAGGCATGTCATACATTCAGCCTAGGAATAGTAGCATTGTGCACTATTAAAAATATACACATCAATTGCTCGAATCCCATTGTTGCAAAGTAAAACTCTAATAAAACTCTAGTCTGACATCAACAGAGAAGACTTAGTGTATGTACTACAAATACAGCATTAGGATTTCGAGTGGACCGTGCACCTTGTGAACCATCAGAGGCTTATGACACAACATATCTTCCAGTTGCTATTAGACAAGTTATAATTCTCGACCATTTTTCGGAACTGGTTTCTTGGGTCCGTGAGTAAATGCCAAATGAGATGATAGTCCTTAAGTAAGTTCCTGGCGATCCCACGTCACGCTCTTGCCCATCAGCCGGTGAACGCTGAGACGGAACTCGATGAGAGCGATGTATTTTTTAAGTGCTCCGAATGTACTTCTAACAAGCGTGCGATTCACTTCGTGAGTAAACCGCAGCTGCAGCTGATTCAAACAGTCAAGCCAACTTTCTACATCACAACATGCGTTTTGTAGTTAGTCGAGTTACCTTTTGTGTGGCGCATGCACGGGTTGTTAGCGTCCAGCTCCCAGCTTAGAGAGTCCTGTATTGACACAGACGTCAATACATCTCGATGTCATGCAACACACAAAGTCTGTCGCATACATGTGGGTTAACACATGTACGATACCTTTTGTGTGGCGCATGCACGGGTCGTTAGCGTCCAGCTCCCGGCTTATAGAGAGTCCTGTATTGACACAGACGTCAATACATCTCGATGTCATGCAACACACAAAGTCTGTCGCATACAGGTGGGTTAACACACATGTACGATGTTTGCGATGGCACGCCCGTTTACAATGGGACACGACGATGATCATTGTTAACCAAATTCTTGTTTCTCATGACAGGTGGTAGCGTTGTCTCCTGCACCTGGTCTTCGTGCACAGAGGGTGTTGTAATGTGCTCGTCATAGTCGCGATCGTTGTCACTCGAATCCGTTGTTCTCACGACAGGTGGTAGCGTTGTCTCCTGCATGTTGTCTTCGCGTGCGGCAAGCGTTGTGCTGTGCTCGTTATAATGGTTGTCTTCGTACAAAGGGGGTGTTGAATACTCTTATGCGAGTAGTGTAGGAGGTGGTGTGATGGGACGTATCTCAGAGGCGTTATGTGAGCGTACCACCATGGCCTGAGCAACTGCGACTACTGAGAGTACACCCAGTACAGACAGCGAGATCTTTTTTTTTCTTGGATGTTGTACGTGTGGGTACAGCCGCTTTAATGGCAGTGAGAGCAAGTGGGCAAATGTATTTATAGGTCACTAGCAGAAACTAAGACACGTGGTCAGAGTGTAATCGTAACCACCATAGCTCTTGTCATAATTTAATATACATAGAAATCAGAAACGGGCATGTCAGGATAGACATCGCGAGTGATAATGCGGCCAGTATCTGTGTGCGCTTGAGAGCACCTTGTTGTTCTACTGTGGTGCCCATGCCACCGGGTCTGTAAATGTCATCGACCTTCTTTATATACGCATACGCTAAAGACCGTATATTCTCTATGGATTTGAACACGTCCTTTGTTTCGCTTAATGCTTGAGCTGTCTCGAGCGTGATGTTGTGAGTGTACGCCAGTGTTTCACGTGCACCGAGGTCCGAAAGGGCGTGCGCTACAACTATTAACCTTGGTTTGGGAGTGTGGCGAAACGCTCGCTCCGCTGTAATGGGCGGATGCAATGTTATCACCTGGTACGTTTCGTTAGTCGGGTCGTAACACACCGGTCCGTCACATGGACCGTCACATTGTATGGGGCACAGTAAGGACAACACGCCGCCGACCGTGACTTTGCACTCGACCGCAGTGGTGTTATCGATTTGCAAAGGATCACATACGCCTCTCCAGTCGCAATGAGGCACATTGTAGTCGACGTGACCGTCGGTCACCATAGCTTTCGTCAGCCAACACACTCGATTGCCCTTCGAAACATCGGCGATCAACGTGAGCGTAGAGGTCGCCGTCGCTTTACTGTACGCCAGGATATCCGTGTGTGAGTGCACGCTTGACGTCGATTGACAACCGGTCATGTCAGACCTGATCAGACCTTACGAACACATGACCATTAGTTGTTGTGCGGCTGAGAGTATCGCGATCATACCGTTGAGATGTGTAGAAAGCGCGTACATGCCAGCCTTCCACTTTTCCAAAGTTTCCAGCAGTCTAGAGGGACTTGTCTTAGCGCGCACGGCTGTGCTGAATTTGCGTTGGGTAGACACAACGGCTTCAACCTCGCTTAGGATCTGTGGGCTCATGTACTCGTGGTAGGCCAAGACGTGTATAGTCGAGCGCGGTGACGCCCCGAACACTTGACCCGGTTTTGTTGTGGCGATATGCGTGTCCAGTAACGCGGCAAAGTCCGCGTGTCTAGCGTGTATTGATTTTACAGCTCGCTCATACCCTAACAGTACGGTCCGTAGAAGTTTGTTCACTTGTTTCCATGCGCTCGTGGAACACAGGACATCGCAACCTCTGTGATACTCAAGTAAAGCGTCACACACCAGCTGCTTGCACGTTGGAAATACAGTCGGTAGTAACTTCTTACTCCACTCTATGTTGAACTCGTATAGTATGTATATGGGCGGTTGCGGCGGTTTGCGCATTTTCTATCTACCCTCCGCTAATATGACTCTGTGGTCTGTCTCCTGAGATGGTGCAGTTGGAACTTGCGAGAGTGCACTATCGACGGTCGGCGTTTCCATTTCGTCAACTGTGCCATTTTCAGCCACTGGCAAACGGCCGTCGACGGTCGATGCGAGACACCAACATAACGTTAGACCGCGACCCTCATGCCAGTTTTCTGTAGTACTGGTTGTAGTTTCTGGTGCACACTCGAAACGCCATTACGATCACAATTACGTTTATTAATAAATCCAGTGTTGTAGCGACTGCAGCCAGCGCCATCGCGCAACTCGTGTCGGTGTTATCTCTCGATACTTTCATTCGTATCTGAGCGTATGCAGAATCTACGGATCTGGTGAAGTTGCTTGTCACTAGCTTGCGCACGTTTGATATGGCACTTTGCGCGAGACTCACACAACCTGCAGTGGCGTCCGTCGCGTCAGTGCAAAGTTTTTCCGATATATCGCTCGCAACATCGTTTGTCATTTGCTGTACACTGCGCACACTGGCCGTGAGGTCGCGGAGAGGGTCTTCGTTACGAGCTACTCTGGTAGCGCCGTGGTTGATGAGGATGATCATCTTTAGCAATAGTTCATCTCGAAGCGCAACGATGGTGAGGGCGACAGGTTGGCCGCTTCCGCCTTCAGGCCACTTGGTTGCCGCTAGATTGCCCAATGCCACACACGCAGACGAACCCTGTACACACTCAATGACCCGTGTGCGATCGTTGATTTCTGCTAGTACGTTTGCTAGGTCTACGTGCTTCCACGGATCGGGCGTGGGCACGCGCTTGTTTTTAGAGGCTTTCTCGCGCAGCCTCTACCCTGCACGACCACTAGTGGCCGCACTAGCTATATTTATCTTTATTTGTTTCACACACACACACACACACACACACACACACACACACACACACACACACACACACACACACACACACACACACATACACACACACACACACACACACACACAGGCCCTTGCGTGCAAACCCCGGTCAGGCCTGCAGTGTACACATCAGAGACATGATGTTCTTTCACAGAACTGAGGTTGTTCATTACTAAATGACTTTTACAGGAATATTGTTATTATACTGTTCAACAGGTTGATCATAATAATGTGTATTAAACCCACAACCTAGCACTGAGGACAGAGGGACCTTATTTAAATTAGTACTTAATGGAAACGATACATAATGATACATAAGAGACATGTCATACATTCAGCCTAGGAATAGTAGCATTGTGCACTATTAAAAATATACACATCAATTGCTCGAATCCCATTGTTGCAAAGTAAAACTCTAATAAAACTCTAGTCTGACATCAAGAGAGAAGACTTAGTGTATGTACTACAAATACAGCATTAGGATTTCGAGTGGACCGTGCACCTTGCGAACCATCAGAGGCTTATGACGCAATATATCTTCCAGTTGCTATTAGACAACTTATCACAATTACGTTGATTAATAAATCCAGTGTTGTAGCGACTGCAGCCAGCGCCGTCGCGCAACTCGTGTCGGTGTTATCTCTCGATACTTTCATTCGTATCCGAGCGTATGCAGAATCTACGGATCTGGTGAAGTTGCTTGTCACTAGCTTGCGCACATTTGATATGGCACTTTGCGCGTGACTCACACAACCTGCAGTGGCGACCGTCGCATCAGTGCAAAGTTTTTCCGATAAATCGCTCGCAACATTGTTTGTCATTTGCTGTACACTGCGCACACTGGCCGCGAGGTCGCGGAGAGGGTCTTCGTTACGAGTTGTGTAATATCCGCTGACTTGCCGATTCAATTCTGGTGGCGCTGACCCAAACGAGAACGCTTTGAAGGCGCATGTCGTGGTAACTCTGGTAGCACCGTGGTTGACGAGGACGATCATCTTTAGCAATAGTTCATCTCGAAGCGCAACGATGGTGAGGGCGACGGGTTGGCCGGTTCCGCCTTCAGGCCACTCGGTTGCCGCTAGATTGCCCAATGCCACACACGCAGACGAACCCTGTACACACTCAATGACCTGTGTGCGATCGTTGATTTCTGCTAGTACGTTTGCTAGTTCTACGTGCTTCCACGGATCTGGCGTGGGCACGCGCTTGTTTTAGAGGCGTTTTCGCGCAGCCTCTACCCTGCACGACCGCTCGTGGCCGCACTAGCTATATTTATCTTTATTTGTTTCACACACACACACACACACACACACACACACACACACACACACACACACACACACACACACACACACACACACACACACACACACACACACACACACACACACAGGCCCTTGCGTGCAAACCCCGGTCAGGCCTGCAGTGTACACATCAGAGACATGATGTTCTTTCACAGAACTGAGGTTGTTCATTACTAAATGACTTTTACAGGAATATTGTTATTATACTATTCAACAGGTTGATCATAATAATGTGTATTAAACCCACAACCTAGCCCTGAGGACAGAGGGACTTTATTTAAATTAGTACTTAATGGAAACGATACATAATGATACATAAGAGCCATGTCATACATTCAGCCTAGGAATAGTAGCATTGTGCACTATTAAAAATATACACATCAATTGCTCGAATCCCATTGTTGCAAAGTAAAACTCTAATAAAACTCTAGTCTGACATCAACAGAGAAGACTTAGTGTATGTACTACAAATACAGCATTAGGATTTCGAGTGGACCGTGCACCTTGTGAACCATCAGAGGCTTATGACGCAAAATATCTTCCAGTTGCTATTAGACAAGTTATAATTATCGACCATTTTTCGGAACTGGTTTCTTGGGTCCGTGAGTAAATGCCAAATGAGATGATAGTCCTTAAGTAAGTTCCTGGCGATCCCATGTCACGCTCTTGCCCATCAGCCGGTGAACGCTGAGACGGAACTCGATGAGAGCGATGTATTTTTTAAGTGCTCTGAATGTACTTCTAACAAGCGTGCGATTCACTTCGTGAGTAAACCGCAGCTGCAGCTGATTCAAACAGTCGAGCCAACTTTCTACATCACAATATTTGTTTTGTAGTTAGTCAAGTTACCTTTTGTGTGGCGCATGCACGGGTCGTTAGCATCCAGCTCCCAGTTTAGAGTCCTGCGCGACGGCGCTGGCTGCAGTCGCTACAACACTGGATTTATTAATCAACGTAATTGTGATAACTTGTCTAATAGCAACTGGAAGATATAATGCGTCATAAGCCTCTGATGGTTCACAAGGTGCACGGTCCACTCGAAATCCTAATGCTGTATTTGTAGTACATACACTAAGTCTTCTCTGTTGATGTCAGACTAGAGTTTTATTAGAGTTTTACTTTGCAACAATGGGATTCGAGCAATTGATGTGTATATTTTTAATAGTGCACAATGCTACTATTCCTAGGCTGAATGTATGACATGGCTCTTATGTATCATTATGTATCGTTTCCATTAAGTACTAATTTAAATAAGGTCCCTCTGTCCTCAGTGCTAGGTTGTGGGTTTAATACACATTATTATGATCAACCTGTTGAATAGTATAATAACAATATTCCTGTAAAAGTCATTTAGTAATGAACAACCTCAGTTCTGTGAAAGAACATCATGTCTCTGATGTGTACACTGCAGGCCTGACCGGGGTTTGCACGCAAGGGCCTGTGTGTGTTGTGTGTGTGTGTGTGTGTGTGTGTGTGTGTGTGTGTGTGTGTGTGTGTGTGTGTGTGTGTGTGTGTGTGTGTGTGTGTGTGTGTGTGTGTGTGTGAAACAAATAAAGATAAATATAGCTAGTGCGGCCACTAGCGGTCGTGCAGGGTAGAGTCTGCGCGAGAAAGCCTCTAAAAACAAGCGCGTGCCCACGCCCGATCCGTGGAAGCACGTAGACCTAGCAAACATACTAGCAGAAATCAACGATCGCACATGGGTCATTGAGTGTGTACAGGGTTTGTCTGCGTGTGTGGCATTGGGCAATCTAGCGGCAACCGAGTGGCCTGAAGGCGGAACCGGCCAACCCGTCGCCCTCACCATCGTTGCGCTTCGAGATGAACTATTGCTAAAGATGATCATCCTCATCAACCACGGCGCTTCCAGAGTAGCTCGTAACGAAGACCTTCTCCGCGACCTCGCGGCCAGTGTGCGCAGTGTACAGCAAATGACAAACGATGTTGCGAGCGATATATCGGAAAAACTTTGCACTGACGCGACGGTCGCCACTGCAGTTTGTGTGAGTCTCGCGCAAAGTGCCATATCAAACTGTCATGGTTCTGCTGTCTTCTGCTGTGTGTTGTCATTCATTGTTTGCAGGTGAGTGTGTTGGGGAGCTGCAGCTGAAGCCAATTAACTCCAGCTTGGCCAGAGGATTTAAGGAACAGCGCTCCCACACCTCAACGCTGGCTGATACTCAATTGTTGGGTAAATCCTGTCCTGAATCAGAGAGACCTGAAAACTAGTTTGTCTGTTCAACCTGATCTGCGTCTTTGTCTGCCCCCAGTCCTGGATACTCTCCGCCTGCCTGAGGTGTGTGTTTTTATCTCGACACTGTTCGATTCCCTGGCCTCCGCTCTCCACCGCTCACCTGCCTTTCTGGATCTAATCGTTCTCCTGCGACAACCTCCACCCCTGCATCAGCCTGACTTGCCTCTCCCTCCAGCTCGTACCCTGCTCAACTCAGTAAGACCGTTCCTCTTATCTTATACTTTCCTGGTTCTCGGTTTCTGCCACTCACACCATTGTGTTTTTCTTATAGTCGGATTCGTCCCGTTTCCCTGTCCTTGTGGATCTGCGCCCTTATTTATTATTCTTTGGTTTCTTTGTTTTTCTTAATAATAAAGACTTTTATATCATCACTCACCTTATCCGTGTGTGATTCTCTCATGTGGGTTAAGAGACTTCAGCCCACCATGACAGAATCAGCCAGCCAAAGAACTCCCGATCCCATGAGTGAATCACTTCTTCCGACGTTAGTATCCACGTTAACCCAACATGAAAAGTCCATACAGTCTGTGATCGAACAGTTGAATCTCACTAATCAACGGTTAATTCACCTCGACACCGAAAACCGGCAGCTGCGGGCTCAACTCGGCGCAGCAGCCTCATCCATTTCCTCCCCTCCACCTGCGCCGCCTCTTCCGGTTCCGCCGGCACCAGGTCATTTCCGGGTTGCCGATTCGCCCACACCAGACACCTTCTCAGGTGAGCCTGGCAGATGTCGTAGTTTCCTTTTGCTATGTGATTTGGTGTTTAAACGATCTCCTGACACGTTTTCCAGCGATCCTATAAAGATTTCGTTTATTGTGGGATTGTTACGTGGGAAAGCGTTATTGTGGGCTGAGGCTAGAAGTCGCCAGCCTGGTTTTCTACTCGGTCCTCTCCATGAATTTCTGTCAGAATTTTCTCAGATATTTGATACACCCGACAACCCTGCGGAAATAGCAAGAAAAATCTGGAGTCTACGCCAGGGGAGATTAACAGTATTAGATTTCGCCATAGAATTTAGGACCTTAGCTTCCATATCTACACTAGATGACGCGTCACTCCGAGCTGCTTTTTCTCAGTCCCTATCTGATGATCTTCAGGATCAGTTAGACTTCTGTCCAGATTCTGAGAACCTGGAAAGTCTCATCTCCTTGGCCTCACGCATTGAGAGACGTCTCAAGGACAGACGTAGGGTTTCACGGCATCTACCTTCCCTCTCCGCCCCTGAAATGTCCTCCCGCACCCCGGTAGCGCTAGTGTCGCAACCTGAACCTATGCAGCTGGGAAGGGCTCAACTTACTCCTGAGGAGAAACTGAGGCGGAGGACGGCTGGCCTTTGTCTCTACTGTGGTCAAGCGGGTCACATGATTTCACACTGCCCTGTCTGGCCAAAAGATCGCACCCACCAGTAGGTCCAGGGTTACTGGTGGGTGGCACCACAAATCCAAGATCCCTGTGTTCCGTGAACTGTTTGGTCTCATTTAATAATCAAACCTTTTCTGCAGACGCCCTGGTGGACTCCGGTTGCGAGCGCAATATTCTGGATCTGGCTGTGGTTCAACAGCTGGAGATCCCCACGGTACGTCTCACCACACCCCTTCGTGCGTCCTCCCTGGACGGCTGTTCTCTGACCACCATAACCCACCAGACGGTTCCCGTTAACCTAAGGGTATCCGGAAATCACCATGAGGTACTCTCCTTTTTTGTTTTTCCTTCCCCACAATCACCTGTTGTTTTGGGACACGAATGGCTAAAAAAGCACAACCCGCAGATCGACTGGAGAACAGGGAGCATCAGTAACTGGAGCTGTTTTTGTTTGTCTAACTGTTTATCATCCGCATCGATTCCTATACTCAACCCCAAGGCCAAGATCCCAGAGCCTCTCGACTTGTCGAGAGTTCCCACTGAATGCCATGACCTCCAGCAGGTCTTCAGCAAGGATAATGCCTCTACGCTACCACCCCACAGACCTTTCGACATGTGCATAGATCTCCTCCCAAACGCAAGATTACCCACCAGCAGGTTGTATAAACTTTCTAGACCTGAACACGAATCCATGAAACAGTACATCTCTGAATCTCTTGCAGCAGGCATAATAAGACCCTCCAATTCTCCACTGGGAGCTGGTTTCTTTTTCGTGTCTAAAAAAGACGGCTCTCTACGTCCTTGCATCGACTACCGGGAACTAAACCAGATAACTGTCAAGAACAAATACCCTCTTCCCTTGCTCTCATCTACATTCGACCCAGTCAACGACGCTTCCATATTTACCAAACTCGACCTCCGTAATGCATATCATTTGGTCCGCATCAGAGAGGGAGATGAATGGAAGACAGCCTTTAAGACCCCTCTCGGACATTTTGAATATCTTGTCATGCCTTTTGGTCTTACAAATGCACCCGCGGTCTTTCAGTCTCTAATCAACTCTGTCCTCAATGATTTCATCAACAAATTTGTCACAGTTTATCTCGACGACATCCTCATTTTCTCCAGATCACCATCCGAACACCGTCTACATGTCCGTGCAGTTCTCCAACGTCTCCTAGAGAACCGTCTGTTCTTTAAGGCAGAAAAATGTGAATTCCACTCCTCATCTGTCAAGTTCCTCGGTTTTGTTCTAGAGAGCGGAAGGCTGAAGGCAGATCCAGACAAGATCAGAGCTGTGGAGGAGTGGCCCTCACCAACGATCAGAAGACAGCTGCAACGATTCTTGGGGTTTGCTAATTTCTATCGTAGGTTCATTAAAGACTACAGTTCCATAGCCACCCCTCTCACTCAACTAACTTCTGTTAACAAACCTTTTTCCTGGACCCCTGAGGCAGAAGAAGCATTTCTCACCTTAAAGAACCGTTTCACTCAGGCACCCATCCTCACCCGACCAGATCCGCTCCGGCAATTCACCCTGGAGGTGGATGCGTCTGACACCGGTGCTGGTGCTGTATTATCCCAGGTCTCCTCAGTTGATAATACCCTGCACCCGTGTGCCTTTTTCTCTCGTCGTCTGTCCCCAGCCGAACAGAATTACGACGTTGGAGACCGGGAACTGTTGGCCATAAAACTGGCACTGGAGGAGTGGCGTCACTGGCTTGAGGGGGCGGAACATCACATCCAGATCTTGACGGACCATAAGAACCTAGCGTATCTGAGGGAGGCCAAGAGGCTTAATCCCCGCCAGTCCCGCTGGTCTTTATTCTTCTCCCGATTTAACTACCTCATCTCTTACAGACCCGGAACTTAGAACACCAAACCTGACGCCCTATCCCGCCTTTACGCCCCGGACAAGGAGGTCGAACCCACCACTATCCTTCCTCCTTCCTGTGTCCTCGGATCTATCACCTGGGATATTTCCACCAAGGTCTTGGAGGCTCAGCAGACGGATCCCGACCCAGGTACGGGGCCCCCTAACAGAACCTATGTCCCCTCCTCTGTTCGCAGTGCCGTAATCAAGTGGGCTCACACCTCCAGGTTCTCCATCCATCCCGGCGTAGGTAGAACGCTGGCCCTCATCCGTCGGACGTTCTGGTGGCCCACGCTCTACAGGGACACCAAGGAATACATAAGCGCATGTCAGGTTTGTGCCCGAAATAAGTCCAGCAACCAGCCACCTCAAGGTCTCCTGTGTCCCCTGTCTATTCCTTCACGCCCCTGGTCCCACATCGCATTGGATTTTGTCTCTAGTTTACCGGTCTCCAAAGGTTTTGACACCATACTAACCATTGTCGATCGCTTCTCCAAGTCCTGTCATCTAGTTCCCCTTAAACATCTCCCAACCTCTGCAGAGATGGCCATTCTCCTCGTCACTCAGGTTTTCCGCCTACATGGAATCCCCTCAGAGATCCTCTCAGACCGAGGCCCTCAATTTGTGTCACGAGTGTGGAAGGAATTTGCCAACCATCTGGGTGCTCGAACCGCTCTGAGCTCTGGCTTCCATCCCCAAACCAATGGCCAGTGCGAGCGGATGAACCAGGAGCTGGAGGCCATTCTGAGATGTGTCTGCTCTAAAGATCCATCTGGATGGAGTGACCAGATTGCGTGGATAGAGTACGCTCACAACTCACACATTTCCTCCACCACAGGCCAATCCCCATTCAAGATCTCTCTGGGTTATCAGCCACCTCTGTTTCCCTCCGACTCCGATCCTCCGACCTCAGCTCTCCAGTTCATCCGCCGCGCTAGACGCACCTGGACCCAGACCAAGGCCGCACTCCAACGGACCGCCGACCGCAACCGCCGGCTGGCTGACCGGCGCCGCCGTCCAGCCCCTGCATACGCTCCTGGCCAGCGGGTCTGGTTGTCCACCCGGGACATCAAACTGAAGGATGCTAATAAGAAATTCTACCCCCGGTTCATCGGCCCCTACGCCATAGCTGAGGTCCTCAGCCCAGTTTCTGTGCGTCTGTCCCTGCCTTCCTCCATGAGGGTCCATCCGGTGTTCCACGTCTCATTGGTCAAGCCCTTCGTGTCCAGCCCTCTGTGCCCTCCTACTGAGCCTCCTCCTCCTGTCCGGCTTGCTGACGGCGGTCTCGGCTACCGGGTGCGGCGCATCCTGGGTGTTCGTCCCCGGGGTCGTGGTCGCCAATTCCTGGTGGATTGGGAGGGGTACGGTCCGGAGAATCGTCAGTGGATTCCCTCCTCCTGGATTGATGACGTCTCGCTCATCAGGGATTTTGAGTCCTCCTCCTCCTCCTCCTCCTTCTCCTCCTCGGCTGGGCCGCCGGGTGGCGTCCCTTGAGGGGGGGGGTATTGTCATGGTTCTGCTGTCTTCTGCTGTGTGTTGTCATTCATTGTTTGCAGGTGAGTGTGTTGGGGAGCTGCAGCTGAAGCCAATTAACTCCAGCTTGGCCAGAGGATTTAAGGAACAGCACTCCCACACCTCAACGCTGGCTGATACTCAATTGTTGGGTAAATCCTGTCCTGAATCAGAGAGACCTGAAAACTAGTTTGTCTGTTCAACCTGATCTGCGTTTTTGTCTGCCCCCAGTCCTGGATACTCTCCGCCTGCCTGAGGTGTGTGTTTTTATCTCGACGCTGTTCGATTCCCTGGCCTCCGCTCTCCACCGCTCACCTGCCTTTCTGGATCTAATCGTTCTCCTGCGACAACCTCCACCACTGCATCAGCCTGACTTGCCTCTCCCTCCAGCTCGTACCCTGCTCAACTCAGTAAGACCGTTCCTCTTATCTTATACTTTCCTGGTTCTCGGTTTCTGCCACTCACACCATTGTGTTTTTCTTATAGTCGGATTCGTCCCGTTTCCCTGTCCTTGTGGATCTGCTCCCTTATTTATTATTCTTTGGTTTCTTTGTTTTTCTTAATAATAAAGACTTTTATATCATCACTCACCTTATCCGTGTGTGATTCTCTCATGTGGGTTAAGAGACTTCAGCCCACCATGACACAAACGTGCGCAAGCTAGTGACAAGCAACTTCACCAGATCCGTAGATTCTGCATACGCTCGGATACGGATGAAAGTATCGAGAGATAACACCGACACGAGTTGCGCGACGGCGCTGGCTGCAGTCGCTACAACACTGGATTTATTAATCAACGTAATTGTGATCGTAATGGCGTTTCGAGTGTGCACCAGAAACTACAACCAGTACTACAGAAAACTGGCATGAGGGTCGCGGTCTAACGTTATGTTGGTGTCTCGCATCGACCGTCGACGGCCGTTTGCCAGCGGCTGAAAATGGCACAGTTGACGAAATGGAAACGCCGACCGTCGATAGTGCACTCTCGCAAGTTCCAACCGCACCATCTCAGGAGACAGACCACAGAGTCATATTAGCGGAGGGTAGATAGAAAATGCGCAAACCGCCGCAACCGCCCATATACATACTATACGAGTTCAACATAGAGTGGAGTAAGAAGTTACTACCGATTGTATTTCCAACGTGCAAGCAGCTGGTGTGTGACGCTTTACTTGAGTATCACAGAGGTTGCGATGTCCTGTGTTCCACGAGCACATGGAAACAAGTGAACGAACTTCTACGGACCGTACTGTTGGGGTATGAGCGAGCTGTAAAATCAATACACGCTAGACACGCGGACTTTGCCGCGTTACTGGACACGCATATCGCCACAACAAAACCGGGTCAAGTGTTCGGGGCGTCACCGCGCTCGACTATACACGTCTTGGCCTACCACGAGTACATGAGCCCACAGATCCTAAGCGAGGTCGAAGCCGTTGTGTCTACCCAACGCAAATTCAGCACAGCCGTGCGCGCTAAGACAATTCCCTCTAGACTGCTGGAAACTTTGGAAACGTGGAAGGCTGGCGTGTACGCGCTTTCTACACATCTCAACGGTATGATCGCGATACTCTCGGCCGCACAACTAATGGTCATGTGTTCGGAAGGTCTGATCAGGTCTGACATGACCGGTTGTCAATCGACGTCGAGCGTGCACTCACACACGGATATCCTGGCGTACAGTAAAGCGACGGCGACCTCTACGCTCACATTGATCGCCGATGTTTCGAAGGGCAATCGAGTGTGTTGGCTGACGAAAGCTATGGTGACCGACGGTCGCGTCGACTACAATGTGCCTCATTGCGACTGGAGAGGCGTATGTGATCCTTTGCAAATGGCGAATGTGATCCTTTGCAAATCGATAACACCACCGCGGTCGAGTGCGAAGTCACGGTCGGCGGCGTGTTGTCCTTACTGTGCCCCATACAATGTGACGGTCCGTGTCACGGACCGGTGTGTTACGACCCGACTAACGAAACGTACCAGGTGATAAGATTGCATCCGCCCATTACAGCAGAGCGAGCGTTTCGCCACACTCCCAAACCAAGGTTAATAGTTGTAGCGCACGCCCTTTCGGACCTCGGTGCACGTGAAACACTGGCGTACACTCACAACATCACGCTCGAGACAGCTCAAGCATTACGCGAAACAAAGGACGTGTTCAAATCCATAGAGAATATACGGTCTTTAGCGTATGCGTATATAAAGAAGGTCGATGACATTTACAGACCCGGCGGCGTGGGCACCACAGTAGAACAACAAGGTGCTCTCAAGCGCACACAGATACTGGCCGCATTATCACTCGCGATGTCTATCCTGACATGCCCGTTTCTGATTTCTATGTATATTAAATTATGACAAGAGCTACGGTGGTTACGATTACACTCTGACCACGTGCCTTAGTTTCTGCTAGTGACCTATAAATACATTTGCCCACTTGCTCTCACTGCCATTAAAGCGGCTGTAGCCACACGTACAACATCCAAGAAAAAAAAATCTCGCTGTCTGTACTGGGTGTACTCTCAGTAGTCGCAGTTGCTCAGGCCATGGTGGTACGCTCACATAACGCCTCTGAGATACGTCCCATCACACCACCTCCTAGACTACTCGCGAAGGAGTATTCAACACCCCCTTTGTACGAAGACAACCATTATAACGAGCACAGCACAACGCTTGCCGCACGCGAAGACAACATGCAGTAGACAACGCTACCACCTGTCGTGAGAACAACGGATTCGAGTGACAACGATCGCGACTATGACGAGCACATTACAACACCCTCTGTGCACGAAGACCAGGTGCAGGAGACAACGCTACCACCTGTCGTGGGAAACAAGAATTTGGTTAACAATGATCATCGTCGTGTCCCATTGTAAACGGGCGTGCCATCGCACACATCGTACATGTGTGTTAACCCACCTGTATGCGACAGACTTTGTGTGTTGCATGACATCGGGATGTATTGACGTCTGTGTCAATACAGGACTCTCTATAAGCCGGGAGCTGGACGCTAACGACCCGTGCATGCGCCACACAAAAGGTATCGTACATGTGTTAACCCACCTGTATGCGACAGACTTTGTGTGTTGCATGACATCGAGATGTATTGACGTCTGTGTCAATACAGGACTCTCTAAGCTGGGAGCTGGACGCTAACAACCCGTGCATGCGCCACACAAAAGGTAACTCGACTAACTACAAAACGCATATTGTGATGTAGAAAGTTGGCTTGACTGTTTGAATCAGCTGCAGCTGCGGTTTACTCACGAAGTGAATCGCACGCTTGTTAGAAGTACATTCGGAGCACTTAAAAAATACATCGCTCTCATCGAGTTCCGTCTCAGCGTTCACCGGCTGATGGGCAAGAGCGTGACGTGGGATCGCCAGGATCTTACTTAAGGACTATCATCTCATTTGGCATTTACTCACGGACCCAAGAAACCAGTTCAGAAAAATGGTCGAGAATTATAACTTGTCTAATAGCAACTGGAAGATATGTTGCGTCATAAGCCTCTGATGGTTCACAAGGTGCACGGTCCACTCGAAATCCTAATGCTGTATTTGTAGTACATACACTAAGTCTTCTCTGTTGATGTCAGACTAGAGTTTTATTAGAGTTTTACTTTGCAACGATGGGATTCGAGCAATTGATGTGTATATTTTTAATAGTGCACAATGCTACTATTCCTAGGCTGAATGTATGACATGTCTCTTATGTATCATTATGTATCGTTTCCATTAAGTACTAATTTAAATAAAGTCCCTCTGTCCTCAGTGCTAGGTTGTGGGTTTAATACACATTATTATGATCAACCTGTTGAATAGTATAATAACAATATTCCTGTAAAAGTCATTTAGTAATGAACAACCTCAGTTCTGTGAAAGAACATCATGTCTCTGATGTGTACACTGCAGGCCTGACCGGGGTTTGCACGCAAGGGCCTGTGTGTGTGTGTGTGTGTGTGCGTGCGTGTGTGTGTGTGTGTGTGTGTGTGTGTGTGTGTGTGTGTGTGTGTGTGTGTGTGTGTGTGTGTGTGTGTGTGTGTGTGTGTGTGTGTGTGTGTGTGTGTGTGTGTGAAACAAATAAAGATAAATATAGCTAGTGCGGCCACGAGCGGTCGTGCAGGGTAGAGGCTTCGCGAAAACGCCTCTAAAACAAGCGCGTGACCACGCCCGATCCGTGGAAGCACGTAGAACTAGCAAATGTACTAGCAGAAATAAACGATCGCACACGGGTCATTGAGTGTGTACAGGGTTCGTCTGCGTGTGTGGCATTGGGCAATCTAGCGGCAACCGAGTGGCCTGAAGGCGGAACCGGCCAACCCATCGCCCTCACCATCGTTGTGCTTCGAGATGAACTATTGCTAAAGATGATCATCCTCGTCAACCACGGCGCTACCAGAGTTACCACGACTCGCGCCTTAAAAGCGTGCTCGTTTGGGTCAGCGCCACCAGAATTGAATCGGCAAGTCAGCGGATATTACACAACTCGTAACGAAGACCCTCTCCGCGACCTCGCGGCCAGTGTGCGCAGTGTACAGCAAATGACAAACGATGTTGCGAGCGATATATCGGAAAAACTTTGCACTGACGTGACGGTCGCCACTGCAGGTTTTGTGAGTCTCGCGCAACGTGCCATATCAAACGTGCGCAAGCTAGTGACAAGCAACTTCACCAGATCCGTAGATTCTGCATACGCTTGGATACGAATGAAAGTATCGAGAGATAACACTGACACGAGTTGCGCGACGGCGCTGGCTGCAGTCGCTACAACACTGGATTTATTAATCAACGTAATTGTGATCGTAATGGCGTATCGAGTGTGCACCAGAAACTACAACCAGTACTACAGAAAACTGGCATGAGGGTCGCGGTCTAACGTTATGTTGGTGTCTCGCATCGACCGTCGACGGCCGTTTGCCAGCGGCTGAAAATGGCACAGTTGACGAAATGGAAACGCCGACCGTCGATAGTGCACTCTCGCAAGTTCCAACCGCACCATCTCAGGAGACAGACCACAGAGTCATATTAGCGGAGGGTAGATAGAAAATGCGCAAACCGCCGCAACCGCCCATATACATACTATACGAGTTCAACATAGAGTGGAGTAAGAAGTTACTACCGATTGTATTTCCAACGTGCAAGCAGCTGGTGTGTGACGCTTTACTTGAGTATCACAGAGGTTGCGATGTCCTGTGTTCCACGAGCGCATGGAAACAAGTGAACGAACTTCTACGGACCGTACTGTTGGGGTGTGAGCGAGCTGTAAAATCAATACACGCTAGACACGCGGACTTTGCCGCGTTACTGGACACGCATATCGCCACAACAAAACCGGGTCAAGTGTTCGGGGCGTCACCGCGCTCGACTATACACGTCTTGGCCTACCACGAGTACATGAGCCCACAAGATCCTAAGCGAGGTCGAAGCCGTTGTGTCTACCCAACGCAAATTCAGCACAGCCGTGCGCGCTAAGACAAGTCCCTCTAGACTGCTGGAAACTTTGGAAACGTGGAAGGCTGGCGTGTACGCGCTTTCTACACATCTCAACGGTATGATCGCGATACTCTCGGCCGCACAACAACTAATGGTCATGTGTTCGGAAGGTCTGATCAGGTCTGACATGACCGGTTGTCAATCGACGTCGAGCGTGCACTCACACACGGATATCCTGGCGTACAGTAAAGCGACAGCGACCTCTACGCTCACGTTGATCGCCGATGTTTCGAAGGGCAATCGAGTGTGTTGGCTGACGAAAGCTATGGTGACCGACGGTCGCGTCGACTACAATGTGCCTCATTGCGACTGGAGAGGCGTATGTGATCCTTTGCAAATCGACAACACCACCGCGGTCGAGTGCAAAGTCACGGTCGGCGGCGTGTTGTCCTTACTGTGCCCCATACAATGTGACGGTCCGTGTCACGGACCGGTGTGTTACGACCCGACTAACGAAACGTACCAGGTGATAACATTGCATCTGCCCATTACAGCGGAGCGAGCGTTTCGCCACACTCCCAAACCAAGGTTAATAGTTGTAGCGCACGCCCTTTCGGACCTCGGTGCACGCGAAACACTGGCGTACACTCACAACATCACACTCGAGACAGCTCAAGCGTTACGCGAAATGAAGGACGTGTTCAAATCCATAGAGAATATACGGTCTTTAGCGTATGCGTATATAAAGAAGGTCGATGACATTTACAGACCCGGCGGCGTGGGCACCACAGTAGAACAACAAGGTGCTCTCAAGTGCACACAGATACTGGCCGCATTATCACTCGCGATGTCTATCCTGACATGCCCGTTTCTGATTTCTATGTATATTAAATTATGACAAGAGCTACGGTGGTTATGATTACACTCTGACCACGTGCCTTAGTTTCTGCTAGTGACCTATAAATACATTTGACCACTTCCTCTCACTGCCATTAAAGCGGCTGTACCCACACCTACAACACCCAAGAACAAAAATGATCTCGCTGTCTGAACTGGGTGTACTCTCAGTAGTCGCAGTTGCTCAGGCCATGGTGGTATGCTCACATAACGCCTCTGTGATACGTCCCATCACACCACCTCCTAGACTACTCGCGAAGGAGTATTCAACACCCCCTTTGTACGAAGACAGCCATTATAACGAGCACAGCACAACGCTTGCCGCACGCGAAGACAACATGCAGGAGACAACGCTACCACCTGTCGTGAGAACAACGGATTCGAGTGACAACGATCGCGACTATGACGAGCACATTACAACACCCTCTGTGCACTAGGACCAGGTGCAGGAGACAACGCTACCACCTGTCGTGAGAAACAAGAGTTTGGTTAACAATGATCATCGTCGTGTCCCATTGTAAACGGGCGCGCTATTGCACACATCGTACATGTGTGTTAACCCACCTGTATGCGACAGACTTTGTGTGTTGCATGACATCGAGATGTATTGACGTCTGTGTCAATACAGGACTCTCTATAAGCCGGGAGCTGGACGCTAACGACCCGTGCATGCGCCACACAAAAGGTATCGTACATGTGTTAACCCACCTGTATGCGACAGACTTTGTGTGTTGCATGACATCGAGATGTATTGACGTCTGTGTCAATACAGGACTCTCTAAGCTGGGAGCTGGACGCTAACGACCCGTGCATGCGCCACACAAAAGGTAACTCGACTAACTACAAAACGAATGTTGTGATGTAGAAAGTTGGCTCGACTGTTTGAATCAGCTGCAGCTGCGGTTTACTCACGGAGTGAATCTTACGCTTGTTAGAAGTACATTCGGAGCACTTAAAAAAGACATCGCTCTCATCGAGTTCCGTCTCAGCGTTCACCGGCTGATGGGCAAGAGCGTGACATGGGATCGCCAGGAACTTACTTAAGGACTATCATCTCATTTGGCATTTACTCACGGACCCAAGAAACCAGTTCCGAATAATGGTCGAGAATTATAACTTGTCTAATAGCAACTGGAAGATATGTTGCGTCATAAGACTCTGATGGTTCACAAGGTGCACGGTCCACTCGAAATCCTAATGCTGTATTTGTAGTGCATACACTAAGTCTTCTCTGTTGATGTCAGACTAGAGTTTTATTAGAGTTTTACTTTGCAACAATGGGATTCGAGCAAGTGATGTGTATATTTTTAATAGTGCACAATGCTACTATTCCTAGGCTGAATGTATGACATGGCTCTTATGTATCATTATGTATCGTTTCCATTAAGTACTAATTTAAATAAAGTCCCTCTGTCCTCAGTGCTAGGTTGTGGGTTTAATACACATTATTATGATCAACTTGTTGAATAGTATAATAACAATATTCCTGTAAAAGTCATTTAGTAATGAACAACCTCAGTTCTGTGAAAGAACATCATGTCTCTGATGTGTACACTGCAGGCCTGACCGGTCTTGCTGGGGCCTCTCTCCTGGAGGCGCTCAATCAGACCCAGTGGTGACACGTGGCAAGACGCTCCTCGGGGCGCGTCTTGCTTGGGCCTCTCTCCTGGAGGCGCTCAGTCAGACCCAGTGGTGACACGTGGCAAGAAGCTCCTCGGGGCGCATCTTGCTTGGGCCTCTCTCCTGGAGGCGCTCAGTCAGACCCAGTGTTGACACGTGGCAAGACGCTCGTCGGGGCGTGTCTTGCTTGGGCCTCTCTCCTGGAGGCGCTCAGTCAGACCCAGTGTTGACATGTGGCAAGACACTCCTCGGGGCGCGTCTTACTTGGGCCTCTCTCATGGAGGCCCTCTGTCAGACCCAGTGTTGACATGTGTCAAGACGCTCCTCGGGGCGCGTCTTGCTTTGGCCTCTCTCGTGGAGGCGCTCAGTGAGACCGAGTGCTGACATGTGGCAAGAAGCTCCTCGGGGCGCGTCTTGCTTGGGCTTCTCTCCTGGAGGCCCTCAGTAAGACCCATTGTTGACATGTGGCAAGACGCTCCTCGTGGCGCGTCTTGCTTGGGCCTCTCTCCAGAAGGCCCTCAATCAGACCCAGTGTTGACACGTGGCAAGACGCTCCTCGGGGCGCGTCTTGCTTGGGCCTCTCTCCTGGAGGCGCTCAGTCAGACTGAGTAGTGACATGTGGCCTGATGCTCCTCGGGGCGCGTCTTGCTTGGGCCTCTCTCCTGGAGGCGCTCAGTCAGAACCAGTGGTGACATGTGGCAAGACACTCCTCGGGGCGCGTCTTGCTTGGGCCTCTCTCCTGGAGGCCCTCTGTCAGACCCAGTGTTGACATGTGTCAAGACGCTCCACGGGGCGGGTCTTGCTTGGGCTTCTCTCCTGGAGGCCCTCAGTCAGACCCATTGTTGACATGTGGCAAGACGCTCCTCGGGGCGCGTCTTGCTTGGGCCTCTCTCCTGGAGGCGCTCAGTCAGACCGAGTGCTGACATGTGGCAAGACGCTCCTCGGGCCGCGTGTTGCTTGGGCTTCGTTCCTGGAGGCCCTCAGTCAGACCCATTGTTGACATGTGGCAAGACGCTCCTCGGGGCGCGTCTTGCTTGGGCCTCTCTCCTGGAGGCGCTCAGTCAGAACCAGAGGGTACATGTGGCAAGACGCTCCTCGGGGCGCGTCTTGCTTGGGCCTCTCTCCTGGAGACCCTCTGTCAGACCCAGTGTTGACATGTGGCAAGACGCTCCTCCGGGCGCATCTTGCTTGGGCCTCTCTCCTGGAGGCCCTCAGTAAGACCCATTGTTGACATGTGGCAAGACGCTCCTCGGGGCGCGTCTTGCTTGGGCCTCTCTCCAGAAGGCCCTCAATCAGACCCAGTGTTGACATGTGGCAAGACGCTCCTCGGGGCGCGTCTCGCTTGGGCCTCTCTCCTGGAGGCGCTCAGTCAGACCCAGTGTTGACATGTGGCAAGACGCTCCTCGGGGCGCGTCTTGCTTGGGCTTCTCTCCTGGAGGCCCTCAGTCAGACCCATTGTTGACATGTGGCAAGACGCTCCTCGGGGCACGTCTTGCTTGGGCCTCTCTCCTGGAGGCGCTCAGTCAGACCCAGTGGTGACACGTGCCTTATGTCAGCACTCGGTCTGACTGAGCGCCTCCAGGAGAGAGGCCCAAGCAAGACGTGCCCCGAGGAGCGTCTTGCCACATGTCAACAATGGGTCTGACTGAGGGCCTCCATGAGAGAAGCCCAAGCAAGACGGGCCCCGAGGAGAGTCTTGCCACATGTCAACACTCGGTCTGACAGAGGGCATCGAGGAGAGAGGCCCAAGCAATACGCGCCCCGAGGAGCGTCTTGCCACATGTCACCACTGGGTCTGACTGAGCGCCTCCAGGAGAGAGACCCAACCAAGACGCGCCCTGAGGAGCGTCTTGCCACATGCCAACACTGGGTCTGACAGAGGGCCTCCAGGAGAGAGGCCCAAGCAAGACACACCCCGAGGAGTGTCTTGCCACATGTCACCACTGGGTCTGACTGAGCGCCTCCAGGAGAGAGGCCCAAGCAAGACGCGCCCCGAGGAGCGTCTTGTCACATGTCAACACTGGGTCTTTCTGAGCGCCTCCAGGAGAGAAGCCCAAGCAAGACGCGCCCCGAGGAGCGTCTTTCCACATGTCAGCACTCGGTCTGACTGAGCGCCTCCAGGAGAGAGGCCCAAGCAAGATGCGCCCCGAGGAGCGTCTTGCCACGTGTCACCACTGGGTCTGACTGAGCGCCTCCAGGAGAGAGGCCGAAGCAAGAAGCGCCCCGAGGAGCATCTTGCCACGTGTCACCACTGGGTCTGATGGAGCGCCTCCAGGAGAGAGGCCGCAGCAAGACGCGCCCCGAGGAGCGTCAGGCCACATGTCAATACTCAGTCTGACTGAGCGCCTCCAGGAGAGAGGCCCAAGCAAGACGCGCCCAAAGGAGCGTCTTGTCACGTGTCAACACTGGGTCTGATTGAGGGCCTTCTGGAGAGAGGCCCAAGCAGGACTCGCCCCGAGGAGCGTCTTGCCACATGTCAACAATGGGTCTTACTGAGGGCCTCCAGGAGAGAAGCCCAAGCAAGACGCGCCCCGAGGAGCTTCTTGCCACAGTACTCAGCACTCAGTCTGACTGAGCGCCTCCAGGAGAGAGGCCCAAGCAAGACGCGCCCCAAGGAGCGTCTTGCCACGTGTCAACACTGGGTCTGATTGAGGGCCTTCTGGAGAGAGGCCCAAGCAAGATGCGCAACGAGGAGCGTCTTGCCACATGTCAACAATGGTTCATACAGAGGGCCTCCAGGAGAGAAGCCCAAGCAAGACGCGCCCCGAGGAGCTTCTTGCCACATGTCAGCACTCGGTCTGACTGAGTGCCTCCAGGAGAGAGGCCAAAGCAAGACGCCCCCCGAGGAGCGTCTTGACACATGTCAACACTGGGTCTGACAGAGGGCCTCCATGAGAGAGGCCCAAGCAAGACGCGCCCCGAGGAGTGTCTTGCCAAATGTCAACACTGGGTCTGACTGAGCGCCTCAGGGAGAGAGGTCCAAGCAAGATGCGCCCCGAGGAGCGTCTTGCCACATGTCACTACTCGGTCTGACTGAGCGCCTCAGGGAGAGAGGTCCAAGCAAGACGCGCCCCGGGGAGCGTCTTGCCACATGTCAACACTGGGTCTGACTGAGTGCCTCCATGAGAGAAGCCCCAGCAAGACGCGCCCCGAGGAGCGTCTTGACACATGTCAACACTGGGTCTGACTGAGGGCCTCCATGAGAGAAGCCCAATCAAGACGGGCCCCGAGGAGAGTCTTGCCACATGTCAACACTCGGTCTGACAGAGGGCATCGAGGAGAGAGATCCAAGCAATACGCGCCCCGAGGAGCGTCTTGCCACATGTCACCACTGGGTCTGACTGAGCGCCTCCAGGAGAGAGACCCAACCAAGACGCGCCCTGAGGAGCGTCTTGCCACATGCCAACACTGGGTCTGACAGAGGGCCTCCAGGAGAGAGGCCCAAGCAAGACGCGCCCCGAGGAGTGTCTTGCCACATGTCACCACTGGGTCTGACTGAGCGCCTCCAGGAGAGAGGCCCAAGCAAGACGCGCCCCGAGGAGCGTCTTGTCACATGTCAACACTGGGTCTTTCTGAGTGCCTCCAGGAGAGAAGCCCAAGCAAGACGCGCCCCGAGGAGCGTCTTTCCACATGTCAGCACTCGGTCTGACTGAGCGCCTCCAGGAGAGAGGCCCAAGCAAGACGCGCCCAAAGGAGCGTCTTGCAACATGTCAACAATGGGTCTGACTGAGGGCCTCCAGGAGAGAAGCCCAAGCAACACGCGGCCCGAGGAGCGTCTTGCCACATGTCGGCACTCGGTCTGACTGAGCGCCTCCAGGAGAGAGGCCAAAGCAAGACGCGCCCCGAGGAGCGTCTTTCCACATGTCAACAATGGGTATGACTGAGGGCCTCCCGAAGAGAAGCCAAAGCAAGACGCGCCCCGAGGAGCGTCTTGACACATGTCAACACTGGGTCTGACAGAGGGCCTCCAGGAGAGAGGCCCAAGCAAGACGCGCCCCGAGGAGCGTCAGGCCACATGTCAACAATGGGTCTTACTGAGGGCCTCCATGAGAGAGGCCCAAGCAAGACGCGCCCCGAGGAGTGTCTTGCCACATGTCAACACTGGGTCTGACTGAGCGCCTCCAGGAGAGAGGCCCAAGCAAGACGCGCCCCGAGGAGCTTCTTGCCACGTGTCAACACTGGGTCTGACTGAGCGCCTCCAGGAGAGAGGCCCAAGCAAGATGCGCCCCGAGGAGCGTCTTGCCACGTGTCACCACTGGGTCTGACTGAGCGCCTCCAGGAGAGAGGCCCAAGCAAGACGTGCCCCGAGGAGCGTCTTGCCACATGTCAACAATGGGTCTGACTGAGGGCCTCCAGGAGAGAAGCCCAAGCAAGACGCGCCCCGAGGAGCGTCTTGCCACATGTCAACACTGGGTCTGACTGAGCGCCTCCAGGAGAGAGGCCCAAGCGAGACGCGCCCCGAGGAGCGTCTTGCCACATGTCAACACTGGGTCTGATTGAGGGCCTTCTGGAGAGAGGCCCAAGCAAGACGCGCCCCGAGGAGCGTCTTGCCACATGTCAACAATGGGTCTTACTGAGGGCCTCCAGGAGAGAGGCCCAAGCAAGATGCGCCCGGAGGAGCGTCTTGCCACATGTCAACACTGGGTCTGACAGAGGGTCTCCAGGAGAGAGGCCCAAGCAAGACGCGCCCCGAGGAGCGTCTTGCCACATGTACCCTCTGGTTCTGACTGAGCGCCTCCAGGAGAGAGGCCCAAGCAAGACGCGCCCCGAGGAGCGTCTTGCCACATGTCAACAATGGGTCTGACTGAGGGCCTCCAGGAACGAAGCCCAAGCAACACGCGGCCCGAGGAGCGTCTTGCCACATGTCAGCACTCGGTCTGACTGAGCGCCTCCAGGAGAGAGGCCCAAGCAAGACGCGCCCCGAGGAGCGTCTTGCCACATGTCAACAATGGGTCTGACTGAGGGCCTCCAGGAGAGAAGCCCAAGCAAGACCCGCCCCGTGGAGCGTCTTGACACATGTCAACACTGGGTCTGACAGAGGGCCTCCAGGAGAGAGGCCCAAGCAAGACGCGCCCCGAGGAGTGTCTTGCCACATGTCACCACTGGTTCTGACTGAGCGCCTCCAGGAGAGAGGCCCAAGCAAGACGCGCCCCGAGGAGCATCAGGCCACATGTCACTACTCAGTCTGACTGAGCGCCTCCAGGAGAGAGGCCCAAGCAAGACGCGCCCCGAGGAGCGTCTTGCCACGTGTCAACACTGGGTCTGATTGAGGGCCTTCTGGAGAGAGGCCCAAGCAAGACGCGCCACGAGGAGCGTCTTGCCACATGTCAACAATGGGTCTTACTGAGGGCCTCCAGGAGAGAAGCCCAAGCAAGACGCGCCCCGAGGAGCTTCTTGCCACATGTCAGCACTCGGTCTCACTGAGCGCCTCCACGAGAGAGGCCAAAGCAAGACGCGCCCCGAGGAGCGTCTTGACACATGTCAACACTGGGTCTGACAGAGGGCCTCCATGAGAGAGGCCCAAGTAAGACGCGCCCCGAGGAGTGTCTTGCCACATGTCAACACTGGGTCTGACTGAGCGCCTCCAGGAGAGAGGCCCAAGCAAGACACGCCCCGACGAGCGTCTTGCCACGTGTCAACACTGGGTCTGACTGAGCGCCTCCAGGAGAGAGGCCCAAGCAAGATGCGCCCCGAGGAGCTTCTTGCCACGTGTCACCACTGGGTCTGACTGAGAACCTCCAGGAGAGAGGCCCAAGCAAGACGCGCCCCGAGGAGCGTCTTGCCACGTGTCACCACTGGGTCTGATTGAGCGCCTCCAGGAGAGAGGCCCCAGCAAGACCGGTCAGGCCTGCAGTGTACACATCAGAGACATGATGTTCTTTCACAGAACTGAGGTTGTTCATTACTAAATGACTTTTACAGGAATATTGTTATTATACTATTCAACAAGTTGATCATAATAATGTGTATTAAACCCACAACCTAGCACTGAGGACAGAGGGACTTTATTTAAATTAGTACTTAATGGAAACGATACATAATGATACATAAGAGCCATGTCATACATTCAGCCTAGGAATAGTAGCATTGTGCACTATTAAAAATATACACATCACTTGCTCGAATCCCATTGTTGCAAAGTAAAACTCTAATAAAACTCTAGTCTGACATCAACAGAGAAGACTTAGTGTATGCACTACAAATACAGCATTAGGATTTCGAGTGGACCGTGCACCTTGTGAACCATCAGAGTCTTATGACGCAACATATCTTCCAGTTGCTATTAGACAAGTTATAATTCTCGACCATTATTCGGAACTGGTTTCTTGGGTCCGTGAGTAAATGCCAAATGAGATGATAGTCCTTAAGTAAGTTCCTGGCGATCCCATGTCACGCTCTTGCCCATCAGCCGGTGAACGCTGAGACGGAACTCGATGAGAGCGATGTCTTTTTTAAGTGCTCCGAATGTACTTCTAACAAGCGTAAGATTCACTCCGTGAGTAAACCGCAGCTGCAGCTGATTCAAACAGTCGAGCCAACTTTCTACATCACAACATTCGTTTTGTAGTTAGTCGAGTTACCTTTTGTGTGGCGCATGCACGGGTCGTTAGCGTCCAGCTCCCAGCTTAGAGAGTCCTGTATTGACACAGACGTCAATACATCTCGATGTCATGCAACACACAAAGTCTGTCGCATACAGGTGGGTTAACACATGTACGATACCTTTTGTGTGGCGCATGCACGGGTCGTTAGCGTCCAGCTCCCGGCTTATAGAGAGTCCTGTATTGACACAGACGTCAATACATCTCGATGTCATGCAACACACAAAGTCTGTCGCATACAGGTGGGTTAACACACATGTACGATGTGTGCAATAGCGCGCCCGTTTACAATGGGACACGACGATGATCATTGTTAACCAAACTCTTGTTTCTCACGACAGGTGGTAGCGTTGTCTCCTGCACCTGGTCCTAGTGCACAGAGGGTGTTGTAATGTGCTCGTCATAGTCGCGATCGTTGTCACTCGAATCCGTTGTTCTCACGACAGGTGGTAGCGTTGTCTCCTGCATGTTGTCTTCGCGTGCGGCAAGCGTTGTGCTGTGCTCGTTATAATGGCTGTCTTCGTACAAAGGGGGTGTTGAATACTCCTTCGCGAGTAGTCTAGGAGGTGGTGTGATGGGACGTATCACAGAGGCGTTATGTGAGCATACCACCATGGCCTGAGCAACTGCGACTACTGAGAGTACACCCAGTTCAGACAGCGAGATCATTTTTGTTCTTGGGTGTTGTAGGTGTGGGTACAGCCGCTTTAATGGCAGTGAGAGGAAGTGGTCAAATGTATTTATAGGTCACTAGCAGAAACTAAGGCACGTGGTCAGAGTGTAATCATAACCACCGTAGCTCTTGTCATAATTTAATATACATAGAAATCAGAAACGGGCATGTCAGGATAGACATCGCGAGTGATAATGCGGCCAGTATCTGTGTGCACTTGAGAGCACCTTGTTGTTCTACTGTGGTGCCCACGCCGCCGGGTCTGTAAATGTCATCGACCTTCTTTATATACGCATACGCTAAAGACCGTATATTCTCTATGGATTTGAACACGTCCTTCATTTCGCGTAACGCTTGAGCTGTCTCGAGTGTGATGTTGTGAGTGTACGCCAGTGTTTCGCGTGCACCGAGGTCCGAAAGGGCGTGCGCTACAACTATTAACCTTGGTTTGGGAGTGTGGCGAAACGCTCGCTCCGCTGTAATGGGCAGATGCAATGTTATCACCTGGTACGTTTCGTTAGTCGGGTCGTAACACACCGGTCCGTGACACGGACCGTCACATTGTATGGGGCACAGTAAGGACAACACGCCGCCGACCGTGACTTTGCACTCGACCGCGGTGGTGTTGTCGATTTGCAAAGGATCACATACGCCTCTCCAGTCGCAATGAGGCACATTGTAGTCGACGCGACCGTCGGTCACCATAGCTTTCGTCAGCCAACACACTCGATTGCCCTTCGAAACATCGGCGATCAACGTGAGCGTAGAGGTCGCTGTCGCTTTACTGTACGCCAGGATATCCGTGTGTGAGTGCACGCTCGACGTCGATTGACAACCGGTCATGTCAGACCTGATCAGACCTTCCGAACACATGACCATTAGTTGTTGTGCGGCCGAGAGTATCGCGATCATACCGTTGAGATGTGTAGAAAGCGCGTACACGCCAGCCTTCCACGTTTCCAAAGTTTCCAGCAGTCTAGAGGGACTTGTCTTAGCGCGCACGGCTGTGCTGAATTTGCGTTGGGTAGACACAACGGCTTCGACCTCGCTTAGGATCTTGTGGGCTCATGTACTCGTGGTAGGCCAAGACGTGTATAGTCGAGCGCGGTGACGCCCCGAACACTTGACCCGGTTTTGTTGTGGCGATATGCGTGTCCAGTAACGCGGCAAAGTCCGCGTGTCTAGCGTGTATTGATTTTACAGCTCGCTCACACCCCAACAGTACGGTCCGTAGAAGTTCGTTCACTTGTTTCCATGCGCTCGTGGAACACAGGACATCGCAACCTCTGTGATACTCAAGTAAAGCGTCACACACCAGCTGCTTGCACGTTGGAAATACAATCGGTAGTAACTTCTTACTCCACTCTATGTTGAACTCGTATAGTATGTATATGGGCGGTTGCGGCGGTTTGCGCATTTTCTATCTACCCTCCGCTAATATGACTCTGTGGTCTGTCTCCTGAGATGGTGCGGTTGGAACTTGCGAGAGTGCACTATCGACGGTCGGCGTTTCCATTTCGTCAACTGTGCCATTTTCAGCCGCTGGCAAACGGCCGTCGACGGTCGATGCGAGACACCAACATAACGTTAGACCGCGACCCTCATGCCAGTTTTCTGTAGTACTGGTTGTAGTTTCTGGTGCACACTCGATACGCCATTACGATCACAATTACGTTGATTAATAAATCCAGTGTTGTAGCGACTGCAGCCAGCGCCGTCGCGCAACTCGTGTCAGTGTTATCTCTCGATACTTTCATTCGTATCCAAGCGTATGCAGAATCTACGGATCTGGTGAAGTTGCTTGTCACTAGCTTGCGCACGTTTGATATGGCACGTTGCGCGAGACTCACAAAACCTGCAGTGGCGACCGTCACGTCAGTGCAAAGTTTTTCCGATATATCGCTCGCAACATCGTTTGTCATTTGCTGTACACTGCGCACACTGGCCGCGAGGTCGCGGAGAGGGTCTTCGTTACGAGTTGTGTAATATCCGCTGACTTGCCGATTCAATTCTGGTGGCGCTGACCCAAACGAGCACGCTTTTAAGGCGCGAGTCGTGGTAACTCTGGTAGCGCCGTGGTTGACGAGGATGATCATCTTTAGCAATAGTTCATCTCGAAGCACAACGATGGTGAGGGCGATGGGTTGGCCGGTTCCGCCTTCAGGCCACTCGGTTGCCGCTAGATTGCCCAATGCCACACACGCAGACGAACCCTGTACACACTCAATGACCCGTGTGCGATCGTTTATTTCTGCTAGTACATTTGCTAGTTCTACGTGCTTCCACGGATCGGGCGTGGTCACGCGCTTGTTTTAGAGGCGTTTTCGCGAAGCCTCTACCCTGCACGACCGCTCGTGGCCGCACTAGCTATATTTATCTTTATTTGTTTCACACACACACACACACACACACACACACACACACACACACACACACACACACACACACACACACACACACACACACACACACACACACACACACACGCACGCACACACACACACACACAGGCCCTTGCGTGCAAACCCCGGTCAGGCCTGCAGTGTACACATCAGAGACATGATGTTCTTTCACAGAACTGAGGTTGTTCATTACTAAATGACTTTTACAGGAATATTGTTATTATACTATTCAACAGGTTGATCATAATAATGTGTATTAAACCCACAACCTAGCACTGAGGACAGAGGGACTTTATTTAAATTAGTACTTAATGGAAACGATACATAATGATACATAAGAGACATGTCATACATTCAGCCTAGGAATAGTAGCATTGTGCACTATTAAAAATATACACATCAATTGCTCGAATCCCATCGTTGCAAAGTAAAACTCTAATAAAACTCTAGTCTGACATCAACAGAGAAGACTTAGTGTATGTACTACAAATACAGCATTAGGATTTCGAGTGGACCGTGCACCTTGTGAACCATCAGAGGCTTATGACGCAACATATCTTCCAGTTGCTATTAGACAAGTTATAATTCTCGACCATTTTTCTGAACTGGTTTCTTGGGTCCGTGAGTAAATGCCAAATGAGATGATAGTCCTTAAGTAAGATCCTGGCGATCCCACGTCACGCTCTTGCCCATCAGCCGGTGAACGCTGAGACGGAACTCGATGAGAGCGATGTATTTTTTAAGTGCTCCGAATGTACTTCTAACAAGCGTGCGATTCACTTCGTGAGTAAACCGCAGCTGCAGCTGATTCAAACAGTCAAGCCAACTTTCTACATCACAATATGCGTTTTGTAGTTAGTCGAGTTACCTTTTGTGTGGCGCATGCACGGGTTGTTAGCGTCCAGCTCCCAGCTTAGAGAGTCCTGTATTGACACAGACGTCAATACATCTCGATGTCATGCAACACACAAAGTCTGTCGCATACAGGTGGGTTAACACATGTACGATACCTTTTGTGTGGCGCATGCACGGGTCGTTAGCGTCCAGCTCCCGGCTTATAGAGAGTCCTGTATTGACACAGACGTCAATACATCCCGATGTCATGCAACACACAAAGTCTGTCGCATACAGGTGGGTTAACACACATGTACGATGTGTGCGATGGCACGCCCGTTTACAATGGGACACGACGATGATCATTGTTAACCAAATTCTTGTTTCCCACGACAGGTGGTAGCGTTGTCTCCTGCACCTGGTCTTCGTGCACAGAGGGTGTTGTAATGTGCTCGTCATAGTCGCGATCGTTGTCACTCGAATCCGTTGTTCTCACGACAGGTGGTAGCGTTGTCTACTGCATGTTGTCTTCGCGTGCGGCAAGCGTTGTGCTGTGCTCGTTATAATGGTTGTCTTCGTACAAAGGGGGTGTTGAATACTCCTTCGCGAGTAGTCTAGGAGGTGGTGTGATGGGACGTATCTCAGAGGCGTTATGTGAGCGTACCACCATGGCCTGAGCAACTGCGACTACTGAGAGTACACCCAGTACAGACAGCGAGATTTTTTTTTCTTGGATGTTGTACGTGTGGCTACAGCCGCTTTAATGGCAGTGAGAGCAAGTGGGCAAATGTATTTATAGGTCACTAGCAGAAACTAAGGCACGTGGTCAGAGTGTAATCGTAACCACCGTAGCTCTTGTCATAATTTAATATACATAGAAATCAGAAACGGGCATGTCAGGATAGACATCGCGAGTGATAATGCGGCCAGTATCTGTGTGCGCTTGAGAGCACCTTGTTGTTCTACTGTGGTGCCCACGCCGCCGGGTCTGTAAATGTCATCGACCTTCTTTATATACGCATACGCTAAAGACCGTATATTCTCTATGGATTTGAACACGTCCTTTGTTTCGCGTAATGCTTGAGCTGTCTCGAGCGTGATGTTGTGAGTGTACGCCAGTGTTTCACGTGCACCGAGGTCCGAAAGGGCGTGCGCTACAACTATTAACCTTGGTTTGGGAGTGTGGCGAAACGCTCGCTCTGCTGTAATGGGCGGATGCAATCTTATCACCTGGTACGTTTCGTTAGTCGGGTCGTAACACACCGGTCCGTGACACGGACCGTCACATTGTATGGGGCACAGTAAGGACAACACGCCGCCGACCGTGACTTCGCACTCGACCGCGGTGGTGTTATCGATTTGCAAAGGATCACATTCGCCATTTGCAAAGGATCACATACGCCTCTCCAGTCGCAATGAGGCACATTGTAGTCGACGCGACCGTCGGTCACCATAGCTTTCGTCAGCCAACACACTCGATTGCCCTTCGAAACATCGGCGATCAATGTGAGCGTAGAGGTCGCCGTCGCTTTACTGTACGCCAGGATATCCGTGTGTGAGTGCACGCTCGACGTCGATTGACAACCGGTCATGTCAGACCTGATCAGACCTTCCGAACACATGACCATTAGTTGTGCGGCCGAGAGTATCGCGATCATACCGTTGAGATGTGTAGAAAGCGCGTACACGCCAGCCTTCCACGTTTCCAAAGTTTCCAGCAGTCTAGAGGGAATTGTCTTAGCGCGCACGGCTGTGCTGAATTTGCGTTGGGTAGACACAACGGCTTCGACCTCGCTTAGGATCTGTGGGCTCATGTACTCGTGGTAGGCCAAGACGTGTATAGTCGAGCGCGGTGACGCCCCGAACACTTGACCCGGTTTTGTTGTGGCGATATGCGTGTCCAGTAACGCGGCAAAGTCCGCGTGTCTAGCGTGTATTGATTTTACAGCTCGCTCATACCCCAACAGTACGGTCCGTAGAAGTTCGTTCACTTGTTTCCATGTGCTCGTGGAACACAGGACATCGCAACCTCTGTGATACTCAAGTAAAGCGTCACACACCAGCTGCTTGCACGTTGGAAATACAATCGGTAGTAACTTCTTACTCCACTCTATGTTGAACTCGTATAGTATGTATATGGGCGGTTGCGGCGGTTTGCGCATTTTCTATCTACCCTCCGCTAATATGACTCTGTGGTCTGTCTCCTGAGATGGTGCGGTTGGAACTTGCGAGAGTGCACTATCGACGGTCGGCGTTTCCATTTCGTCAACTGTGCCATTTTCAGCCGCTGGCAAACGGCCGTCGACGGTCGATGCGAGACACCAACATAACGTTAGACCGCGACCCTCATGCCAGTTTTCTGTAGTACTGGTTGTAGTTTCTGGTGCACACTCGAAACGCCATTACGATCACAATTACGTTGATTAATAAATCCAGTGTTGTAGCGACTGCAGCCAGCGCCGTCGCGCAACTCGTGTCGGTGTTATCTCTCGATACTTTCATCCGTATCCGAGCGTATGCAGAATCTACGGATCTGGTGAAGTTGCTTGTCACTAGCTTGCGCACGTTTGTGTCATGGTGGGCTGAAGTCTCTTAACCCACATGAGAGAATCACACACGGATAAGGTGAGTGATGATATAAAAGTCTTTATTATTAAGAAAAACAAAGAAACCAAAGAATAATAAATAAGGGAGCAGATCCACAAGGACAGGGAAACGGGACGAATCCGACTATAAGAAAAACACAATGGTGTGAGTGGCAGAAACCGAGAACCAGGAAAGTATAAGATAAGAGGAACGGTCTTACTGAGTTGAGCAGGGTACGAGCTGGAGGGAGAGGCAAGTCAGGCTGATGCAGGGGTGGAGGTTGTCGCAGGAGAACGATTAGATCCAGAAAGGCAGGTGAGCGGTGGAGAGCGGAGGCCAGGGAATCGAACAGCGTCGAGATAAAAACACACACCTCAGGCAGGCGGAGAGTATCCAGGACTGGGGGCAGACAAAAACGCAGATCAGGTTGAACAGACAAACTAGTTTTCAGGTCTCTCTGATTCAGGACAGGATTTACCCAACAATTGAGTATCAGCCAGCGTTGAGGTGTGGGAGCGCTGTTCCTTAAATCCTCTGGCCAAGCTGGAGTTAATTGGCTTCAGCTGCAGCTCCCCAACACACTCACCTGCAAACAATGAATGACAACACACAGCAGAAGACAGCAGAACCATGACAATACCCCCCCCCTCAAGGGACGCCACCCGGCGGCCCAGCCGAGGAGGAGAAGGAGGAGGAGGAGGAGGAGGACTCAAAATCCCTGATGAGCGAGACGTCATCAATCCAGGAGGAGGGAATCCACTGACGATTCTCCGGACCGTACCCCTCCCAATCCACCAGGAATTGGCGACCACGACCCCGGGGACGAACACCCAGGATGCGCCGCACCCGGTAGCCGAGACCGCCGTCAGCAAGCCGGACAGGAGGAGGAGGCTCAGTAGGAGGGCACAGAGGGCTGGACACGAAGGGCTTGACCAATGAGACGTGGAACACCGGATGGACCCTCATGGAGGAAGGCAGGGACAGACGCACAGAAACTGGGCTGAGGACCTCAGCTATGGCGTAGGGGCCGATGAACCGGGGGTAGAATTTCTTATTAGCATCCTTCAGTTTGATGTCCCGGGTGGACAACCAGACCCGCTGGCCAGGAGCGTATGCAGGGGCTGGACGGCGGCGCCGGTCAGCCAGCCGGCGGTTGCGGTCGGCGGTCCGTTGGAGTGCGGCCTTGGTCTGGGTCCAGGTGCGTCTAGCGCGGCGGATGAACTGGAGAGCTGAGGTCGGAGGATCGGAGTCGGAGGGAAACAGAGGTGGCTGATAACCCAGAGAGATCTTGAATGGGGATTGGCCTGTGGTGGAGGAAATGTGTGAGTTGTGAGCGTACTCTATCCACGCAATCTGGTCACTCCATCCAGATGGATCTTTAGAGCAGACACATCTCAGAATGGCCTCCAGCTCCTGGTTCATCCGCTCGCACTGGCCATTGGTTTGGGGATGGAAGCCAGAGCTCAGAGCGGTTCGAGCACCCAGATGGTTGGCAAATTCCTTCCACACTCGTGACACAAATTGAGGGCCTCGGTCTGAGAGGATCTCTGAGGGGATTCCATGTAGGCGGAAAACCTGAGTGACGAGGAGAATGGCCATCTCTGCAGAGGTTGGGAGATGTTTAAGGGGAACTAGATGACAGGACTTGGAGAAGCGATCGACAATGGTTAGTATGGTGTCAAAACCTTTGGAGACCGGTAAACTAGAGACAAAATCCAATGCGATGTGGGACCAGGGGCGTGAAGGAATAGACAGGGGACACAGGAGACCTTGAGGTGGCTGGTTGCTGGACTTATTTCGGGCACAAACCTGACATGCGCTTATGTATTCCTTGGTGTCCCTGTAGAGCGTGGGCCACCAGAACGTCCGACGGATGAGGGCCAGCGTTCTACCTACGCCGGGATGGATGGAGAACCTGGAGGTGTGAGCCCACTTGATTACGGCACTGCGAACAGAGGAGGGGACATAGGTTCTGTTAGGGGGCCCCGTACCTGGGTCGGGATCCGTCTGCTGAGCCTCCAAGACCTTGGTGGAAATATCCCAGGTGATAGATCCGAGGACACAGGAAGGAGGAAGGATAGTGGTGGGTTCGACCTCCTTGTCCGGGGCGTAAAGGCGGGATAGGGCGTCAGGTTTGGTGTTCTAAGTTCCGGGTCTGTAAGAGATGAGGTAGTTAAATCGGGAGAAGAATAAAGACCAGCGGGACTGGCGGGGATTAAGCCTCTTGGCCTCCCTCAGATACGCTAGGTTCTTATGGTCCGTCAAGATCTGGATGTGATGTTCCGCCCCCTCAAGCCAGTGACGCCACTCCTCCAGTGCCAGTTTTATGGCCAACAGTTCCCGGTCTCCAACGTCGTAATTCTGTTCGGCTGGGGACAGACGACGAGAGAAAAAGGCACACGGGTGCAGGGTATTATCAACTGAGGAGACCTGGGATAATACAGCACCAGCACCGGTGTCAGACGCATCCACCTCCAGGGTGAATTGCCGGAGCGGATCTGGTCGGGTGAGGATGGGTGCCTGAGTGAAACGGTTCTTTAAGGTGAGAAATGCTTCTTCTGCCTCAGGGGTCCAGGAAAAAGGTTTGTTAACAGAAGTTAGTTGAGTGAGAGGGGTGGCTATGGAACTGTAGTCTTTAATGAACCTACGATAGAAATTAGCAAACCCCAAGAATCGTTGCAGCTGTCTTCTGATCGTTGGTGAGGGCCACTCCTCCACAGCTCTGATCTTGTCTGGATCTGCCTTCAGCCTTCCGCTCTCTAGAACAAAACCGAGGAACTTGACAGATGAGGAGTGGAATTCACATTTTTCTGCCTTAAAGAACAGACGGTTCTCTAGGAGACGTTGGAGAACTGCACGGACATGTAGACGGTGTTCGGATGGTGATCTGGAGAAAATGAGGATGTCGTCGAGATAAACTGTGACAAATTTGTTGATGAAATCATTGAGGACAGAGTTGATTAGAGACTGAAAGACCGCGGGTGCATTTGTAAGACCAAAAGGCATGACAAGATATTCAAAATGTCCGAGAGGGGTCTTAAAGGCTGTCTTCCATTCATCTCCCTCTCTGATGCGGACCAAATGATATGCATTACGGAGGTCGAGTTTGGTAAATATGGAAGCGTCGTTGACTGGGTCGAATGTAGATGAGAGCAAGGGAAGAGGGTATTTGTTCTTGACAGTTATCTGGTTTAGTTCCCGGTAGTCGATGCAAGGACGTAGAGAGCCGTCTTTTTTAGACACGAAAAAGAAACCAGCTCCCAGTGGAGAATTGGAGGGTCTTATTATGCCTGCTGCAAGAGATTCAGAGATGTACTGTTTCATGGATTCGTGTTCAGGTCTAGAAAGTTTATACAACCTGCTGGTGGGTAATCTTGCGTTTGGGAGGAGATCTATGCACATGTCGAAAGGTCTGTGGGGTGGTAGCGTAGAGGCATTATCCTTGCTGAAGACCTGCTGGAGGTCATGGCATTCAGTGGGAACTCTCGACAAGTCGAGAGGCTCTGGGATCTTGGCCTTGGGGTTGAGTATAGGAATCGATGCGGATGATAAACAGTTAGACAAACAAAAACAGCTCCAGTTACTGATGCTCCCTGTTCTCCAGTCGATCTGCGGGTTGTGCTTTTTTAGCCATTCGTGTCCCAAAACAACAGGTGATTGTGGGGAAGGAAAAACAAAAAAGGAGAGTACCTCATGGTGATTTCCGGATACCCTTAGGTTAACGGGAACCGTCTGGTGGGTTATGGTGGTCAGAGAACAGCCGTCCAGGGAGGACGCACGAAGGGGTGTGGTGAGACGTACCGTGGGGATCTCCAGCTGTTGAACCACAGCCAGATCCAGAATATTGCGCTCGCAACCGGAGTCCACCAGGGCGTCTGCAGAAAAGGTTTGATTATTAAATGAGACCAAACAGTTCACGGAACACAGGGATCTTGGATTTGTGGTGCCACCCACCAGTAACCCTGGACCTACTGGTGGGTGCGATCTTTTGGCCAGACAGGGCAGTGTGAAATCATGTGACCCGCTTGACCACAGTAGAGACAAAGGCCAGCCGTCCTCCGCCTCAGTTTCTCCTCAGGAGTAAGTTGAGCCCTTCCCAGCTGCATAGGTTCAGGTTGCGACACTAGCGCTACCGGGGTGCGGGAGGACATTTCAGGGGCGGAGAGGGAAGGTAGATGCCGTGAAACCCTACGTCTGTCCTTGAGACGTCTCTCAATGCGTGAGGCCAAGGAGATGAGACTTTCCAGGTTCTCAGAATCTGGACAGAAGTCTAACTGATCCTGAAGATCATCAGATAGGGACTGAGAAAAAGCAGCTCGGAGTGACGCGTCATCTAGTGTAGATATGGAAGCTAAGGTCCTAAATTCTATGGCGAAATCTAATACTGTTAATCTCCCCTGGCGTAGACTCCAGATTTTTCTTGCTATTTCCGCAGGGTTGTCGGGTGTATCAAATATCTGAGAAAATTCTGACAGAAATTCATGGAGAGGACCGAGTAGAAAACCAGGCTGGCGACTTCTAGCCTCAGCCCACAATAACGCTTTCCCACGTAACAATCCCACAATAAACGAAATCTTTATAGGATCGCTGGAAAACGTGTCAGGAGATCGTTTAAACACCAAATCACATAGCAAAAGGAAACTACGACATCTGCCAGGCTCACCTGAGAAGGTGTCTGGTGTGGGCGAATCGGCAACCCGGAAATGACCTGGTGCCGGCGGAACCGGAAGAGGCGGCGCAGGTGGAGGGGAGGAAATGGATGAGGCTGCTGCGCCGAGTTGAGCCCGCAGCTGCCGGTTTTCGGTGTCGAGGTGAATTAACCGTTGATTAGTGAGATTCAACTGTTCGATCACAGACTGTATGGACTTTTCATGTTGGGTTAACGTGGATACTAACGTCGGAAGAAGTGATTCACTCATGGGATCGGGAGTTCTTTGGCTGGCTGATTCTGTCATGGTGGGCTGAAGTCTCTTAACCCACATGAGAGAATCACACACGGATAAGGTGAGTGATGATATAAAAGTCTTTATTATTAAGAAAAACAAAGAAACCAAAGAATAATAAATAAGGGCGCAGATCCACAAGGACAGGGAAACGGGACGAATCCGACTATAAGAAAAACACAATGGTGTGAGTGGCAGAAACCGAGAACCAGGAAAGTATAAGATAAGAGGAACGGTCTTACTGAGTTGAGCAGGGTACGAGCTGGAGGGAGAGGCAAGTCAGGCTGATGCAGGGGTGGAGGTTGTCGCAGGAGAACGATTAGATCCAGAAAGGCAGGTGAGCGGTGGAGAGCGGAGGCCAGGGAATCGAACAGTGTCGAGATAAAAACACACACCTCAGGCAGGCGGAGAGTATCCAGGACTGGGGGCAGACAAAGACGCAGATCAGGTTGAACAGACAAACTAGTTTTCAGGTCTCTCTGATTCAGGACAGGATTTACCCAACAATTGAGTATCAGCCAGCGTTGAGGTGTGGGAGCGCTGTTCCTTAAATCCTCTGGCCAAGCTGGAGTTAATTGGCTTCAGCTGCAGCTCCCCAACACACTCACCTGCAAACAATGAATGACAACACACAGCAGAAGACAGCAGAACCATGACAGTTTGATATGGCACTTTGCGCGAGACTCACACAAACTGCAGTGGCGACCGTCGCGTCAGTGCAAAGTTTTTCCGATATATCGCTCGCAACATCGTTTGTCATTTGCTGTACACTGCGCACACTGGCCGCGAGGTCGCGGAGAAGGTCTTCGTTACGAGCTACTCTGGAAGCGCCGTGGTTGATGAGGATGATCATCTTTAGCAATAGTTCATCTCGAAGCGCAACGATGGTGAGGGCGACGGGTTGGCCGGTTCCGCCTTCAGGCCACTCGGTTGCCGCTAGATTGCCCAATGCCACACACGCAGACAAACCCTGTACACACTCAATGACCCATGTGCGATCGTTGATTTCTGCTAGTATGTTTGCTAGGTCTACGTGCTTCCACGGATCGGGCGTGGGCACGCGCTTGTTTTTAGAGGCTTTCTCGCGCAGACTCTACCCTGCACGACCGCTAGTGGCCGCACTAGCTATATTTATCTTTATTTGTTTCACACACACACACACACACACACACACACACACACACACACACACACACACACACACACACACACACACACACACACACACACACACACACACACACAAACACACACAGGCCCTTGCGTGCAAACCCCGGTCAGGCCTGCAGTGTACACATCAGAGACATGATGTTCTTTCACAGAACTGAGGTTGTTCATTACTAAATGACTTTTACAGGAATATTGTTATTATACTATTCAACAGGTTGATCATAATAATGTGTATTAAACCCACAACCTAGCACTGAGGACAGAGGGACCTTATTTAAATTAGTACTTAATGGAAACGATACATAATGATACATAAGAGCCATGTCATACATTCAGCCTAGGAATAGTAGCATTGTGCACTATTAAAAATATACACATCAATTGCTCGAATCCCATTGTTGCAAAGTAAAACTCTAATAAAACTCTAGTCTGACATCAACAGAGAAGACTTAGTGTATGTACTACAAATACAGCATTAGGATTTCGAGTGGACCGTGCACCTTGTGAACCATCAGAGGCTTATGACGCATTATATCTTCCAGTTGCTATTAGACAAGTTATCACAATTACGTTGATTAATAAATCCAGTGTTGTAGCGACTGCAGCCAGCGCCGTCGCGCAGGACTCTAAACTGGGAGCTGGATGCTAACGACCCGTGCATGCGCCACACAAAAGGTAACTTGACTAACTACAAAACAAATATTGTGATGTAGAAAGTTGGCTCGACTGTTTGAATCAGCTGCAGCTGCGGTTTACTCACGAAGTGAATCGCACGCTTGTTAGAAGTACATTCAGAGCACTTAAAAAATACATCGCTCTCATCGAGTTCCGTCTCAGCGTTCACCGGCTGATGGGCAAGAGCGTGACATGGGATCGCCAGGAACTTACTTAAGGACTATCATCTCATTTGGCATTTACTCACGGACCCAAGAAACCAGTTCCGAAAAATGGTCGATAATTATAACTTGTCTAATAGCAACTGGAAGATATTTTGCGTCATAAGCCTCTGATGGTTCACAAGGTGCACGGTCCACTCGAAATCCTAATGCTGTATTTGTAGTACATACACTAAGTCTTCTCTGTTGATGTCAGACTAGAGTTTTATTAGAGTTTTACTTTGCAACAATGGGATTCGAGCAATTGATGTGTATATTTTTAATAGTGCACAATGCTACTATTCCTAGGCTGAATGTATGACATGGCTCTTATGTATCATTATGTATCGTTTCCATTAAGTACTAATTTAAATAAAGTCCCTCTGTCCTCAGGGCTAGGTTGTGGGTTTAATACACATTATTATGATCAACCTGTTGAATAGTATAATAACAATATTCCTGTAAAAGTCATTTAGTAATGAACAACCTCAGTTCTGTGAAAGAACATCATGTCTCTGATGTGTACACTGCAGGCCTGACCGGGGTTTGCACGCAAGGGCCTGTGTGTGTGTGTGTGTGTGTGTGTGTGTGTGTGTGTGTGTGTGTGTGTGTGTGTGTGTGTGTGTGTGTGTGTGTGTGTGTGTGTGTGTGTGAAACAAATAAAGATAAATATAGCTAGTGCGGCCACGAGCGGTCGTGCAGGGTAGAGGCTGCGCGAAAACGCCTCTAAAACAAGCGCGTGCCCACGCCAGATCCGTGGAAGCACGTAGAACTAGCAAACGTACTAGCAGAAATCAACGATCGCACACAGGTCATTGAGTGTGTACAGGGTTCGTCTGCGTGTGTGGCATTGGGCAATCTAGCGGCAACCGAGTGGCCTGAAGGCGGAACCGGCCAACCCGTCGCCCTCACCATCGTTGCGCTTCGAGATGAACTATTGCTAAAGATGATCGTCCTCGTCAACCACGGTGCTACCAGAGTTACCACGACATGCGCCTTCAAAGCGTTCTCGTTTGGGTCAGCGCCACCAGAATTGAATCGGCAAGTCAGCGGATATTACACAACTCGTAACGAAGACCCTCTCCGCGACCTCGCGGCCAGTGTGCGCAGTGTACAGCAAATGACAAACAATGTTGCGAGCGATTTATCGGAAAAACTTTGCACTGATGCGACGGTCGCCACTGCAGGTTGTGTGAGTCACGCGCAAAGTGCCATATCAAATGTGCGCAAGCTAGTGACAAGCAACTTCACCAGATCCGTAGATTCTGCATACGCTCGGATACGAATGAAAGTATCGAGAGATAACACCGACACGAGTTGCGCGACGGCGCTGGCTGCAGTCGCTACAACACTGGATTTATTAATCAACGTAATTGTGATAAGTTGTCTAATAGCAACTGGAAGATATATTGCGTCATAAGCCTCTGATGGTTCGCAAGGTGCACGGTCCACTCGAAATCCTAATGCTGTATTTGTAGTACATACACTAAGTCTTCTCTCTTGATGTCAGACTAGAGTTTTATTAGAGTTTTACTTTGCAACAATGGGATTCGAGCAATTGATGTGTATATTTTTAATAGTGCACAATGCTACTATTCCTAGGCTGAATGTATGACATGTCTCTTATGTATCATTATGTATCGTTTCCATTAAGTACTAATTTAAATAAGGTCCCTCTGTCCTCAGTGCTAGGTTGTGGGTTTAATACACATTATTATGATCAACCTGTTGAACAGTATAATAACAATATTCCTGTAAAAGTCATTTAGTAATGAACAACCTCAGTTCTGTGAAAGAACATCATGTCTCTGATGTGTACACTGCAGGCCTGACCGGGGTTTGCACGCAAGGGCCTGTGTGTGTGTGTGTGTGTGTGTGTGTGTGTGTGTGTGTGTATGTGTGTGTGTGTGTGTGTGTGTGTGTGTGTGTGTGTGTGTGTGTGTGTGTGTGTGTGTGTGTGTGTGTGTGTGAAACAAATAAAGATAAATATAGCTAGTGCGGCCACTAGTGGTCGTGCAGGGTAGAGGCTGCGCGAGAAAGCCTCTAAAAACAAGCGCGTGCCCACGCCCGATCCGTGGAAGCACGTAGACCTAGCAAACGTACTAGCAGAAATCAACGATCGCACACGGGTCATTGAGTGTGTACAGGGTTCGTCTGCGTGTGTGGCATTGGGCAATCTAGCGGCAACCAAGTGGCCTGAAGGCGGAAGCGGCCAACCTGTCGCCCTCACCATCGTTGCGCTTCGAGATGAACTATTGCTAAAGATGATCATCCTCATCAACCACGGCGCTACCAGAGTAGCTCGTAACGAAGACCCTCTCCGCGACCTCACGGCCAGTGTGCGCAGTGTACAGCAAATGACAAACGATGTTGCGAGCGATATATCGGAAAAACTTTGCACTGACGCGACGGACGCCACTGCAGGTTGTGTGAGTCTCGCGCAAAGTGCCATATCAAACGTGCGCAAGCTAGTGACAAGCAACTTCACCAGATCCGTAGATTCTGCATACGCTCAGATACGAATGAAAGTATCGAGAGATAACACCGACACGAGTTGCGCGATGGCGCTGGCTGCAGTCGCTACAACACTGGATTTATTAATAAACGTAATTGTGATCGTAATGGCGTTTCGAGTGTGCACCAGAAACTACAACCAGTACTACAGAAAACTGGCATGAGGGTCGCGGTCTAACGTTATGTTGGTGTCTCGCATCGACCGTCGACGGCCGTTTGCCAGTGGCTGAAAATGGCACAGTTGACGAAATGGAAACGCCGACCGTCGATAGTGCACTCTCGCAAGTTCCAACTGCACCATCTCAGGAGACAGACCACAGAGTCATATTAGCGGAGGGTAGATAGAAAATGCGCAAACCGCCGCAACCGCCCATATACATACTATACGAGTTCAACATAGAGTGGAGTAAGAAGTTACTACCGACTGTATTTCCAACGTGCAAGCAGCTGGTGTGTGACGCTTTACTTGAGTATCACAGAGGTTGCGATGTCCTGTGTTCCACGAGCGCATGGAAACAAGTGAACAAACTTCTACGGACCGTACTGTTAGGGTATGAGCGAGCTGTAAAATCAATACACGCTAGACACGCGGACTTTGCCGCGTTACTGGACACGCATATCGCCACAACAAAACCGGGTCAAGTGTTCGGGGCGTCACCGCGCTCGACTATACACGTCTTGGCCTACCACGAGTACATGAGCCCACAGATCCTAAGCGAGGTTGAAGCCGTTGTGTCTACCCAACGCAAATTCAGCACAGCCGTGCGCGCTAAGACAAGTCCCTCTAGACTGCTGGAAACTTTGGAAAAGTGGAAGGCTGGCATGTACGCGCTTTCTACACATCTCAACGGTATGATCGCGATACTCTCAGCCGCACAACAACTAATGGTCATGTGTTCGTAAGGTCTGATCAGGTCTGACATGACCGGTTGTCAATCGACGTCAAGCGTGCACTCACACACGGATATCCTGGCGTACAGTAAAGCGACGGCGACCTCTACGCTCACGTTGATCGCCGATGTTTCGAAGGGCAATCGAGTGTGTTGGCTGACGAAAGCTATGGTGACCGACGGTCGCGTCGACTACAATGTGCCTCATTGCGACTGGAGAGGCGTATGTGATCCTTTGCAAATCGATAACACCACTGCGGTCGAGTGCAAAGTCACGGTCGGCGGCGTGTTGTCCTTACTGTGCCCCATACAATGTGACGGTCCATGTGACGGACCGGTGTGTTACGACCCGACTAACGAAACGTACCAGGTGATAACATTGCATCCGCCCATTACAGCGGAGCGAGCGTTTCGCCACACTCCCAAACCAAGGTTAATAGTTGTAGCGCACGCCCTTTCGGACCTCGGTGCACGTGAAACACTGGCGTACACTCACAACATCACGCTCGAGACAGCTCAAGCATTAAGCGAAACAAAGGACGTGTTCAAATCCATAGAGAATATACGGTCTTTAGCGTATGCGTATATAAAGAAGGTCGATGACATTTACAGACCCGGTGGCATGGGCACCACAGTAGAACAACAAGGTGCTCTCAAGCGCACACAGATACTGGCCGCATTATCACTCGCGATGTCTATCCTGACATGCCCGTTTCTGATTTCTATGTATATTAAATTATGACAAGAGCTATGGTGGTTACGATTACACTCTGACCACGTGTCTTAGTTTCTGCTAGTGACCTATAAATACATTTGCCCACTTGCTCTCACTGCCATTAAAGCGGCTGTACCCACACGTACAACATCCAAGAAAAAAAAAGATCTCGCTGTCTGTACTGGGTGTACTCTCAGTAGTCGCAGTTGCTCAGGCCATGGTGGTACGCTCACATAACGCCTCTGAGATACGTCCCATCACACCACCTCCTACACTACTCGCATAAGAGTATTCAACACCCCCTTTGTACGAAGACAACCATTATAACGAGCACAGCACAACGCTTGCCGCACGCGAAGACAACATGCAGGAGACAACGCTACCACCTGTCGTGAGAACAACGGATTCGAGTGACAACGATCGCGACTATGACGAGCACATTACAACACCCTCTGTGCACGAAGACCAGGTGCAGGAGACAACGCTACCACCTGTCGTGAGAAACAAGAATTTGGTTAACAATGATCATCGTCGTGTCCCATTGTAAACGGGCGTGCCATCGCAAACATCGTACATGTGTGTTAACCCACCTGTATGCGACAGACTTTGTGTGTTGCATGACATCGAGATGTATTGACGTCTGTGTCAATACAGGACTCTCTATAAGCCGGGAGCTGGACGCTAACGACCCGTGCATGCGCCACACAAAAGGTATCGTACATGTGTTAACCCACATGTATGCGACAGACTTTGTGTGTTGCATGACATCGAGATGTATTGACGTCTGTGTCAATACAGGACTCTCTAAGCTGGGAGCTGGACGCTAACAACCCGTGCATGCGCCACACAAAAGGTAACTCGACTAACTACAAAACGCATGTTGTGATGTAGAAAGTTGGCTTGACTGTTTGAATCAGCTGCAGCTGCGGTTTACTCACGAAGTGAATCGCACGCTTGTTAGAAGTACATTCGGAGCACTTAAAAAATACATCGCTCTCATCGAGTTCCGTCTCAGCGTTCACCGGCTGATGGGCAAGAGCGTGACGTGGGATCGCCAGGAACTTACTTAAGGACTATCATCTCATTTGGCATTTACTCACGGACCCAAGAAACCAGTTCCGAAAAATGGTCGAGAATTATAACTTGTCTAATAGCAACTGGAAGATATGTTGTGTCATAAGCCTCTGATGGTTCACAAGGTGCACGGTCCACTCGAAATCCTAATGCTGTATTTGTAGTACATACACTAAGTCTTCTCTGTTGATGTCAGACTAGAGTTTTATTAGAGTTTTACTTTGCAACAATGGGATTCGAGCAATTGATGTGTATATTTTTAATAGTGCACAATGCTACTATTCCTAGGCTGAATGTATGACATGCCTCTTATGTATCATTATGTATCGTTTCCATTAAGTACTAATTTAAATAAAGTCCCTCTGTCCTCAGTGCTAGGTTGTGGGTTTAATACACATTATTATGATCAACCTGTTGAATAGTATAATAACAATATTCCTGTAAAAGTCATTTAGTAATGAACAACCTCAGTTCTGTGAAAGAACATCATGTCTCTGATGTGTACACTGCAGGCCTGACCGGGGTTTGCACGCAAGGGCCTGTGTGTGTGTGTGTGTGTGTGTGTGTGTGTGTGTGTGTTTGTGTGTGTGTGTGTGTGTGTGTGTGTGTGTGTGTGTGTGTGTGTGTGTGTGTGTGTGTGTATGTGTGTGTGTGTGTGTGTTAAACAAATAAAGATTAATATAGCTAGTGCGGCCACGAGCGGTCGTGCAGGGTAGAGGCTGCGCGAAAACGCCTCTAAAACAAGCGCGTGCCCACGCCCGATCCGTGGAAGCACGTAGAACTAGCAAACGTACTAGCAGAAATCAACGATCGCACACGGGTCATTGAGTGTGTACAGGGTTCATCTGCGTGTGTGGCATTGGGCAATCTAGCGGCAACCGAGTGGCCTGAAGGCGGAACCGGCCAACCCATCGCCCTCACCATCGTTGTGCTTCGAGATGAACTATTGCTAAAGATGATCGTCCTCGTCAACCACGGCGCTACCAGAGTTACCACGACATGCGCCTTCAAAGCGTTCTCGTTTGGGTCAGCGCCACCAGAATTGAATCGGCAAGTCAGCGGATATTACACAACTCGTAATGAAGACCCTCTCCGCGACCTCGCGGCCAGTGTGAGCAGTGTACAGCAAATGACAAACGATGTTGCGAGCGATATATCGGAAAAACTTTGCACTGACGCGACGGTCGCCACTGCAGGTTGTGTGAGTCTCGCGCAACGTGCCATATCAAACGTGCGCAAGCTAGTGACAAGCAACTTCACCAGATCCGTAGATTCTGCATACGCTTGGATACGAATGAAAGTATAGAGAGATAACACTGACACGAGTTGCGCGACGGCGCTGGCTGCAGTCGCTACAACACTGGATTTATTAATCAACGTAATTGTGATCGTAATGGCGTATCGAGTGTGCACCAGAAACTACAACCAGTACTACAGAAAACTGGCATGAGGGTCGCGGTCTAACGTTATGTTGGTGTCTCGCATCGACCGTCGACGGCCGTTTGCCAGCGGCTGAAAATGGCACAGTTGACGAAATGGAAACGCCGACCGTCGATAGTGCACTCTCGCAAGTTCCAACCGCACCATCTCAGGAGACAGACCACAGAGTCATATTAGCGGAGGGTAGATAGAAAATGCGCAAACCGCCGCAACCGCCCATATACATACTATACGAGTTCAACATAGAGTGGAGTAAGAAGTTACTACCGATTGTATTTCCAACGTGCAAGCAGCTGGTGTGTGACGCTTTACTTGAGTATCACAGAGGTTGCGATGTCCTGTGTTCCACGAGCGCATGGAAACAAGTGAACGAACTTCTACGGACCGTACTGTTGGGGTGTGAGCGAGCTGTAAAATCAATACACGCTAGACACGCGGACTTTGCCGCGTTACTGGACACGCATATCGCCACAACAAAACCGGGTCAAGTGTTCGGGGCGTCACCGCGCTCGACTATACACGTCTTGGCCCACCACGAGTACATGAGCCCACAAGATCCTAAGCGAGGTCAAAGCCGTTGTGTCTACCCAATGCAAATTCAGCACAGCCGTGCGCGCTAAGACAAGTCCCTCTAGACTGCTGGAAACTTTGGAAACGTGGAAGGCTGAGGTGTACGCGCTTTCTACACATCTCAACGGTATGATCGCGATACTCTCGGCCGCACAACAACTAATGGTCATGTGATCGGAAGGTCTGATCAGGTCTGACATGACCGGTTGTCAATCGACGTCGAGCGTGCACTCACACACGGATATCCTGGCGTACAGTAAAGCAACGGCGACCTCTACGCTCACGTTGATCGCCGATGTTTCGAAGGGCAATCGAGTGTGTTGGCTGACGAAAGCTATAGTGACCGACGGTCGCGTCGACTACAATGTGCCTCATTGCGACTGGAGAGGCGTATGTGATCCTTTGCAAATCGAGAACACCACCGCGGTCGAGTGCGAAGTCACGGTCGGTGGCGTGTTGTCCTTACTGTGCCCCATACAATGTGACGGTCCGTGTCACGGACCGGTGTGTTACGACCCGACTAACGAAACGTACCAGGTGATAACATTGCATCTGCCCATTACAGCGGAGCGAGGGTTTCGCCACACTCCCAAACCAAGGTTAATAGTTGTAGCGCACGCCCTTTCGTACCGCGGTGCACGCGAAACACTGGCGTACACTCACAACATCACGCTCGAGACAGCTCAAGCGTTACGCGAAACAAAGGACGTGTTCAAATCCATAGAGAATATACGGTCTTTAGCGTATGCGTATATAAAGAAGGTCGATGACATTTACAGACCCGGCGGCGTGGGCACCACAGTAGAACAACAAGGTGCTCTCAAGCGCACACAGATACTGGCCGCATTATCACTCGCGAAGTCTATCCTGACATGCCCGTTTCTGATTTCTATGTATATTAAATTATGACAAGAGCTACGGTGGTTACGATTACACTCTGACCACGTGCCTTAGTTTCTGCTAGTGACCTATAAATACATTTGACCACTTGCTCTCACTGCCATTAAAGCGGCTGTACCCACACGTACAACACCCAAGAAAAAAAATTATCTCGCTGTCTGTACTGGGTGTACTCTCAGTAGTCGCAGTTGCTCAGGCCATGGTGGTACGCTCACATAACGCCTCTGAGATACGTCCCATCACACCACCTCCTAGACTACTCGCGAAGGAGTATTCAACACCCCCTTTGTACGAAGACAACCATTATAACTGTTGGGGTTATTAGGAGCGAACAATTCGTAAGCTTTAACTTACTTTTGGATTCTTCAATAAATTCTGTAAATATGGAACTATTTACTGATTTATTAATTAATTAAGATATTCTTAGATATCTTCGGGGCACCACCCTTTAATTAGAAAGGGAAATGAATCCAAAACTCTTATCAGTCTTTCTTGAAGTTCGTAGAATCCTTGGAGCAGAGACTTCTCTTCGACACAACAAAGCTACTGGACACAAAAATCTGAATTTTATAACATTTAATTAACAATTTGTCAAATGAATAAACAGTGGAAGAGATGAATAATAACCGTGTGATATGATTGAAGATGGATGTGTTTGCATGTGATGGAGGATGTATGAATGGGGTCCTTTGTTCTCACAAAGGAGTAGTGTGTGTGTGTGTGTGTGTGTGTGTGTGTGTGCGTGTGTATGATTCAAAATGGAGTCTTGAATACAAGATGGCTGACCCCTTTGTCTGGCTAAAGTGTGGGTGGCAACTTGCACTTTAACTTCCAAAGCACTTAGAATCAGTAGTAACTTAACCTTAAATCACTCAAAACATTTCAAAAGATCATGAAACAACACAAAAGATTAATCACAAATTAATATCTTTTAGTTTCAGCCTGGCCATGACAGAAACCATTTTAAGATACCAAACAATGATCAATAAGCAGTTTATTCTTTCAAAATGACCCGACGGACGTGTTTGGGACGAAAGAGGAAAACACGAAGCTACTTTTTAAGCAATAGCGCGGTTTTATTGCTTATTCTGGGCTATAGAGTTAACGGAAGAAGAAGGAGAGAGAGAAAGAGATGAGTTGCTGATCACCAGAAGAGCGAGGCGTCCCTCCCTCTTTGATTTGACGGTTCTCCGTGTTTCTCCGCAGCTTTCGGCGTCATCCGTCGATTTGATGCTTTCTCCGTTGTTTGGCGTTCACGAGTGTTTCTCCACGGGCTGGACAGAGACAGCAAAGTTTCTTTCTGTGCTGAGTTATAACTTACAGCGTGCTTGATGGAGTTGTTGCTTTCCTCCGCAGTTCTGTGTCCTCAAACATCAGCTGGAGGGGAGCAGAAACGAGCAGATCTGATGGGCTTGCAGTTTAGTTTCCAGCAGTTCCGTGGGCTCAACTTGGGCACTTAAGAGCTTCCGCGTGCTCAATTTGTCGGAGCGTTGACAAGCGTGTCCTTACCGCCAGGTATCCTGGGCAAAAGAACGAGGATTCTTTGTCTCTGCTGAAGATTTATGGTCTTAGTTCGCGGGAAAAGCTCCACGGCTTCCCGCACATGCGCAGAACGTGTTTCTGGTACTAGGCGGTGACGTCATCACAATGCTTCCGTGTGCAAAGCATCATGGGAAATGAAGTTTCTTGGCGCTGATGTGATTATTTGCTTTTCAGAGCAATTTAAGCACAGTCATTTTGGAGAAAATCACTGCATAGTAATTTCCTCATGAGGTCAGACCCTCAACATTCCCCCTTTTGGTTTCGGGGATCGCGCCCAAAGCTCGATCGTCGGAAGCACAGATGGGTTTGTTCCTCATGAACGTAGGTCGACTTGATTGTCGGAAGCACAGATGGGTTTGTCCCTTAGGACGTTGGTCTCCTTGGACGCCTTTGTCTTTGGTCTTTGTCTTGGATCCTGGCGCCTATGGTCTTTGATCCTGGTCAGGCACAAAGAGGATAGGAAACGGGATAGTCCCCAACGCGCATAACGAGAAGAAGCCACTCACGCAGGTGGTACGCAATGATGATGTCGTCCATGCGAGAGGTAGTAGTGTAGAAGGAGGAAGGTCGGTGGGCGGTTAACTCCACGAGTGGACACAAAGGCATCTCACCGCCGGCCATACAGTTCAGTTTATGGATCACGCGGTGATGTACGAGGTCCATAGTTCGCAAACGCGCATTGACCTATGTGGTCCCAAGATTCCCCCCTTTTTGGTCCAAAGGGCAGATCAGGACAGTCTTTGGGCTAAAACAAGGACCATAAACTAAGAGGTACTACAATGTGCTGGTGCGTCAGACAGAGTCATTGACAGACTGAGCTGGGCCGGCACATAACCACTAGTTAATATGTGACCAAGTAAGAAACAAAAATACAGACAACCCCAAAAAAAAAAAAACATATAACATCCAAGAAAATTCATAGCAACCTTGAGGTCTCATAAAATACATTCTTAGGTCATACAGTCAGTGTGTAGCTTATAAAGAATGTGACATACTGCAACACTCAGATAAATATGTGAGGTAGACTAAAATGAGAACTACTCTTAGGTTTACAGAATAATAAAGAAAATGTTGCTCACCCCCTTTAGACAGGTGTGGTACATTCACGCTTGGAGTCTCCCCGAACGCGGTTACGAGGCACACCGTAGGTGAGCAAGTGCTTCTTATCTTGGAGTTTCTTAACACGCCTGTAGGCGGAATAAGCAATCACGGCCGTGATGAGCCATCCCATCCCCAGGGCGACCAATGTGCAGATTAAGGTGGTATAATCTGTGTCAATGTAGCGTCTTGGGCGTCAAAGTAAGTTCACGCGGGTTTTGTGTGAACTTAACAAATTTGGTTCCTTCAATCAGTAATTGTTGGTCAATTTCTAAATCGATGGTAAAGTTATAACCCTGGAAAGCGTCCATGATCTCAATCTCCGAATCATGCTGTTCGAGGTTGAGGTGATGGAGTGCCAGGTTTTTAGTTCAAAGTGGAAATGCCTACCGTCCTTTCAAATACCAATGTTCAGCATCGACTTAAACCTATAGATGTGAGTTGTCACAATTATGGGAACATGTAACAGGAAACCGAGTTCTAATTTTTTCCAACGTGAATGGGCATTGCACTACTTAGGCTGTACGCTAGGTGGATTTGTGAAAGGTGCACAGTAGAGGGGTAGCAGCTGTCAAGCTATCTTTGAGCAGGTCCAGTGGTACCAAGTACGGGGAAATACGACTTTCAACCAAGCTGTCCAGCGTGGAACTTACTTCCCTGAGCAGGTCCTGCATCAAATCTCTCACCACTCATGTGTACACAATATCCTGATGTATGGTTTCAGACAAAGTCTTGATTGCACGTAGAGATTCATTAATCAGAGCAGAATGTAGGTTGACAGTTACAAGAGTACCCTGTAAGGTTTTAGTAAGTACTTCCTGTTAGCGTTCTAGGAGGAGTTTCTCTTGGTTAGTGAAAATGACGGCGGGGGGCGGCTTGGTTCTTTGTCGGTTAGTACATGTTAGTGGGTTAAACGTGCACTTTCCCCCCTTTTCCATTTCCATGCATAGAACTATGTAGCGACTACGTCTACCTCCTGCGGGGAGTCTGGTCTCTGTACCCGCGGGGATGGTTTGACGTAGGGTTTGATTTGGTTTGCATGCACCCATTTGTAGACAGGCTCCTGTCTCGCTTTGGTGATGCGTAACCTGTATGCAACTGGAGAGAGTTTTGCCACGATCTCAAATGGTCCTGACCAGCAGGGCAGGAACTTCTTAGCTTTGCGTGCCGGTTGGGCGAACCGAAAGTAGAATACTTTGTCACCCACCTCGTATTCGCGGCTGGTTGTCTTTTGGTCGTAGTAGGCTTTAGCGCCTTCTACGTTGGTCTCCAGTTTCTTCTGAGCGTGCGCGAACGTAGCTCTGAGGTGTGTTTTCAAGTCTGCCACATACTGATGAGCGGTATAGGCAGTGGCAACACTGACATCCTCTGGGTGATACAGGAGGTGCAGTGGTAGAGTCATCAGTCTGCCGGTCATCATCTCAAAGGGCGTAACCCCCGTGGATCGCTGGGGAGTAGACCGTATGGCCATCAGGACCAGAGGGAGCTTAACGTCCCAGTCCTTCCCAGTGGAGCAGACATACTTTTTGAGCATAGAGACGACCGTGCGGTTCATCCGTTCGACCTGTCCGGATGACTGTGGGTGATAGGGGAGGTGGAATCTCACTTCCACTCCCAGAAGTTCAAACAGGGACGTCATTACACTGGATGTGAAATGAGTTCCCCGGTCAGAGTCAATGCAGAGTGGAAGTCCCCGTCGACTGAAAACGTGGTTAATCAGCAGTACAGCGGTTGTGACGGCTGTATCGTTTGGCGCTGGAAGGCACTCAACCCACTTTGTGAAACTGCAAGTTACAGTTAGCATATATTTGTTTCCTCTTGCCGATTTGGGAACCGGTCCAACCCAGTCGATCTGCAGGTGGGACCAAGGGAAGGTTATTCCCCTGCGTTGCAGTGGTGCTCTAGCAAGCGGCTGGGAGGATTGAAACTGGGCACAGATGAGGCAGCCTTGGACATAGCTGTGTACGTCCTTGGACATCGACGGCCAATAAGCTACTTCTGTCAGTGACGCGAGGGTAGCTTTTGCTCTGCGGTGACCTCCAACCGGAGTGTCGTGGGCGTAGGCAAGCATCACTCCTCTGTGGTCGAGTGGAACAACCCAGCGCGGCGGGCTGTGGTCGTCACGCATGTAAACTAACAAATCGTTTTGTAGTTTCAGATGCGTGAGTTGACGATGCAGGGTTACCAAATCTCGACTTGCGCCAGTAGGTGGTGACGGTTGTTCAGGCATCGGTCCCTTTTGGAGAAGCTCGCGGATGAGCTTCAGGTCAGGATCTTGTTCCTGCATGGTGACTAGGTCCGCGTCCTGTGGTTGTCTGCCTAGAAACACGGGTACCCCAACGGTCCGAGGTTCGTCTGCCTGTTTAGCATGTCGACGAGTAATCGCGCAGACCTCGTGAACGGCCTTGGGTGGAAGCCACTCGTCTTTGAATTCCCAACAGGTTCCCTGGTCAGCACCGAGCTTAGCAAGGCGGTCAGCTTCGTCATTACCATCTTTCTCCGGACCTATGGTCCTGGAGTGACCTTTGACCTTTTTCCAGTAGACCATTATGCCTTTCTCAGTGGTGAGCAGATCACACGCTAGGAATAACTCCGAGTGTTTCACGTCTCTGTTCCTGGCGTTTTTCATGTGGTTCTCCTTCCACATGGGGAAGTGAGAGATGAAGCTGTGTCTAGCGTAGTTTGAATCTGAGCAAAGGACGATTTGAGTGATGTCCAAGGCTGCCGCCTGCTGGAGGGTTATCAACACTGCAGCAATTTCGGCGTACTGACTAGACTTTTGGCCCAACCGGTAGTGATTTGGTTGCTTAGTGTCACAGTCCACCCAAACGACTCCAACCCCAGCACGGAGCTGGCCTTCGTGAAGGTAGGCGCATCCGTCAGTGTAAACCTTCGGAAGCCCTTGGCAAACATTCTCATCAAAGTAGCGATGATTGGATGCGGTTGGGTAGACTGCGGCAGGTGTGTCCAGGGGGCCCCTGACGGAGTCAGAGTCACAGTGCTGGCAGCCTGCTAGCCCTTGTCCTAGCGCTAGCTTGGTGTTCTGACCATACTTGACCTCAATGTTGTATCCTTGGAGCACCATCATCCACGTCGCAATGCGGCTGTTTGACACTCTTCCTTCGCGCAGACGCTGGCTGTTTAGGAAGGTGACGGGCTGATGACACGTTTCAATGATCACTTTCTGTCCACCGATGTAACTACGAAAGTGTTCGACGGCCCAGACTGTAGAGAGGAGAGCTCTCTCGCAGTCTGAGAACTGGAGTTCCACCTTGCTCAGAGGCTTGCTGGCGTATGCCACAACTCTCATGTCCCTATCGTGTTTTTGCTTCAAAGCAGCGCTCAGGCAGTGAGAGGAGAAAGTAGCCTCTATGTAGAACTCTTTATCCTTGTCTGGGTAAGCCAGACAGGGTGCGGACGCCAACTTCTGTTTTAGGAACTGGAAGGAGAGTTCTTGGGGTCTGTCCCACACGAAAGGTGTGTCGTTCCGAAGCAGCTCAGTGAGGGGCCTCGCTGTTTCAGCGTACTCCTCAATGAACTGTCTGGAGTAGTTGCAGACTCCGAGGAAGCTCCTGAGTTCAGTCAGATTAGCTGGGGCTTTGATGTCCTGAATGGCTCTAATGCGTCCCGCTTGGGGCTCGACTCCATTAGGGCCAACCAGCAGTCCAACATACTCCACTTTGGTTCGACACCACTGTCCCTTGAGAATCGCCAATTTAGCTCCGGCGTCAGCGAGCTGTTGCAGCACGTGACGGAGTTCGGCCAGGTGCTCCTCGAAGGTTCGACTCCTCATCAAGATGTCATCGACATATATGAGGTTCCCTCTGGAAGCAGCATCTGACATGGCTTTGTGGAGGAAGATGTTGAACTCGGCAGGTGAGTTAGATTAGCCAAAGGGGCAGCGGTTCCAAGTATATTGGCGATTTCCAAAGGAGAAAGCCAGTTTATACTGGTCCGCCGGCTCAACCTTCATGGTCCAGAAGCCGTTGGCTACGTCAACCGTAGAGAAGAAACGAGCATCTCTGACTCTGGCTTGCTCCTGATCTAAATGGATCATAGGCCACCTGGAGAGAGGTACTTGTTTGTTCAGTGCACGATAGTCTATGGTGAGACGCCATTTCCCAGTCGGTTTCAGAACCGGCCAGATGGGAGAGTTGTAAGTGGAGTTACACTCTCTGATGATGTTTTTCTCCTTCAGCTGATCGAGGATCTCCTGGATCGACTCATAAGCAGCGAGGGGAATCTTGTACTGACGTACAAAAGTAGGAGGGGCATTCGGGTTCGTCGGAATGCGAACCGTGTGCAGGTTTGTGAGTCCACAGTCCAGGGAGTCCCTGGATAAGATGGACTGAAACTCATAGAACAGGCTTCTAAGCGCTGCTCTCTGCTCCTCTGACTCCAGCGCATCCGCTTTGTCAAGCTGCTGGCTGACTTCGGCCTCGAAGCCGTCATAAGGTTCAGAGGAGGAGGGTCTCTGGTGTTCCGGGCTTTCAACCGGTGACTCAGAGGGTTGAGTATTTATTGCAAAAACCGTTAGACACTGACCGCTGTCAGTTTCTAAGGTTGCACTGCAAATGGGTTCCTTAGGAAGGGCTTCATGCCGCTTGATGGTAATCATTTGTGAAGGGAAAGTACTGAATGTGTCTGCACCAACCTGTCTGTCGTTCAAGAACAACGGAAGTTGTCCGATCACGGGGACTGAAAGTTCAAAGTCATGGAATGAGCTATCTATCAGCATGCCCAAGGGCTTTCCTGCCGGCATGTGGATAGGACTCTGGGTCGGATTTTCGACCAACAAGTACGCAGAACGATTGTTCAGCTCCAAGAGTGGCGTGCCACAGACGGCTAAGTTGAGCTCCAAGAAGTGTGGTGATGGCTGGAAGAAGGCCTGGGTGCCTGGCAGCTTCTGATGCTTCATCAGGGTCAGACGAACAGGCACTCCTTTGACCTGTGGGGGCAGAACCGTGCTGGCCTCAACCACTGCACGGCAGGCCTGTGGAATGGTCTGACCGGACAGCAAGTGTTCAGGGCCTTCTGAGCGAGGCTCAGAGGAAGGTGTGGCCCGGGCCCAAAGGACTTGATTGCAAGTGTCCAGCTGGGCACCTAGTCGAACCAGCAGATCTGCTCCAATGAGTGCAGGTGGATCAAGCTGTGGTATGATGCTGAATGTATGTGTGTTCTGTCTTGCTCCAAGTTGGATAGTCAGAGAGCAGACCTCTGGCGCTTTCAGGAGCCTCTGCGGCCAAGTAGGTGACAAGAGCCGATGGCTACGTGTCACACTGACCAGAAGGGGGTCCTTCTGACGCAGGTGTTCAAACGTCTGCTGGCTGATGGCTGACTTTTCAGACCAAAGAGCAAGGCGAGCATCTGAGATGTGGGTGCAGTTGATGGTAGGACCACCAACTATGTGTGGTGCATATGGCTGCAGGCTGACGTTCTTCAGCGAGCAGAGAAAAGATGAATGTGTGCGGAACGGAGTTCCAGGAGCGGTTTCATGCCTTTGCAGGCGGTCATCGTCTGTGGGAGCCGTAGGGAGGGGCATGACCTTGGAACAAGGGTTTTGCGGCTCACTTATGCTGACTTCAAGAATGGAGGATGGTCGGCTGCTATCTGGGTTCCAGGGCTTAGGTGTGTCCACCTGGGCCCACAGTTGACCCTTCTGGCAGTCGATGAGGGGAGCTAGACGTTCAAGCAGGTCCTGACCAATGAGAAGTGGTTCAGTGTCTAGCTGGCAGACATAAAACGGGTGAACCAGAGTCATGTCTTGGAAGGTGATGTCCAGCCACGCCCGGTGAGTGATACACTCCCGGGTCTGGGTGTAGCTGGTGATTTTCAGGTCACAAGGTTCAACCTGGACTGGTTTCCCGAGCGACCGCATGGTGTCAGACACGCGATGGAACAATGTGGAGCACATCAGGGTGATTTCTGAGCCGGTATCCAGCAGAGCATCAACCTGTATGCACCCACCTACGTTGGTGCTACAGTACAAACGGCGAGCATGATCATGGTTTGTTAAGTCACCAAGGAACTTCAGAAATTTAGCATCAGGTTTCTCTCAGGGGGTAGATTTCAGGAGACTCCTGTGATCTACCAGTAGTGTTCCCCCAGCTGATCAGGTAGGTCCTGGCCACGCTGGGAGGTTGAGCCACGCCTAGTCATGCGGACGTTGGCTCTGGGTCTGGCTTCTTAGAAGCAGACTTTGGTGCAGGGGTCTCATCTGCAGATCTCAGCTGTTCCTTCTGTTTAGCTAGGAACTGCTGAAACATCTCCTGGAGGTCGGCTTTGGTCAAGTACTCACCTGCGGACTTGTGTTCGGGACCTACCTGTGGGCGGCGCTCCTTAAACCTTCCACTGTTCCGACCTGCCTGCCGTTGGTTTTGGTTGGGCCACTTCCTGTCTGATTGTCCAGACCTAGGCGGCCAATCAGCACCCCCCTTCCCCTGTTGAGGAGATTGGGACTGCTTTCGTGGTTTAGCAGGTCTAGGTTTAGCAGATTTTGGCTTAGTGGGTGGAGCTTCTGTGCCTTCGAGCTCCAAACGCGGCTCGGTGTCGGGAGCTAGGTGCATGACGCGGTGATGTGCGTCAGGCTTTTGGGGCTTTCCGCCAGCTTCCCAAGCCTGTTGAGCGTATCTCCTAATCTCCTGAGTTGTCAGTTTTTTCATCCGACAATACATTGAGACTTCGGAGCGAACACACTCGTGCAGGTTGTGAATGAACAGGGATCTGAAGGCAGGGTCTTCCTCGAGCCCAGGGCCGTTTCGACCTTGGAAATAAGCACTTTTGAGTCGGCGATAATTCTCTCTGGGGGGTTCGTTCCTCCCGTGTTTGATGGAGAAGGCCCCCATTGTAGCTGACGCAGAGTCTGCATACGTGGCGTATTCATCCCTCAACGCTCGGCAGAGCGAGGAGTACCGATCTCGAATGTCAGGTGGTAGAGTTTCCATGAAACCGTGCACCGTTCTAGATGTGGTTTTCCAAATTAGCTTGAGCTTTTCCCTTGAAGAAGGTGCTGGAAGATCAAGCAGACAACGTTCTATCTCCCTGAGATAATCGTCAACGTTGGATTCATTGGTGTTAGGATCAAAGCGTTCTATGTCTTTAGCTAGCGATTCAATTTGACGTACACGGAGCCCTGACTCACGGTACGGCGCGTCATCCTCTGACTCTGACCCACGGTCTGTCTCAGAGAGCGCTGGATATCGCTGGTGTGCTCTGGGCTCCCAATGTTGACTCCTGGGGCCCAAATCGGGGTCCGGCATGCTGTGACGGGCTGCTGGCACGTCACGGGGGTGTCCTGGGAGGTCCTCCTCCCGGGGCACGTCGGCGTAGTGCAGCCTGCGTCTTTCAACTGGGGCTTCTGCGTAATACACTTTGTCCGGATACGGACTGGCGTATGATGCTTTGTCCTGCAGCTGGTTACCGGCATGCCGAATACCGGAGTAGCTAGGATGGGTGGATGGTTGAGGTGCAGGTTGGGGTGCATAACCCCAATCGGCACCTTGCACCCTTCGTGGACTGGGGGAGCGGTCTAAATAGAGGTGCCGCTCAGCTGGTCGACTTCTCACAGATTGAGAACACCGTGAAGATGAGGGTGGTGGTCCAACCTGGGGTTCGAGGGCGAATTGCCCTCGGCCCCTAGATGGTCCTGAATGCCCTATAGTGTGTGTAGGGAAAAGGGCCGAAGGTTGGGACAGATAAGCTTCGTCTCTCCCCTGCGGCATGCGTCCGTCCAGAGAGTCAAGGTGTTTCCCCCCTTCCCACTGTCTGTTGTCATCAGCAGAAGGGGGCGGGGTCTTCTCCCCATCTTCCCCAGAATCGGTGCGGGTGTCGTCGTCCTCCTCATCCTTCAGACTTCCATTTCGCTGTTTTTCAGCTAGCATACTCTGGAGGTTCAAGATCTCTCGATCATGTTGGAGTCCTTTCTGATAGAGGATCAGGGCTAACTTAGCCAAGTGAACCTGGATTGGTTTAGTACCATCCGGGTTTTCTATTTGATCAAGTACAGCGTCAAGCTGTTCTTCAGTGACATCCCTAGAAGGGTAGTCGGGTTCTCAAGCAACCGCGACCAGTTTGGACAAAAATTGTCCAGAAAGTAGGCCAGGTTCATAGTCGTGGGCCGCAGCGCCACCTGGTTGCTGGGAGTTGGTCAGTTCACTACTCTGTCCCTCCATTTTAACAACCGAACCAAAATAGCCTAGTAGAGCTTCTGCAGATAGCTCAAACTGCACCTTTTGGGCAGCAACTGCTAGCTTTGTAGCAGAAAAACACTAAATTAACCTTTGTGCGCACAGGTTTTAGCGTTTTAAGATTGCACGGAATGCCGTGACTGACGCTTAAAATACTATTCCTTTCAGTATTTTAGCAAAAGCTGGTGCGTTGCCATAGCAACGTCTTACAACACTTGCAGTGTTAAATATGCTAGTTATTCCTTCAGAATATTAGCAAACAGGGTGTTATCAGTCTTTGAGTGAAGGTTTCAGTTAGTTATAATAGCCACTGTGAGTTAAAGTCGCTAAATTAGCAGTTAATTTTAGCCTAAAAGGGTTAGTCAGAATTACTTACACGCTGCACCTTTAATGAGGAACTGAATTTTAACCTAAAAGGTTAGCCAGAATTAATTACACGTTGCACCTTTAAGGAAAAACTGAATTTTAACCTAAAAGGTTAGCCAGAATTAATTACACGTTGCACCTTTAAGGAAAAGCTGAATTTTAACCTAAAAGGTTAACCAGAATTAATTTACACGTTGCACCTTTAAAGAAGCACTGAGTTACTGGTGAGAGTTCGATGCAGCTTCCTGCTCAGCGAAATCAGCACCACTCTGTTGCTGGTTCAAGGCTGAACAACGGATTATTTTTAATTCAAGCTCTTTGGATTTATTTGTTTGTTTGTGCCGGATAGAAATCTCTGTGTATCCAAGCCTCACACGGGGCACCAATAAAATGTTGGGGTTATTAGGAGCGAACAATTCGTAAGCTTTAACTTACTTTTGGATTCTTCAATAAATTCTGTAAATATGGAACTATTTACTGATTTATTAATTAATTAAGATATTCTTAGATATCTTTGGGGCACCACCCTTTAATTAGAAAGGGAAATGAATCCAAAACTCTTATCAGTCTTTCTTGAAGTTCGTAGAATCCTTGGAGCAGAGACTTCTCTTCGACACAACAAAGCTACTGGACACAAAAATCTGAATTTTATAACATTTAATTAACAATTTGTCAAATGAATAAACAGTGGAATAGATGAATAATAACCGTGTGATATGATTGAAGATGGATGTGTTTGCATGTGATGGAGGATGTATGAATGAGGTCCTTTGTTCTCACAAAGGAGTAGTGTGTGTGTGTGTGTGTGTGTGTGTGTGTGTGTGTGTGTGTGTGTGTGTGTGTGCGTGTGTATGGATTCAAAATGGAGTCTTGAATACAAGATGGCTGACCCCTTTGTCTGGCTAAAGTGTGGGTGGCAACTTGCACTTTAACTTCCAAAGCACTTAGAATCAGTAGTAACTTAACCTTAAATCACTCAAAACATTTCAAAAGATCATGAAACAACACAAAAGATTAATCACAAATTAATATCTTTTAGTTTCAGCCTGGCCATGACAGAAACCATTTTAAGATACCAAACAATGATCAATAAGCAGTTTATTCTTTCAAAATGACCCGACGGACGTGTTTGGGACGAAAGAGGAAAACACGAAGCTACTTTTTAAGCAATAGCGCGGTTTTATTGCTTATTCTGGACTATAGAGTTAACGGAAGAAGAAGGAGAGAGAGAAAGAGATGAGTTGCTGATCACCAGAAGAGCGAGGCGTCCCTCCCTCTTTGATTTGACGGTTCTCCGTGTTTCTCCGCAGCTTTCGGCGTCGTCCGTCGGTTTGATGCTTTCTCCGTTGTTTGGCGTTCACGAGTGTTTCTCCACGGGCTGGACAGAGACAGCAAAGTTTCTTTCTGTGCTGAGTTATAACTTACAGCGTGCTTGATGGAGTTGTTGCTTTCCTCCGCAGTTCTGTGTCCTCAAACATCAGCTGGAGGGGAGCAGAAACGAGCAGATCTGATGGGCTTGCAGTTTAGTTTCCAGCAGTTCCGTGGGCTCAACTTGGGCACTTAAGAGCTTCCGCGTGCTCAATTTGTCGGAGCGTTGACAAGCGTGTCCTTACCGCCAGGTATCCTGGGCAAAAGAACGAGGATTCTTTGTCTCTGCTGAAGATTTATGGTCTTAGTTCGCGGGAAAAGCTCCACGGCTTCCCGCACATGCGCAGAACGTGTTTCTGGTACTAGGCGGTGACGTCATCACAATGCTTCCGTGTGCAAAGCATCATGGGAAATGAAGTTTCTTGGCGCTGATGTGATTATTTGCTTTTCAGAGCAATTTAAGCACAGTCATTTTGGAGAAAATCACTGCATAGTAATTTCCTCATGAGGTCAGACCCTCAACATAACGAGCACAGCACAACGCTTGCCGCACGCGAAGACAACATGCAGGAGACAACGCTACCACCTGTCGTGAGAACAACGGATTCGAGTGACAACGATCGCGACTATGACGAGCACATTACAACACCCTCTGTGCACTAGGACAAGGTGCAGGAGACAACGCTACCACCTGTCGTGAGAAACAAGAGTTTGGTTAACAATGATCATCGTCGTGTCCCATTGTAAACGGGCGCGCCATTGCACACATCGTACATGTTTGTTAACCCACCTGTATGCGACAGACTTTGTGTGTTGCATGACATCGAGATGTATTGACGTCTGTGTCAATACAGGACTCTCTATAAGCCGGGAGCTGGACGCTAACGGCCCGTGCATGCGCCACACAAAAGGTATCGTACATGTGTTAACCCACCTGGTTGCGACAGACTTTGTGTGTTGCATGACATCGAGATGTATTGACGTCTGTGTCAATACAGGACTCTCTAAGCTGGGAGCTGGACGCTAACGACCCGTGCATGCGCCACACAAAAGGTAACTCGACTAACTACAAAACGAATATTGTGATGTAGAAGGTTGGTTCGACTGTTTGAATCAGCTGCAGCTGCGGTTTACTCACGAAGTGAATCGCACGCTTGTTAGAAGTACATTCGGAGCACTTAAAAAATACATCGCTCTCATCGAGTTCCGTCTCAGCGTTCACCGGCTGATGGGCAAGAGCGTGACATGGGATCGCCAGGAACTTACTTAAGGACTATCATCTCATTTGGCATTTACTCACGGACCCAAGAAACCAGTTCCGAAAAATGGTCGAGAATTATAACTTGTCTAATAGCAACTGGAAGATATGTTGCGTCATAAGCCTCTGATGGTTCACAAGGTGCACGGTCCACTCGAAATCCTAATGCTGTATTTGTAGTACATACACTAAGTCTTCTCTGTTGATGTCAGACTAGAGTTTTATTAGAGTTTTACTTTGCAACAATGGGATTCGAGCAATTGATGTGTATATTTTTAATAGTGCACAATGCTACTATTCCTAGGCTGAATGTATGACATGGCTCTTATGTATCATTATGTATCGTTTCCATTAAGTACTAATTTAAATAAAGTCCCTCTGTCCTCAGTAGTAGGTTGTGGGTTTAATACACATTATTATGATCAACCTGTTGAATAGTATAATAACAATATTCCTGTAAAAGTCATTTAGTAATGAACAACCTCAGTTCTGTGAAAGAACATCATGTCTCTGATGTGTACACTGCAGGCCTGACCGGGGTTTGCACGCAAGGGCCTGTGTGTGTGTGTGTGTGTGTGTGTGTGTGTGTGTGTGTGTGTGTGTGTGTGTTTGTGTGTGTGTGTGTGTGTGTGTGTGTTTGTGTTTGTGTGTGTGTGTGTGTGTGTGTGAAACAAATAAAGATAAATATAGCTAGTGCGGCCACGAGCGGTCGTGCAGGGTAGAGGCTGCGCGAAAACGCCTCTAAAACAAGGGCGTGCCCGCTCTACTTGTTCGACGAACTCAGCAGGTTCTCCAACAATAGGGTCGGCGTGATCGTGTCCTTACCACATGTCAACACTGGGTCTTACAGAGGGCCTCCAGGAGAGAGGCCCAAGCAAGACGCGCCCCGAGGAGCATCTTGCCACATGTCACCTCTGGGTCTGACTGAGCGCCTCCAGGAGAGAGGCCCAAGCAAGACGCGCCCCGAGGAGCGTCTTGTCACATGTCAACACTGGGTCTGACTGAGCGCCTCCAGGAGAGAAGCCCCAGCAAGACGTGCCCCGAGGAGCGTCTTGCCACATGTCAGCACTCGGTCTGGTTGAGCGCCTCCAGGAGAGAGGCCCAAGCAAGATGTGCCCCGAGGAGCGTCTTGCCACATGTCAACAATGGGTCTGACTGAGGGCCTCCAGGAGAGAAGCCCAAGCAAGATGCGCCCCGAGGAGCGTCTTGCCACATGTCAGCACTCGGTCTGACTGAGTGCCTCCAGGAGAGAGGCCCAAGCAAGATGCGCCCAGAGGAGCGTCTTGCCACATGTCAACAATAGGTCTGACTGAGGGCCTCCAGGAGAGAATCCCAAGCAAGAGCCGCCCAGCGGAGCGTCTTGCCACATATCAGCACTCGGTCTGACTGAGCGCCTCCAGGAGAGAGGCCCAAGCAAGACGCGCCCCGAGGAGCGTCTTGCCACATGTCAACGAAGGGTCTGACTGAGGGCCTCCAGGAGAGAAGCCCAAGCAAGACGCGCCCCGAGGAGCGTCTTGCCACATGTCAACACTGGGTCTGACTGAGCGCCTCCAGGAGAGAGGCCCAAGCAAGAAACGCCAAAAGAGCCTCTTGACACATGTCAACACTGGGTCTGACTGATCGCGTCCCCAGGAGAGAGGCCCAAGCAAGACGCGCCCCGAGGAGTTTCTTGCCACATGTCAGCACTAGGTCTGACTGAGCGCCTCCAGGAGAGAGGCCCAAGCAAGACGCGCCCCGAGGAGCGTCTTGCCACATGTCACCTCTGGGTCTGACTGAGCACCTCCAGGAGAGAGGCCCAAGCAAGACGCGCCCCGAGGAGCGTCTTGTCACATGTCAACACTGGGTCTGACTGAGCGCCTCCAAGAGAGAGGCCCAAGCAAGAAACGCCCGAGGAGCGTCTTGACACATGTCAACACTGGGTCTGACTGATCGCCTCCCCAGGAGAGAGGCCCAAGCAAGACGCGCCCTGAGGAGCGTCTTGCCACATGTCAACACTGGGTCTGACTGAGTGCCTCCATGAGAGAAGCACCAGCAAGACGCGCCCCGAGGAGCGTCTTGCCACATGTCAGCACTCGGTCTGACTGAGCGCCTCCAGGAGAGAGGCCCAAGCAAGAAGCGCCCCAAGGAGCGTCTTGCCACATGTCAACACTGGGTCTGAGTGAGCGCCTCCAGGAGAGAGGCCCAATCAAGACACTCCTGGAGGAGCGTTTTGCCACATGTCAACAATGGGTCTGACTGAGGGCCTCCAGGAGAGAAGCCCAAGCAAGACGCGCCCCGAGGAGCATCTTGCCACATGTCAGCACTCGGTCTTACTGAATGCCTCCAGGAGAGAGGCCCAAATGAGACGCGCCCCGAGGAGCGTCTTGCCACATGTCAACAATGGATCTGACTGACGGCCTCCAGGAGAGAAGCCCAAGCAAGACGCGCCCCGAGGAGCTTCTTGCCACATGTCAGCACTCGGTCTGACTGAGCGCCTCCAGGAGAGAGGCCCAAGCAAGACGTGCCCCGCGGAGCGTCTTGCCACATGTCAACACTGGGTAAGACTGAGCGCCTCCAGGAGAGAGGCCCAAGCAAGACGCGCCCCGAGGGGCGTCTTGCCACATGTGAACACTGGGTCTGACTGAGCGCCTCCAGGAGAGAGTCCCAAGCAAGACGCGCCCGGAGGAGCGTCTTGCCACATGTCAGCACTCGGTCTGACTGAGCGCCTCCAGGAGAGAGGCCCAAGCAAGACCCGCCCCGAGGAGCATCTTGACACATGTCTCCTCTGGGTCTGACTGAGTGCCTCCAGGAGAGAGGCCCAAGCAAGACGTGCCCCGAGGAGCGTCTTGCCACATGTCAACACTGGGTCTGACTGAGTGCCTCCATGAGAGAAGCCCCAGCAAGACGCGCCCCGAGGAGCATCTTGCCACATGTCAACACTGGGTCTGACTGAGAACCTCCAGGAGAGAGGCCCAAGCAAGACGCGCCCCGAGGAGCGTCTTGCCACCTGTCAACACTGGGTCTGACTGAGCGCCTCCAGGAGAGAGGCCCAAGCAAGACGCGCCCCGAGGAGCGTCTTGTCACATGTCACTACTCGGTCTGACTGAGCGCCTCCAGGAGAGAGGCCCAGGCAAGACGTGCCCCGAGGAGCGTCTTGCCACATGTCAACAATGGGTCTGACTGAGGGCCTCCAGGAGAGAAGCCCAAGCAAGAAGCGCCCCGAGGAGCGTCTTGCCACATGTCAACACTGGGTCTGACTGAGCGCCTCCAGGAGAGAGGCCCAAGCAAGACAAGCCCCGAGGAGCGTCTTGAAACATGTCAACACTGGGTCTGACTGAGGGCCTCCATGACAGAAGCCCAAGCAAGACGCGCCCCGAGGAGAGTCTTGCCACATGTCAACACTCGGCCTGACAGAGGGCATCCAGGAGAGAGGCCCAAGCAATACGCGCCCCGAGGAGCGTCTTGCCACATGTGAACAATGGGTCTGACTGAGGGCCTCCATGAGAGAAGGCAAGCAAGACGCGCCCCGAGGAGTGTCTTGCCACATGTCAACACTGTGTCTGACTGAGCGCCTCCAGGAGAGAGGCCCAAGCAAGATGCGCCCCGAGGAGCGTCTTGCCACGTGTCAACACTGGGTCTGACTTAGCGCCTCCAGGAGAGAGGCCCAAGCAAGATGCGCCCCGAGAAGCGTCTTGCCACGTGTCACCACTGGGTCTGACTGAGCTCCTCCAGGAGAGAGGCCCAAGCAAGACGCGCCCCGAGGAGCGTCTTGCCAAATGTCAGTACTCGGTCTGACTGAGCGCCTCCAGGAGGGAGGTCCAAGCAAGACGCGCCCCGAGGAGCGTCTTGCCACATGTCACTACTCGGTCTGACTGAGCGCCTCCAGGAGAGAGGCCCAAGCAAGACGTGCCCCGAGGAGCGTCTTGCCACATGTCAACAATGGGTCTGACTGAGGGCCTCCAGGAGAGAAGCCCAAGCAAGACGCGCCCAGAGGAGCGTCTTGCCACATGTCAACACTGGGTCTGACTGAGCGCCTCCAGGAGAGAGGCCCAAGCAAGACACGCCCCGAAGAGCGTCTTGACACATGTCAACACTGGGTCGGACTGAGGGCCTCCATGAGAGAAGCCCAAGCAAGATGCGCCCCGAGGAGAGTCTTGCCACATGTCATCACTCGGTCTGACAGAGGGCATTCAGAAGAGAGGCCCAAGCAATACGCGCCCCGAGGAGCGTCTTGCCACATGTCACCACTGGGTCTGAATGAGCGCCTCCAGGAGAGAGGGCCCAGCAAGACGCGCCCCGAGGAGCGTCTTGCCTTATGTCAGCACTCGGTCTGACTCAGCGCCTCCAGGAGAGAGGCCCAAGCAAGACGCGCCCCGAGGAGCGTCTTGCCACATGTCAACAATGGGTCTGACTGAGGGCCTCCATGAGAGAGGCCCAAGCAAGATGCGCCCGGAGGAGCGTCTTGCCACATGTAAACACTGGGTCTGACAGAGGGCCTCCAGGAGAGAGGCCCAAGCAAGACGCGCTCCGAGGAGCGTCTTGCCACATGTCACCTCTGGTTCTGACTGAGCGCCTCCAGGAGAGAGGCCCAAGCAAGATGCGCCCCGAGGAGCGTCTTGTCACATGTCAACATTGGGTCTGCCTGAGCGCCTCCAGGAGAGAAGCCCAAGCAAGACGCGCCCCGAGGAGCGTCTTGCCACATGTCAACAATGGGTCTGACTGAGGGCCTCCAGGAGAGAAGCCCAAGCAAGACGCGCCCCGAGGAGCGTCTTGACACATGTCAACACTGGGTCTGACAGAGGGCCTCCAGGAGAGAGGCCCAAGCAAGACGCGCCCCGAGGAGTGTCTTGCCACATGTCACCACTGGGTCTGACTGAGCGCCTCCAGGAGAGAGACCCAACCAAGACGCGCCCTGAGGAGCGTCTTGCCACATGCCAACACTGGGTCTGACAGAGGGCCTCCAGGAGAGAGGCCCAAGCAAGACGCGCCCCGAGGAGTGTCTTTCCACGTGTCACCACTAGGTCTGACTGAGCGCCTCCAGGAGAGAGGCCCAAGCAAGACGTGCCCCGCGGAGCGTCTTGCCACATGTCAACACTGGGTCTGACTGAGCGCCTCCAGGAGAGAGGCCCAAGCAAGACGCGCCCCGAGGAGCGTCTTGCCACATGTGAACACTGGTTCTGACTGAGCGCCTCAAGGAGAGAGGCCCAAGCAAGACGCGCCCGGAGGAGCGTCTTGCCACATGTCAGCACTCGGTCTGACTGAGCGCCTCCAGGAGAGAGGCCCAAGCAAGACGCGCCCCGAGGAGCATCTTGACACATGTCTCCTCTGGGTCTGACTGAGTGCCTCCAGGAGAGAGGCCCAAGCAAGACGTGCCCCGAGGAGCGTCTTGCCACATGTCAACACTGGGTCTGACTGAGTGCCTCCATGAGAGAAGCCGCAGCAAGACGCGCCCCGAGGAGCATCTTGCCACATGTCAACACTGGGTATGACTGAGAACCTCCAGGAGAGAGGCCCAAGCAAGACGCGCCCCGAGAAATGTCTTGCCACCTGTCAACACTGGGTGTGACTGAGCACCTCCAGGAGAGAGGCCCAAGCAAGACGCGCCCCGAGGAGCGTCTTGTCACATGTCACTACTCGGTCTGACTGAGCGCCTCCAGGAGAGAGGCCCAAGCAAGACGTGCCCCGAGGAGCGTCTTGCCACATGTCAACAATGGGTCTGACTGAGGGCCTCCAGGAGAGAAGCCCAAGCAAGACGCGCCCCGAGGAGCATCTTGCCACATGTCAACAATGGGTCTGACTGAGGGCCTCCAGGAGAGAGGCCCGAGCAAGATGCGCCCGGAGGAGCGTCTTGCCACATGTCACCTCTGGTTCTGACTGAGCGCCTCCAGGAGAGAGGCCCAAGCAAGACGCGCCCCGAGGAGCGTCTTGTCACATGTCAACACTGGGTCTTTCTGAGCTCCTCCAGGAGAGAAGCCCAAGCAAGACGCGCCCCGAGGAGCGTCTTGCCACATGTCAACAATGGGTCTGACTGAGGGCCTCCAGGAGAGAGGCCCGAGCAAGATGCGCCCGGAGGAGCGTCTTGCCACATGTCACCTCTGGTTCTGACTGAGCGCCTCCAGGAGAGAGGCCCAAGCAAGACGCGCCCCGAGGAGCGTCTTGTCACATGTCAACACTGGGTCTTTCTGAGCTCCTCCAGGAGAGAAGCCCAAGCAAGACGCGCCCCGAGGAGCGTCTTGCCACATGTCAGCACTCGGTCTGACTGAGCACCTCCAGGAGAGAGGCCCAAGCAAGACGCGCCCCGAGGAGCGTCAGGCCACATGTCAACAATGGGTCTGACTGAGGGCCTACAGGAGAGAAGCCCAAGCATCACGCGGCCCGAGGAGCGTCTTGCCACATGTCAGCACTCGGTCTGACTGAGAGCCTCCAGGAGAGAAGCCCAAGCAAGACGCGCCCCGAGGAGCGTCTTGACACATGTCAACACTGGGTCTGACAGAGGGCCTCCAGGAGAGAGGCCCAAGCAAGACGTGCCCCGAGGAGTGTCTTGCCACATGTCACCACTTGGTCTGACTGAGCGCCTCCAGGAGGGAGGCCCAAGCAACACGCGCCCCGAGGAGCGTCAGGCCACATGTCACTACTCAGTCTGACTGAGCGCCTCCAGGAGAGAGGCCCAAGCAAGACGCGCCCCGAGGAGTGTCTTGCCACATGTCAACAATGGGTCTTACTGAGGGCCTCCAGGAGAGAAGCCCAAGCAAGACGCGCCCCGAGGAGCTTCTTGCCACATGTCAGCACTCGGTCTGACTGAAAGCCTCCAGGAGAGAGGCCAAATCAAGACGCGCCCCGAGGAGCGTCTTGACACATGTCAACACTGGGTCTGACAGAGGGCCTCCATGAGAGAGGCCCAAGCAAGACGCGCCCCGAGGAGTGTCTTGCCACATGTCAACACTGGGTCTGACAGAGGGCCTCCAGGAGAGAGGCCCAAGCAAGACGCGCCCCGAGGAGTGTCTTGCCACATGTCACCACTCGGTCTGACTGAGCGCCTCCAGGAGAGAGGCCCAAGAAACACGCGCCCCGAGGAGCGTCAGGCCACATGTCACTACTCAGTCTGACTGAGCGCCTCCAGGAGAGAGGCCCAAGCAAGACGCGCCCCGAGGAGCGTCTTGCCACGTGTCAACACTGGGTCTGACTGAGGGACCCCATGAGAGAGGCCCAAGCAAGACGCGCCCCGAGGAGTGTCTTGCCAAATGTCAAAACTGGGTCTGACTGAGCGCCTCAGGGAGAGAGGTCCAAGCAAGACACGCCCCGAGGAGCGTCTTGACACATATCAACACTGGGTCTGACTGAGGGCCTCCATGAGAGAAGCCCAAGCAATACGCGCCCCGAGGAGAGTCTTGCCACATGTCAACACTCGGTCTGACAGAGGGCATCCAGGAGAGAGGCCAAAGCAATACGCGCCCGAGGAGCGTCTTTCCACATGTCACCACTGGGTCTGACTGAGCGCCTCCAGGAGAGAGACCCAACCAAGACGCGCCCTGAGGAGCGTCTTGCCACATGCCAACACTGGGTCTGACAGAGGGCCTCCAGGAGAGAGGCCCAAGCAAGACGCGCCCCGAGGAGTGTCTTTCCACGTGTCACCACTAGGTCTGACTGAGCGCCTCCAGGAGAGAGGCCCAAGCAAGACGCGCCCCGAGGAGCGTCTTGCCACATGTAAGCACTCGGTCTGACTGAGCGCCTCCAGGAGAGAGGCCCAAGCAAGACGTGCCCCGCGGAGCGTCTTGCCACATGTCAACACTGGGTCTGACTGAGCGCCTCCAGGAGAGAGGCCCAAGCAAGACGCGCCCCGAGGAGCGTCTTGCCACATGTGAACACTGGTTCTGACTGAGCGCCTCAAGGAGAGAGGCCCAAGCAAGACGCGCCCGGAGGAGCGTCTTGCCACATGTCAGCACTCGGTCTGACTGAGCGCCTCCAGGAGATAGGCCCAAGCAAGACGCGCCCCGAGGAGCATCTTGACACATGTCTCCTCTGGGTCTGACTGAGTGCCTCCAGGAGAGAGGCCCAAGCAAGACGTGCCCCGAGGAGCGTCTTGCCACATGTCAACACTGGGTCTGACTGAGTGCCTCCATGAGAGAAGCCCCAGCAAGACGCGCCCCGAGAAGCATCTTGCCACATGTCAACACTGGGTCTGACTGAGAACCTCCAGGAGAGAGGCCCAAGCAAGACGCGCCCCGAGAAATGTCTTGCCACCTGTCAACACTGGGTCTGACTGAGCGCCTCCAGGAGAGAGGCCCAAGCAAGACGCGCCCCGAGGAGCGTCTTGTCACATGTCACTACTCGGTCTGACTGAGCGCCTCCAGGAGAGAGGCCCAAGCAAGACGTGCCCCGAGGAGCGTCTTGCCACATGTCAACAATGGGTCTGACTGAGGGCCTCCAGGAGAGAAGCCCAAGCAAGAAGCGCCCCGAGGAGCGTCTTGCCACATGTCAACACTGGGTCTGACTGAGCGCCTCCAGGAGAAAGGCCCAAGCAAGACACGCCCCGAGGAGCGTCCTCACACATGTCAACACTGGGTCTGACAGAGGGCATCCAGGAGAGAGGCCCAAGCAATACGCGCCCCGAGGAGCGTCTTGCCACATGTGAACAATGGGTCTGACTGAAGGCCTCCAGGAGAGAAGACAAAGCAAGACGCGCCCCGAGGAGCTTCTTTCCACATGTCAACAATGGGTCTTACTGAGGGACTCCATGAGAGAAGCCCAAGCAAGACGCGCCCCGAGGAGTGTCTTGCCACATGTCAACACTGTGTCTGACTGAGCGCCTCCAGGAGAGAGGCCCAAGCAAGACGTGCCCCGCGGAGCGTCTTGCCACATGTCAACACTGGGTCTGACTGAGCGCCTCCAGGAGAGAGGCCCAAGCAAGACGCGCCCCGAGGAGCGTCTTGCCACATGTGAACACTGGGTCTGACTGAGCGCCTCCAGGAGAGAGGCCCAAGCAAGACGCGCCCGGAGGAGCGTCTTGCCACATGTCAGCACTCGGTCTGACTGAGCGCCTCCAGGAGAGAGGCCCAAGCAAGACGCGCCCTGAGGAGCATCTTGACACATGTCTCCTCTGGGTCTGAGTGAGTGCCTCCAGGAGAGAGGCCCAAGCAAGACGTGCCGCGAGGAGCGTCTTGCCACATGTCAACACTGGGTCTGACTGAGTGCCTCCATGAGAGAAGCCCCAGCAAGACGCGCCCCGAGGAGCATCTTGCCACATGTCAACACTGGGTCTGACTGAGAACCTCCAGGAGAGAGGCCCAAGCAAGACGCGCCCCGAGAAATGTCTTGCCACATGTCACTACTCGGTCTGACTGAGCGCCTCCAGGAGAGAGGCCCAAGCAATACGCGCCCCGAGGAGCATCTTGCCACATGTCAACACTGGGTCTGACTGAGCGCCTCCAGGAGAGAGGCCCAAGCAAGACGCGCCCCGAGGAGCGTCTTGTCACATGTCACTACTCGGTCTGACTGAGCGCCTCCAGGAGAGAGGCCCAAGCAAGACGTGCCCCGCGGAGCGTCTTGCCACATGCCAACACTGGGTCTGACAGAGGGCCTCCAGGAGAGAGGCCCAAGCAAGACGCGCCCCGAGGAGTGTCTTTCCACGTGTCACCACTAGGTCTGACTGAGCGCCTCCAGGAGAGAGGCCCAAGCAAGACGCGCCCCGAGGAGCGCCTTGCCACATGTAAGCACTCGGTCTGACTGAGCGCCTCCAGGAGAGAGGCCCAAGCAAGACGTGCCCCGCGGAGCGTCTTGCCACATGTCAACACTGGGTCTGACTGAGCGCCTCCAGGAGAGAGGCCCAAGCTAGACGCGCCCCGAGGAGCGTCTTGCCACATGTGAACAATGGGTCTGACTGAGGGCCTCCCGGAGAGAAGCCCAAGCAAGAAGCGCCCCGAGGAGCGTCTTGCCACATGTCAACACTGGGTCTGACTGAGCGCCTCCAGGAGAAAGGCCCAAGCAAGACACGCCCCGAGGAGCGTCCTCACACATGTCAACACTGGGTCTGACTGAGGGCCTCCATGAGAGAAGCCCAAGCAAGACGCGCCCCGAGGAGAGTCTTGCCACATGTCAACACTGGGTCTGACAGAGGGCATCCAGGAGAGAGGCCCAAGCAATACGCGCCCCGAGGAGCGTCTTGCCACATGTGAACAATGGGTCTGACTGAAGGCCTCCAGGAGAGAAGACAAAGCAAGACGCGCCCCGAGGAGCTTCTTTCCACATGTCAACAATGGGTCTTACTGAGGGCCTCCATGAGAGAAGCCCAAGCAAGACGCGCCCCGAGGAGTGTCTTGCCACATGTCAACACTGTGTCTGACTGAGCGCCTCCAGGAGAGAGGCCCAAGCAAGACGCGCCCGGAGGAGCGTCTTGCCACATGTCAGCACTCGGTCTGACTGAGCGCCTCCAGGAGATAGGCCCAAGCAAGACGCGCCCCGAGGAGCATCTTGACACATGTCTCCTCTGGGTCTGACTGAGTGCCTCCAGGAGAGAGGCCCAAGCAAGACGTGCCCCGAGGAGCGTCTTGCCACATGTCAACACTGGGTCTGACTGAGTGCCTCCATGAGAGAAGCCCCAGCAAGACGCGCCCCGAGAAGCATCTTGCCACATGTCAACACTGGGTCTGACTGAGAACCTCCAGGAGAGAGGCCCAAGCAAGACGCGCCCCGAGAAATGTCTTGCCACCTGTCAACACTGGGTCTGACTGAGCGCCTCCAGGAGAGAGGCCCAAGCAAGACGCGCCCCGAGGAGCGTCTTGTCACATGTCACTACTCGGTCTGACTGAGCGCCTCCAGGAGAGAGGCCCAAGCAAGACGTGCCCCGAGGAGCGTCTTGCCACATGTCAACAATGGGTCTGACTGAGGGCCTCCAGGAGAGAAGCCCACGCAAGAAGCGCCCCGAGGAGCGTCTTGCCACATGTCAACAATGGGTCTGACTGAGCGCCTCCAGGAGAAAGGCCCAAGCAAGACACGCCCCGAGGAGCGTCCTCACACATGTCAACACTGGGTCTGACAGAGGGCATCCAGGAGAGAGGCCCAAGCAATACGCGCCCCGAGGAGCGTCTTGCCACATGTGAACAATGGGTCTGACTGAAGGCCTCCAGGAGAGAAGACAAAGCAAGACGCGCCCCGAGGAGCTTCTTTCCACATGTCAACAATGGGTCTTACTGAGGGACTCCATGAGAGAAGCCCAAGCAAGACGCGCCCCGAGGAGTGTCTTGCCACATGTCAACACTGTGTCTGACTGAGCGCCTCCAGGAGAGAGGCCCAAGCAAGACGTGCCCCGCGGAGCGTCTTGCCACATGTCAACACTGGGTCTGACTGAGCGCCTCCAGGAGAGAGGCCCAAGCAAGACGCGCCCGGAGGAGCGTCTTGCCACATGTCAGCACTCGGTCTGACTGAGCGCCTCCAGGAGAGAGGCCCAAGCAAGACGCGCCCCGAGGAGCATCTTGACACATGTCTCCTCTGGGTCTGAGTGAGTGCCTCCAGGAGAGAGGCCCAAGCAAGACGTGCCGCGAGGAGCGTCTTGCCACATGTCAACACTGGGTCTGACTGAGTGCCTCCATGAGAGAAGCCCCAGCAAGACGCGCCCCGAGGAGCATCTTGCCACATGTCAACACTGGGTCTGACTGAGAACCTCCAGGAGAGAGGCCCAAGCAAGACGCGCCCCGAGAAATGTCTTGCCACATGTCACTACTCGGTCTGACTGAGCGCCTCCAGGAGAGAGGCCCAAGCAATACGCGCCCCGAGGAGCATCTTGCCACATGTCAACACTGGGTCTGACTGAGCGCCTCCAGGAGAGAGGCCCAAGCAAGACGCGCCCCGAGGAGCGTCTTGTCACATGTCACTACTCGGTCTGACTGAGCGCCTCCAGGAGAGAGGCCCAAGCAAGACGTGCCCCGCGGAGCGTCTTGCCACATGCCAACACTGGGTCTGACAGAGGGCCTCCAGGAGAGAGGCCCAAGCAAGACGCGCCCCGAGGAGTGTCTTTCCACGTGTCACCACTAGGTCTGACTGAGCGCCTCCAGGAGAGAGGCCCAAGCAAGACGCGCCCCGAGGAGCGCCTTGCCACATGTAAGCACTCGGTCTGACTGAGCGCCTCCAGGAGAGAGGCCCAAGCAAGACGTGCCCCGCGGAGCGTCTTGCCACATGTCAACACTGGGTCTGACTGAGCGCCTCCAGGAGAGAGGCCCAAGCAAGACGCGCCCCGAGGAGCGTCTTGCCACATGTGAACACTGGGTCTGACTGAGCGCCTCCAGGAGAGAGGCCCAAGCAAGACGCGCCCGGAGGAGCGTCTTGCCACATGTCAGCACTCGGTCTGACTGAGCGCCTCCAGGAGAGAGGCCCAAGCAAGACGCGCCCCGAGGAGCATCTTGACACATGTCTCCTCTGGGTCTGACTGAGTGCCTCCAGGAGAGAGTTCCAAGCAAGACGTGCCCCGAGGAGCGTCTTGCCACATGTCAACACTGGGTCTGACTTAGTGCCTCCATGAGAGAAGCCCCAGCAAGACGCGCCCCGAGGAGCATCTTGCCACATGTCAACACTGGGTCTGACTGAGAACCTCCAGGAGAGATGCCCAAGCAAGACGCGCCCCGAGAAATGTCTTGCCACCTGTCAACACTGGGTCTGACTGAGCGCCTCCAGGAGAGAGGCCCAAGCAAGACGCGCCCCGAGGAGCGTCTTGTCACATGTCACTACTCGGTCTGACTGAGCGCCTCCAGGAGAGAGGCCCAAGCAAGACGTGCCCCGAGGAGCGTCTTGCCACATGTCAACAATGGGTCTGACTGAGGGCCTCCAGGAGAGAAGCCCAAGCAAGAAGCGCCCCGAGGAGCGTCTTGCCACATGTCAACACTGGGTCTGACTGAGCGCCTCCAGGAGAAAGGCCCAAGCAAGACACGCCCCGAGGAGCGTCCTCACACATGTCAACACTGGGTCTGACTGAGGGCCTCCATGAGAGAAGCCCAAGCAAGACGCGCCCCGAGGAGAGTCTTGCCACATGTCAACACTGGGTCTGACAGAGGGCATCCAGGAGAGAGGCCCAAGCAATACGCGCCCCGAGGAGCGTCTTGCCACATGTGAACAATGGGTCTGACTGAAGGCCTCCAGGAGAGAAGACAAAGCAAGACGCGCCCCGCGGAGCTTCTTTCCACATGTCAACAATGGGTCTTACTGAGGGCCTCCATGAGAGAAGCCCAAGCAAGACGCGCCCCGAGGAGTGTCTTGCCACATGTCAACACTGTGTCTGACTGAGCGCCTCCAGGAGAGAGGCCCAAGCAAGACGCGCCCGGAGGAGCGTCTTGCCACATGTCAGCACTCGGTCTGACTGAGCGCCTCCAGGAGAGAGGCCCAAGCAAGACGCGCCCCGAGGAGCATCTTGACACATGTCTCCTCTGGGTCTGACTGAGTGCCTCCAGGAGAGAGGCCCAAGCAAGACGTGCCCCGAGGAGCGTCTTGCCACATGTCAACACTGGGTCTGACTGAGTGCCTCCATGAGAGAAGCCCAAGCAAGACGCGCTCCGAGAAATGTCTTGCCACCTGTCAACACTGGGTCTGACTGAGCGCCTCCAGGAGAGAGGCCCAAGCAAGACGCGCCCCGTGGAGCGTCTTGTCACATGTCACTACTCGGTCTGACTGAGCGCCTCCAGGAGAGAGGCCCAAGCAAGACGTGCCCCGCGGAGCGTCTTGCCACATGTCAACACTGGGTCTGACTGAGCGCCTCCAGGAGAGAGGCCCAAGCAAGACGCGCCCCGAGGAGCGTCTTGCCACATGTGAACACTGCGTCTGACTGAGCGCCTTCAGGAGAGAGGCCCAAGCAAGACGCGCCCCGAGGAGCATCTTGACACATGTCTCCTCTGGGTCTGACTGAGTGCCTCCAGGAGAGAGGCCCAAGCAAGACGTGCCCCGAGGAGCGTCTTGCCACATGTCAACACTGGGTCTGACTGAGTGCCTCCATGAGAGAAGCCCCAGCAAGACGCGCCCCGAGGAGCATCTTGCCACATGTCAACACTGGGTCTGACTGAGAACCTCCAGGAGAGAGGCCCAAGCAAGACGCGCCCCGAGAAATGTCTTGCCACCTGTCAACACTGGGTCTGACTGAGCGCCTCCAGGAGAGAGGCCCAAGCAAGACACGCCCCGAGGAGCGTCTTGTCACATGTCACTACTCGGTCTGACTGAGCGCCTCCAGGAGAGAGGCCCAAGCAAGACGTGCCCCGAGGAGCGTCTTGCCACATGTCAACAATGGGTCTGACTGAGGGCCTCCAGGAGAGAAGCCCAAGCAAGAAGCGCCCCGAGGAGCGTCTTGCCACATGTCAACACTGGGTCTGACTGAGCACCTCCAGGAGAAAGGCCCGAGCAAGACACGCCCCGAGGAGGGTCCTCACACATGTCAACACTGGGTCTGACTGAGGGCCTCCATGAGAGAAGCCCAAGCAAGACGCGCCCCGAGGAGAGTCTTGCCACATGTCAACACTGGGTCTGACAGAGGACATCCAGGAGAGAGGCCCAAGCAATACGCGCCCCGAGGAGCGTCTTGCCACATGTGAACAATGGGTCTGACTGAAGGCCTCCAGGAGAGAAGACAAAGCAAGACGCGCCCCGAGGAGCTTCTTGCCACATGTCAACAATGGGTGTTACTGAGGGCCTCCAGGAGAGAAGCCCAAGCAAGACGCGCCCCGAGGAGTGTCTTGCCACATGTCAACACTGTGTCTGACTGAGCGCCTCCAGGAGAGAGGCCCCAGCAAGACGCGCCCCGAGGAGTGTCTTGCCTTATGTCATCACTCGGTCTGACAGAGGGCATTCAGAAGAGAGGCCCAAGCAATACGCGCCTGGAGGAGCGTCTTGCCACATGTCACCACTGGGTCTGAATGAGCGCCTCCAGGAGAGAGGCCCCAGCAAGACGCGCCCGGAGGAGCGTCTTGCCACATGTCAACACTGGGTCTGACAGAGGGCCTCCAGGAGAGAGGCCCAAGCAAGACGCGCTCCGAGGAGCGTCTTGCCACATGTCACCTCTGGTTCTGACTGAGCGCCTCCAGGAGAGAGGCCCAAGCAAGACGCGCCCCGAGGAGCGTCTTGTCACATGTCAACACTGGGTCTGTCTGAGCGCCTCCAGGAGAGAAGCCCAAGCAAGACGCCCCCCGAGGAGCGTCTTGCCACATGTCAACAATGGGTCTGACTGAGGGCCTCCAGGAGAGAAGCCCAAGCAAGACGCGCCCCGAGGAGCGTCTTGACACATGTCAACACTGGGTCTGACAGAGGGCCTCCAGGAGAGAGGCCCAAGCAAGACGCGCCCCGAGGAGTGTCTTGCCACATGTCACCACTGGGTCTGACTGAGCGCCTCCAGGAGAGAAGCCCAAGCAAGACGCGCCCCGAGGAGCGTCAGGCCACATGTCACTACTCAGTCTGACTGAGCGCCTCCAGGAGAGAGGCCCAAGCAAGACGCGCCCCGAGGAGCATCTTGCCTTATGTCATCACTCGGTCTGACTGAGCGCCTCCAGGAGAGAGGCCCAAGCAAGACGCGCCCCGAGGAGCGTCTTGCCACATGTCAACAATGGGTCTGACTGAGGGCCTCCAGGAGAGAGGCCCAAGCAAGATGCGCCCGGAGGAGCATCTTGCCACATGTCACCTCTGGTTCTGACTGAGCGCCTCCAGGAGAGAGGCCCAAGCAAGACGCGCCCCGAGGAGCGTCTTGCCACATGTCAGCACTCGGTCTGACTGAGCACCTCCAGGAGAGAGGCCCAAGCAAGACGCGCCCCGAGGAGCGTCAGGCCACATGTCAACAATGGGTCTGACTGAGGGCCTCCAGGAGAGAAGCCCAAGCAACACGCGGCCCGAGGAGCGTCTTGCCACATGTCAGCACTCGGTCTGACTGAGCGCCTCCAGGAGAGAGGCCCAAGCAAGACGCGCCCCGAGGAGCGTCTTGCCACATGCCAACAATGGGTCTGACTGAGGAACTCCAGGAGAGAAGCCCAAGCAAGACGCGCCCCGAGGAGCGTCTTGACACATGTCAACACTGGGTCTGACAGAGGGCCTCCAGGAGAGAGGCCCAAGCAAGACATGCCCCGAGGAATGTCTTGCCACATGTCACCACTTGGTCTGACTAAGCGCCTCCAGGAGGGAGGCCCGAGCAACATGCGCCCCGAGGAGCGTCAGGCCACATGTCACTACTCAGTCTGACTGAGCGCCTCCAGGAGAGAGGCCCAAGCAAGACGCGCCCGAGGAGCGTCTTGCCACCTGTCAACACTGGGTCTGACTGAGCGCCTCCAGGAGAAAGGCCCGAGCAAGACACGCCCCGAGGAGCGTCCTCACACATGTCAACACTGGGTCTGACTGAGGGCCTCCATGAGAGAAGCCCAAGCAAGACGCGCCCCGAGGAGAGTCTTGCCACATGTCAACACTGGGTCTGACAGAGGGCATCCAGGAGAGAGGCCCAAGCAATACGCGCCCCGAGGAGCGTCTTGCCACATGTGAACAATGGGTCTGACTGAAGGCCTCCAGGAGAGAAGACAAAGCAAGACGCGCCCCGAGGAGCTTCTTGCCACATGTCAACAATGGGTCTTACTGAGGGTCTCCATGAGAGAAGCCCAAGCAAGACGCGCCCCGAGGATTGTCTTGCCACATGTCAACACTGTGTCTGACTGAGCGCCTCCAGGAGAGAGGCCCCAGCAAGATGCGCCCCGAGGAGCGTCTTGCATTATGTCATCACTCGGTCTGACAGAGGGCATTCAGAAGAGAGGCCCAAGCAATACGCGCCCCGAGGAGCGTCTTGCCACATGTCACCACTGGGTCTGAATGAGCGCCTCCAGGAGAGAGGCCCCAGCAAGACGCGCCCCGAGGAGCGTCTTGCCTTATGTCATCACTCGGTCTGACAGAGGGCATTCAGAAGAGAGGCCCAAGCAATACGCGCCCCGAGGAGCGTCTTGCCACATGTCACCACTGGGTCTGAATGAGCGCCTCCAGGAGAGAGGCCCCAGCAAGACGCGCCCCGAGGAGCGTCTCGCCTTATGTCAGCACTCGGTCTGACTGAGCGCCTCCAGGAGAGAGGCCCAAGCAAGATGCGCCCGGAGGAGCGTCTTGCCACATGTCAACACTGGGTGACAGAGGGCCTCCAGGAGAGAGGCCCAAGCAAGATGCGCTCCGAGGAGCGTCTTGCCACATGTCACCTCTGGTTCTGACTGAGCGCCTCCAGGAGAGAGGCCCAAGCAAGACGCGCCCCGAGGAGCGTCTTGTCACATGTCAACACTGGGTCTGTCTGAGCGCCTCCAGGAGAGAAGCCCAAGCAAGACGCCCCCCGAGGAGCGTCTTGCCACATGTCAACAATGGGTCTGACTGAGGGCCTCCAGGAGAGAAGCCCAAGCAAGACGCGCCCCGAGGAGCGTCTTGTCACATGTCAACACTGGGTCTGTCTGAGCGCCTCCAGGAGAGAAGCCCAAGCAAGACGCCCCCCGAGGAGCGTCTTGCCACATGTGAACAATGGGTCTGACTGAAGGCCTCCAGGAGAGAAGACAAAGCAAGACGCGCCCCGAGGAGCGTCTTGCCACATGCCAACAATGGGTCTGACTGAGGAACTCCAGGAGAGAAGCCCAAGCAAGACGCGCCCCGAGGAGCGTCTTGACACATGTCAACACTGGGTCTGACAGAGGGCCTCCAGGAGAGAGGCCCAAGCAAGACGTGCCCCGAGGAATGTCTTGCCACATGTCACCACTTGGTCTGACTAAGCGCCTCCAGGAGGGAGGCCCGAGCAACATGCGCCCCGAGGAGCGTCAGGCCACATGTCACTACTCAGTCTGACTGAGCGCCTCCAGGAGAGAGGACCAAGCAAGACGCGCCCGGAGGAGCGTCTTGCCACATGTCAGCACTCGGTCTGACTGAGCGCCTCCAGGAGAGAGGCCCAAGCAAGACGCGCCCCGAGGAGCATCTTGACACATGTCTCCTCTGGGTCTGAGTGAGTGCCTCCAGGAGAGAGGCCCAAGCAAGACGTGCCGCGAGGAGCGTCTTGCCACATGTCAACACTGGGTCTGACTGAGTGCCTCCATGAGAGAAGCCCCAGCAAGACGCGCCCCGAGGAGCATCTTGCCACATGTCAACACTGGGTCTGACTGAGAACCTCCAGGAGAGAGGCCCAAGCAAGACGCGCCCCGAGAAATGTCTTGCCACATGTCACTACTCGGTCTGACTGAGCGCCTCCAGGAGAGAGGCCCAAGCAATACGCGCCCCGAGGAGCATCTTGCCACATGTCAACACTGGGTCTGACTGAGCGCCTCCAGGAGAGAGGCCCAAGCAAGACGCGCCCCGAGGAGCGTCTTGTCACATGTCACTACTCGGTCTGACTGAGCGCCTCCAGGAGAGAGGCCCAAGCAAGACGTGCCCCGCGGAGCGTCTTGCAACATGCCAACACTGGGTCTGACAGAGGGCCTCCAGGAGAGAGGCCCAAGCAAGATGCGCCCCGAGGAGTGTCTTTCCACGTGTCACCACTAGGTCTGACTGAGCGCCTCCAGGAGAGAGGCCCAAGCAAGACGCGCCCCGAGGAGCGCCTTGCCACATGTAAGCACTCGGTCTGACTGAGCGCCTCCAGGAGAGAGGCCCAAGCAAGACGTGCCCCGCGGAGCGTCTTGCCACATGTCAACACTGGGTCTGACTGAGCGCCTCCAGGAGAGAGGCCCAAGCAAGACGCGCCCCGAGGAGCGTCTTGCCACATGTGAACACTGGGTCTGACTGAGCGCCTCCAGGAGAGAGGCCCAAGCAAGACGCGCCCGGAGGAGCGTCTTGCCACATGTCAGCACTCGGTCTGACTGAGCGCCTCCAGGAGAGAGGCCCAAGCAAGACGCGCCCCGAGGAGCATCTTGACACATGTCTCCTCTGGGTCTGACTGAGTGCCTCCAGGAGAGAGTTCCAAGCAAGACGTGCCCCGAGGAGCGTCTTGCCACATGTCAACACTGGGTCTGACTGAGTGCCTCCATGAGAGAAGCCCCAGCAAGACGCGCCCCGAGGAGCATCTTGCCACATGTCAACACTGGGTCTGACTGAGAACCTCCAGGAGAGAGGCCCAAGCAAGACGCGCCCCGAGAAATGTCTTGCCACCTGTCAACACTGGGTCTGACTGAGCGCCTCCAGGAGAGAGGCCCAAGCAAGACGCGCCCCGAGGAGCGTCATGTCACATGTCACTACTCGGTCTGACTGAGCGCCTCCAGGAGAGAGGCCCAAGCAAGACGTGCCCCGAGGAGCGTCTTGCCACATGTCAACAATGGGTCTGACTGAGGGCCTCCAGGAGAGAAGCCCAAGCAAGAAGCGCCCCGAGGAGCGTCTTGCCACATGTCAACACTGGGTCTGACTGAGCGCCTCCAGGAGAAAGGCCCAAGCAAGACACGCCCCGAGGAGCGTCCTCACACATGTCAACACTGGGTCTGACTGAGGGCCTCCATGAGAGAAGCCCAAGCAAGACGCGCCCCGAGGAGAGTCTTGCCACATGTCAACACTGGGTCTGACAGAGGGCATCCAGGAGAGAGGCCCAAGCAATACGCGCCCCGAGGAGCGTCTTGCCACATGTGAACAATGGGTCTGACTGAAGGCCTCCAGGAGAGAAGACAAAGCAAGACGCGCCCCGAGGAGCTTCTTTCCACGTGTCAACAATGGGTCTTACTGAGGGCCTCCATGAGAGAAGCCCAAGCAAGACGCGCCCCGAGGAGTGTCTTGCCACATGTCAACACTGTGTCTGACTGAGCGCCTCCAGGAGAGAGGCCCAAGCAAGACGCGCCCGGAGGAGCGTCTTGCCACATGTCAGCACTCGGTCTGACTGAGCGCCTCCAGGAGATAGGCCCAAGCAAGACGCGCCCCGAGGAGCATCTTGACACATGTCTCCTCTGGGTCTGACTGAGTGCCTCCAGGAGAGAGGCCCAAGCAAGACGTGCCCCGAGGAGCGTCTTGCCACATGTCAACACTGGGTCTGACTGAGTGCCTCCATGAGAGAAGCCCCAGCAAGACGCGCCCCGAGAAGCATCTTGCCACATGTCAACACTGGGTCTGACTGAGAACCTCCAGGAGAGAGGCCCAAGCAAGACGCGCCCCGAGAAATGTCTTGCCACCTGTCAACACTGGGTCTGACTGAGCGCCTCCAGGAGAGAGGCCCAAGCAAGACGCGCCCCGAGGAGCGTCTTGTCACATGTCACTACTCGGTCTGACTGAGCGCCTCCAGGAGAGAGGCCCAAGCAAGACGTGCCCCGAGGAGCGTCTTGCCACATGTCAACAATGGGTCTGACTGAGGGCCTCCAGGAGAGAAGCCCACGCAAGAAGCGCCCCGAGGAGCGTCTTGCCACATGTCAACACTGGGTCTGACTGAGCGCCTCCAGGAGAAAGGCCCAAGCAAGACACGCCCCGAGGAGCGTCCTCACACATGTCAACACTGGGTCTGACAGAGGGCATCCAGGAGAGAGGCCCAAGCAATACGCGCCCCGAGGAGCGTCTTGCCACATGTGAACAATGGGTCTGACTGAAGGCCTCCAGGAGAGAAGACAAAGCAAGACGCGCCCCGAGGAGCTTCTTTCCACATGTCAACAATGGGTCTTACTGAGGGCCTCCATGAGAGAAGCCCAAGCAAGACGCACCCCGAGGAGTGTCTTGCCACATGTCAACACTGTGTCTGACTGAGCGCCTCCAGGAGAGAGGCCCAAGCAAGACGTGCCCCGCGGAGCGTCTTGCCACATGTCAACACTGGGTCTGACTGAGCGCCTCCAGGAGAGAGGCCCAAGCAAGACGCGCCCCGAGGAGCGTCTTGCCACATGTGAACACTGGGTCTGACTGAGCGCCTCCAGGAGAGAGGCCCAAGCAAGACGCGCCCGGAGGAGCGTCTTGCCACATGTCAGCACTCGGTCTGACTGAGCGCCTCCAGGAGAGAGGCCCAAGCAAGACGCGCCCCGAGGAGCATCTTGACACATGTCTCCTCTGGGTCTGAGTGAGTGCCTCCAGGAGAGAGGCCCAAGCAAGACGTGCCGCGAGGAGCGTCTTGCCACATGTCAACACTGGGTCTGACTGAGTGCCTCCATGAGAGAAGCCCCAGCAAGACGCGCCCCGAGGAGCATCTTGCCACATGTCAACACTGGGTCTGACTGAGAACCTCCAGGAGAGAGGCCCAAGCAAGACGCGCCCCGAGAAATGTCTTGCCACATGTCACTACTCGGTCTGACTGAGCGCCTCCAGGAGAGAGGCCCAAGCAATACGCGCCCCGAGGAGCATCTTGCCACATGTCAACACTGGGTCTGACTGAGCGCCTCCAGGAGAGAGGCCCAAGCAAGACGCGCCCCGAGGAGCGTCTTGTCACATGTCACTACTCGGTCTGACTGAGCGCCTCCAGGAGAGAGGCCCAAGCAAGACGTGCCCCGCAGAGCGTCTTGCCACATGCCAACACTGGGTCTGACAGAGGGCCTCCAGGAGAGAGGCCCAAGCAAGACGCGCCCCGAGGAGTGTCTTTCCACGTGTCACCACTAGGTCTGACTGAGCGCCTCCAGGAGAGAGGCCCAAGCAAGACGCGCCCCGAGGAGCGCCTTGCCACATGTAAGCACTCGGTCTGACTGAGCGCCTCCAGGAGAGAGGCCCAAGCAAGACGTGCCCCGCGGAGCGTCTTGCCACATGTCAACACTGGGTCTGACTGAGCGCCTCCAGGAGAGAGGCCCAAGCAAGACGCGCCCCGAGGAGCATCTTGCCACATGTCAACACTGGGTCTGACTGAGAACCTCCAGGAGAGAGGCCCAAGCAAGACGCGCCCCGAGAAATGTCTTGCCACATGTCACTACTCGGTCTGACTGAGCGCCTCCAGGAGAGAGGCCCAAGCAATACGCGCCCCGAGGAGCATCTTGCCACATGTCAACACTGGGTCTGACTGAGCGCCTCCAGGAGAGAGGCCCAAGCAAGACGCGCCCCGAGGAGCGTCTTGTCACATGTCACTACTCGGTCTGACTGAGCGCCTCCAGGAGAGAGGCCCAAGCAAGACGTGCCCCGCGGAGCGTCTTGCAACATGCCAACACTGGGTCTGACAGAGGGCCTCCAGGAGAGAGGCCCAAGCAAGATGCGCCCCGAGGAGTGTCTTTCCACGTGTCACCACTAGGTCTGACTGAGCGCCTCCAGGAGAGAGGCCCAAGCAAGACGCGCCCCGAGGAGCGCCTTGCCACATGTAAGCACTCGGTCTGACTGAGCGCCTCCAGGAGAGAGGCCCAAGCAAGACGTGCCCCGCGGAGCGTCTTGCCACATGTCAACACTGGGTCTGACTGAGCGCCTCCAGGAGAGAGGCCCAAGCAAGACGCGCCCCGAGGAGCGTCTTGCCACATGTGAACACTGGGTCTGACTGAGCGCCTCCAGGAGAGAGGCCCAAGCAAGACGCGCCCGGAGGAGCGTCTTGCCACATGTCAGCACTCGGTCTGACTGAGCGCCTCCAGGAGAGAGGCCCAAGCAAGACGCGCCCCGAGGAGCATCTTGACACATGTCTCCTCTGGGTCTGACTGAGTGCCTCCAGGAGAGAGTTCCAAGCAAGACGTGCCCCGAGGAGCGTCTTGCCACATGTCAACACTGGGTCTGACTGAGTGCCTCCATGAGAGAAGCCCCAGCAAGACGCGCCCCGAGGAGCATCTTGCCACATGTCAACACTGGGTCTGACTGAGAACCTCCAGGAGAGAGGCCCAAGCAAGACGCGCCCCGAGAAATGTCTTGCCACCTGTCAACACTGGGTCTGACTGAGCGCCTCCAGGAGAGAGGCCCAAGCAAGACGCGCCCCGAGGAGCGTCATGTCACATGTCACTACTCGGTCTGACTGAGCGCCTCCAGGAGAGAGGCCCAAGCAAGACGTGCCCCGAGGAGCGTCTTGCCACATGTCAACAATGGGTCTGACTGAGGGCCTCCAGGAGAGAAGCCCAAGCAAGAAGCGCCCCGAGGAGCGTCTTGCCACATGTCAACACTGGGTCTGACTGAGCGCCTCCAGGAGAAAGGCCCAAGCAAGACACGCCCCGAGGAGCGTCCTCACACATGTCAACACTGGGTCTGACTGAGGGCCTCCATGAGAGAAGCCCAAGCAAGACGCGCCCCGAGGAGAGTCTTGCCACATGTCAACACTGGGTCTGACAGAGGGCATCCAGGAGAGAGGCCCAAGCAATACGCGCCCCGAGGAGCGTCTTGCCACATGTGAACAATGGGTCTGACTGAAGGCCTCCAGGAGAGAAGACAAAGCAAGACGCGCCCCGAGGAGCTTCTTTCCACGTGTCAACAATGGGTCTTACTGAGGGCCTCCATGAGAGAAGCCCAAGCAAGACGCGCCCCGAGGAGTGTCTTGCCACATGTCAACACTGTGTCTGACTGAGCGCCTCCAGGAGAGAGGCCCAAGCAAGACGCGCCCGGAGGAGCGTCTTGCCACATGTCAGCACTCGGTCTGACTGAGCGCCTCCAGGAGATAGGCCCAAGCAAGACGCGCCCCGAGGAGCATCTTGACACATGTCTCCTCTGGGTCTGACTGAGTGCCTCCAGGAGAGAGGCCCAAGCAAGACGTGCCCCGAGGAGCGTCTTGCCACATGTCAACACTGGGTCTGACTGAGTGCCTCCATGAGAGAAGCCCCAGCAAGACGCGCCCCGAGAAGCATCTTGCCACATGTCAACACTGGGTCTGACTGAGAACCTCCAGGAGAGAGGCCCAAGCAAGACGCGCCCCGAGAAATGTCTTGCCACCTGTCAACACTGGGTCTGACTGAGCGCCTCCAGGAGAGAGGCCCAAGCAAGACGCGCCCCGAGGAGCGTCTTGTCACATGTCACTACTCGGTCTGACTGAGCGCCTCCAGGAGAGAGGCCCAAGCAAGACGTGCCCCGAGGAGCGTCTTGCCACATGTCAACAATGGGTCTGACTGAGGGCCTCCAGGAGAGAAGCCCACGCAAGAAGCGCCCCGAGGAGCGTCTTGCCACATGTCAACACTGGGTCTGACTGAGCGCCTCCAGGAGAAAGGCCCAAGCAAGACACGCCCCGAGGAGCGTCCTCACACATGTCAACACTGGGTCTGACAGAGGGCATCCAGGAGAGAGGCCCAAGCAATACGCGCCCCGAGGAGCGTCTTGCCACATGTGAACAATGGGTCTGACTGAAGGCCTCCAGGAGAGAAGACAAAGCAAGACGCGCCCCGAGGAGCTTCTTTCCACATGTCAACAATGGGTCTTACTGAGGGCCTCCATGAGAGAAGCCCAAGCAAGACGCACCCCGAGGAGTGTCTTGCCACATGTCAACACTGTGTCTGACTGAGCGCCTCCAGGAGAGAGGCCCAAGCAAGACGTGCCCCGCGGAGCGTCTTGCCACATGTCAACACTGGGTCTGACTGAGCGCCTCCAGGAGAGAGGCCCAAGCAAGACGCGCCCCGAGGAGCGTCTTGCCACATGTGAACACTGGGTCTGACTGAGCGCCTCCAGGAGAGAGGCCCAAGCAAGACGCGCCCGGAGGAGCGTCTTGCCACATGTCAGCACTCGGTCTGACTGAGCGCCTCCAGGAGAGAGGCCCAAGCAAGACGCGCCCCGAGGAGCATCTTGACACATGTCTCCTCTGGGTCTGAGTGAGTGCCTCCAGGAGAGAGGCCCAAGCAAGACGTGCCGCGAGGAGCGTCTTGCCACATGTCAACACTGGGTCTGACTGAGTGCCTCCATGAGAGAAGCCCCAGCAAGACGCGCCCCGAGGAGCATCTTGCCACATGTCAACACTGGGTCTGACTGAGAACCTCCAGGAGAGAGGCCCAAGCAAGACGCGCCCCGAGAAATGTCTTGCCACATGTCACTACTCGGTCTGACTGAGCGCCTCCAGGAGAGAGGCCCAAGCAATACGCGCCCCGAGGAGCATCTTGCCACATGTCAACACTGGGTCTGACTGAGCGCCTCCAGGAGAGAGGCCCAAGCAAGACGCGCCCCGAGGAGCGTCTTGTCACATGTCACTACTCGGTCTGACTGAGCGCCTCCAGGAGAGAGGCCCAAGCAAGACGTGCCCCGCAGAGCGTCTTGCCACATGCCAACACTGGGTCTGACAGAGGGCCTCCAGGAGAGAGGCCCAAGCAAGACGCGCCCCGAGGAGTGTCTTTCCACGTGTCACCACTAGGTCTGACTGAGCGCCTCCAGGAGAGAGGCCCAAGCAAGACGCGCCCCGAGGAGCGCCTTGCCACATGTAAGCACTCGGTCTGACTGAGCGCCTCCAGGAGAGAGGCCCAAGCAAGACGTGCCCCGCGGAGCGTCTTGCCACATGTCAACACTGGGTCTGACTGAGCGCCTCCAGGAGAGAGGCCCAAGCAAGACGCGCCCCGAGGAGCGTCTTGCCACATGTGAACACTGGGTCTGACTGAGCGCCTCCAGGAGAGAGGCCCAAGCAAGACGCGCCCGGAGGAGCGTCTTGCCACATGTCAGCACTCGGTCTGACTGAGCGCCTCCAGGAGAGAGGCCCAAGCAAGACGCGCCCCGAGGAGCATCTTGACACATGTCTCCTCTGGGTCTGACTGAGTGCCTCCAGGAGAGAGTTCCAAGCAAGACGTGCCCCGAGGAGCGTCTTGCCACATGTCAACACTGGGTCTGACTGAGTGCCTCCATGAGAGAAGCCCCAGCAAGACGCGCCCCGAGGAGCATCTTGCCACATGTCAACACTGGGTCTGACTGAGAACCTCCAGGAGAGAGGCCCAAGCAAGACGCGCCCCGAGAAATGTCTTGCCACCTGTCAACACTGGGTCTGACTGAGCGCCTCCAGGAGAGAGGCCCAAGCAAGACGCGCCCCGAGGAGCGTCTTGTCACATGTCACTACTCGGTCTGACTGAGCGCCTCCAGGAGAGAGGCCCAAGCAAGACGTGCCCCGAGGAGCGTCTTGCCACATGTCAACAATGGGTCTGACTGAGGGCCTCCAGGAGAGAAGCCCAAGCAAGAAGCGCCCCGAGGAGCGTCTTGCCACATGTCAACACTGGGTCTGACTGAGCGCCTCCAGGAGAAAGGCCCAAGCAAGACACGCCCCGAGGAGCGTCCTAACACATGTCAACACTGGGTCTGACTGAGGGCCTCCATGAGAGAAGCCCAAGCAAGACGCGCCCCGAGGAGAGTCTTGCCACATGTCAACACTGGGTCTGACAGAGGGCATCCAGGAGAGAGGCCCAAGCAATACGCGCCCCGAGGAGCGTCATGCCACATGTGAACAATGGGTCTGACTGAAGGCCTCCAGGAGAGAAGACAAAGCAAGACGCGCCCCGAGGAGCTTCTTTCCACATGTCAACAATGGGTCTTACTGAGGGCCTCCATGAGAGAAGCCCAAGCAAGACGCGCCCCGAGGAGTGTCTTGCCACATGTCAACACTGTGTCTGACTGAGCGCCTCCAGGAGAGAGGCCCAAGCAAGACGCGCCCGGAGGAGCGTCTTGCCACATGTCAGCACTCGGTCTGACTGAGCGCCTCCAGGAGAGAGGCCCAAGCAAGACGCGCCCCGAGGAACATCTTGACACATGTCTCCTCTGGGTCTGACTGAGTGCCTCCAGGAGAGAGGCCCAAGCAAGACGTGCCCCGAGGAGCGTCTCGCCACATGTCAACACTGGGTCTGACTGAGTGCCTCCATGAGAGAAGCCCCAGCAAGACGCGCTCCGAGGAGCATCTTGCCACATGTCAACACTGGGTCTGACTGAGAACCTCCAGGAGAGAGGCCCAAGCAAGACGCGCCCCGAGAAATGTCTTGCCACCTGTCAACACTGGGTCTGACTGAGCGCCTCCAGGAGAGAGGCCCAAGCAAGACGCGCCCCGTGGAGCGTCTTGTCACATGTCACTACTCGGTCTGACTGAGCGCCTCCAGGAGAGAGGCCCAAGCAAGACGTGCCCCGCGGAGCGTCTTGCCACATGTCAACACTGGGTCTGACTGAGCGCCTCACGGAGAGAGGCCCAAGCAAGACGCGCCCCGAGGAGCGTCTTGCCACATGTGAACACTGCGTCTGACTGAGCGCCTTCAGGAGAGAGGCCCAAGCAAGACGCGCCCCGAGGAGCATCTTGACACATGTCTCCTCTGGGTCTGACTGAGTGCCTCCAGGAGAGAGGCCCAAGCAAGACGTGCCCCGAGGAGCGTCTTGCCACATGTCAACACTGGGTCTGACTGAGTGCCTCCATGAGAGAAGCCCCAGCAAGACGCGCCCCGAGGAGCATCTTGCCACATGTCAACACTGGGTCTGACTGAGAACCTCCAGGAGAGAGGCCCAAGCAAGACGCGCCCCGAGAAATGTCTTGCCACCTGTCAACACTGGGTCTGACTGAGCGCCTCCAGGAGAGAGGCCCAAGCAAGACACGCCCCGAGGAGCGTCTTGTCACATGTCACTACTCGGTCTGACTGAGCGCCTCCAGGAGAGAGGCCCAAGCAAGACGTGCCCCGAGGAGCGTCTTGCCACATGTCAACAATGGGTCTGACTGAGGGCCTCCAGGAGAGAAGCCCAAGCAAGAAGCGCCCCGAGGAGCGTCTTGCCACATGTCAACACTGGGTCTGACTGAGCGCCTCCAGGAGAAAGGCCCGAGCAAGACACGCCCCGAGGAGCGTCCTCACACATGTCAACACTGGGTCTGACTGAGGGCCTCCATGAGAGAAGCCCAAGCAAGACGCGCCCCGAGGAGAGTCTTGCCACATGTCAACACTGGGTCTGACAGAGGGCATCCAGGAGAGAGGCCCAAGCAATACGCGCCCCGAGGAGCGTCTTGCCACATGTGAACAATGGGTCTGACTGAAGGCCTCCAGGAGAGAAGACAAAGCAAGACGCGCCCCGAGGAGCTTCTTGCCACATGTCAACAATGGGTGTTACTGAGGGCCTCCAGGAGAGAAGCCCAAGCAAGACGCGCCCCGAGGAGTGTCTTGCCACATGTCAACACTGTGTCTGACTGAGCGCCTCCAGGAGAGAGGCCCCAGCAAGACGCGCCCCGAGGAGTGTCTCGCCTTATGTCATCACTCGGTCTGACAGAGGGCATTCAGAAGAGAGGCCCAAGCAATACGCGCCTGGAGGAGCGTCTTGCCACATGTCACCACTGGGTCTGAATGAGCGCCTCCAGGAGAGAGGCCCCAGCAAGATGCGCCCCGAGGAGCGTCTTGCCACATGTCAACAATGGGTCTGACTGAGGGCCTCCAGGAGAGAGGCCCAAGCAAGATGCGCCCGGAGGAGCGTCTTGCCACATGTCAACACTGGGTCTGACAGAGGGCCTCCAGGAGAGAGGCCCAAGCAAGACGCGCTCCGAGGAGCGTCTTGCCACATGTCACCTCTGGTTCTGACTGAGCGCCTCCAGGAGAGAGGCCCAAGCAAGACGCGCCCCGAGGAGCGTCTTGTCACATGTCAACACTGGGTCTGTCTGAGCGCCTCCAGGAGAGAAGCCCAAGCAAGACGCCCCCCGAGGAGCGTCTTGCCACATGTCAACAATGGGTCTGACTGAGGGCCTCCAGGAGAGAAGCCCAAGCAAGACGCGCCCCGAGGAGCGTCTTGACACATGTCAACACTGGGTCTGACAGAGGGCCTCCAGGAGAGAGGCCCAAGCAAGACGCGCCCCGAGGAGTGTCTTGCCACATGTCACCACTGGGTCTGACTGAGCGCCTCCAGGAGAGAGGCCCAAGCAAGACGCGCCCCGAGGAGCGTCAGGCCACATGTCACTACTCAGTCTGACTGAGCGCCTCCAGGAGAGAGGCCCAAGCAAGACGCGCCCCGAGGAGCATCTTGCCTTATGTCATCACTCGGTCTGACTGAGCGCCTCCAGGAGAGAGGCCCAAGCAAGACGCGCCCCGAGGAGCGTCTTGCCACATGTCAACAATGGGTCTGACTGAGGGCCTCCAGGAGAGAGGCCCAAGCAAGATGCGCCCGGAGGAGCGTCTTGCCACATGTCACCTCTGGTTCTGACTGAGCGCCTCCAGGAGAGAGGCCCAAGCAAGACGCGCCCCGAGGAGCGTCTTGCCACATGTCAGCACTCGGTCTGACTGAGCACCTCCAGGAGAGAGGCCCAAGCAAGACGCGCCCCGAGGAGCGTCAGGCCACATGTCAACAATGGGTCTGACTGAGGGCCTCCAGGAGAGAAGCCCAAGCAACACGCGGCCCGAGGAGCGTCTTGCCACATGTCAGCACTCGGTCTGACTGAGCGCCTCCAGGAGAGAGGCCCAAGCAAGACGCGCCCCGAGGAGCGTCTTGCCACATGCCAACAATGGGTCTGACTGAGGAACTCCAGGAGAGAAGCCCAAGCAAGACGCGCCCCGAGGAGCGTCTTGACACATGTCAACACTGGGTCTGACAGAGGGCCTCCAGGAGAGAGGCCCAAGCAAGACTTGCCCCGAGGAATGTCTTGCCACATGTCACCACTTGGTCTGACTAAGCGCCTCCAGGAGGGAGGCCCGAGCAACATGCGCCCCGAGGAGCGTCAGGCCACATGTCACTACTCAGTCTGACTGAGCGCCTCCAGGAGAGAGGCCCAAGCAAGACGCGCCCGAGGAGCGTCTTGCCACGTGTCAACACTGGGTCTGACTGAGCGCCTCCAGGAGAAAGGCCCGAGCAAGACACGCCCCGAGGAGCGTCCTCACACATGTCAACACTGGGTCTGACTGAGGGCCTCCATGAGAGAAGCCCAAGCAAGACGCGCCCCGAGGAGAGTCTTGCCACATGTCAACACTGGGTCTGACAGAGGGCATCCAGGAGAGAGGCCCAAGCAATACGCGCCCCGAGGAGCGTCTTGCCACATGTGAACAATGGGTCTGACTGAAGGCCTCCAGGAGAGAAGACAAAGCAAGACGCGCCCCGAGGAGCTTCTTGCCACATGTCAACAATGGGTCTTACTGAGGGTCTCCATGAGAGAAGCCCAAGCAAGACGCGCCCCGAGGATTGTCTTGCCACATGTCAACACTGTGTCTGACTGAGCGCCTCCAGGAGAGAGGCCCCAGCAAGACGCGCCCCGAGGAGCGTCTTGCATTATGTCATCACTCGGTCTGACAGAGGGCATTCAGAAGAGAGGCCCAAGCAATACGCGCCCCGAGGAGCGTCTTGCCACATGTCACCACTGGGTCTGAATGAGCGCCTCCAGGAGAGAGGCCCCAGCAAGACGCGCCCCGAGGAGCGTCTTGCCTTATGTCATCACTCGGTCTGACAGAGGGCATTCAGAAGAGAGGCCCAAGCAATACGCGCCCCGAGGAGCGTCTTGCAACATGTCACCACTGGGTCTGAATGAGCGCCTCCAGGAGAGTGGCCCCAGCAAGACGCGCCCCGAGGAGCGTCTTGCCTTATGTCAGCACTCGGTCTGACTGAGCGCCTCCAGGAGAGAGGCCCAAGCAAGATGCGCCCGGAGGAGCGTCTTGCCACATGTCAACACTGGGTGACAGAGGGCCTCCAGGAGAGAGGCCCAAGCAAGATGCGCTCCGAGGAGCGTCTTGCCACATGTCACCTCTGGTTCTGACTGAGCGCCTCCAGGAGAGAGGCCCAAGCAAGACGCGCCCCGAGGAGCGTCTTGTCACATGTCAACACTGGGTCTGTCTGAGCGCCTCCAGGAGAGAAGCCCAAGCAAGACGCCCCCCGAGGAGCGTCTTGCCACATGTCAACAATGGGTCTGACTGAGGGCCTCCAGGAGAGAAGCCCAAGCAAGACGCGCCCCGAGGAGCGTCTTGTCACATGTCAACACTGGGTCTGTCTGAGCGCCTCCAGGAGAGAAGCCCAAGCAAGACGCCCCCCGAGGAGCGTCTTGCCACATGTGAACAATGGGTCTGACTGAAGGCCTCCAGGAGAGAAGACAAAGCAAGACGCGCCCCGAGGAGCGTCTTGCCACATGCCAACAATGGGTCTGACTGAGGAACTCCAGGAGAGAAGCCCAAGCAAGACGCGCCCCGAGGAGCGTCTTGACACATGTCAACACTGGGTCTGACAGAGGGCCTCCAGGAGAGAGGCCCAAGCAAGACGTGCCCCGAGGAATGTCTTGCCACATGACACCACTTGGTCTGACTAAGCGCCTCCAGGAGGGAGGCCCGAGCAACATGCGCCCCGAGGAGCGTCAGGCCACATGTCACTACTCAGTCTGACTGAGCGCCTCCAGGAGAGAGGCCCAAGCAAGACGCGCCCGAGGAGCGTCTTGCCACGTGTCAACACTGGGTCTGACTGAGCGCCTCCAGGAGAAAGGCCCGAGCAAGACACGCCCCGAGGAGCGTCCTCACACATGTCAACACTGGGTCTGACTGAGGGCCTCCATGAGAGAAGCCCAAGCAAGACGCGCCCCGAGGAGAGTCTTGCCACATGTCAACACTGGGTCTGACAGAGGGCATCCAGGAGAGAGGCCCAAGCAATACGCGCCCCGAGGAGCGTCTTGCCACATGTGAACAATGGGTCTGACTGAAGGCCTCCAGGAGAGAAGACAAAGCAAGACGCGCCCCGAGGAGCTTCTTGCCACATGTCAACAATGGGTCTTACTGAGGGTCTCCATGAGAGAAGCCCAAGCAAGACGCGCCCCGAGGATTGTCTTGCCACATGTCAACACTGTGTCTGACTGAGCGCCTCCAGGAGAGAGGCCCCAGCAAGACGCGCCCCGAGGAGCGTCTTGCATTATGTCATCACTCGGTCTGACAGAGGGCATTCAGAAGAGAGGCCCAAGCAATACGCGCCCCGAGGAGCGTCTTGCCACATGTCACCACTGGGTCTGAATGAGCGCCTCCAGGAGAGAGGCCCCAGCAAGACGCGCCCCGAGGAGCGTCTTGCCTTATGTCATCACTCGGTCTGACAGAGGGCATTCAGAAGAGAGGCCCAAGCAATACGCGCCCCGAGGAGCGTCTTGCCACATGTCACCACTGGGTCTGAATGAGCGCCTCCAGGAGAGAGGCCCAAGCAAGACGCGCCCCGAGGAGCGTCTTGCCACATGTCAACACTGGGTGACAGAGGGCCTCCAGGAGAGAGGCCCAAGCAAGACGCGCTCCGAGGAGCGTCTTGCCACATGTCACCTCTGGTTCTGACTGAGCGCCTCCAGGAGAGAGGCCCAAGCAAGACGCTCCCCGAGGAGCGTCTTGCCACATGTCAACACTGGGTCTGACAGAGGGCCTCCAGGAGAGAGGCCCAAGCAAGACGCGCTCCGAGGAGCGTCTTGCCACATGTCACCTCTGGTTCTGACTGAGCGCCTCCAGGAGAGAGGCCCAAGCAAGACGCGCCCCGAGGAGCGTCTTGTCACATGTCAACACTGGGTCTGTCTGAGCGCCTCCAGGAGAGAAGCCCAAGCAAGACGCCCCCCGAGGAGCGTCTTGCCACATGTCAACAATGGGTCTGACTGAGGGCCTCCAGGAGAGAAGCCCAAGCAAGACGCGCCCCGAGGAGCGTCTTGTCACATGTCAACACTGGGTCTGTCTGAGCGCCTCCAGGAGAGAAGCCCAAGCAAGACGCCCCCCGAGGAGCGTCTTGCCACATGTCAACAATGGGTCTGACTGAGGGCCTCCAGGAGAGAAGCCCAAGCAAGACGCGCCCCGAGGAGCGTCTTGACACATGTCAACACTGGGTCTGACAGAGGGCCTCCAGGAGAGAGGCCCAAGCAAGACGCGCCCCGAGGAGTGTCTTGCCACATGTCACCACTGGGTCTGACTGAGCGCCTCCAGGAGAGAGGCCCAAGCAAGACGCGCCCCGAGGAGCGTCAGGCCACATGTCACTACTCAGTCTGACTGAGCGCCTCCAGGAGAGAGGCCCAAGCAAGACGCGCCCCGAGGAGCATCTTGCCTTATGTCATCACTCGGTCTGACTGAGCGCCTCCAGGAGAGAGGCCCAAGCAAGACGCGCCCCGAGGAGCGTCTTGCCACATGTCAACAATGGGTCTGACTGAGGGCCTCCAGGAGAGAGGCCCAAGCAAGATGCGCCCGGAGGAGCGTCTTGCCACATGTCACCTCTGGTTCTGACTGAGCGCCTCCAGGAGAGAGGCCCAAGCAAGACGCGCCCCGAGGAGCGTCTTGCCACATGTCAGCACTCGGTCTGACTGAGCACCTCCAGGAGAGAGGCCCAAGCAAGACGCGCCCCGAGGAGCGTCAGGCCACATGTCAACAATGGGTCTGACTGAGGGCCTCCAGGAGAGAAGCCCAAGCAACACGCGGCCCGAGGAGCGTCTTGCCACATGTCAGCACTCGGTCTGACTGAGCGCCTCCAGGAGAGAGGCCCAAGCAAGACGCGCCCCGAGGAGCGTCTTGTCACATGCCAACAATGGGTCTGACTGAGGAACTCCAGGAGAGAAGCCCAAGCAAGACGCGCCCCGAGGAGCGTCTTGACACATGTCAACACTGGGTCTGACAGAGGGCCTCCAGGAGAGAGGCCCAAGCAAGACGTGCCCCGAGGAATGTCTTGCCACATGTCACCACTTGGTCTGACTAAGCGCCTCCAGGAGGGAGGCCCGAGCAACATGCGCCCCGAGGAGCGTCAGGCCACATGTCACTACTCAGTCTGACTGAGCGCCTCCAGGAGAGAGGCCCAAGCAAGACGCGCCCGAGGATCGTCTTGCCACGTGTCAACACTGGGTCTGACTGAGCGCCTCCAGGAGAAAGGCCCGAGCAAGACACGCCCCGAGGAGCGTCCTCACACATGTCAACACTGGGTCTGACTGAGGGCATCCAGGAGAGAGGCCCAAGCAATACGCGCCCCGAGGAGCGTCTTGCCACATGTGAACAATGGGTCTGACTGAAGGCCTCCAGGAGAGAAGACAAAGCAAGACGCGCCCCGAGGAGCTTCTTGCCACATGTCAACAATGGGTCTTACTGAGGGCCTCCATGAGAGAAGCCCAAGCAAGACGCGCCCCGAGGAGTGTCTTGCCACATGTCAACACTGTGTCTGACTGAGCGCCTCCAGGAGAGAGGCCCCAGCAAGACGCGCCCCGAGGAGCGTCTTGCCTTATGTCATCACTCGGTCTGACAGAGGGCATTCAGAAGAGAGGCCCAAGCAATACGCGCCCCGAGGAGCGTCTTGCCACATGTCACCACTGGGTCTGAATGAGCGCCTCCAGGAGAGAGGCCCCAGCAAGACGCGCCCTGAGGAGCGTCTTGCCTTATGTCAGCACTCGGTCTGACTGAGCGCCTCCAGGAGAGAGGCCCAAGCAAGATGCGCCCGGAGGAGCGTCTTGCCACATGTCAACACTGGGTCTGACAGAGGGCCTCCAGGAGAGAGGCCCAAGCAAGACGCGCTCCGAGGAGCGTCTTGCCACATGTCACCTCTGGTTCTGACTGAGCGCCTCCAGGAGAGAGGCCCAAGCAAGACGCGCCCCGAGGAGCGTCTTGTCACATGTCAACACTGGGTCTGTCTGAGCGCCTCCAGGAGAGAAGCCCAAGCAAGACGCCCCCCGAGGAGCGTCTTGCCACATGTCAACAATGGGTCTGACTGAGGGCCTCCAGGAGAGAAGCCCAAGCAAGACGCGCCCCGAGGAGCGTCTTGACACATGTCAACACTGGGTCTGACAGAGGGCCTCCAGGAGAGAGGCCCAAGCAAGACGCGCCCCGAGGAGTGTCTTGCCACATGTCACCACTGGGTCTGACTGAGCGCCTCCAGGAGAGAGGCCCAAACAAGACGCGCCCCGAGGAGCGTCAGGCCACATGTCACTACTCAGTCTGACTGAGCGCCTCCAGGAGAGAGGCCCAAGCAAGACGCGCCCCGAGGAGCATCTTGCCACATGTCAGCACTGGGTCTGACTGAGCGCCTCCAGGAGAGAGGCCCCAGAAAGACGCTCCCCGAGGAGCGTCTTGCCTTATGTCATCACTCGGTCTGACTGAGCGCCTCCAGGAGAGAGGCCCAAGCAAGACGCGCCCCGAGGAGCGTCTTGCCACATGTCACCTCTGGTTCTGACTGAGCGCCTCCAGGAGAGAGGCCCAAGCAAGACGCGCCCCGAGGAGCGTCTTGCCACATGTCAGCACTCGGTCTGACTGAGCACCTCCAGGAGAGAGGCCCAAGCAAGACGCGCCCCGAGGAGCGTCAGGCCACATGTCAACAATGGGTCTGACTGAGGGCCTCCAGGAGAGAAGCCCAAGCAACACGCGGCCCGAGGAGCGTCTTGCCACATGTCAGCACTCGGTCTGACTGAGCGCCTCCAGGAGAGAGGCCCAAGCAAGACGCGCCCCGAGGAGCGTCTTGCCACATGCCAACAATGGGTCTGACTGAGGAACTCCAGGAGAGAAGCCCAAGCAAGACGCGCCCCGAGGAGCGTCTTGACACATGTCAACACTGGGTCTGACAGAGGGCCTCCAGGAGAGAGGCCCAAGCAAGACGTGCCCCGAGGAATGTCTTGCCACATGTCACCACTTGGTCTGACTAAGCGCCTCCAGGAGGGAGGCCCAAGCAACATGCGCCCCGAGGAGCGTCAGGCCACATGTCACTACTCAGTCTGACTGAGCGCCTCCAGGAGAGAGGCCCAAGCAAGACGCGCCCGAGGAGCGTCTTGCCACGTGTCAACACTGGGTCTGATTGAGGGCCTTCTGGAGAGAGGCCCAAGCAAGACACGCCCAGAGGAGTGTCTTGCCACATGTCAACAATGGTTCTTACTGAGGGCCTCCGGGAGAGAAGCCCAAGCAAGACGCGCCCCGAGGAGCTTCTTGCCACATGTCAGCACTCGGTCTAACTGAGTGCCTCCAGGAGAGAGGCCAAAGCAAGACGCCCCCCGAGGAGCGTCTTGACACATGTCAACACTGGGTCTGACAGAGGGCCTCCATGAGAGAGGTCCAAGCAAGACGCGCCCCGAGGAGTGTCTTGCCAAATGTCAACACTGGGTCTGACTGAGCGCCTCAGGGAGAGAGGTCCAAGCAAGACGCGCCCCGAGGAGCGTCTTGCCACATGTCACTACTCGGTCTGACTGAGCGCCTCAGGGGGAGAGGTCCAAACAAGACGCGCCCCGAGGAGCGTCTTGCCACATGTCAACACTGGGTCTGACTGAGTGCCTCCATGATAGAAGCCCCAGCAAGACGCGCCCCGAGGAGCGTCTTGCCACATGTCACTACTCGGTCTGTTTGAGCGCCTCAGGGAGAGAGGTCCAAGCAAGACGCGCCCCGAGGAGCGTCTTGCCACATGTCACTACTCGGTCTGACTGAGCGCCTCAGGGGGAGAGGTCCAAACAAGACACGCCCCGAGGAGCGTCTTGCCACATGTCAACACAGGGTCTGACTGAGCGCCTCCAGGAGAGAGGCCCAAGCAAGACACGCCCCAAGGAGCGTCTTGACACATGTCAACACTGGGTCTGACTGAGGGCCTCCATGAGAGAACCCCAAGCAAGACGCGCCCCGAGGAGAGTCTTGCCACATGTCAACACTCGGTCTGACAGAGGGCATCCAGGAGAGAGGCCAAAGCAATACGCGCCCCGAGGAGCGTCTTGCCACATGTCACCACTGGGTCTGACTGAGCGCCTCCGGGAGAGAGACCCAACCAAGACGCGCCCTGAGGAGCGTCTTGCCACATGCCAACACTGGGTCTGACAGAGGGCCTCCAGGAGAGAGGCCCAAGCAAGACGCGCCCCGAGGAGCGTCTTGCCACGTGTCAACACTGGGTCTGATTGAGGGACTTCTGGAGAGAGGCCCAAGCAAGACGCGCCCCGAGGAGCGTCTTGCCACATGTCAACAATGGTTCTTACTGAGGGCCTCCGGGAGAGAAGCCCAAGCAAGACGCGCCCCGAGGAGCTTCTTGCCACATGTCAGCACTCGGTCTAACTGAGTGCCTCCAGGAGAGAGGCCAAAGCAAGACGCCCCCCGAGGAGCGTCTTGCCAAATGTCATCACTGGGTCTGACTGAGCGCCTCAGGGAGAGAGGTCCAAGCAAGACGCCTCCCGAGGAGCGTCTTGCCACATGTCACTACTCGGTCTGACTGAGCGCCTCAGGGGGAGAGGTCCAAGCAAGACGCGCCCCGAGGAGCGTCTTGCCACATGTCAACACTGGGTCTGACTGAGTGCCTCCAGGAGAGAAGCCCCAGCAAGACGCGCCCCGAGGAGCGTCTTGCCACATGTCACTGCTCGGTCTGTTTGAGCGCCTCCAGCAGAAAGGCCCAAGCAAGACGTGCCCCGAGGAGCGTCTTGCCACATATCAACACAGGGTCTGACTGAGCGCCTCCAGGAGAGAGGCCCAAGCAGGACACGCCCCGAGGAGCGTCTTGACACATGTCAACAATGGGTCTGACTAAGGGCCTCCAGGAGAAAAGCCCAAGCAAGACGCGCCCCGAGGAGCGTCTTGCCACATGTCAACACAGGGTCTGACTGAGCGCCTCCAGGAGAGAGGCCCAAGCAAGACAGGCCCCGAGGAGCGTCTTGACACATGTCAACACTGGGTCTGACTGAGGGCCTCCATGAGAGAACCCCAAGCAAGACGCGCCCCGAGGAGTCTTGCCACATGTCAACACTCGGTCTGACAGAGGGCATCCAGGAGAGAGGCCAAAGCAATACGCGCCCCGAGGAGCGTCTTGCCACATGTCACCACTGGGTCTGACTGAGCGCCTCCAGGAGAGAGACCCAACCAAGACGCGCCCTGAGGAGCGTCTTGCCACATGCCAACACTGGGTCTGACAGAGGGCCTCCAGGAGAGAGGCCCAAGCAAGACGCGCCCCGAGGAGTGTCTTGCCACATGTCACCACTGGGTCTGACTGAGCGCCTCCAGGAGAGAGGCCCAAGCAAGACGCGCCCCGTGGAGCGTCTTGTCACATGTCAACACTGGGTCTTTCTGAGCGCCTCCAGGAGAGAAGCCCAAGCAAGACGCGCCCCGAGGAGCATCTTTCCACATGTCAGCACTCGGTCTGACTGAGCGCCTCCAGGAGAGAGGCCCAAGCAAGAGGCGCCCAATGGAGTGTCTTGCAACATGTCAACAATGGGTCTGACTGAGGGCCTCCAGGAGAGAAGCCCAAGCAACACGCGGCCCGAGGAGCGTCTTGCCCCATGTCAGCACTCCGTCTGACTGAGCGACTCCAGGAGAGAGGCCAAAGCAAGACGCGCCCCGAGGAGCGTCTTGCCACATGTCAACAATGGGTATGACTGAGGGCCTCCAGGAGAGAAGCCCAAGCAAGACGCGCCCCGAGGAGCGTCTTGACACATGTCAACACTGGGTCTGACAGAGGGCCTCCAGGAGAGAGGCCCAAGCAAGACGCACCCCGAGGAGTGTCTTGCCACATGTCACCACTTGGTCTGACTGAGCGCCTCCAGGAGAGAGGCCCAAGCAACACGCGCCCCGAGGAGCGTCAGGCCAAATGTCACTACTCAGTCTGACTGAGCGCCTCCAGGAGAGAGGCCCAAGTAAGACGCGCCCCGAGGAGCGTCTTGCCACGTGTTTACACTGGGTCTGATTGAGTGCCTTCTGGAGAGAGGCCCAAGCAAGACGCGCCCCGAGGAGCGTCTTGCCACATGTCACTACTCAGTCTGACTGAGCTCCTCCAGGAGAGAGGCCCAAGCAAGACGTGCCCCGAGGAGCGTCTTGCCACATGTCAACAATGGGTCTGACTGAGGGCCTCCAGGAGAGAAGCCCAAGCAAGACGTGCCCCGAGGAGCGTCTTGCCACATGTCAACACTGGGTCTGACTGAGGGCCTCCAGGAGAGAGGCCCAAATAAGACGCGCCCCGAGGAGCGTCTTTCCACATGTCAACACTGGGTCTGACTGAGGGCCTCCAGGAGAGAAGCCCAAGCAAGATGCGCCCCGAGGAGCGTCTTGCCACATGTCAACACTGGGTCTGACTGAGGGCCTCCAGGAGAGAGGCCCGAGGAGCGTCTTGCCACATGTCACCTCTGGGTCTGACTGAGCGCCTCCAGGAGAGAACCCTAAGCAAGACGCGCCCCGAGGAGAGTCTTGCCACATGCCAACACTGGGTCTGACAGAGGTCCTCCAGGAGAGAGGCCCAAGCAAGACGCGCCCCGAGGAGTGTCTTGCCACATGTCACCACTGGGTCTGACTGAGCGCCTCCAGGAGAGAGGCCCAAGCAAGACGCGCCCCGAGGAGCGTCTTGTCACATGTCAACACTGGGTCTTTCTGAGCGCCTCCAGGAGAGAAGCCCAATCAAGAAGCGCCCCGAGGAGCGTCTTTCCACATGTCAGCACTCGGTCTGACTGAGCGCCTCCAGGAGAGAGGCCCAAGCAAGAGGCGCCCAAAGGAGTGTCTTGCAACATGTCAACAATGGGTCTGACTGAGGGCCTCCAGGAGAGAAGCCCAAGCAACACGCGGCCCGAGGAGCGTCTTGCCCCATGTCAGCACTCCGTCTGACTGAGCGCCTCCAGGAGAGAGGCCAAAGCAAGACGCGCCCCGAGGAGCGTCTTGCCACATGTCAACAATGGGTATGACTGAGGGCCTCCAGGAGAGAAGCCCAAGCAAGACGCGCCCCGAGGAGCGTCTTGACACATGTCAACACTGGGTCTGACAGAGGGCCTCCAGGAGAGAGGCCCAAGCAAGACGCGCCCCGAGGAGTGTCTTGCCACATGTCACCACTGGGTCTGACTGAGCGCCTCCAGGAGAGAGGCCCAAGCAAGACGCGCCCCGAGGAGCGTCAGGCCACATGTCACTACTCAGTCTGACAGAGCGCCTCCAGGAGAGAGGCCCAAGCAAGACGCGCCCCGAGGAGCATCTTGCCACATGTCAGCACTGGGTCTGACTGAGCGCCTCCAGGAGAGAGGCCCCAGCAAGACGCTCCCCGAGGAGCGTCTTGCCTTATGTCATCACTCGGTCTGACTGAGCGCCTCCAGGAGAGAGGACCAAGCAAGACGCGCCCCGAGGAGCGTCTTGCCGCATGTCAACAATGGGTCTGACTGAGGGCCTCCAGGAGAGAGGCCCAAGCAAGATGCGCCCGGAGGAGCGTCTTGCCACATGTCACCTCTGGTTCTGACTGAGCGCCTCCAGGAGAGAGGCCCAAGCAAGACACGCCCCGAGGAGCGTCTTGCCACATGTCAGCACTCGGTCTGACTGAGCACCTCCAGGAGAGAGGCCCAAGCAAGACGCGCCCCGAGGAGCGTCAGGCCACATGTCAACAATGGGTCTGACTGAGGGCCTCCAGGAGAGAAGCCCAAGCAACACGCGGCCCGAGGAGCGTCTTGCCACATGTCAGCACTCGTTCTGACTGAGCGCCTCCAGGAGAGAGGCCCAAGCAAGACGCGCCCCGAGGAGCGTCTTGCCACATGCCAACAATGGGTCTGACTGAGGAACTCCAGGAGAGAAGCCCAAGCAAGACGCGCCCCGAGGAGCGTCTTGACACATGTCAACACTGGGTCTGACAGAGGGCCTCCAGGAGAGAGGCCCAAGCAAGACGTGCCCCGAGGAATGTCTTGCCACATGTCACCACTTGGTCTGACTAAGCGCCTCCAGGAGGGAGGCCCAAGCAACATGCGCCCCGAGGAGCGTCAGGCCACATGTCACTACTCAGTCTGACTGAGCGCCTCCAGGAGAGAGGCCCAAGCAAGACGCGCCCGAGGAGCGTCTTGCCACGTGTCAACACTGGGTCTGATTGAGGGCCTTCTGGAGAGAGGCCCAAGCAAGACGCGCCCCGAGGAGCGTCTTGCCACATGTCAACAATGGTTCTTACTGAGGGCCTCCGGGAGAGAAGCCCAAGCAAGACGCGCCCCGAGGAGCTTCTTGCCACATGTCAGCACTCGGTCTAACTGAGTGCCTCCAGGAGAGAGGCCAAAGCAAGACGCCCCCCGAGGAGCGTCTTGACACATGTCAACACTGGGTCTGACAGAGGGCCTCCATGAGAGAGGTCCAAGCAAGACGCGCCCCGAGGAGTGTCTTGCCAAATGTCAACACTGGGTCTGACTGAGCGCCTCAGGGAGAGAGGTCCAAGCAAGACGCGCCCCGAGGAGCGTCTTGCCACATGTCACTACTCGGTCTGACTGAGCGCCTCAGGGGGAGAGGTCCAAACAAGACGCGCCCCGAGGAGCGTCTTGCCACATGTCAACACTGGGTCTGACTGAGTGCCTCCATGATAGAAGCCCCAGCAAGACGCGCCCCGAGGAACGTCTTGCCACATGTCACTACTCGGTCTGTTTGAGCGCCTCCAGCAGAGAGGCCCAAGCAAGACGTGCCCCGAGGAGCGTCTTGCCACATGTCAACACAGGGTCTGACTGAGCGCCTCCAGGAGAGAGGCCCAAGCAAGACACGCCCCGAGGCGGTCTTGACACATGTCAACAATGGGTCTGACTAAGGGCCTCCAGGAGAGAAGCCCAAGCAAGACGCGCCCCGAGGAGCGTCTTGCCACATGTCAACACAGGGTCTGACTGAGCGCCTCCAGGAGAGAGGCCCAAGCAAGACACGCCCCGAGGAGCGTCTTGACACATGTCAACACTGGGTCTGACTGAGGGCCTCCATGAGAGAACCCCAAGCAAGACGCGCCCCGAGGAGAGTCTTGCCACATGTCAACACTCGGTCTGACAGAGGGCATCCAGGAGAGAGGCCAAAGCAATACGCGCCCCGAGGAGCGTCTTGCCACATGTCACCACTGGGTCTGACTGAGCGCCTCCAGGAGAGAGACCCAACCAAGACGCGCCCTGAGGAGCGTCTTGCCACATGCCAACACTGGGTCTGACAGAGGGCCTCCAGGAGAGAGGCCCAAGCAAGACGCGCCCCGAGGAGCGTCTTGCCACATGTCAACAATGGTTCTTACTGAGGGCCTCCGGGAGAGAAGCCCAAGCAAGACGCACCCCGAGGAGCTTCTTGGCACATGTCAGCACTCGGTCTAACTGAGTGCCTCCAGGAGAGAGGCCAAAGCAAGACGCCCCCGAGGAGCGTCTTGACACATGTCAACACTGGGTCTGACAGAGGGCCTCCATGAGAGAGGCCCAAGCAAGACGCGCCCTGAGGAGTGTCTTGCCAAATGTCAACACTGGGTCTGACTGAGCGCCTCCAGGAGAGAGGCCCAAGCAACACGCGCCCCGAGGAGCGTCAGGCCAAATGTCACTACTCAGTCTGACTGAGCGCCTCCAGGAGAGAGGCCCAAGTAAGACGCGCCCCGAGGAGCGTCTTGCCACATGTCACTACTCGGTCTGACTGAGCGACTCAGGGGGAGAGGTCCAAGCAAGACGCGCCCCGAGGAGCGTCTTGCCACATGTCAACACTGGGTCTGACTGAGGGCCTCCATGAGAGAAGCCCAAGCAAGACGCGCCCCGAGGAGAGTCTTGCCACATGTCAACACTGGGTCTGACTGAGGGCCTCCAGGAGAAAAGCCCAAGCAAGACGCGCCCCGAGGAGCGTCTTGCCACATGTCAACACAGGGTCTGACTGAGTGCCTCCAGGAGAGAAGCCCCAGCAGGACACGCCCCGAGGAGCGTCTTGACACATGTCAACAATGGGTCTGACTAAGGGCCTCCAGGAGAAAAGCCCAAGCAAGACGCGCCCCGAGGAGCGTCTTGCCACATGTCAACACAGGGTCTGACTGAGCGCCTCAGGGAGAGAGGTCCAAGCAGGACACGCCCCGAGGAGCGTCTTGCCACATGTCACTGCTCGGTCTGTTTGAGCGCCTCCAGCAGAAAGGCCCAAGCAAGACGTGCCCCGAGGAGCGTCTTGCCACATGTCAACACAGGGTCTGACTGAGCGCCTCCAGGAGAGAGGCCCAAGCAAGACAGGCCCCGAGGAGCGTCTTGACACATGTCAACACTGGGTCTGACTGAGGGCCTCCATGAGAGAACCCCAAGCAAGACGCGCCCCGAGGAGTCTTGCCACATGTCAACACTCGGTCTGACAGAGGGCATCCAGGAGAGAGGCCAAAGCAATACGCGGCCCGAGGAGCGTCTTGCCACATGTCACCACTGGGTCTGACTGAGCGCCTCCAGGAGAGAGACCCAACCAAGACGCGCCCTGAGGAGCGTCTTGCCACATGCCAACACTGGGTCTGACAGAGGGCCTCCAGGAGAGAGGCCCAAGCAAGACGCGCCCCGAGGAGTGTCTTGCCACATGTCACCACTGGGTCTGACTGAGCGCCTCCAGGAGAGAGGCCAAAGCAAGACGCGCCCCATGGAGCGTCTTGTCACATGTCAACACTGGGTCTTTCTGAGCGCCTCCAGGAGAGAAGCCCAAGCAAGACGCGCCCCGAGGAGCGTCTTTCCACATGTCAGCACTCGGTCTGACTGAGCGCCTCCAGGAGAGAGGCCCAAGCAAGAGGCGCCCAATGGAGTGTCTTGCAACATGTCAACAATGGGTCTGACTGAGGGCCTCCAGGAGAGAAGCCCAAGCAACACGCGGCCCGAGGAGCGTCTTGCCCCATGTCAGCACTCCGTCTGACTGAGCGACTCCAGGAGAGAGGCCAAAGCAAGACGCGCCCCGAGGAGCGTCTTGCCACATGTTAACAATGGGTATGACTGAGGGCCTCCAGGAGAGAAGCCCAAGCAAGACGCGCCCCGAGGAGCGTCTTGACACATGTCAACACTGGGTCTGACAGAGGGCCTCCAGGAGAGAGGCCCAAGCAAGACGCACCCCGAGGAGTGTCTTGCCACATGTCACCACTTGGTCTGACTGAGCGCCTCCAGGAGAGAGGCCCAAGCAACACGCGCCCCGAGGAGCGTCAGGCCAAATGTCACTACTCAGTCTGACTGAGCGCCTCCAGGAGAGAGGCCCAAGTAAGACGCGCCCCGAGGAGCGTCTTGCCACGTGTTTACACTGGGTCTGATTGAGGGCCTTCTGGAGAGAGGCCCAAGCAAGACGCGCCCCGAGGAGCGTCTTGCCACATGTCACTACTCAGTCTGACTGAGCACCTCCAGGAGAGAGGCCCAAGCAAGACGTGCCCCGAGGAGCGTCTTGCCACATGTCAACAATGGGTCTGACTGAGGGCCTCCAGGAGAGAAGCCCAAGCAAGACGTGCCCCGAGGAGCGTCTTGCCACATGTCAACACTGGGTCTGAGTGAGGGCCTCCAGGAGAGAGGCCCAAATAAGACGCGCCCCGAGGAGCGTCTTTCCACAAGTCAACACTGGGTCTGACTGAGGGCCTCCAGGAGAGAAGCCCAAGCAAGATGCGCCCCGAGGAGCGTCTTGCCACATGTCAACACTGGGTCTGACTGAGGGCCTCCAGGAGAGAGGCCCGAGGAGCGTCTTGCCACATGTCACCTCTGGGTCTGACTGAGCGCCTCCAGGAGAGAACCCCAAGCAAGACTCGCCCCGAGGAGAGTCTTGCCACATGTCAACACTCGGTCTGACAGAGGGCATCCAGGAGAGAGGCCAAAGCAATACGCGCCCCGAGGAGCGTCTTGCCACATGTAACCACTGGGTCAGACTGAGCGCCTCCAGGAGAGAGAGCCAACCAAGACGCGCCCTGAGGAGCGTCTTGCCACATGCCAACACTGGGTCTGACAGAGGCCCTCCAGGAGAGAGGCCCAAGCAAGACGCGCCCCGAGGAGTGTCTTGCCACATGTCACCACTGGGTCTGACTGAGCGCCTCCAGGAGAGAGGCCCAAGCAAGACGCGCCCCGAGGAGCGTCTTGTCACATGTCAACACTGGGTCTTTCTGAGCGCCTCCAGGAGAGAAGCCCAATCAAGACGCGCCCCGAGGAGCGTCTTTCCACATGTCAGCACTCGGTCTGACTGAGCGCCTCCAGGAGAGAGGCCCAAGCAAGAGGCGCCCAAAGGAGTGTCTTGCAACATGTCAACAATGGGTCTGACTGAGGGCCTCCAGGAGAGAAGCCCAAGCAACACGCGGCCCGAGGAGCGTCTTGCCCCATGTCAGCACTCCGTCTGACTGAGCGCCTCCAGGAGAGAGGCCAAAGCAAGACGCGCCCCGAGGAGCGTCTTGCCACATGTCAACAATGGGTATGACTGAGGGCCTCCAGGAGAGAAGCCCAAGCAAGACGCGCCCCGAGGAGCGTCTTGACACATGTCAACACTGGGTCTGACAGAGGGCCTCCAGGAGAGAGGCCCAAGCAAGACGCACCCCGAGGAGTGTCTTGCCACATGTCACCACTTGGTCTGACTGAGCGCCTCCAGGAGAGAGGCCCAAGCAACATGCGCCCCGAGGAGCGTCAGGCCAAATGTCACTACTCAGTCTAACTGAGCGCCTCCAGGAGAGAGGCCCAAGTAAGACGCGCCCCGAGGAGCGTCTTGCCACGTGTTTACACTGGGTCTGATTGAGGGCCTTCTGGAGAAACGCCCAAGCAAGATGCGCCCCGAAGAGCGTCTTGCCACATGTCACTACTCAGTCTGACTGAGCACCTCCAGGAGAGAGGCCCAAGCAAGACGTGCCCCGAGGAGCATCTTGCCACATGTCAACAATGGGTCTGACTGAGGGCCTCCAGGAGAGAAGCCCAAGCAAGACGTGCCCCGAGGAGCGTCTTGCCACATGTCAACACTGGGTCTGACTGAGGGCCTCCAGGAGAGAGGCCCAAATAAGATGCGCCCCGAGGAGCGTCTTTCCACATGTCAACACTGGGTCTGACTGAGGGCCTCTAGGAGAGAAGCCCAAGCAAGATGCGCCCCGTGGAGCGTCTTGCCACATGTCAACACTGGGTCTGACTGAGGGCCTCCAGGAGAGAGGCCCGAGGAGCATCTTGCCACATGTCACCTCTGGGTCTGACTGAGCGCCTCCAGGAGAGAGGCGCAAGCAAGAAACGCCCGAGGAGCGTCTTGACACATGTCAACACTGGGTCTGACTGAGCGCCTCCAGGAGAGAGGCCCCAGCAAGACGCGCCCCGAGGAGCTTCTTGCCTCATGTCAGCACTGGGTCTGACTTAGCTCCTCCAGGAGAGAGGCCCAAGCAAGACGCGCCCAGAGGAGCGTCTTGCCACATGTCACCACTGGGTCTGATTGAGCACCTCCAGGAGAGAGGCCCCAGCAAGACGCGCCCCGAGGAGCGTCTTGCCTTACATCAGCACTCGGTCTGACTGAGCGCCTCCAGGAGAGATGCCCAAGCAAGACGCGCCCCGAGGAGCGTCTTGCCACATGTCACTACTCGGTCTAACTGAGCGCCTCCAGGAGAGAGGTTTCAAGTTAGACGCGCCCCGAGGAGTGTCTTGCCAAATGTCACTACTCGGTCAGATTGAGCGCCTCCAGGAGGGAGGTACAAGCAAGACGCGCCCCGAGGAGCGTCAGGCCACATGTCACTACTCAGTCTGACTGAGCGCCTCCAGGAGAGAGGCCCAAGCAAGACGCGCCCCGCGGAGCGTCTTGCCACATGTCAGCACTGGGTCTGACTGAGCGCCTCCAGGAGAGAGGCCCAAGCAAGACACGCCCCGAGGAGCGTCTTGACACATGTCAACACTGGGTCGGACTGAGGGCCTGCATGAGAGAAGCCCAAGCAAGACGCGCCCCGAGGAGAGTCTTGCCACATGTCAACACTCGGTCTGACAGAGGGCATTCAGGAGAGAGGCCCAAGCAATACGCGCCCCGAGGAGCATCTTGCCACATGTCACCACTGGGTCTGAATGAGCGCCTCCAGGAAAGAGGCCCAACCAAGACGCGCCCCGAGGAGTGTCTTGCCACATGCCAACACTGGGTCTGACTGAGCGCCTCCAGAAGAGAGGCCCAAGCAAGACGCGCCCCGAGGAGCGTCTTGCCACGTGTCAACACTGGGTCTGACTGAGCGCCTCCAGGAGAGAGGCCCAAGCAAGACGCGCCCTGAGGAGCGTCTTTCCACGTGTCCTCACTGGGTCTGACTGAGCGCCTCCAGGAGAGAGGCCCAAGCAAGACGCGCCCCGAGGAGCGTCTTGCCACATGGCAACACTGGGTCTGACTGAGCGCCTCCAGGAGAGAGGCCCAAGCAAGACGCGCCCAGAGGAGCGTCTTGCCACATGTCAACACTGGGTCTGACTGAGCGCCTCCAGGAGAGAGGCCCAAGCAAGATGCGCCCCGAGGATCGTCTTGCCACATGTCAGCACTGGGTCTGACTGAGCGCCTCCAGGAGAGAGGCCCAAGCAAGACGCGCCCCGAGGAGCGTCTTGCCTTATGTCAGCACTCGGTCTGACTGAGCGCCTCCAGGAGAGAGGCCCAAGCAAGACGCGCCCCGAGGAGCGTCTTGCCAAATGTCAACAACGGGTCTGACTGAGGGCCTCCAGGAGAGAAGCCCAAGCAAGAAGCACCCCGAGGAGCGTCTTGCCACATGTCAACACTGGGTCTGACTGAGGGCCTCCATGAGAGAGACCCAAGCAAGACGCGCCCCGAGGAGCGTCTTCCCACGTGTCAACACTGGGTCTGATTGAGCACCTCCAGGAGAGAGGCCCCAGCAAGACGCGCCCCGAGGAGCGTCTTGACTTATGTCAGCACTCGGTCTGACTGAGCGCCTCCAGGAGAGAGGCCCAAGCAAGACGCGCCCCGAGGAGCGTCTTGCCACATGTCACTACTCGGTCTGACTGAGCGCCTCCAGGAGAGAGGCCCAAGCAAGACGTGCCCCGAGGAGCGTCTTGCCACATGTCAACAATGGGTCTGACTGAGGGCCTCCAGGAGAGAAGCCCAAGCAAGACGCGCCCCGAGGAGCGTCTTGCCACATGTCAACACTGGGTCTGACTGAGGGCCTCCAGGAGAGAGGCCCAAATGAGACGCGCCCCGAGGAGCGTCTTGCCACATGTCAACAATGGGTCTGACTGAGGGCCTCCAGGAGAGAAGCCCAAGCAAGAAGCGCCCCGAGGAGCGTCTTGCCACATGTCAGCACTGGGTCTGATTGAGGGCCTTCTGGAGAGAGGCCCAAGCAAGACGCGCCCCGAGGAGCGTCTTGCCACATGTCAACAATGGGTCTGACTGAGCGCCCCCAGGAGAGAAGCCCAAGCAAGACGCGCCCCGAGGAGCGTCTTGCCACATGTCAGCACTCGGTCTGACTGAGCGCCTCCAGGAGAGAGGCCCAAGCAAGACGTGCCCCGAGGAGCGTCTTGCCACATGTCAACACTGGGTCTGACTGAGCGCCTCCAGGAGAGAGGCCCAAGCAAGACGCACCCCGAGGAGCGTCTTGCCACATGTCAGCACTGGGTCTGACTGAGCGCCTCCAGGAGAGAGGCCCCAGCAAGACGCGCCCCGAGGAGCGTCTTGCCTTATGTCAGCACTCGGTCTGACTGAGCGCCTCCAGGAGAGAGGCCCAAGCAAGACGCGCCCCGAGGAGCGTCTTTCCACATGTCAACAATGGGTCTGACTGAGGGCCTCCAGGAGAGAAGCCCAAGCAAGACGCGCCCCGAGGAGCGTCTTGACACATGTCAACACTGGGTCTGACAGAGGGCCTCCAGGAGAGAGGCCCAAGCAAGACGCGCCCCGAGGAGTGCCTTGCCACATGTCAGCACTTGGTCTGACTGAGCGCCTCCAGGAGAGAAGCCCAAGCAACACGCGCCCCGAGGAGCGTCAGGCCACATGTCACTACTCAGTCTGACTGAGCGCCTCCAGGAGAGAGGCCCAAGCAAGAAGCGCCCCGAGGAGCGTCTTGCCACATGTCAACACTGGGTCTGACTGAGGGCCTCCATGAGAGAAGCCCAAGCAAGACGCGCCCCGAGGAGAGTCTTGCCACATGTCAACACTGGGTCTGACTGAGCGCCTCCAGGAGAGAGGCCCAAGCAAGACGCGCCCCGAGGAGCGTCTTGTCACATGTCACTACTCGGTCTGACTGAGCGCCTCCAGGAGAGAGGCCCAAGCAAGACGTGCCCCGAGGAGCGTCTTGCCACATGTCAACAACGGGTCTGACTGAGGGCCTCCAGGAGAGAAGCCCAAGCAAGAAGCGCCCCGAGGAGCGTCTTGCCACATGTCAACACTGGGTCTGACTGAGGGCCTCCATGAGAGAGACCCAAGCAAGACGCGCCCCGAGGAGCGTCTTGCCACGTGTCAACACTGGGTCTGATTGAGCACCTCCAGGAGAGAGGCCCCAGCAAGACGCGCCCCGAGGAGCGTCTTGACTTATGTCAGCACTCGGTCTGACTGAGCGCCTCCAGGAGAGAGGCCCAAGCAAGACGCGCCCCGAGGAGCGTCTTGCCACATGTCACTACTCGGTCTGACTGAGCGCCTCCAGGAGAGAGGCCTAAGCAAGACGTGCCCCGAGGAGCGTCTTGCCACATGTCAACAATGGGTCTGACTGAGGGCCTCCAGGAGAGAAGCCCAAGCAAGACGCGCCCCGAGGAGCGTCTTGCCACATGTCAACACTGGGTCTGACTGAGGGCCTCCAGGAGAGAGGCCCAAATGAGACGCGCCCCGAGGAGCGTCTTGCCACATGTCAACAATGGGTCTGACTGAGGGCCTCCAGGAGAGAAGCCCAAGCAAGAAGCGCCCAGAGGAGCGTCTTGCCACATGTCAGCACTGGGTCTGATTGAGGGCCTTCTGGAGAGAGGCCCAAGCAAGACGCGCCCCGAGGAGCATCTTGCCACATGTCAACAATGGGTCTGACTGAGGGCCTCCAGGAGAGAAGCCCAAGCAAGACGCGCCCCGAGGAGCGTCTTGCCACATGTCAGCACTCGGTCTGACTGAGCGCCTCCAGGAGAGAGGCCCAAGCAAGACGTGCCCCGAGGAGCGTCTTGCCACATGTCAACACTGGGTCTGACTGAGCGCCTCCAGGAGAGAGGCCCAAGCAAGACGCACCCCGAGGAGCGTCTTGCCACATGTGAACACTGGGTCTGACTGAGCGCCTCCAGGAGAGAGGCCCAAGCAAGACGCGCCCGGAGGAGCGTCTTGCCACATGTCAGCACTCGGTCTGACTGAGCGCCTCCAGGAGAGAGGCCCAAGCAAGACGCGCCCCGAGGAGCATCTTGACACATGTCTCCTCTGGGTCTGACTGAGCGCCTCCAGGAGAGAGGCCCAAGCAAGACGTGCCCCGAGGAGCGTCTTGCCACATGTCAACACTGGGTCTGACTGAGTGCCTCCATGAGAGAAGCCCCAGCAAGACGCGCCCCGAGGAGCATCTTGCCACATGTCAACACTGGGTCTGACTGAGAACCTCCAGGAGAGAGGCCCAAGCAAGACGCGCCCCGAGGAGCGTCTTGCCACATGTCAACACTGGGTCTGACTGAGCGCCTCCAGGAGAGAGGCCCAAGCAAGACGCGCCCCGAGGAGCGTCTTGTCACATGTCACTACTCGGTCTGACTGAGCGCCTCCAGGAGAGAGGCCCAAGCAAGACGTGCCCCGAGGAGCGTCTTGCCACATGTCAACACTGGGTCTGACTGAGGGCCTCCAGGAGAGAAGCCCAAGCAAGAAGCGCCCCGAGGAGCGTCTTGCCACATGTCAACACTGGGTCTGACTGAGCGCCTCCAGGAGAGAGGCCCAAGCAAGACACGCCCCGAGGAGCGTCTTGACACATGTCAACACTGGGTCTGACTGAGGGCCTCCATGAGAGAAGCCCAAGCAAGACGCGCCCCGAGCAGAGTCTTGCCACATGTCAACACTGGGTCTGACAGAGGGCATCCAGGAGAGAGGCCCAAGCAATACGCGCCCCGAGGAGCGTCTTGCCACATGTCACCACTGGGTCTGACTGAGCGCCTCCAGGAGAGAGGCCCAAGCAAGAAGCGCCCCGAGGAGCGTCTTGCCACGTGTCAACACTGGGTCTGATTGAGGGCCTTCTGGAGAGAGGCCCAAGCAAGACGCGCCCCGAGGAGCGTCTTGCCACATGTCAACAATGGGTCTGACTGAGGGCCTCCAGGAGAGAAGCCCAAGCAAGACGCGCCCCGAGGAGCTTCTTGCCACATGTCAGCACTCGGTCTGACTGAGCGCCTCCAGGAGAGAGGCCCAAGCAAGACGCGCCCCGAGGAGCGTCTTGACACATGTCAACACTGGGTCTGACAGAGGGCCTCCATGAGAGAGGCCCAAGCAAGACGCGCCCAGAGGAGTGTCTTGCCACATGTCAACACTGGGTCTGACTGAGAACCTCCAGGAGAGAGGCCCAAGCAAGACGCGCCGAGGAGCGTCTTGCCACATGTCAACACTGGGTCTGACTGAGCGCCTCCAGGAGAGAGGCCCAAGCAAGACGCGCCCCGAGGAGCGTCTTGTCACATGTCACTACTCGGTCTGACTGAGCGCCTCCAGGAGAGAGGCCCAAGCAAGACGTGCCCCGAGGAGCGTCTTGCCACATGTCAACAATGGGTCTGACTGAGGGCCTCCAGGAGAGAAGCCCAAGCAAGAAGCGCCCCGAGGAGCGTCTTGCCACATGTCAACACTGGGTCTGACTGAGGGCCTCCATGAGAGAAGCCCAAGCAAGACGCGCTCCGAGGAGAGTCTTGCCACATGTCAACACTGGGTCTGACAGAGGGCATCCAGGAGAGAGGCCCAAGCAATACGCGCCCCAAGGAGCGTCTTGCCACATGTCACCACTGGGTCTGACTGAGCGCCTCCAGGAGAGAGGCCCAAGCAATACGCGCCCCGAGGGGCGTCTTGCCACATGTCAACAATGGGTCTGACTGAGGGCCTCCAGGAGAGAAGCCCAAGCAAGACGCGCCCCGAGGAGCTTCTTGCCACATGTCAGCACTCGGTCTGACTGAGCGCCTCCAGGAGAGAGGCCAAAGCAAGACGCGCCCCGAGGAGCGTCTTGACACATGTCAACACTGGGTCTGACAGAGGGCCTCCATGAGAGAGGCCCAAGCAAGACGCGCCCCGAGGAGTGTCTTGCCACATGTCAACACTGGGTCTGACTGAGCGCCTCCAGGAGAGAGGCCCAAGCAAGACGCGCCCCGAGGAGCGTCTTGCCACGTGTCAACACTGGGTCTGACTTAGCGCCTCCAGGAGAGAGGCCCAAGCAAGATGCGCCCGAGGAGCGTCTTGCCACGTGTCACCACTGGGTCTGACTGAGCTCCTCCAGGAGAGAGGCCCAAGCAAGACACGCCCCGAGGAGCGTCTTGCCACGTGTCAACACTGGGTCTGATTGAGCACCTCCAGGAGAGAGGCCCCAGCAAGACGCACCCCGAGGAGCGTCTTGCCTTATGTCAGCACTCGGTCTGACTGAGCGCCTCCAGGAGAGAGGCCCAAGCAAGACGCGCCCCGAGGAGCGTCTTGCCACATGTCACTACTCGGTCTGACTGAGCGGCTCCGGGAGAGAGGCCCAAGCAAGACGTGCCCCGAGGAGCGTCTTGCCACATGTCAACAATGGGTCTGACTGAGGGCCTCCAGGAGAGAAGCCCAAGCAAGACGCGCCCCGAGGAGCGTCTTGCCACATGTCAACAATGGTTCTTACTGAGGGCCTCCGGGAGAGAAGCCCAAGCAAGACGCGCCCCGAGGAGCTTCTTGCCACATGTCAGCACTCGGTCTAACTGAGTGCCTCCAGGAGAGAGGCCAAAGCAAGACGCCCCCCGAGGAGCGTCTTGACACATGTCAACACAGGGTCTGACTGAGCGCCTCCAGGAGAGAGGCCCAAGCAAGACAGGCCCCGAGGAGCGTCTTGACACATGTCAACACTGGGTCTGACTGAGGGCCTCCATGAGAGAACCCCAAGCAAGACGCGCCCCGAGGAGTCTTGCCACATGTCAACACTCGGTCTGACAGAGGGCATCCAGGAGAGAGGCCAAAGCAATACGCGCCCCGAGGAGCGTCTTGCCACATGTCACCACTGGGTCTGACTGAGCGCCTCCAGGAGAGAGACCCAGCCAAGACGCGCCCTGAGGAGCGTCTTGCCACATGCCAACACTGGGTCTGACAGAGGGCCTCCAGGAGAGAGGCCCAAGCAAGACGCGCCCCGAGGAGTGTCTTGCCACATGTCACCACTGGGTCTGACTGAGCGCCTCCAGGAGAGAGGCCCAAGCAAGACGCGCCCCGTGGAGCGTCTTGTCACATGTCAACACTGGGTCTTTCTGAGCGCCTCCAGGAGAGAAGCCCAAGCAAGACGCGCCCCGAGGAGCATCTTTCCACATGTCAGCACTCGGTCTGACTGAGCGCCTCCAGGAGAGAGGCCCAAGCAAGAGGCGCCCAATGGAGTGTCTTGCAACATGTCAACAATGGGTCTGACTGAGGGCCTCCAGGAGAGAAGCCCAAGCAACACGCGGCCCGAGGAGCGTCTTGCCCCATGTCAGCACTCCGTCTGACTGAGCGACTCCAGGAGAGAGGCCAAAGCAAGACGCGCCCCGAGGAGCGTCTTGCCACATGTCAACAATGGGTATGACTGAGGGCCTCCAGGAGAGAAGCCCAAGCAAGACGCGCCCCGAGGAGCGTCTTGACACATGTCAACACTGGGTCTGACAGAGGGCCTCCAGGAGAGAGGCCCAAGCAAGACGCACCCCGAGGAGTGTCTTGCCACATGTCACCACTTGGTCTGACTGAGCGCCTCCAGGAGAGAGGCCCAAGCAACACGCGCCCCGAGGAGCGTCAGGCCAAATGTCACTACTCAGTCTGACTGAGCGCCTCCAGGAGAGATGCCCAAGTAAGACGCGCCCCGAGGAGCGTCTTGCCACGTGTTTACACTGGGTCTGATTGAGTGCCTTCTGGAGAGAGGCCCAAGCAAGACCCGCCCCGAGGAGCGTCTTGCCACATGTCACTACTCAGTCTGACTGAGCACCTCCAGGAGAGAGGCCCAAGCAAGACGTGCCCCGAGGAGCGTCTTGCCACATGTCAACAATGGGTCTGACTGAGGGCCTCCAGGAGAGAAGCCCAAGCAAGACGTGCCCCGAGGAGCGTCTTGCCACATGTCAACACTGGGTCTGACTGAGGGCCTCCAGGAGAGAGGCCCAAATAAGACGCGCCCCGAGGAGCGTCTTTCCACATGTCAACACTGGGTCTGACTGAGGGCCTCCAGGAGAGAAGCCCAAGCAAGATGCGCCCCGAGGAGCGTCTTGCCACATGTCAACACTGGGTCTGACTGAGGGCCTCCAGGAGAGAGGCCCGAGGAGCGTCTTGCCACATGTCACCTCTGGGTCTGACTGAGCGCCTCCAGGAGAGAACCCCAAGCAAGACGCGCCCCGAGGAGAGTCTTGCCACATGCCAACACTGGGTCTGACAGAGGTCCTCCAGGAGAGAGGCCCAAGCAAGACGCGCCCCGAGGAGTGTCTTGCCACATGTCACCACTGGGTCTGACTGAGCGCCTCCAGGAGAGAGGCCCAAGCAAGACGCGCCCCGAGGAGCGTCTTGTCACATGTCAACACTGGGTCTTTCTGAGCGCCTCCAGGAGAGAAGCCCAATCAAGAAGCGCCCCGAGGAGCGTCTTTCCACATGTCAGCACTCGGTCTGACTGAGCGCCTCCAGGAGAGAGGCCCAAGCAAGAGGCGCCCAAAGGAGTGTCTTGCAACATGTCAACAATGGGTCTGACTGAGGGCCTCCAGGAGAGAAGCCCAAGCAACACGCGGCCCGAGGAGCGTCTTGCCCCATGTCAGCACTCCGTCTGACTGAGCGCCTCCAGGAGAGAGGCCAAAGCAAGACGCGCCCCGAGGAGCGTCTTGCCACATGTCAACAATGGGTATGACTGAGGGCCTCCAGGAGAGAAGCCCAAGCAAGACGCGCCCCGAGGAGCGTCTTGACACATGTCAACACTGGGTCTGACAGAGGGCCTCCAGGAGAGAGGCCCAAGCAAGACGCGCCCCGAGGAGTGTCTTGCCACATGTCACCACTGGGTCTGACTGAGCGCCTCCAGGAGAGAGGCCCAAGCAAGACGCGCCCCGAGGAGCGTCAGGCCACATGTCACTACTCAGTCTGACAGAGCGCCTCCAGGAGAGAGGCCCAAGCAAGACGCGCCCCGAGGAGCATCTTGCCACATGTCAGCACTGGGTCTGACTGAGCGCCTCCAGGAGAGAGGCCCCAGCAAGACGCTCCCCGAGGAGCGTCTTGCCTTATGTCATCACTCGGTCTGACTGAGCGCCTCCAGGAGAGAGGCCCAAGCAAGACGCGCCCCGAGGAGCGTCTTGCCACATGTCAACAATGGGTCTGACTGAGGGCCTCCAGGAGAGAGGCCCAAGCAAGATGCGCCCGGAGGAGCGTCTTGCCACATGTCACCTCTGGTTCTGACTGAGCGCCTCCAGGAGAGAGGCCCAAATAAGACACGCCCCGAGGAGCGTCTTGCCACATGTCAGCACTCGGTCTGACTGAGCACCTCCAGGAGAGAGGCCCAAGCAAGACGCGCCCCGAGGAGCGTCAGGCCACATGTCAACAATGGGTCTGACTGAGGGCCTCCAGGAGAGAAGCCCAAGCAACACGCGGCCCGAGGAGCGTCTTGCCACATGTCAGCACTCGTTCTGACTGAGCGCCTCCAGGAGAGAGGCCCAAGCAAGACGCGCCCCGAGGAGCGTCTTGCCACATGCCAACAATGGGTCTGACTGAGGAACTCCAGGAGAGAAGCCCAAGCAAGACGCGCCCCGAGGAGCGTCTTGACACATGTCAACACTGGGTCTGACAGAGGGCCTCCAGGAGAGAGGCCCAAGCAAGACGTGCCCCGAGGAATGTCTTGCCACATGTCACCACTTGGTCTGACTAAGCGCCTCCAGGAGGGAGGCCCAAGCAACATGCGCCCCGAGGAGCGTCAGGCCACATGTCACTACTCAGTCTGACTGAGCGCCTCCAGGAGAGAGGCCCAAGCAAGACGCGCCCGAGGAGCGTCTTGCCACGTGTCAACACTGGGTCTGATTGAGGGCCTTCTGGAGAGAGGCCCAAGCAAGACGCGCCCCGAGGAGCGTCTTGCCACATGTCAACAATGGTTCTTACTGAGGGCCTCCGGGAGAGAAGCCCAAGCAAGACGCGCCCCGAGGAGCTTCTTGCCACATGTCAGCACTCGGTCTAACTGAGTGCCTCCAGGAGAGAGGCCAAAGCAAGACACCCCCCGAGGAGCGTCTTGACACATGTCAACACTGGGTCTGACAGAGGGCCTCCATGAGAGAGGTCCAAGCAAGACGCGCCCCGAGGAGTGTCTTGCCAAATGTCAACACTGGGTCTGACTGAGCGCCTCAGGGAGAGAGGTCCAAGCAAGACGCGCCCCGAGGAGCGTCTTGCCACATGTCACTACTCGGTCTGACTGAGCGCCTCAGGGGGAGAGGTCCAAACAAGACGCGCCCCGAGGAGCGTCTTGCCACATGTCAACACTGGGTCTGACTGAGTGCCTCCATGATAGAAGCCCCAGCAAGACGCGCCCCGAGGAACGTCTTGCCACATGTCACTACTCGGTCTGTTTGAGCGCCTCCAGCAGAGAGGCCCAAGCAAGACGTGCCCCGAGGAGCGTCTTGCCACATGTCAACACAGGGTCTGACTGAGCGCCTCCAGGAGAGAGGCCCAAGCAAGACACGCCCCGAGGCGGTCTTGACACATGTCAACAATGGGTCTGACTAAGGGCCTCCAGGAGAGAAGCCCAAGCAAGACGCGCCCCGAGGAGCGTCTTGCCACATGTCAACACAGGGTCTGACTGAGCGCCTCCAGGAGAGAGGCCCAAGCAAGACACGCCCCGAGGAGCGTCTTGACACATGTCAACACTGGGTCTGACTGAGGGCCTCCATGAGAGAACCCCAAGCAAGACGCGCCCGGAGGAGCGTCTTGCCACATGTCACCTCTGGTTCTGACTGAGCGCCTCCAGGAGAGAGGCCCAAGCAAGACACGCCCCGAGGAGCGTCTTGCCACATGTCAGCACTCGGTCTGACTGAGCACCTCCAGGAGAGAGGCCCAAGCAAGACGCGCCCCGAGGAGCGTCAGGCCACATGTCAACAATGGGTCTGACTGAGGGCCTCCAGGAGAGAAGCCCAAGCAACACGCGGCCCGAGGAGCGTCTTGCCACATGTCAGCACTCGTTCTGACTGAGCGCCTCCAGGAGAGAGGCCCAAGCAAGACGCGCCCCGAGGAGCGTCTTGCCACATGCCAACAATGGGTCTGACTGAGGAACTCCAGGAGAGAAGCCCAAGCAAGACGCGCCCCGAGGAGCGTCTTGACACATGTCAACACTGGGTCTGACAGAGGGCCTCCAGGAGAGAGGCCCAAGCAAGACGTGCCCCGAGGAATGTCTTGCCACATGTCACCACTTGGTCTGACTAAGCGCCTCCAGGAGGGAGGCCCAAGCAACATGCGCCCCGAGGAGCGTCAGGCCACATGTCACTACTCAGTCTGACTGAGCGCCTCCAGGAGAGAGGCCCAAGCAAGACGCGCCCGAGGAGCGTCTTGCCACGTGTCAACACTGGGTCTGATTGAGGGCCTTCTGGAGAGAGGCCCAAGCAAGACGCGCCCCGAGGAGCGTCTTGCCACATGTCAACAATGGTTCTTACTGAGGGCCTCCGGGAGAGAAGCCCAAGCAAGACGCGCCCCGAGGAGCTTCTTGCCACATGTCAGCACTCGGTCTAACTGAGTGCCTCCAGGAGAGAGGCCAAAGCAAGACGCCCCCCGAGGAGCGTCTTGACACATGTCAACACTGGGTCTGACAGAGGGCCTCCATGAGAGAGGTCCAAGCAAGACGCGCCCCGAGGAGTGTCTTGCCAAATGTCAACACTGGGTCTGACTGAGCGCCTCAGGGAGAGAGGTCCAAGCAAGACGCGCCCCGAGGAGCGTCTTGCCACATGTCACTACTCGGTCTGACTGAGCGCCTCAGGGGGAGAGGTCCAAACAAGACGCGCCCCGAGGAGCGTCTTGCCACATGTCAACACTGGGTCTGACTGAGTGCCTCCATGATAGAAGCCCCAGCAAGACGCGCCCCGAGGAACGTCTTGCCACATGTCACTACTCGGTCTGTTTGAGCGCCTCCAGCAGAGAGGCCCAAGCAAGACGTGCCCCGAGGAGCGTCTTGCCACATGTCAACACAGGGTCTGACTGAGCGCCTCCAGGAGAGAGGCCCAAGCAAGACACGCCCCGAGGCGGTCTTGACACATGTCAACAATGGGTCTGACTAAGGGCCTCCAGGAGAGAAGCCCAAGCAAGACGCGCCCCGAGGAGAGTCTTGCCACATGTCAACACTCGGTCTGACAGAGGGCATCCAGGAGACAGGCCAAAGCAATACGCGCCCCGAGGAGCGTCTTGCCACATGTCACCACTGGGTCTGACTGAGCGCCTCCAGGAGAGAGACCCAACCAAGACGCTCCCTGAGGAGCGTCTTGCCACATGCCAACACTGGGTCTGACAGAGGGCCTCCAGGAGAGAGGCCCAAGCAAGACGCGCCCCGAGGAGCGTCTTGCCACATGTCAACAATGGTTCTTACTGAGGGCCTCCGGGAGAGAAGCCCAAGCAAGACGCACCCCGAGGAGCTTCTTGCCACATGTCAGCACTCGGTCTAACTGAGTGCCTCCAGGAGAGAGGCCAAAGCAAGACGCCCCCGAGGAGCGTCTTGACACATGTCAACACTGGGTCTGACAGAGGGCCTCCATGAGAGAGGCCCAAGCAAGACGCGCCCTGAGGAGTGTCTTGCCAAATGTCAACACTGGGTCTGACTGAGCGCCTCAGGGAGAGAGGTCCAAGCAAGACGCCTCCCGAGGAGCGTCTTGCCACATGTCACTACTCGGTCTGACTGAGCGCCTCAGGGGGAGAGGTCCAAGCAAGACGCGCCCCGAGGAGCGTCTTGCCACATGTCAACACTGGGTCTGACTGAGGGCCTCCATGAGAGAAGCCCAAGCAAGACGCGCCCCGAGGAGAGTCTTGCCACATGTCAACACTGGGTCTGACTGAGCGCCTCCAGGAGAGAGGCCCAAGCAAGACGCGCCCCGAGGAGCGTCTTGTCACATGTCACTACTCGGTCTGACTGAGCGCCTCCAGGAGAGAGGCCCAAGCAAGACGTGCCCCGAGGAGCGTCTTGACACATGTCAACAATGGGTCTGACTAAGGGCCTCCAGGAGAAAAGCCCAAGCAAGACGCGCCCCGAGGAGCGTCTTGCCACATGTCAACACAGGGTCTGACTGAGTGCCTCCAGGAGAGAAGCCCCAGCAGGACACGCCCCGAGGAGCGTCTTGACACATGTCAACACAGGGTCTGACTGAGCGCCTCAGGGAGAGAGGTCCAAGCAGGACACGCCCCGAGGAGCGTCTTGCCACATGTCACTGCTCGGTCTGTTTGAGCGCCTCCAGCAGAAAGGCCCAAGCAAGACGTGCCCCGAGGAGCGTCTTGTCACATATCAACACAGGGTCTGACTGAGCGCCTCCAGGAGAGAGGCCCAAGCAGGACACGCCCCGAGGAGCGTCTTGACACATGTCAACAATGGGTCTGACTAAGGGCCTCCAGGAGAAAAGCCCAAGCAAGACGCGCCCCGAGGAGCGTCTTGCCACATGTCAACACAGGGTCTGACTGAGCGCCTCCAGGAGAGAGGCCCAAGCAAGACAGGCCCCGAGGAGCGTCTTGACACATGTCAACACTGGGTCTGACTGAGGGCCTCCATGAGAGAACCCCAAGCAAGACGCGCCCCGAGGAGTCTTGCCACATGTCAACACTCGGTCTGACAGAGGGCATCCAGGAGAGAGGCCAAAGCAATACGCGGCCCGAGGAGCGTCTTGCCACATGTCACCACTGGGTCTGACTGAGCGCCTCCAGGAGAGAGACCCAACCAAGACGCGCCCTGAGGAGCGTCTTGCCACATGCCAACACTGGGTCTGACAGAGGGCCTCCAGGAGAGAGGCCCAAGCAAGACGCGCCCCGAGGAGTGTCTTGCCACATGTCACCACTGGGTCTGACTGAGCGCCTCCAGGAGAGAGGCCCAAGCAAGACGCGCCCCATGGAGCGTCTTGTCACATGTCAACACTGGGTCTTTCTGAGCGCCTCCAGGAGAGAAGCCCAAGCAAGACGCGCCCCGAGGAGCGTCTTTCCACATGTCAGCACTCGGTCTGACTGAGCGCCTCCAGGAGAGAGGCCCAAGCAAGAGGCGCCCAATGGAGTGTCTTGCAACATGTCAACAATGGGTCTGACTGAGGGCCTCCAGGAGAGAAGCCCAAGCAACACGCGGCCCGAGGAGCGTCTTGCCCCATGTCAGCACTCCGTCTGACTGAGCGACTCCAGGAGAGAGGCCAAAGCAAGACGCGCCCCGAGGAGCGTCTTGCCACATGTCAACAATGGGTATGACTGAGGGCCTCCAGGAGAGAAGCCCAAGCAAGACGCGCCCCGAGGAGCGTCTTGACACATGTCAACACTGGGTCTGACAGAGGGCCTCCAGGAGAGAGGCCCAAGCAAGACGCACCGCGAGGAGTGTCTTGCCACATGTCACCACTTGGTCTGACTGAGCGCCTCCAGGAGAGAGGCCCAAGCAACACGCGCCCCGAGGAGCGTCAGGCCAAATGTCACTACTCAGTCTGACTGAGCGCCTCCAGGAGAGAGGCCCAAGTAAGACGCGCCCCGAGGAGCGTCTTGCCACGTGTTTACACTGGGTCTGATTGAGGGCCTTCTGGAGAGAGGCCCAAGCAAGACGCGCCCCGAGGAGCGTCTTGCCACATGTCACTACTCAGTCTGACTGAGCACCTCCAGGAGAGAGGCCCAAGCAAGACGTGCCCCGAGGAGCGTCTTGCCACATGTCAACAATGGGTCTGACTGAGGGCCTCCAGGAGAGAAGCCCAAGCAAGACGTGCCCCGAGGAGCGTCTTGCCACATGTCAACACTGGGTCTGAGTGAGGGCCTCCAGGAGAGAGGCCCAAATAAGACGCGCCCCGAGGAGCGTCTTTCCACATGTCAACACTGGGTCTGACTGAGGGCCTCCAGGAGAGAAGCCCAAGCAAGATGCGCCCCGAGGAGCGTCTTGCCACATGTCAACACTGGGTCTGACTGAGGGCCTCCAGGAGAGAGGCCCGAGGAGCGTCTTGCCACATGTCACCTCTGGGTCTGACTGAGCGCCTCCAGGAGAGAACCCCAAGCAAGACTCGCCCCGAGGAGAGTCTTGCCACATGTCAACACTCGGTCTGACAGAGGGCATCCAGGAGAGAGGCCAAAGCAATACGCGCCCCGAGGAGCGTCTTGCCACATGTAACCACTGGGTCAGACTGAGCGCCTCCAGGAGAGAGAGCCAACCAAGACGCGCCCTGAGGAGCGTCTTGCCACATGCCAACACTGGGTCTGACAGAGGCCCTCCAGGAGAGAGGCCCAAGCAAGACGCGCCCCGAGGAGTGTCTTGCCACATGTCACCACTGGGTCTGACTGAGCGCCTCCAGGAGAGAGGCCCAAGCAAGATGCGCCCCGAGGAGCGTCTTGTCACATGTCAACACTGGGTCTTTCTGAGCGCCTCCAGGAGAGAAGCCCAATCAAGACGCGCCCCGAGGAGCGTCTTGCCACATGTCAGCACTCGGTCTGACTGAGCGCCTCCAGGAGAGAGGCCCAAGCAAGAGGCGCCCAAAGGAGTGTCTTGCAACATGTCAACAATGGGTCTGACTGAGGGCCTCCAGGAGAGAAGCCCAAGCAACACGCGGCCCGAGGAGCGTCTTGCCCCATGTCAGCACTCCGTCTGACTGAGCGCCTCCAGGAGAGAGGCCAAAGCAAGACGCGCCCCGAGGAGCGTCTTGCCACATGTCAACAATGGGTATGACTGAGGGCCTCCAGGAGAGAAGCCCAAGCAAGACGAGCCCCGAGGAGCGTCTTGACACATGTCAACACTGGGTCTGACAGAGGGCCTCCAGGAGAGAGGCCCAAGCAAGACGCACCCCGAGGAGTGTCTTGCCACATGTCACCACTTGGTCTGACTGAGCGCCTCCAGGAGAGAGGCCCAAGCAACATGTGCCCCGAGGAGCGTCAGGCCAAATGTCACTACTCAGTCTAACTGAGCGCCTCCAGGAGAGAGGCCCAAGTAAGACGCGCCCCGAGGAGCGTCTTGCCACGTGTTTACACTGGGTCTGATTGAGGGCCTTCTGGAGAAACGCCCAAGCAAGATGCGCCCCGAAGAGCGTCTTGCCACATGTCACTACTCAGTCTGACTGAGCACCTCCAGGAGAGAGGCCCAAGCAAGACGTGCCCCGAGGAGCGTCTTGCCACATGTCAACAATGGGTCTGACTGAGGGCCTCCAGGAGAGAAGCCCAAGCAAGACGTGCCCCGAGGAGCGTCTTGCCACATGTCAACACTGGGTCTGACTGAGGGCCTCCAGGAGAGAGGCCCAAATAAGATGCGCCCCGAGGAGCGTCTTTCCACATGTCAACACTGGGTCTGACTGAGGGCCTCTAGGAGAGAAGCCCAAGCAAGATGCGCCCCGTGGAGCGTCTTGCCACATGTCAACACTGGGTCTGACTGAGGGCCTCCAGGAGAGAGGCCCGAGGAGCATCTTGCCACATGTCACCTCTGGGTCTGACTGAGCGCCTCCAGGAGAGAGGCGCAAGCAAGAAACGCCCGAGGAGCGTCTTGACACATGTCAACACTGGGTCTGACTGAGCGCCTCCAGGAGAGAGGCCCCAGCAAGACGCGCCCCGAGGAGCTTCTTGCCTCATGTCAGCACTGGGTCTGACTGAGCTCCTCCCGGAGAGAGGCCCAAGCAAGACGCGCCCAGAGGAGCGTCTTGCCACATGTCACCACTGGGTCTGATTGAGCACCTCCAGGAGAGAGGCCCCAGCAAGACGCGCCCCGAGGAGCGTCTTGCCTTACATCAGCACTCGGTCTGACTGAGCGCCTCCAGGAGAGATGCCCAAGCAAGACGCGCCCCGAGGAGCGTCTTGCCACATGTCACTACTCGGTCTAACTGAGCGCCTCCAGGAGAGAGGTTTCAAGTTAGACGCGCCCCGAGGAGTGTCTTGCCAAATGTCACTACTCGGTCAGATTGAGCGCCTCCAGGAGGGAGGTCCAAGCAAGACGCGCCCCGAGGAGCGTCAGGCCACATGTCACTACTCAGTCTGACTGAGCGCCTCCAGGAGAGAGGCCCAAGCAAGACGCGCCCCGCGGAGCGTCTTGCCACATGTCAGCACTGGGTCTGACTGAGCGCCTCCAGGAGAGAGGCCCAAGCAAGACACGCCCCGAGGAGCGTCTTGACACATGTCAACACTGGGTCGGACTGAGGGCCTGCATGAGAGAAGCCCAAGCAAGACGCGCCCCGAGGAGAGTCTTGCCACATGTCAACACTCGGTCTGACAGAGGGCATTCAGGAGAGAGGCCCAAGCAATACGCGCCCCGAGGAGCATCTTGCCACATGTCACCACTGGGTCTGAATGAGCGCCTCCAGGAAAGAGGCCCAACCAAGACGCGCCCCGAGGAGTGTCTTGCCACATGCCAACACTGGGTCTGACTGAGCGCCTCCAGAAGAGAGGCCCAAGCAAGACGCGCCCCGAGGAGCGTCTTGCCACGTGTCAACACTGGGTCTGACTGAGCGCCTCCAGGAGAGAGGCCCAAGCAAGACGCGCCCTGAGGAGCGTCTTTCCACGTGTCCTCACTGGGTCTGACTGAGCGCCTCCAGGAGAGAGGCCCAAGCAAGACGCGCCCCGAGGAGCGTCTTGCCACATGTCAACACTGGGTCTGACTGAGCGCCTCCAGGAGAGAGGCCCAAGCAAGACGCGCCCCGAGGAGCGTCTTGCCACATGTCAACACTGGGTCTGACTGAGCGCCTCCAGGAGAGAGGCCCAAGCAAGATGCGCCCCGAGGATCGTCTTGCCACATGTCATCACTGGGTCTGACTGAGCGCCTCCAGGAGAGAGGCCCCAGCAAGACGCGCCCCGAGGAGCGTCTTGCCTTATGTCAGCACTCGGTCTGACTGAGCGCCTCCAGGAGAGAGGCCCAAGCAAGACGCGCCCCGAGGAGCGTCTTGCCACATGTCAACAACGGGTCTGACCGAGGGCCTCCAGGAGAGAAGCCCAAGCAAGAAGCACCCCGAGGAGCGTCTTGCCACATGTCAACACTGGGTCTGACTGAGGGCCTCCATGAGAGAGACCCAAGCAAGACGCGCCCCGAGGAGCGTCTTGCCACGTGTCAACACTGGGTCTGATTGAGCACCTCCAGGAGAGAGGCCCCAGCAAGACGCGCCCCGAGGAGCGTCTTGACTTATGTCAGCACTCGGTCTGACTGAGCGCCTCCAGGAGAGAGGCCCAAGCAAGACGCGCCCCGAGGAGCGTCTTGCCACATGTCACTACTCGGTCTGACTGAGCGCCTCCAGGAGAGAGGCCCAAGCAAGACGTGCCCCGAGGAGCGTCTTGCCACATGTCAACAATGGGTCTGACTGAGGGCCTCCAGGAGAGAAGCCCAAGCAAGACGCGCCCCGAGGAGCGTCTTGCCACATGTCAACACTGGGTCTGACTGAGGGCCTCCAGGAGAGAGGCCCAAATGAGACGCGCCCCGAGGAGCGTCTTGCCACATGTCAACAATGGGTCTGACTGAGGGCCTCCAGGAGAGAAGCCCAAGCAAGAAGCGCCCCGAGGAGCGTCTTGCCACATGTCAGCACTGGGTCTGATTGAGGGCCTTCTGGAGAGAGGCCCAAGCAAGACGCACCCCGAGGAGCGTCTTGCCACATGTCAACAATGGGTCTGACTGAGCGCCTCCAGGAGAGAAGCCCAAGCAAGACGCGCCCCGAGGAGCGTCTTGCCACATGTCAGCACTCGGTCTGACTGAGCGCCTTCAGGAGAGAGGCCCAAGCAAGACGCGCCCCGAGGAGCGTCTTGCCTTATGTCAGCACTCGGTCTGACTGAGCGCCTCCAGGAGAGAGGCCCAAGCAAGACGCGCCCCGAGGAGCGTCTTTCCACATGTCAACAATGGGTCTGACTGAGGGCCTCCAGGAGAGAAGCCCAAGCAAGACGCGCCCCGAGGAGCGTCTTGACACATGTCAACACTGGGTCTGACAGAGGGCCTCCAGGAGAGAGGCCCAAGCAAGACGCGCCCCGAGGAGTGCCTTGCCACATGTCAGCACTTGGTCTGACTGAGCGCCTCCAGGAGAGAAGCCCAAGCAACACGCGCCCCGAGGAGCGTCAGGCCACATGTCACTACTCAGTCTGACTGAGCGCCTCCAGGAGAGAGGCCCAAGCAAGAAGCGCCCCGAGGAGCGTCTTGCCACATGTCAACACTGGGTCTGACTGAGGGCCTCCATGAGAGAAGCCCAAGCAAGACGCGCCCCGAGGAGAGTCTTGCCACATGTCAACACTGGGTCTGACTGAGCGCCTCCAGGAGAGAGGCCCAAGCAAGACGCGCCCCGAGGAGCGTCTTGTCACATGTCACTACTCGGTCTGACTGAGCGCCTCCAGGAGAGAGGCCCAAGCAAGACGTGCCCCGAGGAGCGTCTTGCCACATGTCAACAACGGGTCTGACTGAGGGCCTCCAGGAGAGAAGCCCAAGCAAGAAGCGCCCCGAGGAGCGTCTTGCCACATGTCAACACTGGGTCTGACTGAGGGCCTCCATGAGAGAGACCCAAGCAAGACGCGCCCCGAGGAGCGTCTTGCCACGTGTCAACACTGGGTCTGATTGAGCACCTCCAGGAGAGAGGCCCCAGCAAGACGCGCCCCGAGGAGCGTCTTGACTTATGTCAGCACTCGGTCTGACTGAGCGCCTCCAGGAGAGAGGCCCAAGCAAGACGCGCCCCGAGGAGCGTCTTGCCACATGTCACTACTCGGTCTGACTGAGCGCCTCCAGGAGAGAGGCCTAAGCAAGACGTGCCCCGAGGAGCGTCTTGCCACATGTCAACAATGGGTCTGACTGAGGGCCTCCAGGAGAGAAGCCCAAGCAAGACGCGCCCCGAGGAGCGTCTTGCCACATGTCAACACTGGGCCTGACTGAGGGCCTCCAGGAGAGAGGCCCAAATGAGACGCGCCCCGAGGAGCGTCTTGCCACATGTCAACAATGGGTCTGACTGAGGGCCTCCAGGAGAGAAGCCCAAGCAAGAAGCGCCCCGAGGAGCGTCTTGCCACCTGTCAGCACTGGGTCTGATTGAGGGCCTTCTGGAGAGAGGCCCAAGCAAGACGCGCACCGAGGAGCATCTTGCCACATGTCAACAATGGGTCTGACTGAGGGCCTCCAGGAGAGAAGCCCAAGCAAGACGCGCCCCGAGGAGCGTCTTGCCACATGTCAGCACTCGGTCTGACTGAGCGCCTCCAGGAGAGAGGCCCAAGCAAGACGTGCCCCGAGGAGCGTCTTGCCACATGTCAACACTGGGTCTGACTGAGCGCCTCCAGGAGAGAGGCCCAAGCAAGACGCACCCCGAGGAGCGTCTTGCCACATGTGAACACTGGGTCTGACTGAGCGCCTCCAGGAGAGAGGCCCAAGCAAGACGCGCCCGGAGGAGCGTCTTGCCACATGTCAGCACTCGGTCTGACTGAGCGCCTCCAGGAGAGAGGCCCAAGCAAGACGCGCCCCGAGGAGCATCTTGACACATGTCTCCTCTGGGTCTGACTGAGCGCCTCCAGGAGAGAGGCCCAAGCAAGACGTGCCCCGAGGAGCGTCTTGCCACATGTCAACACTGGGTCTGACTGAGTGCCTCCATGAGAGAAGCCCCAGCAAGACGCGCCCCGAGGAGCATCTTGCCACATGTCAACACTGGGTCTGACTGAGAACCTCCAGGAGAGAGGCCCAAGCAAGACGCGCCCCGAGGAGCGTCTTGCCACATGTCAACACTGGGTCTGACTGAGCGCCTCCAGGAGAGAGGCCCAAGCAAGACGCGCCCCGAGGAGCGTCTTGTCACATGTCACTACTCGGTCTGACTGAGCGCCTCCAGGAGAGAGGCCCAAGCAAGACGTGCCCCGAGGAGCGTCTTGCCACATGTCAACACTGGGTCTGACTGAGGGCCTCCAGGAGAGAAGCCCAAGCAAGAAGCGCCCCGAGGAGCGTCTTGCCACATGTCAACACTGGGTCTGACTGAGCGCCTCCAGGAGAGAGGCCCAAGCAAGACACGCCCCGAGGAGCGTCTTGACACATGTCAACACTGGGTCTGACTGAGGGCCTCCATGAGAGAAGCCCAAGCAAGACGCGCCCCGAGCAGAGTCTTGCCACATGTCAACACTGGGTCTGACAGAGGGCATCCAGGAGAGAGGCCCAAGCAATACGCGCCCCGAGGAGCGTCTTGCCACATGTCACCACTGGGTCTGACTGAGCGCCTCCAGGAGAGAGGCCCAAGCAAGAAGCGCCCCGAGGAGCGTCTTGCCACGTGTCAACACTGGGTCTGATTGAGGGCCTTCTGGAGAGAGGCCCAAGCAAGACGCGCCCCGAGGAGCGTCTTGCCACATGTCAACAATGGGTCTGACTGAGGGCCTCCAGGAGAGAAGCCCAAGCAAGACGCGCCCCGAGGAGCTTCTTGCCACATGTCAGCACTCGGTCTGACTGAGCGCCTCCAGGAGAGAGGCCCAAGCAAGACGCGCCCCGAGGAGCGTCTTGACACATGTCAACACTGGGTCTGACAGAGGGCCTCCATGAGAGAGGCCCAAGCAAGACGCGCCCAGAGGACTGTCTTGCCACATGTCAACACTGGGTCTGACTGAGAACCTCCAGGAGAGAGGCCCAAGCAAGACGCGCCGAGGAGCGTCTTGCCACATGTCAACACTGGGTCTGACTGAGCGCCTCCAGGAGAGAGGCCCAAGCAAGACGCGCCCCGAGGAGCGTCTTGTCACATGTCACTACTCGGTCTGACTGAGCGCCTCCAGGAGAGAGGCCCAAGCAAGACGTGCCCCGAGGAGCGTCTTGCCACATGTCAACAATGGGTCTGACTGAGGGCCTCCAGGAGAGAAGCCCAAGCAAGAAGCGCCCCGAGGAGCGTCTTGCCACATGTCAACACTGGGTCTGACTGAGGGCCTCCATGAGAGAAGCCCAAGCAAGACGCGCTCCGAGGAGAGTCTTGCCACATGTCAACACTGGTTCTGACAGAGGGCATCCAGGAGAGAGGTCCAAGCAATACGCGCCCCAAGGAGCGTCTTGCCACATGTCACCACTGGGTCTGACTGAGCGCCTCCAGGAGAGAGGCCCAAGCAATACGCGCCCCGAGGGGCGTCTTGCCACATGTCAACAATGGGTCTGACTGAGGGCCTCCAGGAGAGAAGCCCAAGCAAGACGCGCCCCGAGGAGCTTCTTGCCACATGTCAGCACTCGGTCTGACTGAGCGCCTCCAGGAGAGAGGCCAAAGCAAGACGCGCCCCGAGGAGCGTCTTGCCACATGTCAACACTGGGTCTGACTGAGCGCCTCCAGGAGAGAGGCCCAAGCAAGACGCGCCCCGAGGAGCGTCTTGCCACGTGTCAACACTGGGTCTGACTTAGCGCCTCCAGGAGAGAGGCCCAAGCAAGATGCGCCCGAGGAGCGTCTTGCCACGTGTCACCACTGGGTCTGACTGAGCTCCTCCAGGAGAGAGGCCCAAGCAAGACACGCCCCGAGGAGCGTCTTGCCACGTGTCAACACTGGGTCTGATTGAGCACCTCCAGGAGAGAGGCCCCAGCAAGACGCACCCCGAGGAGCGTCTTGCCTTATGTCAGCACTCGGTCTGACTGAGCGCCTCCAGGAGAGAGGCCCAAGCAAGACGCGCCCCGAGGAGCGTCTTGCCACATGTCACTACTCGGTCTGACTGAGCGGCTCCGGGAGAGAGGCCCAAGCAAGACGTGCCCCGAGGAGCGTCTTGCCACATGTCAACAATGGGTCTGACTGAGGGCCTCCAGGAGAGAAGCCCAAGCAAGACGCGCCCCGAGGAGCGTCTTGCCACATGTCAACACTGGGTCTGACTGAGGGCCTCCAGGAGAGAGGCCCAAATGAGACGCGCCCCGAGGAGCGTCTTGCCACATGTCAACAATGGGTCTGACTGAGGGCCTCCAGGAGAGAAGCCCAAGCAAGACGCGCCCCGAGGAGCGTCTTGCCACATGTCAGCACTGGGTCTGATTGAGGGCCTTCTGGAGAGAGGCCCAAGCAAGACGCGCCCCGGGGAGCATCTTGCCACATGTCAACAATGGGTCTGACTGAGGGCCTCGAGGAGAGAAGCCAAAGCAAGACGCGCCCCGAGGAGCGTCTTGCCACATGTCAGCACTCGGTCTGACTGAGCGCCTCCAGGAGAGAGGCCAAAGCAAGACGGTCCCCGAGGAGCGTCTTGCCACATGTCAACACTGGGTCTTACTGAGCGCCTCCAGGAGAGAGGCCCAAGCAAGACGCACCCCGAGGAGCGTCTTGCCACATGTGAACACTGGGTCTGACTTAGCGCCTCCAGGAGAGAGGCCCAAGCAAGACGCGCCCGGAGGAGCGTCTTGCCACATGTCAGCACTCGGTCTGACTGAGCGCCTCCAGGAGAGAGGCCCAAGCAAGACGCGCCCCGAGGAGCATCTTGACACATGTCTCCTCTGGGTCTGACTGAGCGCCTCCAGGAGAGAGGCCCAAGCAAGACGTGCCCCGAGGAGCGTCTTGCCACATGTCAACACTGGGTCTGACTGAGTGCCTCCATGAGAGAAGCCCCAGCAAGACGCGCCCGGAGGAGCATCTTGCCACATGTCAACACTGGGTCTGACTGAGAACCTCCAGGAGAGAGGCCCAAGCAAGACGCGCCCCGAGGAGCGTCTTGCCACATGTCAACACTGGGTCTGACTGAGCGCCTCCAGGAGAGAGGCCCAAGCAAGACGCGCCCCGAGGAGCGTCTTGTCACATGTCACTACTTGGTCTGACTGAGCGCCTCCAGGAGAGAGGCCCAAGCAAGACGTGCCCCGAGGAGCGTCTTGCCACATGTCAACACTGGGTCTGACTGAGGGCCTCCAGGAGAGAAGCCCAAGCAAGAAGCGCCCCGAGGAGCGTCTTGCCACATGTCAACACTGGGTCTGACTGAGCGCCTCCAGGAGAGAGGCCCAAGCAAGACTCGCCCCGAGGAGCGTCTTGACACATGTCAACACTGGGTCTGACTGAGGGCCTCCATGAGAGAAGCCCAAGCAAGACGCGCCCCGAGCAGAGTCTTGCCACATGTCAACACTGGGTCTGACAGAGGGCATCCAGGAGAGAGGCCCAAGCAATACGCGCCCCGAGGAGCGTCTTGCCACATGTCACCACTGGGTCTGACTGAGCGCCTCCAGGAGAGAGGCCCAAGCAAGAAGCGCCCCGAGGAGCGTCTTGCCTTATGTCAGCACTCGGTCTGACTGAGCGCCTCCAGGAGAGAGGCCCAAGCAAGACGTGCCCCGAGGAGCGTCTTGCCACATGTCACTACTCGGTCTAACTGAGCGCCTCCAGGAGAGAGGTCCAAGCAAGACGTGCCCCGAGGAGCGTCTTGCCACATGTCACTACTTGGTCAGACTGAGCGCCTCCAGGAGAGAGGCCCAAGCAAGACGTGCCCCGAGGAGCGTCTTGCCACATGTCAACAAAGGGTCGGACTGAGGGCCTCCAGGAGAGAAGCCCAAGCAAGACGCGCCCCGAGGAGCGTCTTGCCACATGTCAACACTGGGTCTGACTGAGGGCCTCCAGGAGAGAAGCCCAAGCAAGACGCGCCCAGAGGAGCGTCTTGCCACATGTCAGCACTCGGTCTGACTGAGCGCCTCCAGGAGAGAGGCCCAAGCAAGACGCGCCCCGAGGAGCGTCTTGCCACATGTCAGCACTGGGTCTGACTGAGCGCCTCCAGGAGAGAGGCCCAAGCAAGACACGCCCCGAGGAGCGTCTTGACACATGTCAACACTGGGTCTGACTGAGGGCCTCCATGAGAGAAGCCCAAGCAAGACGCGCCCCGAGGAGAGTGTTGCCACATGTCAACACTGGGTCTGACAGAGGGCATCCAGGAGAGAGGCCCAAGCAATACGCGCCCCGAGGAGCGTCTTGCCACATGTCACCACTGGGTCTGACTTAGCGCCTCCAGGAGAGAGGCCCAAGCAAGAAGCGCCCCGAGGAGCGTCTTGCCACGTGTCAACACTGGGTCTGATTGAGGGCCTTCTGGAGAGAGGCCCAAGCAAGATGCGCCCCGAGGAGCGTCTTGCCACATGTCAACAATGGGTCAGACTGAGGGCCTCCAGGAGAGAAGCCCAAGCAAGACGCGCCCCGAGGAGCTTCTTGCCACATGTCAGCACTCGGTCTGACTGAGCGCCTCCAGGAGAGAGGCCCAAGCAAGACGCGCCCCGAGGAGCGTCTTGACACATGTCAACACTGGGTCTGACAGAGGGCCTCCATGAGAGAGGCCCAAGCAAGACGCGCCCCGAGGAGTGTCTTGCCACATGTCAACACTGGGTCTGACTGAGCGCCTCCAGGAGAGAGGCCCAAGCAAAACGCGCCCCGAGGAGCGTCTTGCCACGTGTCAACACTGGGTCTGACTTAGCGCCTCCAGGAGAGAGGCCCAAGCAAGACGCTCCCCGAGGAGCGTCTTGCCTTATGTCAGCACTCGGTCTGACTGAGCGCCTCCAGGAGAGAGGCCCAAGCAAGACGCGCCCCGAGGAGCGTCTTGCCACATGTCACTACTCGGTCTAACTGAGCGTCTCCAGGAGAGAGGTCCAAGCAAGACGTGCACGGAGGAGCGTCTTGCCACATGTCAACAATGGGTCTGACTGAGGGACTCCAGGAGAGAAGCCCAAATAAGACGCGCCCCGAGGAGCGAGTTGCCACATGTCAACAATGGGTCTGACTGAGGGCCTCCAGGAACGAAGCCCAAGCAAGACGCGCCCCGAGGAGCGTCTTGCCACATGTCAGCACTCGGACAGACTGAGCGCCTCCAGGAGAGAGGCCCAAGCAAGACGCACCCCGAGGAGCGTCTTGCCACATGTCAACACTGGGTCTGACTGAGCGCCTCCAGGAGAGAGGCCCAAGCAAGACGCGCCCCGAGGAGAGTCTTGCCACATGTGAACACTGGGTCTGACTGAGCGCCTCCAGGAGAGAGGCCCAAGCAAGACGCGCCCGGAGGAGCGTCTTGCCACATGTCAGCACTGGGTCCGACCGAGCGCCTCCAGGAGAAAGGCCCAAGCAAGACACGCCCCGAGGAGCGTCTTGACACATGTCAACACTGGGTCAGACTGAGGGCCTCCATGAGAGAAGCCCAAGCAAGACGCGCCCCGAGGAGAGTCTTGCCACATGTCAACACTCGGTCTGACAGAGGGCATTCAGGAGAGAGGCCCAAGCAATACGCGCCCCGAGGAACGTCTTGCCACATGTCACCACTGGGTCTGAATGAGCGCCTCCAGGAAAGAGGCCCAACCAAGACGCGCCCTGAGGAGTGTCTTGCCACATGCCAACACTGGGTCTTACTGAGCGCCTCCAGGAGAGAGGCCCAAGCAAGACGCGCCCCGAGGAGCGTCTTGACACATGTCAACACTGGGTCTGACAGAGGGCCTCCAGGAGAGAGGCCCAAGCAAGACGCGCCCCGAGGAGTGTCTTGCCACATGTCAACAATGGGTCTGACTGAGCGCCTCCAGGAGAGAGGCCCAAGCAAGACGCGCCCCGAGGAGCGTCAGGCCACATGTCACTACTCAGTCTGACTGAGCGCCTCCAGGAGAGAGGACCAAGCAAGACGCGCCCCGAGGAGCGTCTTGCCACATGTCAGCACTGGGTCTGACTGAGCGCCTCCAGGAGAGAGGCCCCAGCCAGACGCGCCCCGAGGAGCGTCTTGCCTTATGTTAGCACTCGGTCTGACTGAGTGCCTCCAGGAGAGAGGCCCAAGCAAGACGCGCCCCGAGGAGCGTCTTGCCAAATGTCAGCACTCGGTCTGACAGAGCGCCTCCAGGAGAGAGGCCCAAGCAAGACGCGCCCCGAGGAGCGTCTTGCCACATGTCAACAATGGGTCTGACTGAGGGCCTCCAGGAGAGAGGCCCAAGCAAGATGCGCCCGGAGGAGCGTCTTGCCACATGCCAACACTGGGTCTGAAAGAGGGCCTCCAGGAGAGAGGCCCAAGCAAGATGCGCCCCGAGGAGCGTCTTGCCACATGTCACCTCTGGTTCTGACTGAGCGCCTCCAGGAGAGAGGCCCAAGCAAGACGCGCCCCGAGGAGCGTCTTGCCACATGTCAGCACTCGGTCTGACTGAGCGCCTCCAGGAGAGAGGCCCAAGCAAGACGCGCCCCGAGGAGCGTCTTGCCACATGTCAACATGTCACCACTGGTTCTGAATGAGCGCCTCCAGGAGAGAAGCCCAAGCAACACGCGGCTCGAGGAGCGTCTTGCCACATGTCAGCACTCGGTCTGACTGAGCGCCTCCAGGAGAGAGGGCCAAGCAAGACGCGCCCCGAGGAGCGTCTTGCCACATGTCAACAATGGGTCTGACTGAGGGCCTCCAGGAGAAAAGCCCAATCAAGAAGCGCCCCGAGGAGCGTCTTGACAGATGTCAACACTCGGTCTGACAGAGGGCCTCCAGGAGAGAGGCCCAAGCAAGACGCGCCCCGAGGAGTGTCTTGCCACATGTCACCACTTGGTCTGACTGAGCGCCTCCAGGAGAGAGGCCCAAGCAACACGCGCCCCGAGGAGTGTCAGGCCACGTGTCAACAGTGGGTCTGATTGAGGGCCTTCTGGAGAGAGGCCCAAGAAAGACGCGCCCCGAGGAGCTTCTTGCCACATGTCAACAATTGTTCTTACTGAGGGCCTCCAGGAGAGAAGCCCAAGCAAGACGCGCCCCGAGGAGCTTCTTGCCACATGTCAGCACTCGGTCTGACTGAGCGCCTCCAGGAGAGAGGCCCAAGCAAGACGCGACCCGAGGAGCGTCTTGCCACGTGTCAACACTGGGTCTGACTGAGCGCCTCCAGGAGAGAGGCCCAAGCAAGATGCGCCCCGAGGAGCGTCTTGCCACGTGTCACCACTGGGTCTGACTGAGCGCCTCCAGGAGAGAGGCCCAAGCAAGATGCGCCCCGAGGAGCGTCTTGCCACGTGTCACCACTGGGTCTGATTGAGCGCCTCCAGGAGAGAGGCCCCAGCAAGACGCGCCCCGAGGAGCATCTTGCCTTATGTCACTACTCGGTCTGACTGAGCGCCTCCAGGAGAGAGGCCCAAGCAAGATGTGCCCCGAGGAGCGTCTTGCCACATGTCAACAATGGGTCTTACTGAGGGCCTCCAGGAGAGTGGCCCAAGCAAGATTCGCCCGGAGGAGCGTCTTGCCACATGTCAACACCGGGTCTGACAGAGGGCCTCCAGGAGAGAGGCCCAAGCAAGACGCGCCCCGAGGAGCATCTTGCCACATGTCACTCTGGTTCTGACTGAGCGCCTCCAGGAGAGAGGCCCAAGCAAGACGCAACCCGAGGAGCGTCTTGCCACATGTCAACAATGGGTCTGACTGAGGGCCTCCAGGAAAGAAGCCCAAGCAACACGCGGCCCGAGGAGCGTCAGGCCACATGTCACTACTCAGTCTGACTGAGCGCCTCCAGGAGAGAGGCCCAAGCAAGACGCGCCCCGAGGAGTGTCTTGCCACATGTCAACACTGGGTCTGACTGAGCGCCTCCAGGAGAGAGGCCCAAGCAAGACGCGCCCCGAGGAGCGTCTGGCCATGTGTCAACAATGGGTCTTACTGAAGGCCTCCAGGAGAGAAGCCCAAGCAACACGCGCCCCGAGGAGCTTCTTGCCACATGTCAGCACTCGGTCTGACTGAGCGCCTCCAGGAGAGAGGGCAAAGCAAGACGCGCCCCGAGGAGCGTCTTGACACATGTCAACACTGGGTCTGACAGAGGGCCTCCATGAGAGAGGCCCAAGCGAGACGCGCCCCGAGGAGTGTCTTGCCACATGTCAACACTGGGTCTGACTGAGCGCCTCCAGGAGAGAGGCTCAAGCAAGACGCGCCCCGAGGAGCGTCTTGCCACGTGTCAACACTGGGTCTGACTGAGCGCCTCCAGGAGAGAGGCCCAAGCAAGATGCGCCCTGAGGAGCGTCTTGCCACGTGTCAACCACTGGGTCTGACTGAGCGCCTCCAGGAGAGAGGCCCAAGCAAGACGCGCCCCGAGGAGCGTCTTGCCACATGTCACCACTGGGTCTGACTGAGCGCCTCCAGGAGAGAGGCCCAAGCAAGACGCGCCCCGAGGAGCGTCTTTCCACATGTCAGCACTCGGTCTGACTGAGCGCCTCCAGGAGAGAGGCCCAAGCAAGACGCGCCCAAAGGAGCGTCTTGCAACATGTCAACAATGGGTCTGACTGAGGGCCTCCAGGAGAGAAGCCCAAGCAACACGCGGCCCGAGGAGCGTCTTGCCACATGTCAGCACTCGGTCTGACTGAGCGCCTCCAGGAGAGAGGCCAAAGCAAGACGCGCCCCGAGTAGCGTCTTGACACATGTCAACACTGGGTCTGACAGAGGGCCTCCATGAGAGAGGCCCAAGCAAGACGCGCCCCGAGGAGTGTCTTGCCACATGTCAACACTGGGTCTGACTGAGCGCCTCCAGGAGAGAGGCCCAAGCAAGACGCGCCCCGAGGAGCGTCTAGCCACGTGTCAACACTGGGTCTGACTGAGTGCCTCCAGGAGAGAGGCCCAAGCAAGATGCGCCCCGAGGAGCGTCTTGCCACGTGTCACCACTGGGTCTGACTGAGCGCCTCCAGGAGAGACGCCCAAGCAAGACGCGCCCCGAGGAGCGTCTTGCCACGTGTCACCACTGGGTCTGATTGAGCGCCTCCAGGAGAGAGGCCCAAGCAAGATGTGCCCCGAGGAGCGTCTTGCCACATGTCAACAATGGGTCTTACTGAGGGCCTCCAGGAGAGTGGCCCAAGCAAGATTCGCCCGGAGGAGCGTCTTGCCACATGTCAACACCGGGTCTGACAGAGGGCCTCCAGGAGAGAGGCCCAAGCAAGACGCGCCCCGAGGAGCATCTTGCCACATGTCACCTCTGGTTCTGACTGAGCGCCTCCAGGAGAGAGGCCCAAGCAAGACGCAACCCGAGGAGCGTCTTGCCACATGTCAACAATGGGTCTGACTGAGGGCCTCCAGGAAAGAAGCCCAAGCAACACGCGGCCCGAGGAGCGTCAGGCCACATGTCACTACTCAGTCTGACTGAGCGCCTCCAGGAGAGAGGCCCAAGCAAGACGCGCCCCGAGGAGTGTCTTGCCACATGTCAACACTGGGTCTGACTGAGCGCCTCCAGGAGAGAGGCCCAAGCAAGACGCGCCCCGAGGAGCGTCTGGCCATGTGTCAACACTGGGTCTGATTGAGGGCCTTCTGGAGAGAGGCCCAAGCAAGATGCGCCCCGAGGAGCGTCTTGCCACATGTCAACAATGGGTCTTACTGAAGGCCTCCAGGAGAGAAGCCCAAGCAACACGCGCCCCGAGGAGCTTTTTGCCACATGTCAGCACTCGGTCTGACTGAGCGCCTCCAGGAGAGAGGGCAAAGCAAGACGCGCCCCGAGGAGCGTCTTGACACATGTCAACACTGGGTCTGACAGAGGGCCTCCATGAGAGAGGCCCAAGCGAGACGCGCCCCGAGGAGTGTCTTGCCACATGTCAACACTGGGTCTGACTGAGCGCCTCCAGGAGAGAGGCTCAAGCAAGACGCGCCCCGAGGAGCGTCTTGCCACGTGTCAACACTGGGTCTGACTGAGCGCCTCCAGGAGAGAGGCCCAAGCAAGATGCGCCCTGAGGAGCGTCTTGCCACGTGTCAACCACTGGGTCTGACTGAGCGCCTCCAGGAGAGAGGCCCAAGCAAGACGCGCCCCGAGGAGCGTCTTGCCACATGTCACCACTGGGTCTGACTGAGCGCCTCCAGGAGAGAGGCCCAAGCAAGACGCGCCCCGAGGAGCGTCTTTCCACATGTCAGCACTCGGTCTGACTGAGCGCCTCCAGGAGAGAGGCCCAAGCAAGACGCGCCCAAAGGAGCGTCTTGCAACATGTCAACAATGGGTCTGACTGAGGGCCTCCAGGAGAGAAGCCCAAGCAACACGCGGCCCGAGGAGCGTCTTGCCACATGTCAGCACTCGGTCTGACTGAGCGCCTCCAGGAGAGAGGCCAAAGCAAGACGCGCCCCGAGTAGCGTCTTGACACATGTCAACACTGGGTCTGACAGAGGGCCTCCATGAGAGAGGCCCAAGCAAGACGCGCCCCGAGGAGTGTCTTGCCACATGTCAACACTGGGTCTGACTGAGCGCCTCCAGGAGAGAGGCCCAAGCAAGACGCGCCCCGAGGAGCGTCTAGCCACGTGTCAACACTGGGTCTGACTGAGTGCCTCCAGGAGAGAGGCCCAAGCAAGATGCGCCCCGAGGAGCGTCTTGCCACGTGTCACCACTGGGTCTGACTGAGCGCCTCCAGGAGAGACGCCCAAGCAAGACGCGCCCCGAGGAGCGTCTTGCCACGTGTCACCACTGGGTCTGATTGAGCGCCTCCAGGCGAGAGGCCCCAGCAAGACGCGCCCCGAGGAGCAACTTGCCTTATGTCAGCACTCGGTCTGACTGAGCGCCTCCAGGAGAGAGGCCCAAGCAAGACGCGCCCCGAGGAGCGTCTTGCGACATGTCACTACTCGGTCTAACTGAGCGCCTCCAGGAGAGAGGTCCAAGCAAGACGCGCCCCGAGGAGCGTCTTGCCACATTTCACTACTCGGTCTGACTGAGCGCCTCCAGGAGAGAGGCCCAAGCAAGACGTGCCCCGAGGAGCGTCTTGCCACATGTCAACAATGGGTCTGACTGAGGGCCTCCAGGAGAGAAGCCCAAGCAAGAAGCGCCCCGAGGAGCGTCTTGCCACATGTCAACACTGGGTCTGACTGAGCGCCTCCAGGAGAGAGGCCCAAGAGAGACACGCCCCGAGGAGCGTCTTGACACATGTCAACACTGGGTCTGACTGAGGGCCTCCATGAGAGAAGCCCAAGCAAGACGCGCCCCGAGGAGAGTGTTGCCACATGTCAACACTTGGTCTGACAGAGGGCATCCAGGAGAGAGGCCCAAGCAATTCGCGCCCCGAGGAGCGTCTTGCCACATGTCACCACTGGGTCTGACTTAGCGCCTCCAGGAGAGAGGCCCAAGCAAGAAGCGCCCCGAGGAGCGTCTTGCCACGTGTCAACACTGGGTCTGATTGAGGGCCTTCTGGAGAGAGGCCCAAGCAAGACGCGCCCCGAGGAGCGTCTTGCCACATGTCAACAATGGGTCAGACTGAGGGCCTCCAGGAGAGAAGCCCAAGCAAGACGCGCCCCGAGGAGCTTCTTGCCACATGCCAGCACTCGGTCTGACTGAGCGCCTCCAGGAGAGAGGCCCAAGCAAGACGCGCCCCGAGGAGCGTCTTGACACATGTCAACACTGGGTCTGACTGAGCGCCTCCAGGAGAGAGGCCCAAGCAAAACGCGCCCCGAGGAGCGTCTTGCCACGTGTCAACACTGGGTCTGACTGAGCGCCTCCAGGAGAGAGGCCCAAGCAAGACGCGCCCAAAGGAGCGTCTTGCAACATGTCAACAATGGGTCTGACTGAGGGCCTCCAGGAGAGAAGCCCAAGCAACACGCGGCCCGAGGAGCGTCTTGCCACATGTCAGCACTTGGTCTGACTGAGCGCCTCCAGGAGAGAGGCCAAAGCAAGACGCGCCCCGAGTAGCGTCTTGACACATGTCAACACTGGGTCTGACAGAGGGCCTCCATGAGAGAGGCCCAAGCAAGACGCGCCCCGAGGAGTGTCTTGCCACATGTCAACACTGGGTCTGACTGAGCGCCTCCAGGAGAGAGGCCCAAGCAAGACGCGCCCCGAGGAGCGTCTAGCCACGTGTCAACACTGGGTCTGACTGAGTGCCTCCAGGAGAGAGGCCCAAGCAAGATGCGCCCCGAGGAGCGTCTTGCCACGTGTCACCACTGGGTCTGACTGAGCGCCTCCAGGAGAGACGCCCAAGCAAGACGCGCCCCGAGGAGCGTCTTGCCACGTGTCACCACTGGGTCTGATTGAGCGCCTCCAGGAGAGAGGCCCCAGCAAGACGCGCCCCGAGGAGCAACTTGCCTTATGTCAGCACTCGGTCTGACTGAGCGCCTCCAGGAGAGAGGCCCAAGCAAGACGCGCCCCGAGGAGCGTCTTGCGACATGTCACTACTCGGTCTAACTGAGCGCCTCCAGGAGAGAGGTCCAAGCAAGACACGCCCCGAGGAGCGTCTTGCCACATTTCACTACTCGGTCTGACTGAGCGCCTCCAGGAGAGAGGCCCAAGCAAGACGTGCCCCGAGGAGCGTCTTGCCACATGTCAACAATGGGTCTGACTGAGGGCCTCCAGGAGAGAAGCCCAAGCAAGAAGCGCCCCGAGGAGCGTCTTGCCACATGTCAACACTGGGTCTGACTGAGCGCCTCCAGGAGAGAGGCCCAAGAGAGACACGCCCCGAGGAGCGTCTTGACACATGTCAACACTGGGTCTGACTGAGGGCCTCCATGAGAGAAGCCCAAGCAAGACGCGCCCCGAGGAGAGTGTTGCCACATGTCAACACTGGGTCTGACAGAGGGCATCCAGGAGAGAGGCCCAAGCAATACGCGCCCCGAGGAGCGTCTTGCCACATGTCACCACTGGGTCTGACTTAGCGCCTCCAGGAGAGAGGCCCAAGCAAGACGCGCCCCGAGGAGCGTCTTGCCACATGTCAACAATGGGTCAGACTGAGGGCCTCCAGGAGAGAAGCCCAAGCAAGACGCGCCCCGAGGAGCTTCTTGCCACATGCCAGCACTCGGTCTGACTGAGCGCCTCCAGGAGAGAGGCCCAAGCAAGACGCGCCCCGAGGAGCGTCTTGACACATGTCAACACTGGGTCTGACTGAGCGCCTCCAGGAGAGAGGCCCAAGCAAAACGCGCCCCGAGGAGCGTCTTGCCACGTGTCAACACTGGGTCTGACTTAGCGCCTCCAGGAGAGAGGCCCAAGCAAGATGCGCCCCGAGGAGCGTCTTGCCACGTGTCACCACTGGGTCTGACTGAGCTCCTCCAGGAGAGAGGCCCAAGCAAGACGCGCCCCGAGGAGCGTCTTGCCATGTGTCACCACTGGGTCTGATTGAGCACCTCCAGGAGAGAGGCCCCAGCAAGACGCTCCCCGAGGAGCGTCTTGCCTTATGTCAGCACTCGGTCTGACTGAGCGCCTCCAGGAGAGAGGCCCAAGCAAGACGTGCCCCGAGGAGCGTCTTGCCACATGTCACTACTCAGTCTAACTGAGCGTCTCCAGGAGAGAGGTCCAAGCAAGACGTGCACGGAGGAGCGTCTTGCCACATGTCAACACTGGGTCTGACTGAGCGCCTCCAGGAGAGAGGCCCAAGCAAGACGCGCCCCGAGGAGCGTCTAGCCACGTGTCAACACTGGGTCTGACTGAGTGCCTCCAGGAGAGAGGCCCAAGCAAGATGCGCCCCGAGGAGCGTCTTGCCACGTGTCACCACTGGGTCTGACTGAGCGCCTCCAGGAGAGACGCCCAAGCAAGACGCGCCCCGAGGAGCGTCTTGCCACGTGTCACCACTGGGTCTGATTGAGCGCCTCCAGGCGAGAGGCCCCAGCAAGACGCGCCCCGAGGAGCAACTTGCCTTATGTCAGCACTCGGTCTGACTGAGCGCCTCCAGGAGAGAGGCCCAAGCAAGACGCGCCCCGAGGAGCGTCTTGCGACATGTCACTACTCGGTCTAACTGAGCGCCTCCAGGAGAGAGGTCCAAGCAAGACGCGCCCCGAGGAGCGTCTTGCCACATTTCACTACTCGGTCTGACTGAGCGCCTCCAGGAGAGAGGCCCAAGCAAGACGTGCCCCGAGGAGCGTCTTGCCACATGTCAACAATGGGTCTGACTGAGGGCCTCCAGGAGAGAAGCCCAAGCAAGAAGCGCCCCGAGGAGCGTCTTGCCACATGTCAACACTGGGTCTGACTGAGCGCCTCCAGGAGAGAGGCCCAAGAGAGACACGCCCCGAGGAGCGTCTTGACACATGTCAACACTGGGTCTGACTGAGGGCCTCCATGAGAGAAGCCCAAGCAAGACGCGCCCCGAGGAGAGTGTTGCCACATGTCAACACTTGGTCTGACAGAGGGCATCCAGGAGAGAGGCCCAAGCAATTCGCGCCCCGAGGAGCGTCTTGCCACATGTCACCACTGGGTCTGACTTAGCGCCTCCAGGAGAGAGGCCCAAGCAAGAAGCGCCCCGAGGAGCGTCTTGCCACGTGTCAACACTGGGTCTGATTGAGGGCCTTCTGGAGAGAGGCCCAAGCAAGACGCGCCCCGAGGAGCGTCTTGCCACATGTCAACAATGGGTCAGACTGAGGGCCTCCAGGAGAGAAGCCCAAGCAAGACGCGCCCCGAGGAGCTTCTTGCCACATGCCAGCACTCGGTCTGACTGAGCGCCTCCAGGAGAGAGGCCCAAGCAAGACGCGCCCCGAGGAGCGTCTTGACACATGTCAACACTGGGTCTGACTGAGCGCCTCCAGGAGAGAGGCCCAAGCAAAACGCGCCCCGAGGAGCGTCTTGCCACGTGTCAACACTGGGTCTGACTGAGCGCCTCCAGGAGAGAGGCCCAAGCAAGACGCGCCCAAAGGAGCGTCTTGCAACATGTCAACAATGGGTCTGACTGAGGGCCTCCAGGAGAGAAGCCCAAGCAACACGCGGCCCGAGGAGCGTCTTGCCACATGTCAGCACTTGGTCTGACTGAGCGCCTCCAGGAGAGAGGCCAAAGCAAGACGCGCCCCGAGTAGCGTCTTGACACATGTCAACACTGGGTCTGACAGAGGGCCTCCATGAGAGAGGCCCAAGCAAGACGCGCCCCGAGGAGTGTCTTGCCACATGTCAACACTGGGTCTGACTGAGCGCCTCCAGGAGAGAGGCCCAAGCAAGACGCGCCCCGAGGAGCGTCTAGCCACGTGTCAACACTGGGTCTGACTGAGTGCCTCCAGGAGAGAGGCCCAAGCAAGATGCGCCCCGAGGAGCGTCTTGCCACGTGTCACCACTGGGTCTGACTGAGCGCCTCCAGGAGAGACGCCCAAGCAAGACGCGCCCCGAGGAGCGTCTTGCCACGTGTCACCACTGGGTCTGATTGAGCGCCTCCAGGAGAGAGGCCCCAGCAAGACGCGCCCCGAGGAGCAACTTGCCTTATGTCAGCACTCGGTCTGACTGAGCGCCTCCAGGAGAGAGGCCCAAGCAAGACGCGCCCCGAGGAGCGTCTTGCGACATGTCACTACTCGGTCTAACTGAGCGCCTCCAGGAGAGAGGTCCAAGCAAGACACGCCCCGAGGAGCGTCTTGCCACATTTCACTACTCGGTCTGACTGAGCGCCTCCAGGAGAGAGGCCCAAGCAAGACGTGCCCCGAGGAGCGTCTTGCCACATGTCAACAATGGGTCTGACTGAGGGCCTCCAGGAGAGAAGCCCAAGCAAGAAGCGCCCCGAGGAGCGTCTTGCCACATGTCAACACTGGGTCTGACTGAGCGCCTCCAGGAGAGAGGCCCAAGAGAGACACGCCCCGAGGAGCGTCTTGACACATGTCAACACTGGGTCTGACTGAGGGCCTCCATGAGAGAAGCCCAAGCAAGACGCGCCCCGAGGAGAGTGTTGCCACATGTCAACACTGGGTCTGACAGAGGGCATCCAGGAGAGAGGCCCAAGCAATACGCGCCCCGAGGAGCGTCTTGCCACATGTCACCACTGGGTCTGACTTAGCGCCTCCAGGAGAGAGGCCCAAGCAAGACGCGCCCCGAGGAGCGTCTTGCCACATGTCAACAATGGGTCAGACTGAGGGCCTCCAGGAGAGAAGCCCAAGCAAGACGCGCCCCGAGGAGCTTCTTGCCACATGCCAGCACTCGGTCTGACTGAGCGCCTCCAGGAGAGAGGCCCAAGCAAGACGCGCCCCGAGGAGCGTCTTGACACATGTCAACACTGGGTCTGACTGAGCGCCTCCAGGAGAGAGGCCCAAGCAAAACGCGCCCCGAGGAGCGTCTTGCCACGTGTCAACACTGGGTCTGACTTAGCGCCTCCAGGAGAGAGGCCCAAGCAAGATGCGCCCCGAGGAGCGTCTTGCCACGTGTCACCACTGGGTCTGACTGAGCTCCTCCAGGAGAGAGGCCCAAGCAAGACGCGCCCCGAGGAGCGTCTTGCCATGTGTCACCACTGGGTCTGATTGAGCACCTCCAGGAGAGAGGCCCCAGCAAGACGCTCCCCGAGGAGCGTCTTGCCTTATGTCAGCACTCGGTCTGACTGAGCGCCTCCAGGAGAGAGGCCCAAGCAAGACGTGCCCCGAGGAGCGTCTTGCCACATGTCACTACTCAGTCTAACTGAGCGTCTCCAGGAGAGAGGTCCAAGCAAGACGTGCACGGAGGAGCGTCTTGCCACATGTCAACAATGGGTCTGACTGAGGGACTCCAGGAGAGAAGCCCAAATAAGACGCGCCCCGAGGAGCGAGTTGCCACATGTCAACAATGGGTCTGACTGAGGGCCTCCAGGAGAGAAGCCCAAGCAAGACGCGCCCCGAGGAGCGTCTTGCCACATGTCAGCACTCGGACAGACTGAGCGCCTCCAGGAGAGAGGCCCAAGCAAGACGCGCCCCGAGGAGCGTCTTGCCACATGTCAACACTGGGTCTGACTGAGCGCCTCCAGGAGAGAGGCCCAAGCAAGACGCGCCCCGAGGAGAGTCTTGCCACATGTGAACACTGGGTCTGACTGAGCGCCTCCAGGAGAGAGGCCCAAGCAAGACGCGCCCGGAGGAGCGTCTTGCCACATGTCAGCACTGGGTCCGACCGAGCGCCTCCAGGAGAAAGGCCCAAGCAAGACACGCCCCGAGGAGCGTCTTGACACATGTCAACACTGGGTCAGACTGAGGGCCTCCATGAGAGAAGCCCAAGCAAGACGCGCCCCGAGGAGAGTCTTGCCACATGTCAACACTCGGTCTGACAGAGGGCATTCAGGAGAGAGGCCCAAGCAATACGCGCCCCGAGGAACGTCTTGCCACATGTCACCACTGGGTCTGAATGAGCGCCTCCAGGAAAGAGGCCCAACCAAGACGCGCCCTGAGGAGTGTCTTGCCACATGCCAACACTGGGTCTTACTGAGCGCCTCCAGGAGAGAGGCCCAAGCAAGACGCGCCCCGAGGAGCGTCTTGACACATGTCAACACTGGGTCTGACAGAGGGCCTCCAGGAGAGAGGCCCAAGCAAGACGCGCCCCGAGGAGTGTCTTGCCACATGTCAACAATGGGTCTGACTGAGCGCCTCCAGGAGAGAGGCCCAAGCAAGACGCGCCCCGAGGAGCGTCAGGCCACATGTCAGCACTGGGTCTGACTGAGCGCCTCCAGGAGAGAGGCCCCAGCCAGACGCGCCCCGAGGAGCGTCTTGCCTTATGTCAGCACTCGGTCTGACTGAGTGCCTCCAGGAGAGAGGCCCAAGCAAGACGCGCCCCGAGGAGCGTCTTGCCACATGTCAACAATGGGTCTGACTGAGGGCCTCCAGGAGAGAGGCCCAAGCAAGATGCGCCCGGAGGAGCGTCTTGCCACATGCCAACACTGGGTCTGAAAGAGGGCCTCCAGGAGAGAGGCCCAAGCAAGATGCGCCCCGAGGAGCGTCTTGCCACATGTCACCTCTGGTTCTGACTGAGCTCCTCCAGGAGAGAGGCCCAAGCAAGACGCGCCCCGAGGAGCGTCTTGCCACATGTCAGCACTCGGTCTGACTGAGCGCCTCCAGGAGAGAGGCCCAAGCAAGACGCGCCCCAAGGAGCGTCTTGCCACATGTCAACATGTCACCACTGGTTCTAAATGAGCGCCTCCAGGAGAGAAGCCCAAGCAACACGCGGCTCGAGGAGCGTCTTGCCACATGTCAGCACTCGGTCTGACTGAGCGCCTCCAGGAGAGAGGCCCAAGCAAGACGCGCCCCGAGGAGCGTCTTGCCACATGTCAACAATGGGTCTGACTGAGGGCCTCCAGGAGAGAAGCCCAATCAAGAAGCGCCCCGAGGAGCGTCTTGACAGATGTCAACACTCGGTCTGACAGAGGGCCTCCAGGAGAGAGGCCCAAGCAAGACGCGCCCCGAGGAGTGTCTTGCCACATGTCACCACTTGGTCTGACTGAGCGCCTCCAGGAGAGAGGCCCAAGTACCACGCGCCCCGAGGAGTGTCAGGCCACGTGTCAACAGTGGGTCTGATTGAGGGCCTTCTGGAGAGAGGCCCAAGAAAGACGCGCCCCGAGGAGCTTCTTGCCACATGTCAACAATTGTTCTTACTGAGGGCCTCCAGGAGAGAAGCCCAAGCAAGACGCGCCCCGAGGAGCTTCTTGCCACATGTCAGCACTCGGTCTGACTGAGCGCCTCCAGGAGAGAGGCCAAAGCAAGACGCCCCCCGAGGAGCGTCTTGACACATGTCAACACTGGGTCTGACAGAGGGCCTCCATGAGAGAGGCCCAAGCAAGACGCGCCCCGAGGAGTGTCTTGCCAAATGTCAACACTGGGTCTGACTGAGCGCCTCAGGGAGAGAGGTCCAAGCAAGACGCGCCCCGAGGAGCGTCTTGCCACATGTCACTACTCGGTCTGACTGAGCGCCTCAGGGAGAGAGGTCCAAGCAAGACGCGCCCCGAGGAGCGTCTTGCCACATGTCAACACTGGGTCTGACTGAGTGCCTCCATGAGAGAAGCCCCAGCAAGACGCGCCCCGAGGAGCGTCTTGCCACATGTCACTACTCGGTCTGTTTGAGCGCCTCCAGGAGAGAGGCCCAAGCAAGACGTGCCCCGAGGAGCGTCTTGCCACATGTCAACAATGGGTCTGACTGAGGGCCTCCAGGAGAGAAGCCCAAGCAAGACGTGCCCCGAGGAGCGTCTTGACACATGTCAACACTGGGTCTGACTGAGGGCCTCCATGAGAGAAGCCGTAGCAAGACGCGCCCCGAGGAGAGTCTTGCCACATGTCAACACTCGGTCTGACAGAGGGCATCCAGGAGAGAGGCCCAAGCAATATGCGCCCCGAGGAGCGTCTTGCCACATGTCACCACTGGGTCTGACTGAGCGCCTCCAGGAGAGAGACCCAACCAAGACGCGCCCTGAGGAGCGCCTTGCCACATGCCAACACTGGGTCTGACAGAGGGACTCCAGGAGAGAGGCCCAAGCAAGACGCGCCCCGAGGAGTGTCTTGCCACATGTCACCACTGGGTCTGACTGAGCGCCTCCAGGAGAGAGGCCCAAGCAAGACGCGCCCCGAGGAGAGTCTTGTCACATGTCAACACTGGGTCTTTCTGAGCGCCTCCAGGAGAGAAGCCCAAGCAAGACGCACCCCGAGGAGCGTCTTTCCACATGTCAGCACTCGGTCTGACTGAGCGCCTCCAGGAGAGAGGCCCAAGCAAGACGCGCCCAAAGGAGCGTCTTGCAACATGTCAACAATGGGTCTGACTGAGGGCCTCCAGGAGAGAAGCCCAAGCAACACGCGGCCCGAGGAGCGTCTTGCCACATGTCAGCACTCGGTCTGACTGAGCGCCTCCAGGAGAGAGGCCAAAGCAAGACGCGCCCCGAGGAGCGTCTTGCCACATGTCAACAATGGGTATGACTGAGGGCCTCCCGGAGAGAAGCCCAAGCAAGACGCGCCCCGAGGAGCGTCTTGACACATGTCAACACTGGGTCTGACAGAGGGCCTCCAGGAGAGAGGCCCAAGCAAGACGCGCCCCGAGGAGCGTCTTGCCACATGTCACCACTTGGTCTGACTGAGCGCCTCCAGGAGAGAGGCCCAAGCAACACGCGCCCCGAGGAGCGTCAGGCCACATGTCACTACTCAGTCTGACTGAGCGCCTCCAGGAGAGAGGCCCAAGTAAGACGCGCCCCGAGGAGCGTCTTGCCACGTGTCAACACTGGGTCTGATTGAGGGCCTTCTGGAGAGAGGCCCAAGCAAGACGCGCCCCGAGGAGCGTCTTGCCACATGTCAACAATGGGTCTTACTGAGGGCCTCCAGGAGAGAAGCCCAAGCAACATGCGCCCCGAGGAGCTTCTTGCCACATGTCAGCACTCGGTCTGACTGAGCCCCTCCAGGAGAGAGGCCAAAGCAAGACGCGCCCCGAGGAGCGTCTTGACACATGTCAACACTGGGTCTGACAGAGGGCCTCCATGAGAGAGGCCCAAGCAAGACGCGCCCCGAGGAGTGTCTTGCCACATGTCAACACTGGGTCTGACTGAGCGCCTCCAGGAGAGAGGCCCAAGCAAGACGCGCCCCGAGGAGCGTCTTGCCACGTGTCAACACTGGGTCTGACTGAGCGCCTCCAGGAGAGAGGCCCAAGCAAGATGCGCCCCGAGGAGCGTCTTGCCACGTGTCACCACTGGGTCTGACTGAGCGCCTCCAGGAGAGAGGCCCAAGCAAGACGCGCCCCGAGGAGCGTCTTGCCACGTGTCACCACTGGGTCTGATTGAGCGCCTCCAGGAGAGAGGCCCCAGCAAGACGCGCCCCGAGGAGCGTCTTGCCTTATGTCACTACTCGGTCTGACTGAGCGCCTCCAGGAGAGAGGCCCAAGCAAGACGTGCCTCGAGGAGCGTCTTGCCACATGTCAACAATGGGTCTGACTGAGGGCCTCCAGCAGAGAAGCCCAAGCAAGACGCGCCCCGAGGAGCGTCTTGCCACATGTCAACACTGGGTCTGACTGAGCGCCTCCAGGAGAGAGGCCCAAGCAAGACGCACCACGAGGAGCGTCAGACCACATGTCACTACTCAGTCTGACTGAGCGCCTCCAGGAGAGAGGCCCAAGCGAGACGCGCCCCGAGGAGCGTCAGGCCACATGTCACTACTCAGTCTGACTGAGCGCCTCCAGGAGAGAGGCCCAAGTAAGACGCGCCCCGAGGAGCGTCTTGCCACGTGTCAACACTGGGTCTGATTGAGGGCCTTCTGGAGAGAGGCCCAAGCAAGACACGCCCCGAGGAGCGTCTTGCCACATGTCAACAATGGGTCTGACTGAGGGCCTCCAGGAGAGAAGCCCAAGCAACATGCGCCCCGAGGAGCTTCTTGCCACATGTCAGCACTCGGTCTGACTGAGCACCTCCAGGAGAGAGGCCAAAGCAAGACGCGCCCCGAGGAGCGTCTTGACAAATGTCAACACTGGGTCTGACAGAGGGCCTCCATGAGAGAGGCCCAAGCAAGACGCGCCCCGAGGAGTGTCTTGCCACATGTCAACACTGGGTCTGACTGAGCGCCTGCAGGAGAGAGGCCCAAGCAAGACACGACCCGAGGACCGTCTTGCCACGTGTCAACACTGGGTCTGACTGAGCGCCTCCAGGAGAGAGGCCCAAGCAAGATGCGCCCCGAGGAGCGTCTTGCCACGTGTCACCACTGGGTCTGACTGAGCGCCTCCAGGAGAGAGGCCCAAGCAAGATGCGCCCCGAGGAGCGTCTTGCCACGTGTCACCACTGGGTCTGATTGAGCGCCTGCAGGAGAGAGGCCCCAGCAAGACGCGCCCCGAGGAGCATCTTGCCTTATGTCACTACTCGGTCTGATTGAGCGCCTCCAGGAGAGAGGCCCAAGCAAGATGTGCCCCGAGGAGCGTCTTGCCACGTGTCAACAATGGGTCTTACTGAGGGCCTCCAGGAGAGTGGCCCAAGCAAGATTCGCCCGGAGGAGCGTCTTGCCACATGTCAACACTGGGTCTGACAGAGGGCCTCCAGGAGAGAGGCCCAAGCAAGACGCGCCCCGAGGAGCGTCTTGCCACATGTCACCTCTGGTTCTGACTGAGCGCCTCCAGGAGAGAGGCCCAAGCAAGACGCAACCCGAGGAGCGTCTTGCCACATGTCAACAATGGGTCTGACTGAGGGCCTCCAGGAAAGAAGCCCAAGCAACACGCGGCCCGAGGAGCGTCAGGCCACATGTCACTACTCAGTCTGACTGAGCGCCTCCAGGAGAGAGGCCCAAGCAAGACGCGCCCCGAGGAGTGTCTTGCCACATGTCAACACTGGGTCTGACTGAGCGCCTCCAGGAGAGAGGCCCAAGCAAGACGCGCCCCGAGGAGCGTCTGGCCACGTGTCAACACTGGGTCTGATTGAGGGCCTTCTGGAGAGAGGCCCAAGCAAGACGCGCCCCGAGGAGCGTCTTGCCACATGTCAACAATGGGTCTTACTGAAGGCCTCCAGGAGAGAAGCCCAAGCAACACGCGCCCCGAGGAGCTTCTTGCCACATGTCAGCACTCGGTCTGACAGAGGGCATTCAGGAGAGAGGCCCAAGCAATACGCGCCCCGAGGAGCGTCTTGCCACATGTCACCACTGGGTCTGAATGAGCGCCTCCAGGAAAGAGGCCCAACCAAGACGCGCCCTGAGGAGTGTCTTGCCACATGCCAACACTGGGTCTTACTGAGCGCCTCCAGGAGAGAGGCCCAAGCAAGACGCGCCCCGAGGAGCGTCTTGACACATGTCAACACTGGGTCTGACAGAGGGCCTCCAGGAGAGAGGCCCAAGCAAGACGCGCCCCGAGGAGTGTCTTGCCACATGTCAACAATGGGTCTGACTGAGCGCCTCCAGGAGAGAGGCCCAAGCAAGACGCGCCCCGAGGAGCGTCAGGCCACATGTCACTACTCAGTCTGACTGAGCGCCTCCAGGAGAGAGGACCAAGCAAGACGCGCCCCGAGGAGCGTCTTGCCACATGTCAGCACTGGGTCTGACTGAGCGCCTCCAGGAGAGAGGCCCCAGCCAGACGCGCCCCGAGGAGCGTCTTGCCTTATGTCAGCACTCGGTCTGACTGAGTGCCTCCAGGAGAGAGGCCCAAGCAAGACGCGCCCCGAGGAGCGTCTTGCCACATGTCAGCACTCGGTCTGACTGAGCGCCTCCAGGAGAGAGGCCCAAGCAAGACGCGCCCCGAGGAGCGTCTTGCCACATGTCAACAATGGGTCTGACTGAGGGCCTCCAGGAGAGAGGCCCAAGCAAGATGCGCCCAGAGGAGCGTCTTGCCACATGCCAACACTGGGTCTGAAAGAGGGCCTCCAGGAGAGAGGCCCAAGCAAGATGCGCCCCGAGGAGCGTCTTGCCACATGTCACCTCTGGTTCTGACTGAGCGCCTCCAGGAGAGAGGCCCTAGCAAGACGCGCCCCGAGGAGCGTCTTGCCACATGTCAGCACTCGGTCTGACTGAGCGCCTCCAGGAGAGAGGCCCAAGCAAGACGCGCCCCGAGGAGCGTCTTGCCACATGTCAACATGTCACCACTGGTTCTGAATGAGCGCCTCCAGGAGAGAAGCCCAAGCAACACGCGGCTCGAGGAGCGTCTTGCCACATGTCAGCACTCGGTCTGACTGAGCGCCTCCAGGAGAGAGGCCCAAGCAAGACGCGCCCCGAGGAGCGTCTTGCCACATGTCAACAATGGGTCTGACTGAGGGCCTCCAGGAGAGAAGCCCAAGCAAGACGCGCCCCGAGGAGTGTCTTGCCACATGTCACCACTTGGTCTGACTGAGCGCCTCCAGGAGAGAGGCCCAAGCAACACGCGCCCCGAGGAGTGTCAGGCCACGTGTCAACAGTGGGTCTGATTGAGGGCCTTCTGGAGAGAGGCCCAAGAAAGACGCGCCCCGAGGAGCTTCTTGCCACATGTCAACAATTGTTCTTACTGAGGGCCTCCAGGAGAGAAGCCCAAGCAAGACGCGCCCCGAGGAGCTTCTTGCCACATGTCAGCACTCGGTCTGACTGAGCGCCTCCAGGAGAGAGGCCAAAGCAAGACGCCCCCCGAGGAGCGTCTTGACACATGTCAACACTGGGTCTGACAGAGGGCCTCCATGAGAGAGGCCCAAGCAAGACGCGCCCCGAGGAGTGTCTTGCCAAATGTCAACACTGGGTCTGACTGAGCGCCTCAGGGAGAGAGGTCCAAGCAAGACGCGCCCCGAGGAGCGTCTTGCCACATGTCACTACTCGGTCTGACTGAGCGCCTCAGGGAGAGAGGTCCAAGCAAGACGCGCCCCGAGGAGCGTCTTGCCACATGTCAACACTGGGTCTGACTGAGTGCCTCCATGAGAGAAGCCCCAGCAAGACGCGCCCCGAGGAGCGTCTTGCCACATTTCACTACTCGGTCTGTTTGAGCGCCTCCAGGAGAGAGGCCCAAGCAAGACGTGCCCCGAGGAGCGTCTTGCCACATGTCAACAATCGGTCTGACTGAGGGCGTCCAGGAGAGAAGCCCAAGCAAGACACGCCCCGAGGAGCGTCTTGACACATGTCAACACTGGGTCTGACTGAGGGCCTCCATGAGAGAAGCCGTAGCAAGACGCGCCCCGAGGAGAGTCTTGCCACATGTCAACACTCGGTCTGACAGAGGGCATCCAGGAGAGAGGCCCAAGCAATATGCGCCCCGAGGAGCGTCTTGCCACATGTCACCACTGGGTCTGACTGAGCGCCTCCAGGAGAGAGACCCAACCAAGACGCGCCCTGAGGAGCGTCTTGCCACATGCCAACACTGGGTCTGACAGAGGGACTCCAGGAGAGAGGCCCAAGCAAGACGCGCCCCGAGGAGTGTCTTGCCTCATGTCACCACTGGGTCTGACTGAGCGCCTCCAGGAGAGAGGCCCAAGCAAGACGCGCCCCGAGGAGAGTCTTGTCACATGTCAACACTGGGTCTTTCTGAGCGCCTCCAGGAGAGAAGCCCAAGCAAGACGCACCCCGAGGAGCGTCTTTCCACATGTCAGCACTCGGTCTGACTGAGCGCCTCCAGGAGAGAGGCCCAAGCAAGACGCGCCCAAAGGAGCGTCTTGCAACATGTCAACAATGGGTCTGACTGAGGGCCTCCAGGGGAGAAGCCCAAGCAACACGCGGCCCGAGGAGCGTCTTGCCACATGTCAGCACTCGGTCTGACTGAGCGCCTCCAGGAGAGAGGCCAAAGCAAGACGCGCCCCGAGGAGCGTCTTGCCACATGTCAACAATGGGTATGACTGAGGGCCTCCCGGAAAGAAGCCCAAGCAAGACGCGCCCCGAGGAGCGTCTTGACACATGTCAACACTGGGTCTGACAGAGGGCCTCCAGGAGAGAGGCCCAAGCAAGACGCACCCCGAGGAGTGTCTTGCAACATGTCACCACTTGGTCTGACTGAGCGCCTCCAGGAGAGAGGCCCAAGCAACACGCGCCCCGAGGAGCGTCAGGCCACATGTCACTACTCAGTCTGACTGAGCGCCTCCAGGAGAGAGGCCCAAGTAAGACGCGCCCCGAGGAGCGTCTTGCCACGTGTCAACACTGGGTCTGATTGAGGGCCTTCTGGAGAGAGGCCCAAGCAAGATGCGCCCCGAGGAGCGTCTTGCCACATGTCAACAATGGGTCTTACTGAGGGCCTCCAGGAGAGAAGCCCAAGCAACATGCGCCCCGAGGAGCTTCTTGCCACATGTCAGCACTCGGTCTGACTGAGCCCCTCCAGGAGAGAGGCCAAAGCAAGACGCGCCCCGAGGAGCGTCTTGACACATGTCAACACTGGGTCTGACAGAGGGCCTCCATGAGAGAGGCCCAAGCAAGACGCGCCCCGAGGAGTGTCTTGCCACATGTCAACACTGGGTCTGACTGAGCGCCTCCAGGAGAGAGGCCCAAGCAAGACGCGCCCCGAGGAGCGTCTTGCCACGTGTCAACACTGGGTCTGACTGAGCGCCTCCAGGAGAGAGGCCCAAGCAAGATGCGCCCCGAGGAGCGTCTTGCCACGTGTCACCACTGGGTCTGACTGAGCGCCTCCAGGAGAGAGGCCCAAGCAAGACGCGCCCCGAGGAGCGTCTTGCCACGTGTCACCACTGGGTCTGATTGAGCGCCTCCAGGAGAGAGGCCCCAGCAAGACGCGCCCCGAGGAGCGTCTTGCCTTATGTCACTACTCGGTCTGACTGAGCGCCTCCAGGAGAGAGGCCCAAGCAAGACGTGCCTCGAGGAGCGTCTTGCCACATGTCAACAATGGGTCTGACTGAGGGCCTCCAGGAGAGAAGCCCAAGCAAGACGCGCCCCGAGGAGCCTCTTGCCACATGTCAACACTGGGTCTGACTGAGCGCCTCCAGGAGAGAGGCCCAAGCAAGACGCACCCCGAGGAGCGTCAGACCACATGTCACTACTCAGTCTGACTGAGCGCCTCCAGGAGAGAGGCCCAAGCGAGACGCGCCCCGAGGAGCGTCAGGCCACATGTCACTACTCAGTCTGACTGAGCGCCTCCAGGAGAGAGGCCCAAGTAAGACGCGCCCCGAGGAGCGTCTTGCCACGTGTCAACACTGGGTCTGATTGAGGGCCTTCTGGAGAGAGGCCCAAGCAAGACACGCCCCGAGGAGCGTCTTGCCACATGTCAACAATGGGTCTTACTGAGGGCCTCCAGGAGAGAAGCCCAAGCAACATGCGCCCCGAGGAGCTTCTTGCCACATGTCAGCACTCGGTCTGACTGAGCCCCTCCAGGAGAGAGGCCAAAGCAAGACGCGCCCCGAGGAGCGTCTTGACACATGTCAACACTGGGTCTGACAGAGGGCCTCCATGAGAGAGGCCCAAGCAAGACGCGCCCCGAGGAGTGTCTTGCCACATGTCAACACTGGGTCTGACTGAGCGCCTCCAGGAGAGAGGCCCAAGCAAGATGCGCCCCGAGGAGCGTCTTGCCACGTGTCACCACTGGGTCTGACTGAGCGCCTCCAGGAGAGAGGCCCAATCAAGATGCGCCCCGAGGAGCGTCTTGCCACGTGTCACCACTGGGTCTGATTGAGCGCCTCCAGGAGAGAGGCCCCAGCAAGACGCGCCCCGAGGAGCATCTTGCCTTATGTCACTACTCGGTCTGATTGAGCGCCTCCAGGAGAGAAGCCCAAGCAAGATGTGCCCCGAGCAGCGTCTTGCCACGTGTCAACAATGGGTCTTACTGAGGGCCTCCAGGAGAGTGGCCCAAGCAAGATTCGCCCGGAGGAGCGTCTTGCCACATGTCAACACTGGGTCTGACAGAGGGCCTCCAGGAGAGAGGCCCAAGCAAGACGCGCCCCGAGGAGCGTCTTGCCACATGTCACCTCTGGTTCTGACTGAGCGCCTCCAGGAGAGAGGCCCAAGCAAGACGCAACCCGAGGAGCGTCTTGCCACATGTCAACACTGGGTCTGACTGAGGGCCTACAGGAAAGAAGCCCAAGCAACACGCGGCCCGAGGAGCGTCAGGCCACATGTCACTACTCAGTCTGACTGAGCGCCTCCAGGAGAGAGGCCCAAGCAAGACGCGCCCCGAGGAGTGTCTTGCCACATGTCAACACTGGGTCTGACTGAGCGCCTCCAGGAGAGAGGCCCAAGCAAGACGCGCCTCGAGGAGCGTCTGGCCACGTGTCAACACTGGGTCTGATTGAGGGCCTTCTGGAGAGAGGCCCAAGCAAGACGCGCCCCGAGGAGCGTCTTGCCACATGTCAACAATGGGTCTTACTGAAGGCCTCCAGGAGAGAAGCCCAAGCAATACGCGCCCCGAGGAGCTTCTTGCCACATGTCAGCACTCGGTCTGACTGAGCGCCTCCAGGAGAGAGGGCAAAGCAAGACGCGCCCCGAGGAGCGTCTTGACACATGTCAACACTGGGTCTGACAGAGTGCCTCCATGAGAGAGGCCCAAGCGAGACGCGCCCCGAGGAGTGTCTTGCCGTATGTCAACACTGGGTCTGACTGAGCGCCTCCAGGAGAGAGGCTCAAGCAAGACGCGCCCCGAGGAGCGTCTTGCCACGTGTCAACACTGGGTCTGACTGAGCGCCTCCAGGAGAGAGGCCCAAGCAAGATGCGCCCTGAGGAGCGTCTTGCCAAGTGTCACCACTGGGTCTGACTGAGCGCCTCCAGGAGAGAGGCCCAAGCAAGACGCGCCCCGAGGAGCGTCTTGCCACATGTCACACCTGGGTCTGACTGAGCGCCTCCAGGAGAGAGGCCCAAGCAAGACGCGCCCCGAGGAGCGTCTTGCCACGTGTCACCACTGGGTCTGATTGAGCGCCTCCAGGAGAGAGGCCCCAGCAAGACGCGCCCCGAGGAGCAACTTGCCTTATGTCAGCACTCGGTCTGACTGAGCGCCTCCAGGAGAGAGGCCCAAGCAAGACGCGCCCCGAGGAGCGTCTTGCGACATGTCACTACTCGGTCTAACTGAGCACCTCCAGGAGAGAGGTCCAAGCAAGACGCGCCCCGAGGAGCGTCTTGCCACATTTCACTACTCGGTCTGACTGAGCGCCTCCAGGAGAGAGGCCCAAGCAAGACGTGCCAGGAGGAGCGTCTTGCCACATGTCAACAATGGGTCTGACAGAGGGCCTCCAGGAGAGAGGCCCAAGCAAGACGCGCCCCGAGGAGCGTCTTGCCACATGTCACCTCTGGTTCTGACTGAGCGCCTCCAGGAGAGAGGCCCAAGCAAGACGCGCCCCGAGGAGCGTCTTGCCACATGTCAACAATGGGTCTGACTGAGGGCCTCCAGGAAAGAAGCCAAAGCAACACGCGGCCCGAGGAGCGTCTTGCCACATGTCAACAATGGGTTTGACTAAGGGCCTCCAGGAGAGAAGCCCAAGCAAGACGCGCCCCGTGGAGCGTCTTGACACATGTCAACACTGGGTCTGACAGAGGGCCTCCAGGAGAGAGGCCCAAGCAAGATGCGCCCCGAGGAGTGTCTTGCCACATGTCACCACTGGGTCTGACTGAGCGCCTCCAGGAGAGAGGCCCAAGCAAGACGCGCCCCGAGGAGCGTCTTGCGACATGTCACTACTCGGTCTAACTGAGCGCCTCCAGGAGAGAGGTCCAAGCAAGACGCGCCCCGAGGAGCGTCTTGCCACATGTCACTACTCGGTCTGACTGAGCGCCTCCAGGAGAGAGGCCCAAGCAAGACGTGCCCCGAGGAGCGTCTTGCCACATGTCAACAATGGGTCTGACAGAGGGCCTCCAGGAGAGAGGCCCAAGCAAGACGCGCCCCGAGGAGCGTCTTGCCACATGTCACCTCTGGTTCTGACTGAGCGCCTCCAGGAGAGAGACCCAAGCAAGACGCGCCCCGAGGAGCGTCTTGCCACATGTCAACAATGGGTCTGACTGAGGGCCTCCAGGAAAGAAGCCCAAGCAACACGCGGCCCGAGGAGCGTCTTGCCACATGTCAGCACTCGGTCTGACTGAGCGCCTCCAGGAGAGAAGCCCAAGCAAGACGCGCCCCGAGGAGCGTCTTGCCACATGTCAACAATGGGTTTGACTAAGGGCCTCCAGGAGAGAAGCCCAAGCAAGACGCGCCCCGTGGAGCGTCTTGACACATGTCAACACTGGGTCTGACAGAGGGCCTCCAGGAGAGAGGCCCAAGCAAGACGCGCCCCGAGGAGTGTCTTGCCACATGTCACCACTGGGTCTGACTGAGCGCCTCCAGGAGAGAGGCCCAAGCAAGACGCGCCCCGAGGAGCGTCAGGGCACATGTCACTACTCAGTCTGACTGAGCGCCTCCAGGAGAGAGGCCCAAGCAAGACGCGCCCCGAGGAGCGTCTTGCCACGTGTCAACACTGGGTCTGATTGAGGGCCTTCTGGAGAGAGGCCCAAGCAAGACGCTCCCCGAGGAGCGTCTTGCCTTATGTCAGCACTCGGTCTGACTGAGCGCCTCCAGGAGAGAGGCCCAAGCAAGACGCGCCCCGAGGAGCGTCTTGCGACATGTCACTACTTGGTCTAACTGAGCGCCTCCAGGAGAGAGGTCCAAGCAAGATGCACCCCGAGGAGCGTCTTGCCACATGTCACTACTCGGTCTGACTGAGCGCCTCCAGGAGAGAGGCCCAAGCAAGACGTGCCCCGAGGAGCGTCTTGCCACATGTCAACAATGGGTCTGACAGAGGGCCTCCAGGAGAGAGGCCCAAGCAAGACGCGCCCCGAGGAGCGTCTTGCCACATGTCACCTCTGGTTCTGACTGAGCGCCTCCAGGAGAGAGGCCCAAGCAAGACGCGCCCCGAGGTGCGTCTTGCCACATGTCAACAATGGGTCTGACTGAGGGCCTCCAGGAAAGAAGCCCAAGCAACACGCGGCCCGAGGAGCGTCTTGCCACATGTCAGCACTCGGTTTGACTGAGCGCCTCCAGGAGAGAGGCCCAAGCAAGACGCGCCCCGAGGAGCGTCTTGCCACATGTCAACAATGGGTTTGACTAAGGGCCTCCAGGAGAGAAGCCCAAGCAAGACGCGCCCCGTGGAGCGTCTTGACACATGTCAACACTGGGTCTGACAGAGGGCCTCCAGGAGAGAGGCCAAAGCAACACGCGGCCCGAGGAGTGTCTTGCCACATGTCAACACTCGGTCTGACTGAGCGCCTCCAGGAGAGAGGCCAAAGCAAGACGCGCCCCGAGTAGCGTCTTGACACATGTCAACACTGGGTCTGACAGAGGGCCTCCATGAGAGAGGCCCAAGCAAGACGCGCCCCGAGGAGTGTCTTGCCACATGTCAACACTGGGTCTGACTGAGCGCCTCCAGGAGAGAGGCCCAAGCAAGACGCACCCCGAGGAGCGTCTAGCCACGTGTCAACACTGGGTCTGACTGAGTGCCTCCAGGAGAGAGGCCCAAGCAAGATGCGCCCCGAGGAGCGTCTTGCCACGTGTCACCACTGGGTCTGACTGAGCGCCTCCAGGAGAGAGGCCCTAGCAAGACGCGCCCCGAGGAGCGTCTTGCCTTATGTCAGCACTCGGTCTGACTGAGCGCCTCCAGGAGAGAGGCCCAAGCAAGACGCGCCCCGAGGAGCGTCTTGCGACATGTCACTACTCGGTCTAACTGAGCGCCTCCAGGAGAGAGGTCCAAGCAAGACGCGCCCCGAGGAGCGTCTTGCCACATTTCACTACTCGGTCTGACTGAGCGCCTCCAGGGGAGAGGCCCAAGCAAGACGTGCCCGGAGGAGCGTCTTGCCACATGTCAACAATGGGTCTGACAGAGGGCCTCCAGGAGAGAGGCCCAAGCAAGACGCGCCCCGAGGAGCGTCTTGCCACATGTCACCTCTGGTTCTGACTGAGCGCCTCCAGGAGAGAGGCCCAAGCAAGACGCGCCCCGAGGAGCGTCTTGCCACATGTCAACAATGGGTCTGACTGAGGGCCTCCAGGAAAGAAGCCCAAGCAACACGCGGCCCGAGGAGCGTCTTGCCACATGTCAGCACTCGGTCTGACTGAGCGCCTCCAGGAGAGATGCCCAAGCAAGACGCGCCCCGAGGAGCGTCTTGGCACATGTCAACAATGGGTTTGACTAAGGGCCTCCAGGAGAGAAGCCCAAGCAAGACGCGCCCCGTGGAGCGTCTTGACACATGTCAACACTGGGTCTGACAGAGGGCCTCCAGGAGAGAGGCCCAAGCAAGATGCGCCCCGAGGAGTGTCTTGCCACATGTCACCACTGGGTCTGACTGAGCGCCTCCAGGAGAGAGGCCCAAGCAAGACGCGCCCCGAGCAGCGTCTTGCGACATGTCACTACTCGGTCTAACTGAGCGCCTCCAGGAGAGAGGTCCAAGCAAGACGCGCCCCGAGGAGCGTCTTGCCACATGTCACTACTCGGTCTGACTGAGCGCCTCCAGGAGAGAGGCCCAAGCAAGACGTGCCCCGAGGAGCGTCTTGCCACATGTCAACAATGGGTCTGACAGAGGGCCTCCAGGAGAGAGGCCCAAGCAAGACGCGCCCCGAGGAGCGTCTTGCCACATGTCACCTCTGGTTCTGACTGAGCGCCTCCAGGAGAGAGACCCAAGCAAGACGCGCCCCGAGGAGCGTCTTGCCACATGTCAACAATGGGTCTGACTGAGGGCCTCCAGGAAAGAAGCCCAAGCAACACGCGGCCCGAGGAGCGTCTTGCCACATGTCAGCACTCGGTCTGACTGAGCGCCTCCAGGAGAGAGGCCCAAGCAAGACGCGCCCCGAGGAGCGTCTTGCCACATGTCAACAATGGGTTTGACTAAGGGCCTCCAGGAGAGAAGCCCAAGCAAGACGCGCCCCGTGGAGCGTCTTGACACATGTCAACACTGGGTCTGACAGAGGGCCTCCAGGAGAGAGGCCCAAGCAAGACGCGCCCCGAGGAGTGTCTTGCCACATGTCACCACTGGGTCTGACTGAGCGCCTCCAGGAGAGAGGCCCAAGCAAGACGCGCCCCGAGGAGCGTCAGGGCACATGTCACTACTCAGTCTGACTGAGCGCCTCCAGGAGAGAGGCCCAAGCAAGACGCGCCCCGAGGAGCGTCTTGCCACGTGTCAACACTGGGTCTGATTGAGGGCCTTCTGGAGAGAGGCCCAAGCAAGACGCTCCCCGAGGAGCGTCTTGCCTTATGTCAGCACTCGGTCTGACTGAGCGCCTCCAGGAGAGAGGCCCAAGCAAGACGCGCCCCGAGGAGCGTATTGCGACATGTCACTACTTGGTCTAACTGAGCGCCTCCAGGAGAGAGGTCCAAGCAAGATGCGCCCCGAGGAGCGTCTTGCCACATGTCACTACTCGGTCTGACTGAGCGCCTCCAGGAGAGAGGCCCAAGCAAGACGTGCCCCGAGGAGCGTCTTGCCACATGTCAACAATGGGTCTGACAGAGGGCCTCCAGGAGAGAGGCCCAAGCAAGACGCGCCCCGAGGAGCGTCTTGCCACATGTCACCTCTGGTTCTGACTGAGCGCCTCCAGGAGAGAGGCCCAAGCAAGACGCGCCCCGAGGTGCGTCTTGCCACATGTCAACAATGGGTCTGACTGAGGGCCTCCAGGAAAGAAGCCCAAGCAACACGCGGCCCGAGGAGCGTCTTGCCACATGTCAGCACTCGGTCTGACTGAGCGCCTCCAGGAGAGAGGCCCAAGCAAGACGCGCCCCGAGGAGCGTCTTGCCACATGTCAACAATGGGTTTGACTAAGGGCCTCCAGGAGAGAAGCCCAAGCAAGACGCGCCCCGTGGAGCGTCTTGACACATGTCAACACTGGGTCTGACAGAGGGCCTCCAGGAGAGAGGCCCAAGCAACACGCGGCCCGAGGAGTGTCTTGCCACATGTCAGCACTCGGTCTGACTGAGCGCCTCCAGGAGAGAGGCCAAAGCAAGACGCGCCCCGAGTAGCGTCTTGACACATTTCAACACTGGGTCTGACAGAGGGCCTCCATGAGAGAGGCCCAAGCAAGACGCGCCCCGAGGAGTGTCTTGCCACATGTCAACACTGGGTCTGACTGAGCGCCTCCAGGAGAGAGGCCCAAGCAAGACGCGCCCCGAGGAGCGTCTAGCCACGTGTCAACACTGGGTCTGACTGAGTGCCTCCAGGAGAGAGGCCCAAGCAAGATGCGCCCCGAGGAGCGTCTTGCCACGTGTCACCACTGGGTCTGACTGAGCGCCTCCAGGAGAGAGGCCCTAGCAAGACGCGCCCCGAGGAGCGTCTTGCCACGTGTCACCACTGGGTCTGATTGAGCGCCTCCAGGAGAGAGGCCCCAGCAAGACGCGCCCCGAGGAGCATCTTGCCTTATGTCAGCACTCGGTCTGACTGAGCGCCTCCAGGAGAGAGGCCCAAGCAAGACGCGCCCCGAGGAGCGTCTTGCAACATGTCACTACTCGGTCTAACTGAGCGCCTCCAGGAGAGAGGTCCAAGCAAAACGCGCCCCGAGGAGCGTCTTGCGACATGTCACTACTCGGTCTAACTGAGCGCCTCCAGGAGAGAGGTCCAAGCAAGACGCGCCCCGAGGAGCGTCTTGCCACATGTCACCTCTGGTTCTGACTGAGCGCCTCCAGGAGAGAGGCCCAAGCAAGACGCGCCCCGAGGAGCGTCTTGCCACATGTCAACAATGGGTCTGACTGAGCGCCTCCAGGAAAGAAGCCCAAGCAACACGCGGCCCGAGGAGCGTCTTGCCACATGTCAGCACTCGGTCTGACTGAGCGCCTCCAGGAGAGATGCCCAAGCAAGACGCGCCCCGAGGAGCGTCTTGGCACATGTCAACAATGGGTTTGACTAAGGGCCTCCAGGAGAGAAGCCCAAGCAAGACGCGCCCCGTGGAGCGTCTTGACACATGTCAACACTGGGTCTGACAGAGGGCCTCCAGGAGAGAGGCCCAAGCAAGACGCGCCCCGAGGAGTGTCTTGCCACATGTCACCACTGGGTCTGACTGAGCGCCTCCAGGAGAGAGGCCCAAGCAAGACGCACCCCGAGGAGCGTCTTGCGAAATGTCACTACTTGGTCTAACTGAGCGCCTCCAGGAGAGAGGTCCAAGCAAGATGCGCCCCGAGGAGCGTCTTGCCACATGTCACTACTCGGTCTGACTGAGCGCCTCCAGGAGAGAGGCCCAAGCAAGACGTGCCCCGAGGAGCGTCTTGCCACATGTCAACAATGGGTCTGACAGAGGGCCTCCAGGAGAGAGGCCCAAGCAAGACGCGCCCCGAGGAGCGTCTTGCCACATGTCACCTCTGGTTCTGACTGAGCGCCTCCAGGAGAGAGGCCCAAGCAAGACGCGCCCCGAGGAGCGTCTTGCCACGTGTCAACAATGGGTCTGACTGAGGGCCTCCAGGAAAGAAGCCCAAGCAACACGCGGCCCGAGGAGCGTCTTGCCACATGTCAGCACTCGGTCTGACTGAGCGCATCCAGGAGAGAGGCCCAAGCAAGACGCGCCCCGAGGAGCGTCTTGCCACATGTCAACAATGGGTTTGACTAAGGGCCTCCAGGAGAGAAGCCCAAGCAAGACGCGCCCAGTGCAGCGTCTTGACACATGTCAACACTGGGTCTGACAGAGGGCCTCCAGGAGAGAGGCCCAAGCAAGACGCGCCCCGAGGAGTGTCTTGCCACATGTCACCACTGGGTCTGACTGAGCGCCTCCAGGAGAGAGGGCCAAGCAAGACGCGCCCCGAGGAGCGTCAGGCCACATGTCACTACTCGGTCTGACTGAGCGCCTCCAGGAGAGAGGCCCAAGCAAGACGCGGCCCGAGGAGCATCTTGACACATGTCTCCTCTGGGTCTGACTGAGCGCCTCCAGGAGAGAGGCCCAAGCAAGACGCTCCCCGAGGAGCGTCTTGCCACATGTCAGTACTGGGTCTGATTGAGGGCCTTCTGGAGAGAGGCCCAAGCAAGACGCGCCCCGAGGAGCGTCTTGCCACATGTCAACAATGGGTCTGACAGAGGGCCTCCAGGAGAGAAGCCCAAGCAAGACGCGCCCCGAGGAGCGTCTTGCCACATGTCAGCACTCGGTCTGACTGAGCGCCTCCAGGTGAGAGGCCCAAGCAAGACGCACCCCGAGGAGCGTTTTGCCACATGTGAACACTGGGTCTGACTGAGCGCCTCCAGAAGAGAGGCCCAAGCAAGACGCGCCCGGAGGAGCGTCTTGCCACATGTCAACACTGGGTCTGACTGATTGCCTCCATGAGAGAAGCCCCAGCAAGACGCGCCCCGAGGAGCATCTTGCCACATGTCAACACTGGGTCTGACTGAGAACCTCCCCAGGAGAGAGGCCCAAGAAAGACGCGCCCTGAGGAGCGTCTTGCCACATGTCAACACTGAGTCTGACTGAGTGCCTCCATGAGAGAAGCCCCAGCAAGACGCGCCCCGAGGAGCGTCTTGCCACATGTCAACACTCGGTCTGACTGAGCGCATCCAGGAGAGAGGCCCAAGCAAGACGCGCCCCGAGGAGCGTCTTGCCACATGTCAACACTCGGTCTGACTGAGCGCCTCCAGGAGAGAGGCCCAAGCAAGACGCGCCCCAAGGAGTGTCTTGCCACATGTCAACACTGGGTCTGACTGAGCGCCTCCAGGAGAGAGGCCCAAGCAAGACGCGCCTGGAGGAGCGTTTTGCCACATGTCAACACTGGGTCTGACAGAGGGCCTCAAGGGGAGAGGCCCAAGCAAGATGCGCCCCGAGGAGCATCTTGCCACATGTCAACAATGGGTCTGACTGAGGGCCTCCAGGAGAGAAGCCCAAGCAAGACGCGCCCCGAGGAGCGTCTTGCCACATGTGAACACTGGGTCTGACTGAGCGCCTCCAGGAGAGAGGCCCAAGCAAGACGCGCCCGGAGGAGCGTCTTGCCACATGTCAGCACTCGGTCTGACTGAGCGCCTCCAGGAGAGAGGCCCAAGCAAGACGCGCCCCGAGGAGCATCTTGACACATGTCTCCTCTGGGTCTGACTGAGCGCCTCCAGGAGAGAGGCCCAAGCAAGACGCGCCCCGAGGAGCGTCTTGCCACATGTCAGTACTTGGTCTGATTGAGGGCCTTCTGGAGAGAGGCCCAAGCAAGACGCGCCCCGAGGAGCGTCTTGCCACATGTCAACAATGGGTCTGACTGAGGGCCTCCAGGAGAGAAGCCCAAGCAAGACGCGCCCCGAGGAGCGTCTTGCCACATGTCAGCACTCGGTCTGACTGAGGGCCTTCTGGAGAGAGGCCCAAGCAAGACGCGCCCCGAGGAGCGTCTTGCCTTATGTCAGCACTCGGTCTGACTGAGCGCCTCCAGGAGAGAGGCCCAAGCAAGACGCGCCCCGAGGAGCGTCTTGCGAAATGTCACTACTTGGTCTAACTGAGCGCCTCCAGGAGAGAGGTCCAAGCAAGATGCGCCCCGAGGAGCGTCTTGCCACATGTCACTACTCGGTCTGACTGAGCGCCTCCAGGAGAGAGGCCCAAGCAAGACGTGCCCCGAGGAGCGTCTTGCCACATGTCAACAATGGGTCTGACAGAGGGCCTCCAGGAGAGAGGCCCAAGCAAGACGCGCCCCGAGGAGCGTCTTGCCACATGTCACCTCTGGTTCTGACTGAGCGCCTCCAGGAGAGAGGCCCAAGCTAGACGCGCCCCGAGGAGCGTCTTGCCACGTGTCAACAATGGGTCTGACTGAGGGCCTCCAGGAAAGAAGCCCGAGCAACACGCGGCCGGAGGAGCGTCTTGCCACATGTCAGCACTCGGTCTGACTGAGCGCATCCAGGAGAGAGGCCCAAGCAAGACGCGCCCCGAGGAGCGTCTTGCCACATGTCAACAATGGGTATGACTAAGGGCCTCCAGGAGAGAAGCCCAAGCAAGACGCGCCCCGTGCAGCGTCTTGACACATGTCAACACTGGGTCTGACAGAGGGCCTCCAGGAGAGAGGCCCAAGCAAGACGCGCCCCGAGGAGTGTCTTGCCACATGTCACCACTGGGTCTGACTGAGCGCCTCCAGGAGAGAGGGCCAAGCAAGACGCGCCCCGAGGAGCGTCAGGCCACATGTCACTACTCGGTCTGACTGAGCGCCTCCAGGAGAGAGGCCCAAGCAAGACGCGCCCCGAGGAGCATCTTGACACATGTCTCCTCTGGGTCTGACTGAGCGCCTCCAGGAGAGAGGCCCAAGCAAGACGCGCCCCGAGGAGCGTCTTGCCACATGTCAACAATGGGTCTGACAGAGGGCCTCCAGGAGAGAAGCCCAAGCAAGACGCGCCCCGAGGAGCGTCTTGCCACATGTCAGCACTCGGTCTGACTGAGCACCTCCAGGAGAGAGGCCCAAGCAAGACGCACCCCGAGGAGCGTTTTGCCACATGTGAACACTGGGTCTGACTGAGCGCCTCCAGAAGAGAGGCCCAAGCAAGACGCGCCCGGAGGAGCGTCTTGCCACATGTCAACACTGGGTCTGACTGATTGCCTCCATGAGAGAAGCCCAAGCAAGACGCGCCCCGAGGAGCATCTTGCCACATGTCAACACTGGGTCTGACTGAGAACCTCCCCAGGAGAGAGGCCCAAGAAAGACGCGCCCTGAGGAGCGTCTTGCCACATGTCAACACTGAGTCTGACTGAGTGGCTCCATGAGAGAAGCCCCAGCAAGACGCGCCCCGAGGAGCGTCTTGCCACATGTCAGCACTCGGTCTGACTGAGCGCCTCCAGGAGAGAGGCCCAAGCAAGACGCGCCCCAAGGAGCGTCTTGCCACATGTCAACACTGGGTCTGACTGAGCGCCTCCAGGAGAGAGGCCCAAGCAAGACGCGCCTGGAGGAGCGTTTTGCCACATGTCAACACTGGGTCTGACAGAGGGCCTCAAGGGGAGAGGCCCAAGCAAGATGCGCCCCGAGGAGCATCTTGCCACATGTCAACAATGGGTCTGACTGAGGGCCTCCAGGAGAGAAGCCCAAGCAAGACGCACCCCGAGGAGCGTCTTGCCACATGTGAACACTGGGTCTGACTGAGCGCCTCCAGGAGAGAGGCCCAAGCAAGACGCGCCCGGAGGAGCGTCTTGCCACATGTCAGCACTCGGTCTGACTGAGCGCCTCCAGGAGAGAGGCCCAAGCAAGACGCGCCCCGAGGAGCATCTTGACACATGTCTCCTCTGGGTCTGACTGAGCGCCTCCAGGAGAGAGGCCCAAGCAAGACGTGCCCCGAGGAGCGTCTTGCCACATGTCAACAATGGGTCTGACTGAGGGCCTCCAGGAGAGAAGCCCAAGCAAGACGCGCCCCGAGGAGCGTCTTGCCACATGTCAGTACTGGGTCTGATTGAGGGCCTTCTGGAGAGAGGCCCAAGCAAGACGCGCCCCGAGGAGCGTCTTGCCACATGTCAACAATGGGTCTGACTGAGGGCCTCCAGGAGAGAAGCCCAAGCAAGACGCGCCCCGAGGAGCGTCTTGCCACGTGTCAGCACTCGGTCTGACTGAGCGCCTCCAGGAGAGAGGCCCAAGCAAGACGCACCCCGAGGAGCGTTTTGCCACATGTGAACACTGGGTCTGACTGAGCGCCTCCAGAAGAGAGGCCCAAGCAAGACGCGCCCGGAGGAGCGTCTTGCCACATGTCTCCTCTGGGTCTGACTGAGCGCCTCCAGGAGAGAGGCCCAAGCAAGACGCGCCCCGAGGAGCGTCTTGCCACATGTCAGCACTGGGTCTGATTAAGGGCCTTCTGGAGAGAGGCCCAAGCAAGACGCGCCCCGAGGAGCGTCTTGCCACATGTCAACAATGGGTCTGGCTGAGGGCCTCCAGGAGAGAAGCCCAAGCAAGACGCGCCCCGAGGAGCATCTTGCCACATGTCAGCACTCGGTCTGACTGAGCGCCTCCAGGAGAGAGGCCCAAGCAAGACGCGCCCCGAGGAGCGTCTTGCCACATGTCAACAATGGGTCTGACTGAGGGCCTCCAGGAGAGAAGCCCAAGCAAGACGGGCCCCGAGGAGCGTCTTGCCACATGTCAGTACTGGGTCTGATTGAGGGCCTTCTGGAGAGAGGCCCAAGCAAGACGCGCCCCGAGGAGCGTCTTGCCACATGTCAACAATGGGTCTGACTGAGGGCCTCCAGGAGAGAAGCCCAAGCAAGACGCGCCCCGAGGAGCGTCTTGCCACATGTCAGCACTCGGTCTGACTGAGCGCCTCCAGGAGAGAGGCCCAAGCAAGACGCACCCCGAGGAGCGTTTTGCCACATGTGAACACTGGGTCTGACTGAGCGCCTCCAGAAGAGAGGCCCAAGCAAGACGCGCCCGGAGGAGCGTCTTGCCACATGTCAGCACTCGGTCTGACTGAGCGCCTCCAGGAGAGAGGCCCAAGCAAGCCGCGCCCCGAGGAGCATCTTGACACATGTCTCCTCTGGGTCTGACTGAGCGCCTCCAGGAGAGAGGCCCAAGCAAGACGTGCCCAGAGGAGCGTCTTGCCACATGTCAACACTGGGTCTGACTGAGTGCCTCCATGAGAGAAGCCCAAGCAAGACGCGCCCCGAGGAGCATCTTGCCACATGTCAACACTGGGTCTGACTGAGAACCTCCCCAGGAGAGAGGCCCAAGAAAGACGCGCCCTGAGGAGCGTCTTGCCACATGTCAACACTGAGTCTGACTGAGTGGCTCCATGAGAGAAGCCCCAGCAAGACGCGCCCCGAGGAGCGTCTTGCCACATGTCAGCACTCGGTCTGACTGAGCGCCTCCAGGAGAGAGGCCCAAGCAAGACGCGCCCCAAGGAGCGTCTTGCCACATGTCAACACTGGGTCTGACTGAGCGCCTCCAGGAGAGAGGCCCAAGAAAGACGCGCCTGGAGGAGCGTTTTGCCACATGTCAACACTGGGTCTGACAGAGGGCCTCAAGGGGAGAGGCCCAAGCAAGATGCGCCCCGAGGAGCATCTTGCCACATGTCAACAATGGGTCTGACTGAGGGCCTCCAGGAGAGAAGCCCAAGCAAGACGCACCCCGAGGAGCGTCTTGCCACATGTGAACACTGGGTCTGACTGAGCGCCTCCAGGAGAGAGGCCCAAGCAAGACGCGCCCGGAGGAGCGTCTTGCCACATGTCAGCACTCGGTCTGACTGAGCGCCTCCAGGAGAGAGGCCCAAGCAAGACGCGCCCCGAGGAGCATCTTGACACATGTCTCCTCTGGGTCTGACTGAGCGCCTCCAGGAGAGAGGCCCAAGCAAGACGTGCCCCGAGGAGCGTCTTGCCACATGTCAACAATGGGTCTGACTGAGGGCCTCCAGGAGAGAAGCCCAAGCAAGACGCGCCCCGAGGAGCGTCTTGCCACATGTCAGTACTGGGTCTGATTGAGGGCCTTCTGGAGAGAGGCCCAAGCAAGACGCGCCCCGAGGAGCGTCTTGCCACATGTCAACAATGGGTCTGACTGAGGGCCTCCAGGAGAGAAGCCCAAGCAAGACGCGCCCCGAGGAGCGTCTTGCCACGTGTCAGCACTCGGTCTGACTGAGCGCCTCCAGGAGAGAGGCCCAAGCAAGACGCACCCCGAGGAGCGTTTTGCCACATGTGAACACTGGGTCTGACTGAGCGCCTCCAGAAGAGAGGCCCAAGCAAGACGCGCCCGGAGGAGCGTCTTGCCACATGTCTCCTCTGGGTCTGACTGAGCGCCTCCAGGAGAGAGGCCCAAGCAAGACGCGCCCCGAGGAGCGTCTTGCCACATGTCAGCACTGGGTCTGATTAAGGGCCTTCTGGAGAGAGGCCCAAGCAAGACGCGCCCCGAGGAGCGTCTTGCCACATGTCAACAATGGGTCTGGCTGAGGGCCTCCAGGAGAGAAGCCCAAGCAAGACGCGCCCCGAGGAGCATCTTGCCACATGTCAGCACTCGGTCTGACTGAGCGCCTCCAGGAGAGAGGCCCAAGCAAGACGCGCCCCGAGGAGCGTCTTGCCACATGTCAACAATGGGTCTGACTGAGGGCCTCCAGGAGAGAAGCCCAAGCAAGACGGGCCCCGAGGAGCGTCTTGCCACATGTCAGTACTGGGTCTGATTGAGGGCCTTCTGGAGAGAGGCCCAAGCAAGACGCGCCCCGAGGAGCGTCTTGCCACATGTCAACAATGGGTCTGACTGAGGGCCTCCAGGAGAGAAGCCCAAGCAAGACGCGCCCCGATGAGCGTCTTGCCACATGTCAGCACTCGGTCTGACTGAGCGCCTCCAGGAGAGAGGCCCAAGCAAGACGCACCCCGAGGAGCGTTTTGCCACATGTGAACACTGGGTCTGACTGAGCGCCTCCAGAAGAGAGGCCCAAGCAAGACGCGCCCGGAGGAGCGTCTTGCCACATGTCAGCACTCGGTCTGACTGAGCGCCTCCAGGAGAGAGGCCCAAGCAAGCCGCGCCCCGAGGAGCATCTTGACACATGTCTCCTCTGGGTCTGACTGAGCGCCTCCAGGAGAGAGGCCCAAGCAAGACGTGCCCAGAGGAGCGTCTTGCCACATGTCAACACTGGGTCTGACTGAGTGCCTCCATGAAAGAAGCCCCAGCAAGACGCGCCCCGAGGAGCATCTTGCCACATGTCAACACTGGGTCTCACTGAGAACCTCCAGGAGAGAGGCCCAAGCAAGATGCGCCCCGAGGAGCGTCTTGCCACATGTCAACACTGGGTCTGACTGAGCGCCTCCAGGAGAGAGTCCCAAGCAAGACGCGCCCCGAGGAGCGTCTTGTCACATGTCACTACGCGGTCTGACTGAGCGCCTCCAGGAGAGAGGCCCAAGCAAGACGTGCCCCGAGGAGCGTCTTGCCACATGTCAACAATGGGTCTGACTGAGGGCCTCCAGGAGAGAAGCCCAAGCAAGAAGCGCCCCGAGGAGTGTCTTGCCACATGTCAACACTGGGTCTGACTGAGCGCCTCCAGGAGAGAGGCCCAAGCAAGACACGCCCCGAGGAGCGTCTTGACACATGTCAACACTGGATCTGACTGAGGGCCTCCATGAGAGAAGCCCAAGCAAGACGCGCCCCGAGGAGAGTCTTGCCACCTGTCAACACTGGGTCTGACAGAGGGCATCCAGGAGAGAGGCCTAAGCAATACGCGCCCCGAGGAGCGTCTTGCCACATGTCACCACTGGGTCTGACTGAGCGCCTCCAGGAGAGAGGCCCAAGAAAGAAGTGCCCCGAGGAGCGTCTTGCCACGTGTCAACACTGGGTCTGATTGAGGGCCTTCTGGAGAGAGGCCCAAGCAAGACGCGCCCCGAGGAGCGTATTGCCACGTGTCAACACTGGGTCTGACTTAGCGCCTCCAGGAGAGAGGCCCAAGCAAGATGCGCCCCGAGGAGCGTCTTGCCACGTGTCACCACTGGGTCTGATTGAGCACCTCCAGGAGAGAGGCCCCAGCAAGACGCGCCCCGAGGAGCGTCTTGCCTTATGTCAGCACTCGGTCTGACTGAGCGCCTCCAGGAGAGAGGCCCAAGCAAGACGCGCCCCGAGGAGCGTCTTGCCACATGTCACTACTCGGTCTGACTGAACACCTCCAGGAGAGAGGCCCAAGCAAGACGTTCCCCGAGGAGCGTCTTGCCACATGTCAACAATGGGTCTGACTGAGGGCCTCCAGGAGAGAAGCCCAAGCAAGACGCGCCCCGAGGAGCGTCTTGCCACATGTCAACACTGGGTCTGAATGAGGGCCTCCAGGAGAGAGGCCCAAATGAGACGCGCCCCGAGGAGCGTCTTGCCACATGTCAGCATTGGGTCTGATTGAGGGCCTTCTGGAGAGAGGCCCAAGCAAGACGCGCCCCGAGGAGCGTCTTGCCACATGTCAACAATGGGTCTGACTGAGGGCCTCCAGGAGAGAAGCCCAAGCAAGACGCGCCCCGAGGAGCGTCTTGCCACATGTCAGCACTCGGTCTGACTGAGCGCCTCCAGGAGAGAGGCCCAAGCAAGACGCGCCCCGAGGAGCGTATTGCCACGTTTCAACACTGGGTCTGACTTAGCGCCTCCAGGAGAGAGGCCCAAGCAAGATGCGCCCCGAGGAGCGTCTTGCCACGTGTCACCACTGGGTCTGATTGAGCACCTCCAGGAGAGAGGCCCCAGCAAGACGCGCCCCGAGGAGCGTCTTGCCTTATGTCAGCACTCGGTCTGACTGAGCGCCTCCAGGAGAGAGGCCCAAGCAAGACGCGCCCCGAGGAGCGTCTTGCCACATGTCACTACTCGGTCTGACTGAGCACCTCCAGGAGAGAGGCCCAAGCAAGACGTTCCCCGAGGAGCGTCTTGCCACATGTCAACAATGGGTCTGACTGAGGGCCTCCAGGAGAGAAGCCCAAGCAAGACGCGCCCCGAGGAGCGTCTTGCCACATGTCAACACTGGGTCTGACTGAGGGCCTCCAGGAGAGAGGCCCAAATGAGACGCGCCCCGAGGAGCGTCTTGCCACATGTCAACATTGGGTCTGATTGAGGGCCTCCAGGAGAGAAGCCCAAGCAAGACGCGCCCCGAGGAGCGTCTTGCCACATGTCAGCATTGGGTCTGATTGAGGGCCTTCTGGAGAGAGGCCCAAGCAAGACGCGCCCCGAGGAGCGTCTTGCCACATGTCAACAATGGGTCTGACTGAGGGCCTCCAGGAGAGAAGCCCAAGCAAGACGCGCCCCGAGGAGCGTTTTGCCACATGTCAGCACTCGGTCTGACTGAGCGCCTCCAGGAGAGAGGCCCAAGCAAGACGCGCCCCGAGGAGCGTCTTGCCACATGTCAGTACTGGGTCTAATTGAGGGCCTTCTGGAGAGAGGCCCAAGCAAGACGCGCCCCGAGGAGCGTCTTGCCACATGTCAACAATGGGTCTGACTGAGGGCCTCCAGGAGAGAAGCCCAAGCAAGACGCGCCCCGAGGAGCGTCTTGCCACATGTCAGCACTCGGTCTGACTGAGTGCCTCCAGGAGAGAGGCCCAAGCAAGACGCACCCCGAGGAGCGTTTTGCCACATGTCAGCACTCGGTCTGACTGAGCGCCTAGAGGAGAGAGGCCCAAGCAAGACGCGCCCCGAGGATCATCGTGACACATGTCTCCTCTGGGTCTGACTGAGCGCCTCCAGGAGAGAGGCCCAAGCAAGACGTGCCCCGAGGAGCGTCTTGCCACATGTCAACACTGGGTCTGACTGAGTGCCTCCATGAGAGAAGCCCCAGCAAGACGCGCCCCGAGGAGCATCTTGCCACATGTCAACACTGGGTCTGACTGAGAACCTCCAGGAGAGAGGTCCAAGCAAGATGCGCCCCGAGGAGCGTCTTGCCTTATGTCAGCACTCGGTCTGACTGAGCGCCTCCAGGAGAGAGGCCCAAGCAAGACGCTCCCCGAGGAGCGTATTGCCACGTGTCAACACTGGGTCTGACTTAGCGCCTCCAGGAGAGAGGCCCAAGCAAGATGCGCCCCGAGGAGCGTCTTGCCACGTGTCACCACTGGGTCTGATTGAGCACCTCCAGGAGAGAGGCCCCAGCAAGACGCGCCCCGAGGAGCGTCTTGCCACATGTCACTACTCGGTCTGACTGAGCACCTCCAGGAGAGAGGCCCAAGCAAGACGTTCCCCGAGGAGCGTCTTGCCACATGTCAACAATGGGTCTGACTGAGGGCCTCCAGGAGAGAAGCCCAAGCAAGACGCGCCCCGAGGAGCGTCTTGCCACATGTCAACACTGGGTCTGACTGAGGGCCTCCAGGAGAGAGGCCCAAATGAGACGCGCCCCGAGGAGCGTCTTGCCACATGTCAACATTGGGTCTGATTGAGGGCCTCCAGGAGAGAAGCCCAAGCAAGACGCGCCCCGAGGAGCGTCTTGCCACATGTCAGCATTGGGTCTGATTGAGGGCCTTCTGGAGAGAGGCCCAAGCAAGACGCGCCCCGAGGAGCGTCTTGCCACATGTCAACAATGGGTCTGACTGAGGGCCTCCAGGAGAGAAGCCCAAGCAAGACGCGCCCCGAGGAGCGTTTTGCCACATGTCAGCACTCGGTCTGACTGAGCGCCTCCAGGAGAGAGGCCCAAGCAAGACGCGCCCCGAGGAGCGTCTTGCCACATGTCAGTACTGGGTCTAATTGAGGGCCTTCTGGAGAGAGGCCCAAGCAAGACGCGCCCCGAGGAGCGTCTTGCCACATGTCAACAATGGGTCTGACTGAGGGCCTCCAGGAGAGAAGCCCAAGCAAGACGCGCCCCGAGGAGCGTCTTGCCACATGACAGCACTCGGTCTGACTGAGTGCCTCCAGGAGAGAGGCCCAAGCAAGACGCACCCCGAGGAGCGTTTTGCCACATGTCAGCACTCGGTCTGACTGAGCGCCTGCAGGAGAGAGGCCCAAGCAAGACGCGCCCCGAGGAGCATCGTGACACATGTCTCCTCTGGGTCTGACTGAGCGCCTCCAGGAGAGAGGCCCAAGCAAGACGTGCCCCGAGGAGCGTCTTGCCACATGTCAACACTGGGTCTGACTGAGTGCCTCCATGAGAGAAGCCCCAGCAAGACGCGCCCCGAGGAGCATCTTGCCACATGTCAACACTGGGTCTGACTGAGAACCTCCAGGAGAGAGGTCCAAGCAAGATGCGCCCCGAGGAGCGTCTTGCCACATGTCAACACTGGGTCTGACTGAGCGCCTCCAGGAGAGAGGCCCAAGCAATACGCGCCCCGAGGAGCGTCTTGTCACATGTCACTACTCGGTCTGACTGAGCGCCTCCAGGAGAGAGGCCCAAGCAAGACGTGCCCCGAGGAGCGTCTTGCCACATGTCAACAATGGGTCTGACTGAGGGCCTCCAGGAGAGAAGCCCAAGCAAGAAGCGCCCCGAGGAGCGTCTTGCCACATGTCAACACTGGGTCTGACTGAGCACCTCCAGGAGAGAGGCCCAAGCAAGACACGCCCCGAGGAGCGTCTTGACACATGTCAACACTGGGTCTGACTGAGGGCCTCCATGAGAGAAGCCTAAGCAAGACGCGCCCCGAGGAGAGTCTTGCCACATGTCAACACTGGGTCTGACAGAGGGCATCCAGGAGAGAGGCCCAATCAATACGCGCCCCGACGAGCGTCTTGCCACATGTCATTACTGGGTCTGACTGAGCACCTCCAGGAGAGAGGCCCAAGCAAGAAGCGCCCCGAGGAGCGTCTTGCCACGTGCCAACACTGGGTCTGATTGAGGGCCTTCTGGAGAGAGGCCCAAGCAAGACGCGCCCCGAGGAGCGTCTTGCCACGTGTCAACACTGGGTCTGACTTAGCGCCTCCAGGAGAGAGGCCCAAGCAAGATGCGCCCCGAGGAGCGTCTTGCCAGGTGTCACCACTGGGTCTGACTGAGCTCCTCCAGGAGAGAGGCCCAAGCAAGACGCGCCCCGAGGAGCGTCTTGCCACGTGTCACCACTGGGTCTGATTGAGCACCTCCAGGAGAGAGGCCCCAGCAAGACGCGCCCCGAGGAGCGTCTTGCCTTATGTCAGCACTCGGTCTGACTGAGCGCCTCCAGGAGAGAGGCCCAAGCAAGACGCGCCCCGAGGAGCGTCTTGCCACATGTCACTACTCGGTCTGACTGAGCGCCTCCAGGAGAGAGGCCCAAGCAAGACGTGCCCCGAGGAGCGTCTTGCCACATGTCAACAATGGGTCTGACTGAGGGCCTCCAGGAGAGAAGCCCAAGCAAGACGCGCCCCGAGGAGCGTCTTGCCACATGTCAACACTGGGTTTGACTGAGGGACTCCAGGAGAGAGGCCCAAATGAGACGCGCCCCGAGGAGCGTCTTGCCACATGTCAACAATGGGTCTGACTGAGGGCCTCCAGGAGAGAAGCCCAAGCAAGACGCACCCCGATGAGCGTCTTGCCACATGTCAGCTCTGGGTCTGATTGAGGGCCTTCTGGAGAGAGGCCCAAGCAAGACGCGCCCCGAGGAGCGTCTTGCCACATGTCAACAATGGGTCTGACTGAGGGCCTCCAGGAGAGAAGCCCAAGCAAGACGCGCCCCGAGGAGCGTCTTGCCACATGTCAACAATGGGTCTGACTGAGGGCCTCCAGGAGAGAAGCCGAAGCAAGACGCGCCCCGAGGAGCTTCTTGCCACATGTCAGCACTCGGTCTGACTGAGCGCCTCCAGGAGAGAGGCCGAAGCAAGACGCGCCACGAGGAGCGTCTTGCCACATGTCAGCACTGGGTCTGATTGAGGGCCTTCTGGAGAGAGGCCCAAGCAAGACGCGCCCCGAGGAGCGTCTTGCCACATGTCAACAATGGGTCTGACTGAGGGCCTCCAGGAGAGAAGCCCAAGCAAGACGCGCCCCGAGGAGCGTCTTGCCACATGTCAGCACTCGGTCTGACTGAGCGCCTCCAGGAGAGAGGCCCAAGCAAGACGCGCCCCGAGGAGCGTCTTGCCACATGTGAACACTGGGTCTGACTGAGCGCCTCCAGGAGAGAAGCCCAAGCAAGACGCGCCCCGAGGAGCTTCTTGCCACATGTCAGCACTCGGTCTGACTGAGCGCCTCCAGGAGAGAGGCCCAAGCAAGACGCGCCCCGAGGAGCGTCTTGCCACATGTCAACACTGGGTCTGACAGAGGGCCTCCATGAGAGAGGCCCAAGCAAGACGCGCCCCGAGGAGTGTCTTGCCACATGTCAACACTGGGTCTGACTAAGCGCCTCCAGGAGAGAGGCCCAAGCAAGACGCGCCCCGAGGAGCGTCTTGCCACGTGTCAACACTGGGTCTGACTTAGCGCCTCCAGGAGAGAGGCCCAAGCAAGATGCGCCCCGAGGAGCGTCTTGCCACGTGTCGCCACTGGGTCTGACTGAGCTCCTCCAGGAGAGAGGCCCAAGCAAGACGCGCCAAGATGAGTGTCTTGCCACGTGTCACCACTGGGTCTGATTGAGCACCTCCAGGAGAGAGGCCCCAGCAAGACGCGCCCCGAGGAGTGTCTTGCCTTATGTCAGCACTCGGTCTGACTGAGCGCCTCCAGGAGAGAGGCCCAAGCAAGTCGCGCCCCGAGGAGCGTCTTGCCACATGTCACTACTCGGTCTAACTGAGCGCCTCCAGGAGAGAGGTCCAAGCAAGACGCGCCCCGAGGAGCGTCTTGCCACATGTCACTACTCGGTCTGACTGAGCGCCTCCAGGAGAGAGGCCCAAGCAAGATGTGCCCCGAGGAGCGTCTTGCCACATGTCAACAATGGGTCTGACTGAGGGCCTCCAGGAGAGAAGCCCAAGCAAGACGCGCCCCGAGGAGCGTCTTGCCACATGTCAACACTGGGTCTGACTGAGGGCCTCTAGGAGAGAGGCCCAAATAAGACGCGCCCCGAGGAGCGTCTTGCCACATGTCAACACTGGGTCTGACTGAGGGCCTCTACGAGAGAGGCCCAAATAAGACGCGCCCCGAGGAGCGTCTTGCCACATGTCAACAATGGGTCTGACTGAGGGCCTCCAGGAGAGAAGCCCAAGCAAGACGCGCCCCGAGGAGCGTCTTGCCACATGTCAGCACTCGGTCTGACTGAGCGTCTCCAGGAGAGAGGCCCAAGCAAGACATGCCCCGAGGAGCGTCTTGCCACATGTCAACACTGGGTCTGACTGAGCGCCTCCAGGAGAGAGGCCCAAGCAAGACGCGCCCCGAGGAGAGTCTTGCCACATGTGAACACTGGGTCTGACTGAGCGCCTTCAGGAGAGAGGCCCAAGCAAGACGCGCCCGGAGGAGCCTCTTCCCACATGTCAGCACTGGGTCTGACTGAGCACCTCCAGGAGAGAGGCCCAAGCAAGACACGCCCCGAGGAGCGTCTTGATACATGTCAACACTGGGTCGGACTGAGGGCCTCCATGAGAGAAGCCCAAGCAAGACGCGCCCCGAGGAGAGTCTTGCCACATGTCAACACTCGGTCTGACAGAGTGCCACCATGAGAGAGGCCCAAGCAAGATGCGCCCCGAGGAGTATCTTGCCACATGTCAACACTGGGTTTGACTGAGCACCTCCAGGAGAGAGGCCCAAGCAAGACGCGCCCCGAGGAGCGTCTTGCCATGTGTGAACACTGGGTCTGACTGAGCGCCTCCAGGAGAGAGGCCCAAGCAAGACGCGCCCGGAGGAGCGTCTTGCCACATGTCAGCACTCGGTCTGACTGAGCGCCTCCAGGAGAGAGGCCCAAGCAAGACGCGCCCCGAGGAGCATCTTGACACATGTCTCCTCTGGGTCTGACTGAGCGCCTCCAGGAGAGAGGCCCAAGCAAGACGTGCCCCGAGGAGCGTCTTGCCACATGTCAACACTGGGTCTGACTGAGTGCCTCCATGAGAGAAGCCCCAGCAAGACGTGCCCCGAGGAGCATCTTGCGACATGTCTACACTGGGTCTGACTGAGAACCTCCAGGAAAGTGGCCCAAGCAAGACGCGCCCCGAGGAGCGTCTTGCACCTGTCAACACTGGGTCTGACTGAGCGCCTCCAGGAGAGAGGCCCAAGCAAGACGCGCCCCGAGGAGCATCTTGTCAAATGTCACTACTCGGTCTGACTGAGCGCCTCCAGGAGAGAGGCCCAAGCAAGACGCGCCCCGAGGAGAGTCTTGCCACATGTCAACACTGGGTCTGACAGAGGGCATCCAGGAGAGAGGCCCAAGCAATACGTGCCCCGAGGAGCGTCTTGCCACATGTCACCACCGGGTCTGACTGAGGGCCTCCATGAGAGAAGCCCAAGCAAGACGCGCCCCGAGGAGAGTCTTGCCACATGTCAACACTGGGTCTGACAGAGGGCATCCAGGAGAGAGGCCCAAGCAATACGTGCCCCGAGGAGCGTCTTGCCACTTGTCACCACTGGGTCTGACTGAGCGCCTCCAGGAGAAAGGCCCAAGCAAGAAGCGCCCCGAGGAGCGTCTTGCCACGTGTCAACACTGGGTCTGATTGAGGGCCTTCTGGAGAGAGGCCCAAGCAAGACGCACCCCGAGGAGCGTCTTGCCACACGTCAACAATGGGTCTGACTGAGGGCCTCCAGGAGAGAAGCCCAAGCAAGACGCGCCCCGAGGATCGTCTTGCCACATGTCAACACTGGGTCTGACTGAGCGCCTCACGGAGAGAGGCCCAAGCAAGACGTGCCCCGAGGAGCGTCTTGCCACATGTGAACACTGGGTCTGACTGAGCGCCTCCAGGAGAGAAGCCCAAGCAAGACGCGCCCCGAGGATCGTCTTGCCACATGTCAGCACTCGGTCTGACTGAGCGCCTCCAGGAGAGAGGCCCAAGCAAGACGCGCCCCGAGGAGCATCTTGACACATGTCTCCTCTGGGTCTGACTGAGCACCTCCAGGAGAGAGGCCCAAGCAAGACGTGCCCCGAGGAGCGTCTTGCCACATGTCAACACTGGGTCTGACTGAGTGCCTCCATGAGAGAAGCCCCAGCAAGACGCACCCCGAGGAGCATCTTGCCACATGTCAACACTGGGTCTGACTGAGAACCTCCAGGAGAGAGGCCCAAGCAAGATGCGCCCCGAGGAGCGTCTTGCCACATGTCAACACTGGGTCTGACTGAGCGCCTCCAGGAGAGAGGCCCAAGCAAGACGCGCCCCGAGGAGCGTCTTGTCACATGTCACTACTCGGTCTGACTGAGCGCCTCCAGGAGAGAGGCCCAAGCAAGACGTGCCCCGAGGAGCGTCTTGCCACATGTCAACAATGGGTCTGACTGAGGGCCTCCAGGAGAGAAGCCCAAGCAAGAAGCGCCCCGAGGAGAGTCTTGCCACATGTCAACACTGGGTCTGACAGAGGGCATCCAGGAGAGAGGCCCAAGCAATACGCGCCCCGAGGAGCGTCTTGCCACTTGTCACCACTGGGTCTGACCGAGCGCCTCCAGGAGAGAGGCCCAAGCAAGAAGCGTCCCGAGGAGCGTCTTGCCACGTGTCAACAGTGGGTCTGATTGAGGGCCTTCTGGAGAGAGGCCCAAGCAAGATGCGCCCCGAGGAGCGTCTTGCCACATGTCAACAATGGGTCTGACTGAGGGCCTCCAGGATAGAAGCCCAAGCAATACGCGCCCCGAGGAGCTTCTTGCCACATGTCAGCACTCGGTCTGACTGAGCGCCTCCAGGAGAGAGGCCCAAGCAAGACGCGCCCCGAGGAGCGTCTTGCCACATGTCAACACTGGGTCTGACAGAGGGCCCCCATGAGAGAGGCCCAAGCAAGACGCGCCCCGAGGAGTGTCTTGCCACATGTCAACACTGGGTCTGACTGAGCGCCTCCAGGAGAGAGGCCCAAGCAAGACGCGCCCCGAGGAGCGTCTTGCCACGTGTCAACACTGGGTCTGACTTAGCGCCTCCAGGAGAGAGGCCCAAGCAAGATGCGCCCCGAGGAGCGTCTTGCCACGTGTCACCACTGGGTCTGACTGAGCTCCTCCAGGAGAGAGGCCCAAGCAAGACGCGCCCCGAGGAGCGTCTTGCCACGTGTAACCACTGGGTCTGATTGAGCACCTCCAGGAGAGAGGCCCCAGCAAGACGCGCCCCGAGGAGCGTCTTGCCTTATGTCAGCACTCGGTCTGACTGAGCGCCTCCAGGAGAGAGGCCCAAGCAAGACGTGCCCCGAGGAGCGTCTTGCCACATGTCAACAATGGGTCTGACTGAGGGCCTCCAGGAGAGAAGCCCAAGCAAGACGCGCCCCGAGGAGAGTCTTGCCACATGTGAACACTGGGTCTGACTGAGCGCCTTCAGGAGAGAGGCCCAAGCAAGACGCGCCCGGAGGAGCCTCTTGCCACATGTCAGCACTGGGTCTGACTGAGCGCCTCCAGGAGAGAGGCCCAAGCAAGACATGCCCCGAGGAGCGTCTTGACACATGTCAACACTGGGTCGGACTGAGGGCCTCCATGAGAGAAGCCCAAGCAAGACGCGCCCCGAGGAGAGTCTTGCCACATGTCAACACTCGGTCTGACAGAGGGCCACCATGAGAGAGGCCCAAGCAAGATGCGCCCCGAGGAGCGTCTTGCCACATGTCAACACTGGGTTTGACTGAGCGCCTCCAGGAGAGAGGCCCAAGCAAGACGCGCCCCGAGGAGCGTCTTGCCACGTGTGAACACTGGGTCTGACTGAGCGCCTCCAGGAGAGAGGCCCAAGCAAGACGCGCCCGGAGGAGCGTCATGCCACATGTCAGCACTCGGTCTGACTGAGCGCCTCCAGGAGAGAGGCCCAAGCAAGACGCGCCCCGAGGAGCATCTTGACACATGTCTCCTCTGGGTCTGACTGAGCGCCTCCAGGAGAGAGGCCCAAGCAAGACGTGCCCCGAGGAGCGTCTTGCCACATGTCAACACTGGGTCTGACTGAGTGCCTCCATGAGAGAAGCCCAAGCAAGACGCGCCCCGAGGAGCGTCTTGCCACATGTCAACACTGGGTCTGATTGAGCACCTCCAGGAGAGAGGCCCCAGCAAGACGCGCCCCGAGGAGCGTCTTGCCTTATGTCAGCACTCGGTCTGACTGAGCGCCTCCAGGAGAGAGGCCCAAGCAAGACGCGCCCCGAGGAGCGTCTTGCCACATGTCACTACTCGGTCTGACTGAGCACCTCCAGGAGAGAGGCCCAAGCAAGACGTTCCCCGAGGAGCGTCTTGCCACATGTCAACAATGGGTCTGACTGAGGGCCTCCAGGAGAGAAGCCCAAGCAAGACGCGCCCCGAGGAGCGTCTTGCCACATGTCAACACTGGGTCTGACTGAGGGCCTCCAGGAGAGAGGCCCAAATGAGACGCGCCCCGAGGAGCGTCTTGCCACATGTCAACATTGGGTCTGATTGAGGGCCTCCAGGAGAGAAGCCCAAGCAAGACGCGCCCCGAGGAGCGTCTTGCCACATGTCAGCATTGGGTCTGATTGAGGGCCTTCTGGAGAGAGGCCCAAGCAAGACGCGCCCCGAGGAGCGTCTTGCCACATGTCAACAATGGGTCTGACTGAGGGCCTCCAGGAGAGAAGCCCAAGCAAGACGCGCCCCGAGGAGCGTTTTGCCACATGTCAGCACTCGGTCTGACTGAGCGCCTCCAGGAGAGAGGCCCAAGCAAGACGCGCCCCGAGGAGCGTCTTGCCACATGTCAGTACTGGGTCTAATTGAGGGCCTTCTGGAGAGAGGCCCAAGCAAGACGCGCCCCGAGGAGCGTCTTGCCACATGTCAACAATGGGTCTGACTGAGGGCCTCCAGGAGAGAAGCCCAAGCAAGACGCGCCCCGAGGAGCGTCTTGCCACATGTCAGCACTCGGTCTGACTGAGTGCCTCCAGGAGAGAGGCCCAAGCAAGACGCACCCCGAGGAGCGTTTTGCCACATGTCAGCACTCGGTCTGACTGAGCGCCTGCAGGAGAGAGGCCCAAGCAAGACGCGCCCCGAGGAGCATCGTGACACATGTCTCCTCTGGGTCTGACTGAGCGCCTCCAGGAGAGAGGCCCAAGCAAGACGTGCCCCGAGGAGCGTCTTGCCACATGTCAACACTGGGTCTGACTGAGTGCCTCCATGAGAGAAGCCCCAGCAAGACGCGCCCCGAGGAGCATCTTGCCACATGTCAACACTGGGTCTGACTGAGAACCTCCAGGAGAGAGGTCCAAGCAAGATGCGCCCCGAGGAGCGTCTTGCCACATGTCAACACTGGGTCTGACTGAGCGCCTCCAGGAGAGAGGCCCAAGCAATACGCGCCCCGAGGAGCGTCTTGTCACATGTCACTACTCGGTCTGACTGAGCGCCTCCAGGAGAGAGGCCCAAGCAAGACGTGCCCCGAGGAGCGTCTTGCCACATGTCAACAATGGGTCTGACTGAGGGCCTCCAGGAGAGAAGCCCAAGCAAGAAGCGCCCCGAGGAGCGTCTTGCCACATGTCAACACTGGGTCTGACTGAGCACCTCCAGGAGAGAGGCCCAAGCAAGACACGCCCCGAGGAGCGTCTTGACACATGTCAACACTGGGTCTGACTGAGGGCCTCCATGAGAGAAGCCTAAGCAAGACGCGCCCCGAGGAGAGTCTTGCCACATGTCAACACTGGGTCTGACAGAGGGCATCCAGGAGAGAGGCCCAATCAATACGCGCCCCGACGAGCGTCTTGCCACATGTCACCACTGGGTCTGACTGAGCACCTCCAGGAGAGAGGCCCAAGCAAGAAGCGCCCCGAGGAGCGTCTTGCCACGTGCCAACACTGGGTCTGATTGAGGGCCTTCTGGAGAGAGGCCCAAGCAAGACGCGCCCCGAGGAGCGTCTTGCCACGTGTCAACACTGGGTCTGACTTAGCGCCTCCAGGAGAGAGGCCCAAGCAAGATGCGCCCCGAGGAGCGTCTTGCCAGGTGTCACCACTGGGTCTGACTGAGCTCCTCCAGGAGAGAGGCCCAAGCAAGACGCGCCCCGAGGAGCGTCTTGCCACGTGTCACCACTGGGTCTGATTGAGCACCTCCAGGAGAGAGGCCCCAGCAAGACGCGCCCCGAGGAGCGTCTTGCCTTATGTCAGCACTCGGTCTGACTGAGCGCCTCCAGGAGAGAGGCCCAAGCAAGACGCGCCCCGAGGAGCGTCTTGCCACATGTCACTACTCGGTCTGACTGAGCGCCTCCAGGAGAGAGGCCCAAGCAAGACGTGCCCCGAGGAGCGTCTTGCCACATGTCAACAATGGGTCTGACTGAGGGCCTCCAGGAGAGAAGCCCAAGCAAGACGCGCCCCGAGGAGCGTCTTGCCACATGTCAACACTGGGTTTGACTGAGGGACTCCAGGAGAGAGGCCCAAATGAGACGCGCCCCGAGGAGCGTCTTGCCACATGTCAACAATGGGTCTGACTGAGGGCCTCCAGGAGAGAAGCCCAAGCAAGACGCACCCCGATGAGCGTCTTGCCACATGTCAGCTCTGGGTCTGATTGAGGGCCTTCTGGAGAGAGGCCCAAGCAAGACGCGCCCCGAGGAGCGTCTTGCCACATGTCAACAATGGGTCTGACTGAGGGCCTCCAGGAGAGAAGCCCAAGCAAGACGCGCCCCGAGGAGCGTCTTGCCACATGTCAACAATGGGTCTGACTGAGGGCCTCCAGGAGAGAAGCCGAAGCAAGACGCGCCCCGAGGAGCTTCTTGCCACATGTCAGCACTCGGTCTGACTGAGCGCCTCCAGGAGAGAGGCCGAAGCAAGACGCGCCACGAGGAGCGTCTTGCCACATGTCAGCACTGGGTCTGATTGAGGGCCTTCTGGAGAGAGGCCCAAGCAAGACGCGCCCCGAGGAGCGTCTTGCCACATGTCAACAATGGGTCTGACTGAGGGCCTCCAGGAGAGAAGCCCAAGCAAGACGCGCCCCGAGGAGCGTCTTGCCACATGTCAGCACTCGGTCTGACTGAGCGCCTCCAGGAGAGAGGCCCAAGCAAGACGCGCCCCGAGGAGCGTCTTGCCACATGTGAACACTGGGTCTGACTGAGCGCCTCCAGGAGAGAAGCCCAAGCAAGACGCGCCCCGAGGAGCTTCTTGCCACATGTCAGCACTCGGTCTGACTGAGCGCCTCCAGGAGAGAGGCCCAAGCAAGACGCGCCCCGAGGAGCGTCTTGCCACATGTCAACACTGGGTCTGACAGAGGGCCTCCATGAGAGAGGCCCAAGCAAGACGCGCCCCGAGGAGTGTCTTGCCACATGTCAACACTGGGTCTGACTAAGCGCCTCCAGGAGAGAGGCCCAAGCAAGACGCGCCCCGAGGAGCGTCGTGCCACGTGTCAACACTGGGTCTGACTTAGCGCCTCCAGGAGAGAGGCCCAAGCAAGATGCGCCCCGAGGAGCGTCTTGCCACGTGTCGCCACTGGGTCTGACTGAGCTCCTCCAGGAGAGAGGCCCAAGCAAGACGCGCCAAGATGAGTGTCTTGCCACGTGTCACCACTGGGTCTGATTGAGCACCTCCAGGAGAGAGGCCCCAGCAAGACGCGCCCCGAGGAGTGTCTTGCCTTATGTCAGCACTCGGTCTGACTGAGCGCCTCCAGGAGAGAGGCCCAAGCAAGTCGCGCCCCGAGGAGCGTCTTGCCACATGTCACTACTCGGTCTGACTGAGCGCCTCCAGGAGAGAGGCCCAAGCAAGATGTGCCCCGAGGAGCGTCTTGCCACATGTCAACAATGGGTCTGACTGAGGGCCTCCAGGAGAGAAGCCCAAGCAAGACGCGCCCCGAGGAGCGTCTTGCCACATGTCAACACTGGGTCTGACTGAGGGCCTCTAGGAGAGAGGCCCAAATAAGACGCGCCCCGAGGAGCGTCTTGCCACATGTCAACACTGGGTCTGACTGAGGGCCTCTACGAGAGAGGCCCAAATAAGACGCGCCCCGAGGAGCGTCTTGCCACATGTCAACAATGGGTCTGACTGAGGGCCTCCAGGAGAGAAGCCCAAGCAAGACGCGCCCCGAGGAGCGTCTTGCCACATGTCAGCACTCGGTCTGACTGAGCGTCTCCAGGAGAGAGGCCCAAGCAAGACATGCCCCGAGGAGCGTCTTGCCACATGTCAACACTGGGTCTGACTGAGCGCCTCCAGGAGAGAGGCCCAAGCAAGACGCGCCCCGAGGAGAGTCTTGCCACATGTGAACACTGGGTCTGACTGAGCGCCTTCAGGAGAGAGGCCCAAGCAAGACGCGCCCGGAGGAGCCTCTTCCCACATGTCAGCACTGGGTCTGACTGAGCACCTCCAGGAGAGAGGCCCAAGCAAGACACGCCCCGAGGAGCGTCTTGATACATGTCAACACTGGGTCGGACTGAGGGCCTCCATGAGAGAAGCCCAAGCAAGACGCGCCCCGAGGAGAGTCTTGCCACATGTCAACACTCGGTCTGACAGAGTGCCACCATGAGAGAGGCCCAAGCAAGATGCGCCCCGAGGAGTATCTTGCCACATGTCAACACTGGGTTTGACTGAGCGCCTCCAGGAGAGAGGCCCAAGCAAGACGCGCCCCGAGGAGCGTCTTGCCATGTGTGAACACTGGGTCTGACTGAGCGCCTCCAGGAGAGAGGCCCAAGCAAGACGCGCCCGGAGGAGCGTCTTGCCACATGTCAGCACTCGGTCTGACTGAGCGCCTCCAGGAGAGAGGCCCAAGCAAGACGCGCCCCGAGGAGCATCTTGACACATGTCTCCTCTGGGTCTGACTGAGCGCCTCCAGGAGAGAGGCCCAAGCAAGACGTGCCCCGAGGAGCGTCTTGCCACATGTCAACACTGGGTCTGACTGAGTGCCTCCATGAGAGAAGCCCCAGCAAGACGTGCCCCGAGGAGCATCTTGCGACATGTCTACACTGGGTCTGACTGAGAACCTCCAGGAAAGTGGCCCAAGCAAGACGCGCCCCGAGGAGCGTCTTGCACCTGTCAACACTGGGTCTGACTGAGCGCCTCCAGGAGAGAGGCCCAAGCAAGACGCGCCCCGAGGAGCATCTTGTCAAATGTCACTACTCGGTCTGACTGAGCGCCTCCAGGAGAGAGGCCCAAGCAAGACGCGCCCCGAGGAGAGTCTTGCCACATGTCAACACTGGGTCTGACAGAGGGCATCCAGGAGAGAGGCCCAAGCAATACGTGCCCCGAGGAGCGTCTTGCCACATGTCACCACCGGGTCTGACTGAGGGCCTCCATGAGAGAAGCCCAAGCAAGACGCGCCCCGAGGAGAGTCTTGCCACATGTCAACACTGGGTCTGACAGAGGGCATCCAGGAGAGAGGCCCAAGCAATACGTGCCCCGAGGAGCGTCTTGCCACTTGTCACCACTGGGTCTGACTGAGCGCCTCCAGGAGAAAGGCCCAAGCAAGAAGCGCCCCGAGGAGCGTCTTGCCACGTGTCAACACTGGGTCTGATTGAGGGCCTTCTGGAGAGAGGCCCAAGCAAGACGCACCCCGAGGAGCGTCTTGCCACACGTCAACAATGGGTCTGACTGAGGGCCTCCAGGAGAGAAGCCCAAGCAAGACGCGCCCCGAGGATCGTCTTGCCACATGTCAACACTGGGTCTGACTGAGCGCCTCACGGAGAGAGGCCCAAGCAAGACGTGCCCCGAGGAGCGTCTTGCCACATGTGAACACTGGGTCTGACTGAGCGCCTCCAGGAGAGAAGCCCAAGCAAGACGCGCCCCGAGGATCGTCTTGCCACATGTCAGCACTCGGTCTGACTGAGCGCCTCCAGGAGAGAGGCCCAAGCAAGACGCGCCCCGAGGAGCATCTTGACACATGTCTCCTCTGGGTCTGACTGAGCACCTCCAGGAGAGAGGCCCAAGCAAGACGTGCCCCGAGGAGCGTCTTGCCACATGTCAACACTGGGTCTGACTGAGTGCCTCCATGAGAGAAGCCCCAGCAAGACGCACCCCGAGGAGCATCTTGCCAAATGTCAACACTGGGTCTGACTGAGAACCTCCAGGAGAGAGGCCCAAGCAAGATGCGCCCCGAGGAGCGTCTTGCCACATGTCAACACTGGGTCTGACTGAGCGCCTCCAGGAGAGAGGCCCAAGCAAGACGCGCCCCGAGGAGCGTCTTGTCACATGTCACTACTCGGTCTGACTGAGCGCCTCCAGGAGAGAGGCCCAAGCAAGACGTGCCCCGAGGAGCGTCTTGCCACATGTCAACAATGGGTCTGACTGAGGGCCTCCAGGAGAGAAGCCCAAGCAAGAAGCGCCCCGAGGAGAGTCTTGCCACATGTCAACACTGGGTCTGACAGAGGGCATCCAGGAGAGAGGCCCAAGCAATACGCGCCCCGAGGAGCGTCTTGCCACTTGTCACCACTGGGTCTGACCGAGCGCCTCCAGGAGAGAGGCCCAAGCAAGAAGCGTCCCGAGGAGCGTCTTGCCACGTGTCAACAGTGGGTCTGATTGAGGGCCTTCTGGAGAGAGGCCCAAGCAAGATGCGCCCCGAGGAGCGTCTTGCCACATGTCAACAATGGGTCTGACTGAGGGCCTCCAGGATAGAAGCCCAAGCAAGACGCGCCCCGAGGAGCTTCTTGCCACATGTCAGCACTCGGTCTGACTGAGCGCCTCCAGGAGAGAGGCCCAAGCAAGACGCGCCCCGAGGAGCGTCTTGCCACATGTCAACACTGGGTCTGACAGAGGGCCCCCATGAGAGAGGCCCAAGCAAGACGCGCCCCGAGGAGTGTCTTGCCACATGTCAACACTGGGTCTGACTGAGCGCCTCCAGGAGAGAGGCCCAAGCAAGACGCGCCCCGAGGAGCGTCTTGCCACGTGTCAACACTGGGTCTGACTTAGCGCCTCCAGGAGAGAGGCCCAAGCAAGATGCGCCCCGAGGAGCGTCTTGCCACGTGTCACCACTGGGTCTGACTGAGCTCCTCCAGGAGAGAGGCCCAAGCAAGACGCGCCCCGAGGAGCGTCTTGCCACGTGTAACCACTGGGTCTGATTGAGCACCTCCAGGAGAGAGGCCCCAGCAAGACGCGCCCCGAGGAGCGTCTTGCCTTATGTCAGCACTCGGTCTGACTGAGCGCCTCCAGGAGAGAGGCCCAAGCAAGACGTGCCCCGAGGAGCGTCTTGCCACATGTCAACAATGGGTCTGACTGAGGGCCTCCAGGAGAGAAGCCCAAGCAAGACGCGCCCCGAGGAGAGTCTTGCCACATGTGAACACTGGGTCTGACTGAGCGCCTTCAGGAGAGAGGCCCAAGCAAGACGCGCCCGGAGGAGCCTCTTGCCACATGTCAGCACTGGGTCTGACTGAGCGCCTCCAGGAGAGAGGCCCAAGCAAGACATGCCCCGAGGAGCGTCTTGACACATGTCAACACTGGGTCGGACTGAGGGCCTCCATGAGAGAAGCCCAAGCAAGACGCGCCCCGAGGAGAGTCTTGCCACATGTCAACACTCGGTCTGACAGAGGGCCACCATGAGAGAGGCCCAAGCAAGATGCGCCCCGAGGAGCGTCTTGCCACATGTCAACACTGGGTTTGACTGAGCGCCTCCAGGAGAGAGGCCCAAGCAAGACGCGCCCCGAGGAGCGTCTTGCCACGTGTGAACACTGGGTCTGACTGAGCGCCTCCAGGAGAGAGGCCCAAGCAAGACGCGCCCGGAGGAGCGTCTTGCCACATGTCAGCACTCGGTCTGACTGAGCGCCTCCAGGAGAGAGGCCCAAGCAAGACGCGCCCCGAGGAGCATCTTGACACATGTCTCCTCTGGGTCTGACTGAGCGCCTCCAGGAGAGAGGCCCAAGCAAGACGTGCCCCGAGGAGCGTCTTGCCACATGTCACTACTCGGTCTGACTGAGCACCTCCAGGAGAGAGGCCCAAGCAAGACGTTCCCCGAGGAGCGTCTTGCCACATGTCAACAATGGGTCTGACTGAGGGCCTCCAGGAGAGAAGCCCAAGCAAGACGCGCCCCGAGGAGCGTCTTGCCACATGTCAACACTGGGTCTGACTGAGGGCCTCCAGGAGAGAGGCCCAAATGAGACGCGCCCCGAGGAGCGTCTTGCCACATGTCAACATTGGGTCTGATTGAGGGCCTCCAGGAGAGAAGCCCAAGCAAGACGCGCCCCGAGGAGCGTCTTGCCACATGTCAGCATTGGGTCTGATTGAGGGCCTTCTGGAGAGAGGCCCAAGCAAGACGCGCCCCGAGGAGCGTCTTGCCACATGTCAACAATGGGTCTGACTGAGGGCCTCCAGGAGAGAAGCCCAAGCAAGACGCGCCCCGAGGAGCGTTTTGCCACATGTCAGCACTCGGTCTGACTGAGCGCCTCCAGGAGAGAGGCCCAAGCAAGACGCGCCCCGAGGAGCGTCTTGCCACATGTCAGTACTGGGTCTAATTGAGGGCCTTCTGGAGAGAGGCCCAAGCAAGACGCGCCCCGAGGAGCGTCTTGCCACATGTCAACAATGGGTCTGACTGAGGGCCTCCAGGAGAGAAGCCCAAGCAAGACGCGCCCCGAGGAGCGTCTTGCCACATGTCAGCACTCGGTCTGACTGAGTGCCTCCAGGAGAGAGGCCCAAGCAAGACGCACCCCGAGGAGCGTTTTGCCACATGTCAGCACTCGGTCTGACTGAGCGCCTGCAGGAGAGAGGCCCAAGCAAGACGCGCCCCGAGGAGCATCGTGACACATGTCTCCTCTGGGTCTGACTGAGCGCCTCCAGGAGAGAGGCCCAAGCAAGACGTGCCCCGAGGAGCGTCTTGCCACATGTCAACACTGGGTCTGACTGAGTGCCTCCATGAGAGAAGCCCCAGCAAGACGCGCCCCGAGGAGCATCTTGCCACATGTCAACACTGGGTCTGACTGAGAACCTCCAGGAGAGAGGTCCAAGCAAGATGCGCCCCGAGGAGCGTCTTGCCACATGTCAACACTGGGTCTGACTGAGCGCCTCCAGGAGAGAGGCCCAAGCAATACGCGCCCCGAGGAGCGTCTTGTCACATGTCACTACTCGGTCTGACTGAGCGCCTCCAGGAGAGAGGCCCAAGCAAGACGTGCCCCGAGGAGCGTCTTGCCACATGTCAACAATGGATCTGACTGAGGGCCTCCAGGAGAGAAGCCCAAGCAAGAAGCGCCCCGAGGAGCGTCTTGCCACATGTCAACACTGGGTCTGACTGAGCACCTCCAGGAGAGAGGCCCAAGCAAGACACGCCCCGAGGAGCGTCTTGACACATGTCAACACTGGGTCTGACTGAGGGCCTCCATGAGAGAAGCCTAAGCAAGACGCGCCCCGAGGAGAGTCTTGCCACATGTCAACACTGGGTCTGACAGAGGGCATCCAGGAGAGAGGCCCAATCAATACGCGCCCCGACGAGCGTCTTGCCACATGTCACCACTGGGTCTGACTGAGCACCTCCAGGAGAGAGGCCCAAGCAAGAAGCGCCCCGAGGAGCGTCTTGCCACGTGCCAACACTGGGTCTGATTGAGGGCCTTCTGGAGAGAGGCCCAAGCAAGACGCGCCCCGAGGAGCGTCTTGCCACGTGTCAACACTGGGTCTGACTTAGCGCCTCCAGGAGAGAGGCCCAAGCAAGATGCGCCCCGAGGAGCGTCTTGCCAGGTGTCACCACTGGGTCTGACTGAGCTCCTCCAGGAGAGAGGCCCAAGCAAGACGCGCCCCGAGGAGCGTCTTGCCACGTGTCACCACTGGGTCTGATTGAGCACCTCCAGGAGAGAGGCCCCAGCAAGACGCGCCCCGAGGAGCGTCTTGCCTTATGTCAGCACTCGGTCTGACTGAGCGCCTCCAGGAGAGAGGCCCAAGCAAGACGCGCCCCGAGGAGCGTCTTGCCACATGTCACTACTCGGTCTGACTGAGCGCCTCCAGGAGAGAGGCCCAAGCAAGACGTGCCCCGAGGAGCGTCTTGCCACATGTCAACAATGGGTCTGACTGAGGGCCTCCAGGAGAGAAGCCCAAGCAAGACGCGCCCCGAGGAGCGTCTTGCCACATGTCAACACTGGGTTTGACTGAGGGACTCCAGGAGAGAGGCCCAAATGAGACGCGCCCCGAGGAGCGTCTTGCCACATGTCAACAATGGGTCTGACTGAGGGCCTCCAGGAGAGAAGCCCAAGCAAGACGCACCCCGATGAGCGTCTTGCCACATGTCAGCTCTGGGTCTGATTGAGGGCCTTCTGGAGAGAGGCCCAAGCAAGACGCGCCCCGAGGAGCGTCTTGCCACATGTCAACAATGGGTCTGACTGAGGGCCTCCAGGAGAGAAGCCCAAGCAAGACGCGCCCCGAGGAGCGTCTTGCCACATGTCAACAATGGGTCTGACTGAGGGCCTCCAGGAGAGAAGCCGAAGCAAGACGCGCCCCGAGGAGCTTCTTGCCACATGTCAGCACTCGGTCTGACTGAGCGCCTCCAGGAGAGAGGCCGAAGCAAGACGCGCCACGAGGAGCGTCTTGCCACATGTCAGCACTGGGTCTGATTGAGGGCCTTCTGGAGAGAGGCCCAAGCAAGACGCGCCCCGAGGAGCGTCTTGCCACATGTCAACAATGGGTCTGACTGAGGGCCTCCAGGAGAGAAGCCCAAGCAAGACGCGCCCCGAGGAGCGTCTTGCCACATGTCAGCACTCGGTCTGACTGAGCGCCTCCAGGAGAGAGGCCCAAGCAAGACGCGCCCCGAGGAGCGTCTTGCCACATGTGAACACTGGGTCTGACTGAGCGCCTCCAGGAGAGAAGCCCAAGCAAGACGCGCCCCGAGGAGCTTCTTGCCACATGTCAGCACTCGGTCTGACTGAGCGCCTCCAGGAGAGAGGCCCAAGCAAGACGCGCCCCGAGGAGCGTCTTGCCACATGTCAACACTGGGTCTGACAGAGGGCCTCCATGAGAGAGGCCCAAGCAAGACGCGCCCCGAGGAGTGTCTTGCCACATGTCAACACTGGGTCTGACTAAGCGCCTCCAGGAGAGAGGCCCAAGCAAGACGCGCCCCGAGGAGCGTCGTGCCACGTGTCAACACTGGGTCTGACTTAGCGCCTCCAGGAGAGAGGCCCAAGCAAGATGCGCCCCGAGGAGCGTCTTGCCACGTGTCGCCACTGGGTCTGACTGAGCTCCTCCAGGAGAGAGGCCCAAGCAAGACGCGCCAAGATGAGTGTCTTGCCACGTGTCACCACTGGGTCTGATTGAGCACCTCCAGGAGAGAGGCCCCAGCAAGACGCGCCCCGAGGAGTGTCTTGCCTTATGTCAGCACTCGGTCTGACTGAGCGCCTCCAGGAGAGAGGCCCAAGCAAGTCGCGCCCCGAGGAGCGTCTTGCCACATGTCACTACTCGGTCTGACTGAGCGCCTCCAGGAGAGAGGCCCAAGCAAGATGTGCCCCGAGGAGCGTCTTGCCACATGTCAACAATGGGTCTGACTGAGGGCCTCCAGGAGAGAAGCCCAAGCAAGACGCGCCCCGAGGAGCGTCTTGCCACATGTCAACACTGGGTCTGACTGAGGGCCTCTAGGAGAGAGGCCCAAATAAGACGCGCCCCGAGGAGCGTCTTGCCACATGTCAACACTGGGTCTGACTGAGGGCCTCTACGAGAGAGGCCCAAATAAGACGCGCCCCGAGGAGCGTCTTGCCACATGTCAACAATGGGTCTGACTGAGGGCCTCCAGGAGAGAAGCCCAAGCAAGACGCGCCCCGAGGAGCGTCTTGCCACATGTCAGCACTCGGTCTGACTGAGCGTCTCCAGGAGAGAGGCCCAAGCAAGACATGCCCCGAGGAGCGTCTTGCCACATGTCAACACTGGGTCTGACTGAGCGCCTCCAGGAGAGAGGCCCAAGCAAGACGCGCCCCGAGGAGAGTCTTGCCACATGTGAACACTGGGTCTGACTGAGCGCCTTCAGGAGAGAGGCCCAAGCAAGACGCGCCCGGAGGAGCCTCTTCCCACATGTCAGCACTGGGTCTGACTGAGCACCTCCAGGAGAGAGGCCCAAGCAAGACACGCCCCGAGGAGCGTCTTGATACATGTCAACACTGGGTCGGACTGAGGGCCTCCATGAGAGAAGCCCAAGCAAGACGCGCCCCGAGGAGAGTCTTGCCACATGTCAACACTCGGTCTGACAGAGTGCCACCATGAGAGAGGCCCAAGCAAGATGCGCCCCGAGGAGTATCTTGCCACATGTCAACACTGGGTTTGACTGAGCGCCTCCAGGAGAGAGGCCCAAGCAAGACGCGCCCCGAGGAGCGTCTTGCCATGTGTGAACACTGGGTCTGACTGAGCGCCTCCAGGAGAGAGGCCCAAGCAAGACGCGCCCGGAGGAGCGTCTTGCCACATGTCAGCACTCGGTCTGACTGAGCGCCTCCAGGAGAGAGGCCCAAGCAAGACGCGCCCCGAGGAGCATCTTGACACATGTCTCCTCTGGGTCTGACTGAGCGCCTCCAGGAGAGAGGCCCAAGCAAGACGTGCCCCGAGGAGCGTCTTGCCACATGTCAACACTGGGTCTGACTGAGTGCCTCCATGAGAGAAGCCCCAGCAAGACGTGCCCCGAGGAGCATCTTGCGACATGTCTACACTGGGTCTGACTGAGAACCTCCAGGAAAGTGGCCCAAGCAAGACGCGCCCCGAGGAGCGTCTTGCACCTGTCAACACTGGGTCTGACTGAGCGCCTCCAGGAGAGAGGCCCAAGCAAGACGCGCCCCGAGGAGCATCTTGTCAAATGTCACTACTCGGTCTGACTGAGCGCCTCCAGGAGAGAGGCCCAAGCAAGACGCGCCCCGAGGAGAGTCTTGCCACATGTCAACACTGGGTCTGACAGAGGGCATCCAGGAGAGAGGCCCAAGCAATACGTGCCCCGAGGAGCGTCTTGCCACATGTCACCACCGGGTCTGACTGAGGGCCTCCATGAGAGAAGCCCAAGCAAGACGCGCCCCGAGGAGAGTCTTGCCACATGTCAACACTGGGTCTGACAGAGGGCATCCAGGAGAGAGGCCCAAGCAATACGTGCCCCGAGGAGCGTCTTGCCACTTGTCACCACTGGGTCTGACTGAGCGCCTCCAGGAGAAAGGCCCAAGCAAGAAGCGCCCCGAGGAGCGTCTTGCCACGTGTCAACACTGGGTCTGATTGAGGGCCTTCTGGAGAGAGGCCCAAGCAAGACGCACCCCGAGGAGCGTCTTGCCACACGTCAACAATGGGTCTGACTGAGGGCCTCCAGGAGAGAAGCCCAAGCAAGACGCGCCCCGAGGATCGTCTTGCCACATGTCAACACTGGGTCTGACTGAGCGCCTCACGGAGAGAGGCCCAAGCAAGACGTGCCCCGAGGAGCGTCTTGCCACATGTGAACACTGGGTCTGACTGAGCGCCTCCAGGAGAGAAGCCCAAGCAAGACGCGCCCCGAGGATCGTCTTGCCACATGTCAGCACTCGGTCTGACTGAGCGCCTCCAGGAGAGAGGCCCAAGCAAGACGCGCCCCGAGGAGCATCTTGACACATGTCTCCTCTGGGTCTGACTGAGCACCTCCAGGAGAGAGGCCCAAGCAAGACGTGCCCCGAGGAGCGTCTTGCCACATGTCAACACTGGGTCTGACTGAGTGCCTCCATGAGAGAAGCCCCAGCAAGACGCACCCCGAGGAGCATCTTGCCAAATGTCAACACTGGGTCTGACTGAGAACCTCCAGGAGAGAGGCCCAAGCAAGATGCGCCCCGAGGAGCGTCTTGCCACATGTCAACACTGGGTCTGACTGAGCGCCTCCAGGAGAGAGGCCCAAGCAAGACGCGCCCCGAGGAGCGTCTTGTCACATGTCACTACTCGGTCTGACTGAGCGCCTCCAGGAGAGAGGCCCAAGCAAGACGTGCCCCGAGGAGCGTCTTGCCACATGTCAACAATGGGTCTGACTGAGGGCCTCCAGGAGAGAAGCCCAAGCAAGAAGCGCCCCGAGGAGAGTCTTGCCACATGTCAACACTGGGTCTGACAGAGGGCATCCAGGAGAGAGGCCCAAGCAATACGCGCCCCGAGGAGCGTCTTGCCACTTGTCACCACTGGGTCTGACCGAGCGCCTCCAGGAGAGAGGCCCAAGCAAGAAGCGTCCCGAGGAGCGTCTTGCCACGTGTCAACAGTGGGTCTGATTGAGGGCCTTCTGGAGAGAGGCCCAAGCAAGATGCGCCCCGAGGAGCGTCTTGCCACATGTCAACAATGGGTCTGACTGAGGGCCTCCAGGATAGAAGCCCAAGCAAGACGCGCCCCGAGGAGCTTCTTGCCACATGTCAGCACTCGGTCTGACTGAGCGCCTCCAGGAGAGAGGCCCAAGCAAGACGCGCCCCGAGGAGCGTCTTGCCACATGTCAACACTGGGTCTGACAGAGGGCCCCCATGAGAGAGGCCCAAGCAAGACGCGCCCCGAGGAGTGTCTTGCCACATGTCAACACTGGGTCTGACTGAGCGCCTCCAGGAGAGAGGCCCAAGCAAGACGCACCCCGAGGAGCGTCTTGCCACGTGTCAACACTGGGTCTGACTTAGCGCCTCCAGGAGAGAGGCCCAAGCAAGATGCGCCCCGAGGAGCGTCTTGCCACGTGTCACCACTGGGTCTGACTGAGCTCCTCCAGGAGAGAGGCCCAAGCAAGACGCGCCCCGAGGAGCGTCTTGCCACGTGTAACCACTGGGTCTGATTGAGCACCTCCAGGAGAGAGGCCCCAGCAAGACGCGCCCCGAGGAGCGTCTTGCCTTATGTCAGCACTCGGTCTGACTGAGCGCCTCCAGGAGAGAGGCCCAAGCAAGACGTGCCCCGAGGAGCGTCTTGCCACATGTCAACAATGGGTCTGACTGAGGGCCTCCAGGAGAGAAGCCCAAGCAAGACGCGCCCCGAGGAGAGTCTTGCCACATGTGAACACTGGGTCTGACTGAGCGCCTTCAGGAGAGAGGCCCAAGCAAGACGCGCCCGGAGGAGCCTCTTGCCACATGTCAGCACTGGGTCTGACTGAGCGCCTCCAGGAGAGAGGCCCAAGCAAGACATGCCCCGAGGAGCGTCTTGACACATGTCAACACTGGGTCGGACTGAGGGCCTCCATGAGAGAAGCCCAAGCAAGACGCGCCCCGAGGAGAGTCTTGCCACATGTCAACACTCGGTCTGACAGAGGGCCACCATGAGAGAGGCCCAAGCAAGATGCGCCCCGAGGAGCGTCTTGCCACATGTCAACACTGGGTTTGACTGAGCGCCTCCAGGAGAGAGGCCCAAGCAAGACGCGCCCCGAGGAGCGTCTTGCCACGTGTGAACACTGGGTCTGACTGAGCGCCTCCAGGAGAGAGGCCCAAGCAAGACGCGCCCGGAGGAGCGTCTTGCCACATGTCAGCACTCGGTCTGACTGAGCGCCTCCAGGAGAGAGGCCCAAGCAAGACGCGCCCCGAGGAGCATCTTGACACATGTCTCCTCTGGGTCTGACTGAGCGCCTCCAGGAGAGAGGCCCAAGCAAGACGTGCCCCGAGGAGCGTCTTGCCACATGTCAACACTGGGTCTGACTGAGTGCCTCCATGAGAGAAGCCCCAGCAAGACGTGCCCCGAGGAGCATCTTGCGACATGTCAACACTGGGTCTGACTGAGAACCTCCAGGAAAGAGGCCCAAGCAAGACGCGCCCCGAGGAGCGTCTTGTCAAATGTCACTACTCGGTCTGACTGAGCGCCTCCAGGAGAGAGGCCCAAGCAAGACGTGCCCCGAGGAGCATCTTGCCACATGTCAACAATGGGTCTGACTGAGGGCCTCCAGGAGAGAAGCCCAAGCAAGAAGCGCCCCGAGGAGCGTCTTGCCACATGTCAACACTGGGTCTGACTGAGGGCCTCCATGAGAGAAGCCCAAGCAAGACGCGCCCCGAGGAGAGTCTTGCCACATGTCAACACTGGGTCTGACAGAGGGCATCCAGGAGAGAGGCCCAAGCAATACGTGCCCCGAGGAGCGTCTTGCCACATGTCACCACTGGGTCTGACTGAGCGCCTCCAGGAGAAAGGCCCAAGCAAGAAGCGCCTCGAGGAGCGTCTTGCCACGTGTCAACACTGGGTCTGATTGAGGGCCTTCTGGAGAGAGGCCCAAGCAAGACGCGCCCCGAGGAGCGTCTTGCCACATGTCAACAATGGGTCTGACTGAGGGCCTCCAGGAGAGAAGCCCAAGCAAGACGCGCCCCGAGGATCGTCTTGCCACATGTCAACACTGGGTCTGACTGAGCGCCTCACGGAGAGAGGCCCAAGCAAGACGTGCCCCGAGGAGCGTCTTGCCACATGTGAACACTGGGTCTGACTGAGCGCCTCCAGGAGAGAGGCCCAAGCAAGACGCGCCCGGAGGAGCGTCTTGCCACATGTCAGCACTCGGTCTGACTGAGCGCCTCCAGGAGAGAGGCCCAAGCAAGACGCGCCCCGAGGAGCATCTAGACACATGTCTCCTCTGGGTCTGACTGAGCGCCTCCAGGAGAGAGGCCCAAGCAAGACGTGCCCCGAGGAGCGTCTTGCCACATGTCAACACTGGGTCTGACTGAGTGCCTCCATGAGAGAAGCCCCAGCAAGACGCGCCCCGAGGAGCATCTTGCCACATGTCAACACTGGGTCTGACTGAGAACCTCCAGGAGAGAGGCCCAAGCAAGATGCGCCCCGAGGAGCGTCTTGCCACATGTCAACACTGGGTCTGACTGAGCGCCTGCAGGAGAGAGGCCCAAGCAAGACGCGCCCCGAGGAGCGTCTTGTCACATGTCACTACTCGGTCTGACTGAGCGCCTCCAGGAGAGAGGCCCAAGCAAGACGGGCCCCGAGGAGCGTCTTGCCACATGTCAACAATGGGTCTGACTGAGGGCCTCCAGGAGAGAAGCCCAAGCAAGAAGCGCCCCGAGGAGAGTCTTGCCACATGTCAACACTGGGTCTGACAGAGGGCATCCAGGAGAGAGGCCCAAGCAATACGCGCCCCGAGGAGCGTCTTGCCACATGTCACCACTGGGTCTGACTGAGCGCCTCCAGGAGAGAGGCCCAAGCAAGAAGCGCCCCGAGGAGCGTCTTGCCACGTGTCAACAGTGGGTCTGATTGAGGGCCTTCTGGAGAGAGGCCCAAGCAAGACGCGCCCCGAGGAGCGTCTTGCCACATGTCAACAATGGGTCTGACTGAGGAGCTCCAGGAGAGAAGCCCAAGCAAGACGCGCCCCGAGGAGCTTCTTGCCACATGTCAGCACTCGGTCTGACTGAGCGCCTCCAGGAGAGAGGCCAAAGCAAGACGCGCCCCGAGGAGCGTCTTGCCACGTGTCAACACTGGGTCTGACTTAGCGCCTCCAGGAGAGAGGCCCAAGCAAGATGCGCCCCGAGGAGCGTCTTGCCACGTGTCACCACTGGGTCCGACTGAGCTCCCCCAGGAGAGAGGCCCAAGCAAGACGCGCCCCGAGGAGCGTCTTGCCACGTGTCACCACTGGGTCTGATTGAGCACCTCCAGGAGAGAGGCCCCAGCAAGACGCGCCCCGAGGAGCGTCTTGCCTTATGTCAGCACTCGGTCTGACTGAGCGCCTCCAGGAGAGAGGCCCAAGCAAGACGCGCCCCGAGGAGCGTCTTGCCACATGTCACTACTCGGTCTGACTGAGCGCCTCCAGGAGAGAGGCCCAAGCAAGACGTGCCCCAAGGAGCGTCTTGCCACATGTCAACAATGGGTCTGACTGAGGGCCTCCAGGAGAGAAGCCCAAGCAAGACGCGCCCCGAGGAGCGTCTTGCCACATGTCAACACTGGGTCTGACTGAGGGCCTCCAGGAGAGAGGCCCAAATGAGACGTGCCTCGAGGAGCGTCTTGCCACATGTCAACAATGGGTCTGACTGAGGGCCTCCAGGAGAGAAGCCCAAGCAAGACGCGCCCCGAGGAGCGTCTTGCCACATGTTAGCACTGGGTCTGATTGAGGGCCTTCTGGAGAGAGGCCCAAGCAAGACGCGCCCCGAGGAGCGTCTTGCCACATGTCAACAATGGGTCTGACTGAGGGCCTCCAGGAGAGAAGCCCCAGCAAGACGTGCACCGAGGAGCATCTTGCCACATGTCAACACTGGGTCTGACTGAGAACCTCCAGGAGAGAGGCCCAAGCAAGACGCGCCCCGAGGAGCGTCTTGCCACATGTCAACACTGGGTCTGACTGAGCGCCTCCAGGAGAGAGAACCAAGCAAGACGCGCCCCGAGGAGAGTCTTGTCACATGTCACTACTCGGTCTGACTGAGCGCCTCCAGGAGAGAGGCCCAAGCAATACGTGCCCCGAGGAGCGTCTTGCCACATGTCAACAATGGGTCTGACTGAGGGCCTCCAGGAGAGAAGCCCAAGCAAGTAGCGCCCCGAGGAGCGTCTTGCCACATGTCAAACTGGGTCTGACTGAGCGCCTCCAGGAGAGAGGCCCAAGCAAGACGCGCCCCGAGGAGTGTCTTGCCACATGTCAACACTGGGTCTGATTGAGCGCCTCCAGGAGAGAGGCCCAAGCAAGACGCGCCCCGAGGAGCGTCTTGCCACATGTCAACAATGGGTCTGACTGAGGGCCTCCAGGAGAGAAGCCCAAGCAAGACGAGCCCCGAGGAGCGTCTTGACACATGTCAACACTGGGTCTGACAGAGGGCCTCCATGAGAGAGGCCCAAGCAAGACGTGCCCCGAGGAGCGTCTTGCCACATGTCAACACTGGGTCTGACTGAGCGCCTCAAGGAGAGAGGCCCAAGCAAGACGCGCCCCGAGGAGCGTCTTGCCACGTGTCAACACTGGGTCTGACTTAGCGCCTCCAGGAGAGAGGCCCAAGCAAGATGCGCCCCGAGGAGCGTCTTGCCACGTGTCACCACTGGGTCTGACTGAGCTCCTCCAGGAGAGAGGCCCAAGCAAGACGCGCCCCGAGGAGCGTCTTGCCACGTGTCACCACTGGGTCTGATTGAGCACCTCCAGGAGAGAGGCCCAAGCAAGACGCGCCCCGAGTAGCGTCTTGCCACATGTCACTACTTGGTCTAACTGAGCGCCTCCAGGAGAGAGGTCCAAGCAAGACGCGCCCCGAGGAGCGTCTTGCCACATGTCACTACTCGGTCTGACTGAGCGCCTCCAGGAGAGAGGCCCAAGCAAGACGTGCCCCGAGGAGCGTCTTGCCACATGTCAACAATGGGTCTGACTGAGGGCCTCCAGGAGAGAAGCCCAAGCAAGACGGGCCCCGAGGAGCGTCTTGCCACATGTCAACAATGGGTCTGACTGAGGGCCTCCAGGAGAGAAGCCCAAGTAAGAAGCGCCCCGAGGAGAGTCTTGCCACATGTCAACACTGGGTCTGACAGAGGGCATCCAGGAGAGAGGCCCAAGCAATACGCGCCCCGAGGAGCGTCTTGCCACATGTCACCACTGGGTCTGACTGAGCGCCTCCAGGAGAGAGGCCCAAGCAAGAAGCGCCCCGAGGAGCGTCTTGCCACGTGTCAACAGTGGGTCTGATTGAGGGCCTTCTGGAGAGAGGCCCAAGCAAGACGCGCCCCGAGGAGCGTCTTGCCACATGTCAACAATGGGTCTGACTGAGGAGCTCCAGGAGAGAAGCCCAAGCAAGACGCGCCCCGAGGAGCTTCTTGCCACATGTCAGCACTCGGTCTGACTGAGCGCCTCCAGGAGAGAGGCCAAAGCAAGACGCGCCCCGAGGAGCGTCTTGCCACGTGTCAACACTGGGTCTGACTTAGCGCCTCCAGGAGAGAGGCCCAAGCAAGATGCGCCCCGAGGAGCGTCTTGCCACGTGTCACCACTGGGTCCGACTGAGCTCCCCCAGGAGAGAGGCCCAAGCAAGACGCGCCCCGAGGAGCGTCTTGCCACGTGTCACCACTGGGTCTGATTGAGCACCTCCAGGAGAGAGGCCCCAGCAAGACGCGCCCCGAGGAGCGTCTTGCCTTATGTCAGCACTCGGTCTGACTGAGCGCCTCCAGGAGAGAGGCCCAAGCAAGACGCGCCCCGAGGAGCGTCTTGCCACATGTCACTACTCGGTCTGACTGAGCGCCTCCAGGAGAGAGGCCCAAGCAAGACGTGCCCCAAGGAGCGTCTTGCCACATGTCAACAATGGGTCTGACTGAGGGCCTCCAGGAGAGAAGCCCAAGCAAGACGCGCCCCGAGGAGCGTCTTGCCACATGTCAACACTTGGTCTGACTGAGGGCCTCCAGGAGAGAGGCCCAAATGAGACGTGCCCTGAGGAGCGTCTTGCCACATGTCAACAATGGGTCTGACTGAGGGCCTCCAGGAGAGAAGCCCAAGCAAGACGCGCCCCGAGGAGCGTCTTGCCACATGTCAGCACTGGGTCTGATTGAGGGCCTTCTGGAGAGAGGCCCAAGCAAGACGCGCCCCGAGGAGCGTCTTGCCACATGTCAACAATGGGTCTGACTGAGGGCCTCCAGGAGAGAAGCCCCAGCAAGACGTGCACCGAGGAGCATCTTGCCACATGTCAACACTGGGTCTGACTGAGAACCTCCAGGAGAGAGGCCCAAGCAAGACGCGCCCCGAGGAGCGTCTTGCCACATGTCAACACTGGGTCTGACTGAGCGCCTCCAGGAGAGAGAACCAAGCAAGACGCGCCCCGAGGAGAGTCTTGTCACATGTCACTACTCGGTCTGACTGAGCGCCTCCAGGAGAGAGGCCCAAGCAATACGTGCCCCGAGGAGCGTCTTGCCACATGTCAACAATGGGTCTGACTGAGGGCCTCCAGGAGAGAAGCCCAAGCAAGAAGCGCCCCGAGGAGCGTCTTGCCACATGTCAAACTGGGTCTGACTGAGCGCCTCCAGGAGAGAGGCCCAAGCAAGACACGCCCCGAGGAGCGTCTTGACACATGTCAACACTGGGTCTGACTGAGGGCCTCCATGAGAAGCCCAAGCAAGACGCGCCCCGAGGAGTGTCTTGCCACATGTCAACACTGGGTCTGATTGAGCGCCTCCAGGAGAGAGGCCCAAGCAAGACGTGCCCCGAGGAGCGTCTTGCCACATGTCAACAATGGGTCTGACTGAGGGCCTCCAGGAGAGAAGCCCAAGCAAGACGAGCCCCGAGGAGCGTCTTGACACATGTCAACACTGGGTCTGACAGAGGGCCTCCATGAGAGAGGCCCAAGCAAGACGCGCCCCGAGGAGCGTCTTGCCACATGTCAACACTGGGTCTGACTGAGCGCCTCAAGGAGAGAGGCCCAAGCAAGACGCGCCCCGAGGCGCGTCTTGCCACGTGTCAACACTGGGTCTGACTTAGCGCCTCCAGGAGAGAGGCCCAAGCAAGATGCGCCCCGAGGAGCGTCTTGCCACGTGTCACCACTGGGTCTGACTGAGCTCCTCCAGGAGAGAGGCCCAAGCAAGACGCGCCCCGAGGAGCGTCTTGCCACGTGTCACCACTGGGTCTTACTGAGCGCCTCCAGGAGAGAGGCCCAAGCAAGACGCGCCCCGAGTAGCGTCTTGCCACATGTCACTACTTGGTCTAACTGAGCGCCTCCAGGAGAGAGGTCCAAGCAAGACGCGCCCCGAGGAGCGTCTTGCCACATGTCACTACTCGGTCTGACTGAGCGCCTCCAGGAGAGAGGCCCAAGCAAGACGTGCCCCGAGGAGCGTCTTGCCACATGTCAACACTCGGTCTGACAGAGGGCATTCAGGAGAGAGGCCCAAGCAATACGCGCCCCGAGGAGCGTCTTGCCACATGTCACCACTGGGTCTGAATGAGCGCCTCCAGGAAAGAGGCCCAACCAAGACGCGCCCTGAGGAGTGTCTTGCCACATGCCAACACTGGGTCTTACTGAGCGCCTCCAGGAGAGAGGCCCAAGCAAGACGCGCCCCGAGGAGCGTCTTGACACATGTCAACACTGGGTCTGACAGAGGGCCTCCAGGAGAGATGCCCAAGCAAGACGCGCCCCGAGGAGTGTCTTGCCACATGTCAACAATGGGTCTGACTGAGCGCCTCCAGGAGAGAGGCCCAAGCAAGACGCGCCCCGAGGAGCGTCAGGCCACATGTCACTACTCAGTCTGACTGAGCGCCTCCAGGAGAGAGGACCAAGGAAGACGCGCCCCGAGGAGCGTCTTGCCACATGTCAGCACTGGGTCTGACTGAGCGCCTCCAGGAGAGAGGCCCCAGCCAGACGCACCCCGAGGAGCGTCTTGCCTTATGTCAGCACTCGGTCTGACTGAGTGCCTCCAGGAGAGAGGCCCAAGCAAGACGCGCCCCGAGGAGCGTCTTGCCACATGTGAGCACTCGGTCTGACTGAGCGCCTCCAGGAGAGAGGCCCAAGCAAGACGCGCCCCAAGGAGTGTCTTGCCACATGTCAACACTGGGTCTGACTGAGCGCCTCCAGGAGAGAGGCCCAAGCAAGATGCGCCCGGAGGAGCGTCTTGCCACATGCCAACACTGGGTCTGAAAGAGGGCCTCCAGGAGAGAGGCCCAAGCAAGATGCGCCCCGAGGAGCGTCTTGCCACATGTCAGCACTCGGTCTGACTGAGCGCCTCCAGGAGAGAGGCCCAAGCAAGACGCGCCCCGAGGAGCGTCTTGCCACATGTCAACATGTCACCACTGGTTCTGAATGAGCGCCTCCAGGAGAGAAGCCCAAGCAACACGCGGCTCGAGGAGCGTCTTGCCACATGTCAGCACTCGGTCTGACTGAGCGCCTCCAGGAGAGAGGCCCAAGCAAGACGCGCCCCGAGGAGCGTCTTGCCACATGTCAACAATGGGTCTGACTGAGGGCCTCCAGGAGAGAAGCCCAATCAAGAAGCGCCCCGAGGTGCGTCTTGACAGATGTCAACACTCGGTCTGACAGAGGGCCTCCAGGAGAGAGCCCCAAGCAAGACGCGCCCCGAGGAGCGTCTTGCCTTATGTCAGCTTTCGGTCTGACTGAGCGCCTCCAGGAGAGAGGCCCGAGCAAGACGTGCCCCGAGGAGCGTCTTGCCACATGTCAACAATGGGTCTGACTGAGGGCCTCCAGGAGAGAAGCCCAAGCAAGACGCGCCCCGAGGAGCGTCTTGCCACATGTCAACACTGGGTCTGACTGAGGGCCTGAAGGAGAGAGGCCCAAATGAGACGCGCCCCGAGGAGCGTCTTGCCACATGTCAACAATGGGTCTGACTGAGGGCCTCCAGGAGAGAAGCCCAAGCAAGACGCGCCCCGATGAGCGTCTTGCCACATGTCAGCACTGGGTCTGATTGAGGGCCTTCTGGAGAGAGGCCCAAGCAAGACGCGCCCCGAGGAGCGTCTTGCCACATGTCAGCACTCGGTCTGACTGAGCGCCTCCAGGAGAGAGGCCCAAGCAAGACGTGCCCCGAGGAGCGTCTTGCCACATGTCAACACTGGGTCTGACTGAGCGCCTCCAGGAGAGAGGCCCAAGCAAGACGCACCCCGAGGAGCGTCTTGCCACATGTGAACACTGGGTCTGACTGAGCGCCTCCAGGAGAGAGGCCCAAGCAAGTTGCGCCCGGAGGAGCGTCTTGCCACATGTCAGCACTCGGTCTGACTGAGCGCCTCCAGGAGAGAGGCCCAAGCAAGATGCGCCCCGAGGAGCATCTTGACACATGTCTCCTCTGGGTCTGACTGTGCGCCTTCAGGAGAGAGGCCCAAGCAAGACGTGCCCCGAGGAGCGTCTTGCCACATGTCAACACTGGATCTGACAGAGTGCCTCCATGAGAGAAGCCCAAGCAAGACACGCCCCGAGGAGCGTCTTGTCACATGTCACTACTCGGTCTGACTGAGCGCCTCCAGGAGAGAGGCCCAAGCAAGACGCGCCCCGAGGAGCGTCTTGTCACATGTCACTACTCGGTCTGACTGAGCGCCTCCAGGAGAGAGGCCCAAGCAAGACACACCCCGAGGAGTGTCTTGCCACATGTCAACAATGGGTCTGACTGAGCGCCTCCAGGAGAGAGGACCAAGCAAGACGCGCCCCGAGGAGCGTCTTGCCACATGTCAGCACTGGGTCTTACTGAGCGCCTCCAGGAGAGAGGCCCAAGCAAGACGCGCCCCGAGGAGCGTCTTGACACATGTCACCACTGGGTCAGACTTAGCGCCTCCAGGAGAGAGGCCCAAGCAAGAAGCGCCCCGAGGAGCGTCTTGCCACGTGTCAACACTGGGTCTGATTGAGGGCCTTCTGGAGAGAGGCCCAAGCAAGACGCGCCCCGAGGAGCGTCTTGCCACATGTCAACAATGGGTCAGACTGAGGGCCTCCAGGAGAGAAGCCCAAGCAAGACGCGCCCCGAGGAGCTTCTTGCCACATGTCAGCACTCGGTCTGACTGAGCGCCTCCAGGAGAGAGGCCCAAGCAAGACGCGCCCCGAGGAGCGTCTTGACACATGTCAACACTGGGTCTGACAGAGGGCCTCCATGAGAGAGGCCCAAGCAAGACGCGCCCCGAGGAGTGTCTTGCCACATGTCAACACTGGGTCTGACTGAGCGTCTCCAGGAGAGAGGCCCAAGCAAAACGTGCCCCGAGGAGCGTCTTGCCACGTGTCAACACTGGGTATGACTTAGCGCCTCCAGGAGAGAGGCCCAAGCAAGATGCGCCCCGAGGAGCGTCTTGCCACGTGTCACCACTGGGTCTGACTGAGCTCCTCCAGGAGAGAGGCCCAAGCAAGACGCGCCCCGAGGAGTGTCTTGCCATGTGTCACCACTGGGTCTCATTGAGCACCTCCAGGAGAGAGGCCCCAGCAAGACGCGCCCCGAGGAGCGTCTTGCCTTATGTCAGCACTCGGTCTGACTGAGCGCCTCCAGGAGAGAGGCCCAAGCAAGACGCGCCCCGAGGAGCGTCTTGCCACATGTCACTACTCGGTCTAACTGAGCGTCTCCAGGAGAGAGGTCCAAGCAAGACGTGCACGGAGGAGCGTCTTGCCACATGTCAACAATGGGTCTGACTGAGGGACTCCAGGAGAGAAGCCCAAATAAGACGCGCCCCGAGGAGCGAGTTGCCACATGTCAACAATGGGTCTGACTGAGGGCCTCCAGGAGAGAAGCCCAAGCAAGACGCGCCCCGAGGAGCGTCTTGCCACATGTCAGCACTCGGACAGACTGAGCGCCTCCAGGAGAGAGGCCCAAGCAAGATGCGCCCCGAGGAGCGTCTTGCCACATGTCAACACTGGGTCTGACTGAGCGCCTCCAGGAGAGAGGCCCAAGCAAGACGCGCCCCGAGGAGAGTCTTGCCACATGTGAACACTGGGTCTGACTGAGCGCCTCCAGGAGAGAGGCCCAAGCAAGACGCGCCCGGAGGAGCGTCTTGCCACATGTCAGCACTGGGTCCGACCGAGCGCCTCCAGGAGAAAGGCCCAAGCAAGACACGCCCCGAGGAGCGTCTTGACACATGTCAACACTGGGTCAGACTGAGGGCCTCCATGAGAGAAGCCCAAGCAAGACGCGCCCCGAGGAGAGTCTTGCCACATGTCAACACTCGGTCTGACAGAGGGCATTCAGGAGAGAGGCCCAAGCAATACGCGCCCCGAGGAGCGTCCTGCCACATGTCACCACTGGGTCTGAATGAGCGCCTCCAGGAAAGAGGCCCAACCAAGACGCGCCCTGAGGAGTGTCTTGCCACATGCCAACACTGGGTCTTACTGAGCGCCTCCAGGAGAGAGGCCCAAGCAAGACGCGCCCCGAGGAGCGTCTTGACACATGTCAACACTGGGTCTGACAGAGGGCCTCCAGGAGAGAGGCCCAAGCAAGACGCGCCCCGAGGAGTGTCTTGCCACATGTCAACAATGGGTCTGACTGAGCGCCTCCAGGAGAGAGGCCCAAGCAAGACGCGCCCCGAGGAGCGACAGGCCACATGTCACTACTCAGTCTGACTGAGCGCCTCCAGGAGAGAGGACCAAGCAAGACGCGCCCCGAGGAGCGTCTTGCCACATGTCAGCACTGGGTCTGACTGAGCGCCTCCAGGAGAGAGGCCCCAGCCAGACGCGCCCCGAGGAGCGTCTTGCCTTATGTCAGCACTCGGTCTGACTGAGTGCCTCCAGGAGAGAGGCCCAAGCAAGACGCGCCCCGAGGAGCGTCTTGCCACATGTCAGCACTCGGTCTGACTGAGCGCCTCCAGGAGAGAGGCCCAAGCAAGACGCGCCCCGAGGAGTGTCTTGCCACATGTCAACACTGGGTCTGACTGAGCGCCTCCAGGAGAGAGGCCCAAGCAAGATGCGCCCGGAGGAGCGTCTTGCCACATGCCAACACTGGGTCTGAAAGAGGGCCTCCAGGAGAGAGGCCCAAGCAAGATGCGCCCCGAGGAGCGTCTTGCCACATGTCACCTCTGGTTCTGACTGAGCGCCTCCAGGAGAGAGGCCCAAGCAAGACGCGCCCCGAGGAGCGTCTTGCCACATGTCAGCACTCGGTCTGACTGAGCGCCTCCAGGAGAGAGGCCCAAGCAAGACGCGCCCCGAGGAGCGTCTTGCCACATGTCAACATGTCACCACTGGTTCTGAATGAGCGCCTCCAGGAGAGAAGCCCAAGCAACACGCGGCTCGAGGAGCGTCTTGCCACATGTCAGCACTCGGTCTGACTGAGCGCCTCCAGGAGAGAGGCCCAAGCAAGACGCGCCCCGAGGAGCGTCTTGCCACATGTCAACAATGGGTCTGACTGAGGGCCTCCAGGAGAGAAGCCCAATCAAGAAGCGCCCCGAGGAGCGTCTTGACAGATGTCAACACTCGGTCTGACAGAGGGCCTCCAGGAGAGAGGCCCAAGCAAGACGCGCCCCGAGGAGTGTCTTGCCACATGTCACCACTTGGTCTGACTGAGCGCCTCCAGGAGAGAGGCCCAAGCAACACGCGCCCCGAGGAGTGTCAGGCCACGTGTCAACAGTGGGTCTGATTGAGGGCCTTCTGGAGAGAGGCCCAAGAAAGACGCGCCCCGAGGAGCTTCTTGCCACATGTCAACAATTGTTCTTACTGAGGGCCTCCAGGAGAGAAGCCAAAGCAAGACGCGCCCCGAGGAGCTTCTTGCCACATGTCAGCACTCGGTCTGACTGAGCGCCTCCAGGAGAGAGGCCAAAGCAAGACGCCCCCCGAGGAGCGTCTTGACACATGTCAACACTGGGTCTGACAGAGGGCCTCCATGAGAGAGGCCCAAGCAAGACGCGCCCCGAGGAGTGTCTTGCCAAATGTCAACACTGGGTCTGACTGAGCGCCTCAGGGAGAGAGGTCCAAGCAAGACGCGCCCCGAGGAGCGTCTTGCCACATGTCAACACTGGGTCTGACTGAGTGCCTCCATGAGAGAAGCCCCAGCAAGACGCGCCCCGAGGAGCGTCTTGCCACATGTCACTACTCGGTCTGTTTGAGCGCCTCCAGGAGAGAGGCCCAAGCAAGACGTGCCCCGAGGAGTGTCTTGCCACATGTCAACAATGGGTCTGACTGAGGGCCTCCAGGAGAGAAGCCCAAGCAAGACACGCCCCGAGGAGCGTCTTGACACATGTCAACACTGGGTCTGACTGAGGGCCTCCATGAGAGAAGCCGTAGCAAGACGCGCCCCGAGGAGAGTCTTGCCACATGTCAACACTCGGTCTGACTGAGCGCCTCCAGGAGAGAGACCCAACCAAGACGCGCCCTGAGGAGCGTCTTGCCACATGTCAACAATGGGTCAGACTGAGGGCCTCCAGGAGAGAAGCCCAAGCAAGACGCGCCCCGAGGAGCTTCTTGCCACATGTCAGCACTCGGTCTGACTGAGCGCCTCCAGGAGAGAGGCCCAAGCAAGACGCGCCCCGAGGAGCGTCTTGACACATGTCAACACTGGGTCTTACAGAGGGCCTCCATGAGAGAGGCCCAAGCAAGACGCACCCCGAGGAGTGTCTTGCCACATGTCAACACTGGGTCTGACTGAGCGCCTCCAGGAGAGAGGCCCAAGCAAAACGTGCCCCGAGGAGCGTCTTGCCACGTGTCAACACTGGGTATGACTTAGCGCCTCCAGGAGAGAGGCCCAAGCAAGATGCGCCCCGAGGAGCGTCTTGCCACGTGTCACCACTGGGTCTGACTGAGCTCCTCCAGGAGAGAGGCCCAAGCAAGACGCGCCCCGAGGAGTGTCTTGCCATGTGTCACCACTGGGTCTCATTGAGCACCTCCAGGAGAGAGGCCCCAGCAAGACGCGCCCCGAGGAGCGTCTTGCCTTATGTCAGCACTCGGTCTGACTGAGCGCCTCCAGGAGAGAGGCCCAAGCAAGACGCGCCCCGAGGAGCGTCTTGCCACATGTCACTACTCGGTCTAACTGAGCGTCTCCAGGAGAGAGGTCCAAGCAAGACGTGCACGGAGGAGCGTCTTGCCACATGTCAACAATGGGTCTGACTGAGGGACTCCAGGAGAGAAGCCCAAATAAGACGCGCCCCGAGGAGCGAGTTGCCACATGTCAACAATGGGTCTGACTGAGGGCCTCCAGGAGAGAAGCCCAAGCAAGACGCGCCCCGAGGAGCGTCTTGCCACATGTCAGCACTCGGACAGACTGAGCGCCTCCAGGAGAGAGGCCCAAGCAAGATGCGCCCCGAGGAGCGTCTTGCCACATGTCAACACTGGGTCTGACTGAGCGCCTCCAGGAGAGAGGCCCAAGCAAGACGCGCCCCGAGGAGAGTCTTGCCACATGTGAACACTGGGTCTGACTGAGCGCCTCCAGGAGAGAGGCCCAAGCAAGACGCGCCCGGAGGAGCGTCTTGCCACATGTCAGCACTGGGTCCGACCGAGCGCCTCCAGGAGAAAGGCCCAAGCAAGACACGCCCCGAGGAGCGTCTTGACACATGTCAACACTGGGTCAGACTGAGGGCCTCCATGAGAGAAGCCCAAGCAAGACGCGCCCCGAGGAGAGTCTTGCCACATGTCAACACTCGGTCTGACAGAGGGCATTCAGGACAGAGGCCCAAGCAATACGCGCCCCGAGGAGCGTCTTGCCACATGTCACCACTGGGTCTGAATGAGCGCCTCCAGGAAAGAGGCCCAACCAAGACGCGCCCTGAGGAGTGTCTTGCCACATGCCAACACTGGGTCTTACTGAGCGCCTCCAGGAGAGAGGCCCAAGCAAGACGCGCCCCGAGGAGCGTCTTGACACATGTCAACACTGGGTCTGACAGAGGGCCTCCAGGAGAGAGGCCCAAGCAAGACGCGCCCCGAGGAGTGTCTTGCCACATGTCAACAATGGGTCTGACTGAGCGCCTCCAGGAGAGAGGACCAAGCAAGACGCGCCCCGAGGAGCGTCTTGCCACATGTCAGCACTGGGTCTGACTGAGCGCCTCCAGGAGAGAGGCCCCAGCCAGACGCGCCCCGAGGAGCGTCTTGCCTTATGTCAGCACTCGGTCTGACTGAGTGCCTCCAGGAGAGAGGCCCAAGCAAGACGCGCCCCGAGGAGCGTCTTGCCACATGTCAGCACTCGGTCTGACTGAGCGCCTCCAGGAGAGAGGCCCAAGCAAGACGCGCCCCGAGGAGCGTCTTGCCACATGTCAACATGTCACCACTGGTTCTGAATGAGCGCCTCCAGGAGAGAAGCCCAAGCAACACGCGGCTCGAGGAGCGTCTTGCCACATGTCAGCACTCGGTCTGACTGAGCGCCTCCAGGAGAGAGGCCCAAGCAAGACGCGCCCCGAGGAGCGTCTTGCCACATGTCAACAATGGGTCTGACTGAGGGCCTCCAGGAGAGAAGCCCAATCAAGAAGCGCCCCGAGGAGCGTCTTGACAGATGTCAACACTCGGTCTGACAGAGGGCCTCCAGGAGAGAGGCCCAAGCAAGACGCGCCCCGAGGAGTGTCTTGCCACATGTCACCACTTGGTCTGACTGAGCGCCTCCAGGAGAGAGGCCCAAGCAACACGCGCCCCGAGGAGTGTCAGGCCACGTGTCAACAGTGGGTCTGATTGAGGGCCTTCTGGAGAGAGGCCCAAGAAAGACGCGCCCCGAGGAGCTTCTTGCCACATGTCAACAATTGTTCTTACTGAGGGCCTCCAGGAGAGAAGCCAAAGCAAGACGCGCCCCGAGGAGCTTCTTGCCACATGTCAGCACTCGGTCTGACTGAGCGCCTCCAGGAGAGAGGCCAAAGCAAGACGCCCCCCGAGGAGCGTCTTGACACATGTCAACACTGGGTCTGACAGAGGGCCTCCATGAGAGAGGCCCAAGCAAGACGCGCCCCGAGGAGTGTCTTGCCAAATGTCAACACTGGGTCTGACTGAGCGCCTCAGGGAGAGAGGTCCAAGCAAGACGCGCCCCGAGGAGCGTCTTGCCACATGTCAACACTGGGTCTGACTGAGTGCCTCCATGAGAGAAGCCCCAGCAAGACGCGCCCCGAGGAGCGTCTTGCCACATGTCACTACTCGGTCTGTTTGAGCGCCTCCAGGAGAGAGGCCCAAGCAAGACGTGCCCCGAGGAGTGTCTTGCCACATGTCAACAATGGGTCTGACTGAGGGCCTCCAGGAGATAAGCCCAAGCAAGACACGCCCCGAGGAGCGTCTTGACACATGTCAACACTGGGTCTGACTGAGGGCCTCCATGAGAGAAGCCGTAGCAAGACGCGCCCCGAGGAGAGTCTTGCCACATGTCAACACTCGGTCTGACTGAGCGCCTCCAGGAGAGAGACCCAACCAAGACGCGCCCTGAGGAGCGTCTTGCCACATGTCAACAATGGGTCAGACTGAGGGCCTCCAGGAGAGAAGCCCAAGCAAGACGCGCCCCGAGGAGCTTCTTGCCACATGTCAGCACTCGGTCTGACTGAGCGCCTCCAGGAGAGAGGCCCAAGCAAGACGCGCCCCGAGGAGCGTCTTGACACATGTCAACACTGGGTCTTACAGAGGGCCTCCATGAGAGAGGCCCAAGCAAGACGCACCCCGAGGAGTGTCTTGCCACATGTCAACACTGGGTCTGACTGAGCGCCTCCAGGAGAGAGGCCCAAGCAAAACGTGCCCCGAGGAGCGTCTTGCCACGTGTCAACACTGGGTATGACTTAGCGCCTCCAGGAGAGAGGCCCAAGCAAGATGCGCCCCGAGGAGCGTCTTGCCACGTGTCACCACTGGGTCTGACTGAGCTCCTCCAGGAGAGAGGCCCAAGCAAGACGCGCCCCGAGGAGTGTCTTGCCATGTGTCACCACTGGGTCTCATTGAGCACCTCCAGGAGAGAGGCCCCAGCAAGACGCGCCCCGAGGAGCGTCTTGCCTTATGTCAGCACTCGGTCTGACTGAGCGCCTCCAGGAGAGAGGCCCAAGCAAGACGCGCCCCGAGGAGCGTCTTGCCACATGTCACTACTCGGTCTAACTGAGCGTCTCCAGGAGAGAGGTCCAAGCAAGACGTGCACGGAGGAGCGTCTTGCCACATGTCAACAATGGGTCTGACTGAGGGACTCCAGGAGAGAAGCCCAAATAAGACGCGCCCCGAGGAGCGAGTTGCCACATGTCAACAATGGGTCTGACTGAGGGCCTCCAGGAGAGAAGCCCAAGCAAGACGCGCCCCGAGGAGCGTCTTGCCACATGTCAGCACTCGGACAGACTGAGCGCCTCCAGGAGAGAGGCCCAAGCAAGATGCGCCCCGAGGAGCGTCTTGCCACATGTCAACACTGGGTCTGACTGAGCGCCTCCAGGAGAGAGGCCCAAGCAAGACGCGCCCCGAGGAGAGTCTTGCCACATGTGAACACTGGGTCTGACTGAGCGCCTCCAGGAGAGAGGCCCAAGCAAGACGCGCCCGGAGGAGCGTCTTGCCACATGTCAGCACTGGGTCCGACCGAGCGCCTCCAGGAGAAAGGCCCAAGCAAGACACGCCCCGAGGAGCGTCTTGACACATGTCAACACTGGGTCAGACTGAGGGCCTCCATGAGAGAAGCCCAAGCAAGACGCGCCCCGAGGAGAGTCTTGCCACATGTCAACACTCGGTCTGACAGAGGGCATTCAGGACAGAGGCCCAAGCAATACGCGCCCCGAGGAGCGTCTTGCCACATGTCACCACTGGGTCTGAATGAGCGCCTCCAGGAAAGAGGCCCAACCAAGACGCGCCCTGAGGAGTGTCTTGCCACATGCCAACACTGGGTCTTACTGAGCGCCTCCAGGAGAGAGGCCCAAGCAAGACGCGCCCCGAGGAGCGTCTTGACACATGTCAACACTGGGTCTGACAGAGGGCCTCCAGGAGAGAGGCCCAAGCAAGACGCGCCCCGAGGAGTGTCTTGCCACATGTCAACAATGGGTCTGACTGAGCGCCTCCAGGAGAGAGGACCAAGCAAGACGCGCCCCGAGGAGCGTCTTGCCACATGTCAGCACTGGGTCTGACTGAGCGCCTCCAGGAGAGAGGCCCCAGCCAGACGCGCCCCGAGGAGCGTCTTGCCTTATGTCAGCACTCGGTCTGACTGAGTGCCTCCAGGAGAGAGGCCCAAGCAAGACGCGCCCCGAGGAGCGTCTTGCCACATGTCAGCACTCGGTCTGACTGAGCGCCTCCAGGAGAGAGGCCCAAGCAAGACGCGCCCCGAGGAGCGTCTTGCCACATGTCAACAATGGGTCTGACTGAGGGCCTCCAGGAGAGAAGCCCAATCAAGAAGCGCCCCGAGGAGCGTCTTGACAGATGTCAACACTCGGTCTGACAGAGGGCCTCCAGGAGAGAGGCCCAAGCAAGACGCGCCCCGAGGAGTGTCTTGCCACATGTCACCACTTGGTCTGACTGAGCGCCTCCAGGAGAGAGGCCCAAGCAACACGCGCCCCGAGGAGTGTCAGGCCACGTGTCAACAGTGGGTCTGATTGAGGGCCTTCTGGAGAGAGGCCCAAGAAAGACGCGCCCCGAGGAGCTTCTTGCCACATGTCAACAATTGTTCTTACTGAGGGCCTCCAGGAGAGAAGCCCAAGCAAGACGCGCCCCGAGGAGCTTCTTGCCACATGTCAGCACTCGGTCTGACTGAGCGCCTCCAGGAGAGAGGCCAAAGCAAGACGCCCCCCGAGGAGCGTCTTGACACATGTCAACACTGGGTCTGACAGAGGGCCTCCATGAGAGAGGCCCAAGCAAGACGCGCCCCGAGGAGTGTCTTGCCAAATGTCAACACTGGGTCTGACTGAGCGCCTCAGGGAGAGAGGTCCAAGCAAGACGCGCCCCGAGGAGCGTCTTGCCACATGTCAACACTGGGTCTGACTGAGTGCCTCCATGAGAGAAGCCCCAGCAAGACGCGCCCCGAGGAGCGTCTTGCCACATGTCACTACTCGGTCTGTTTGAGCGCTTCCAGGAGAGAGGCCCAAGCAAGACGTGCCCCGAGGAGCGTCTTGCCACATGTCAACAATGGGTCTGACTGAGGGCCTCCAGGAGAGAAGCCCAAGCAAGACACGCCCCGAGGAGCGTCTTGACACATGTCAACACTGGGTCTGACTGAGGGCCTCCATGAGAGAAGCCGTAGCAAGACGCGCCCCGAGGAGAGTCTTGCCACATGTCAACACTCGGTCTGACTGAGCGCCTCCAGGAGAGAGACCCAACCAAGACGCGCCCTGAGGAGCGTCTTGCCACATGCCAACACTGGGTCTGACAGAGGGACTCCAGGAGAGAGGCCCAAGCAAGACGCGCCCCGAGGAGTGTCTTGCCACATGTCAGCACTGGGTCTGACTGAGCGCCTCCAGGAGAGAGGCCCAAGCAAGACGCGCCCCGAGGAGAGTCTTGTCACATGTCAACACTGGGTCTTTCTGAGCGCCTCCAGGAGAGAAGCCCAAGCAAGACGCACCCCGAGGAGCGTCTTTCCACATGTCAGCACTCGGTCTGACTGAGCGCCTCCAGGAGAGAGGCCCAAGCAAGACGCGCCCAAAGGAGCGTCTTGCAACATGTCAACAATGGGTCTGACTGAGGGCCTCCAGGAGAGAAGCCCAAGCAACACGCGGCCCGAGGAGCGTCTTGCCACATGTCAGCACTCGGTCTGACTGAGCGCCTCCAGGAGAGAGGCCAAAGCAAGACGCGCCCCGAGGAGCGTCTTGCCACATGTCAACAATGGGTATGACTGAGGGCCTCCCGGAGAGAAGCCCAAGCAAGACGCGCCCCGAGGAGCGTCTTGACACATGTCAACACTGGGTCTGACAGAGGGCCTCCAGGAGAGAGGCCCAAGCAAGACGCGCCCCGAGGAGTGTCTTGCCACATGTCACCACTTGGTCTGACTGAGCGCCTCCAGGAGAGAGGCCCAAGCAACACGCGCCTCGAGGAGCGTCAGGCCACATGTCACTACTCAGTCTGACTGAGCGCCTCCAGGAGAGAGGCCCAAGTAAGACGCGCCCCGAGGAGCGTCTTGCCACGTGTCAACACTGGGTCTGATTGAGGGCCTTCTGGAGAGAGGCCCAAGCAAGACGCGCCCCGAGGAGCGGCTTGCCACATGTCAACAATGGGTCTTACTGAGGGCCTCCAGGAGAGAAGCCCAAGCAACATGCGCCCCGAGGAGCTTCTTGCCACATGTCAGCACTCGGTCTGACTGAGCCCCTCCAGGAGAGAGGCCAAAGCAAGACGCGCCCCGAGGAGCGTCTTGACACATGTCAACACTGGGTCTGACAGAGGGCCTCCATGAGAGAGGCCCAAGCAAGACGCGCCCCGAGGAGTGTCTTGCCACATGTCAACACTGGGTCTGAATGAGCGCCTCCAGGAGAGAGGCCCAAGCAAGACACGCCCCGAGGAGCGTCTTGCCAAGTGTCAACACTGGGTCTGACTGAGCGCCTCCAGGAGAGAGGCCCAAGCAAGATGCGCCCCGAGGAGCGTCTTGCCACGTGTCACCACTGGGTCTGACTGAGCGCCTCCAGGAGAGAGGCCCAAGCAAGACGCGCCCCGAGGAGCGTCTTGCCACGTGTCACCACTGGGTCTGATTGAGCGCCTCCAGGAGAGAGGCCCCAGCAAGACGCGCCCCGAGGAGCGTCTTGCCTTATGTCACTACTCGGTCTGACTGAGCGCCTCCAGGAGAGAGGCCCAAGCAAGACGTGCCTCGAGGAGCGTCTTGCCACATGTCAACAATGGGTCTGACTGAGGGCCTCCAGGAGAGAAGCCCAAGCAAGACGCACCCCGAGGAGCGTCAGACCACATGTCAACACTCAGTCTGACTGAGCGCCTCCAGGAGAGAGGCCCAAGTAAGACGCGCCCCGAGGAGCGTCTTGCCACGTGTCAACACTGGGTCTGATTGAGGGCCTTCTGGAGAGAGGCCCAAGCAAGACACGCCCCGAGGAGCGTCTTGCCACATGTCAACAATGGGTCTTACTGAGGGCCTCCAGGAGAGAAGCCCAAGCAACATGCGCCCCGAGGAGCTTCTTGCCACATGTCAGCATTCGGTCTGACTGAGCCCCTCCAGGAGAGAGGCCAAAGCAAGACGCGCCCCGAGGAGCGTCTTGACACATGTCAACACTGGGTCTGACAGAGGGCCTCCATGAGAGAGGCCCAAGCAAGACGCGCCCCGAGGAGTGTCTTGCCACATGTCAACACTGGGTCTGACTGAGCGCCTCCAGGAGAGAGGCCCAAGCAAGACGCGACCCGAGGAGCGTCTTGCCACGTGTCAACACTGGGTCTGACTGAGCGCCTCCAGGAGAGAGGCCCAAGCAAGATGCGCCCCGAGGAGCGTCTTGCCACGTGTCACCACTGGGTCTGACTGAGCGCCTCCAGGAGAGAGGCCCAAGCAAGATGCGCCCCGAGGAGCGTCTTGCCACGTGTCACCATTGGGTCTGATTGAGCGCCTCCAGGAGAGAGGCCCCAGCAAGACGCGCCCCGAGGAGCATCTTGCCTTATGTCACTACTCGGTCTGACTGAGCACCTCCAGGAGAGAGGCCCAAGCAAGATGTGCCCCGAGGAGCGTCTTGCCACATGTCAACAATGGGTCTTACTGAGGGCCTCCAGGAGAGTGGCCCAAGCAAGATTCGCCCGGAGGAGCATCTTGCCACATGTCAACACCGGGTCTGACAGAGGGCCTCCAGGAGAGAGGCCCAAGCAAGACGCGCCCCGAGGAGCGTCTTGCCACATGTCACCTCTGGTTCTGACTGAGCGCGTCCAGGAGAGAGGCCCAAGCAAGACGCAACCCGAGGAGCGTCTTGCCACATGTCAACAATGGGTCTGACTGAGGGCCTCCAGGAAAGAAGCCCAAGCAACACGCGGCCCGAGGAGCGTCAGGCCACATGTCACTACTCAGTCTGACTGAGCGCCTCCAGGAGAGAGGCCCAAGCAAGACGCGCCCCGAGGAGTGTCTTGCCACATGTCAACACTGGGTCTGACTGAGCGCCTCCAGGAGAGAGGCCCAAGCAAGACGCGCCCCGAGGAGCGTCTGGCCACGTGTCAACACTGGGTCTGATTGAGGGCCTTCTGGAGAGAGGCCCAAGCAAGATGCGCCCCGAGGAGCGTCTTGCCACATGTCAACAATGGGTCTTACTGAAGGCCTCCAGGAGAGAAGCCCAAGCAACACGCGCCCCGAGGAGCTTCTTGCCACATGTCAGCACTCGGTCTGACTGAGCGCCTCCAGGAGAGAGGGCAAAGCAAGACGCGCCCCGAGGAGCGTCTTGACACATGTCAACACTGGGTCTGACAGAGGGCCTCCATGAGAGAGGCCCAAGCGAGACGCGCCCCGAGGAGTGTCTTGCCACATGTCAACACTGGGTCTGACTGAGCGCCTCCAGGAGAGAGGCTCAAGCAAGACGCGCCCCGAGGAGCGTCTTGCCACGTGTCAACACTGGGTCTGACTGAGCGCCTCCAGGAGAGAGGCCCAAGCAAGATGCGCCCTGAGGAGCGTCTTGCCACGTGTCAACCACTGGGTCTGACTGAGCGCCTCCAGGAGAGAGGCCCAAGCAAGACGCGCCCCGAGGAGCGTCTTGCCACATGTCACCACTGGGTCTGACTGAGCGCCTCCAGGAGAGAGGCCCAAGCAAGACGCGCCCCGAGGAGCGTCTTTCCACATGTCAGCACTCGGTCTGACTGAGCGCCTCCAGGAGAGAGGCCCAAGCAAGACGCGCCCAAAGGAGCGTCTTGCAACATGTCAACAATGGGTCTGACTGAGGGCCTCCAGGAGAGAAGCCCAAGCAACACGCGGCCCGAGGAGCGTCTTGCCACATGTCAACACTGGGTCTGACTGAGCGCCTCCAGGAGAGAGGCCCAAGAGAGACACGCCCCGAGGAGCGTCTTGACACATGTCAACACTGGGTCTGACTGAGGGCCTCCATGAGAGAAGCCCAAGCAAGACGCGCCCCGAGGAGAGTGTTGCCACATGTCAACACTGGGTCTGACAGAGGACATCCAGGAGAGAAGCCCAAGCAATTCGCGCCCCGAGGAGCGTCTTGCCACATGTCACCACTGGGTCTGACTTAGCGCCTCCAGGAGAGAGGCCCAAGCAAGAAGCGCCCCGAGGAGCGTCTTGCCACGTGTCAACACTGGGTCTGATTGAGGGCCTTCTGGAGAGAGGCCCAAGCAAGACGCGCCCCGAGGAGCGTCTTGCCACATGTCAACAATGGGTCAGACTGAGGGCCTCCAGGAGAGAAGCCCAAGCAAGACGCGCCCCGAGGAGCTTCTTGCCACATGCCAGCACTCGGTCTGACTGAGCGCCTCCAGGAGAGAGGCCCAAGCAAGACGCGCCCCGAGGAGCGTCTTGACACATGTCAACACTGGGTCTGACTGAGCGCCTCCAGGAGAGAGGCCCAAGCAAAACGCGCCCCGAGGAGCGTCTTGCCACGTGTCAACACTGGGTCTGACTGAGCGCCTCCAGGAGAGAGGCCCAAGCAAGACGCGCCCAAAGGAGCGTCTTGCAACATGTCAACAATGGGTCTGACTGAGCGCCTCCAGGAGAGAGGCCCAAGCAAGACGCGCCCCGAGTAGCGTCTTGACACATGTCAACACTGGGTCTGACAGAGGGCCTCCATGAGAGAGGCCCAAGCAAGACGCGCCCCGAGGAGTGTCTTGCCACATGTCAACACTGGGTCTGACTGAGCGCCTCCAGGAGAGAGGCCCAAGCAAGACGCGCCCCGAGGAGCGTCTAGCAACGTGTCAACACTGGGTCTGACTGAGGGCCTCCAGGAGAGAGGCCCAAGCAAGATGCGCCCCGAGGAGCGTCTTGCCAAGTGTCACCACTGGGTCTGACTGAGCGCCTCCAGGAGAGACGCCCAAGCAAGACGCGCCCCGAGGAGCGTCTTGCCACGTGTCACCACTGGGTCTGATTGAGCGCCTCCAGGAGAGAGGCCCCAGCAAGACGCGCCCCGAGGAGCAACTTGCCTTATGTCAGCACTCGGTCTGACTGAGCGCCTCCAGGAGAGAGGCCCAAGCAAGACGCGCCCCGAGGAGCGTCTTGCGACATGTCACTACTCGGTCTAACTGAGCGCCTCCAGGAGAGAGGTCCAAGCAAGACGCGCCCCGAGGAGCGTCTTGCCACATTTCACTACTCGGTCTGACTGAGCGCCTCCAGGAGAGAGGCCCAAGCAAGACGTGCCCCGAGGAGCGTCTTGCCACATGTCAACAATGGGTCTGACTGAGGGCCTCCAGGAGAGAAGCCCAAGCAAGAAGCGCCCCGAGGAGCGTCTTGCCACATGTCAACACTGGGTCTGACTGAGCGCCTCCAGGAGAGAGGCCCAAGAGAGACACGCCCCGAGGAGCGTCTTGACACATGTCAACACTGGGTCTGACTGAGGGCCTCCATGAGAGAAGCCCAAGCAAGACGCGCCCCGAGGAGAGTGTTGCCACATGTCAACACTGGGTCTGACAGAGGGCATCCAGGAGAGAGGCCCAAGCAATACGCGCCCCGAGGAGCGTCTTGCCACATGTCACCACTGGGTCTGACTTAGCGCCTCCAGGAGAGAGGCCCAAGCAAGAAGCGCCCCGAGGAGCGTCTTGCCACGTGTCAACACTGGGTCTGATTGAGGGCCTTCTGGAGAGAGGCCCAAGCAAGACGCGCCCCGAGGAGCGTCTTGCCACATGTCAACAATGGGTCAGACTGAGGGCCTCCAGGAGAGTAGCCCAAGCAAGACGCGCCCCGAGGAGCTTCTTGCCACATGCCAGCACTCGGTCTGACTGAGCGCCTCCAGGAGAGAGGCCCAAGCAAGACGCGCCCCGAGGAGCGTCTTGACACATGTCAACACTGGGTCTGACTGAGCGCCTCCAGGAGAGAGGCCCAAGCAAAACGCGCCCCGAGGAGCGTCTTGCCACGTGTCAACACTGGGTCTGACTTAGCGCCTCCAGGAGAGAGGCCCAAGCAAGATGCGCCCCGAGGAGCGTCTTGCCACGTGTCACCACTGGGTCTGACTGAGCTCCTCCAGGAGAGAGGCCCAAGCAAGACGCGCCCCGAGGAGCGTCTTGCCATGTGTCACCACTGGGTCTGATTGAGCACCTCCAGGAGAGAGGCCCAAGCAAGACGCGCCCCGAGGAGCGTCTTGCCACGTGTCACCACTGGGTCTGATTGAGCGCCTCCAGGAGAGAGGCCCCAGCAAGACGCGCCCCGAGGAGCAACTTGCCTTATGTCAGCACTCGGTCTGACTGAGCGCCTCCAGGAGAGAGGCCCAAGCAAGACGCGCCCCGAGGAGCGTCTTGCGACATGTCACTACTCGGTCTAACTGAGCGCCTCCAGGAGAGAGGTCCAAGCAAGACGCGCCCCGAGGAGCGTCTTGCCACATGTCAACAATGGGTCAGACTGAGGGCCTCCAGGAGAGTAGCCCAAGCAAGACGCGCCCCGAGGAGCTTCTTGCCACATGCCAGCACTCGGTCTGACTGAGCGCCTCCAGGAGAGAGGCCCAAGCAAGACGCGCCCCGAGGAGCGTCTTGACACATGTCAACACTGGGTCTGACTGAGCGCCTCCAGGAGAGAGGCCCAAGCAAAACGCGCCCCGAGGAGCGTCTTGCCACGTGTCAACACTGGGTCTGACTTAGCGCCTCCAGGAGAGAGGCCCAAGCAAGATGCGCCCCGAGGAGCGTCTTGCCACGTGTCACCACTGGGTCTGACTGAGCTCCTCCAGGAGAGAGGCCCAAGCAAGACGCGCCCCGAGGAGCGTCTTGCCATGTGTCACCACTGGGTCTGATTGAGCACCTCCAGGAGAGAGGCCCAAGCAAGACGCGCCCCGAGGAGCGTCTTGCCACGTGTCACCACTGGGTCTGATTGAGCGCCTCCAGGAGAGAGGCCCCAGCAAGACGCGCCCCGAGGAGCAACTTGCCTTATGTCAGCACTCGGTCTGACTGAGCGCCTCCAGGAGAGAGGCCCAAGCAAGACGCGCCCCGAGGAGCGTCTTGCGACATGTCACTACTCGGTCTAACTGAGCGCCTCCAGGAGAGAGGTCCAAGCAAGACGCGCCCCGAGGAGCGTCTTGCCACATTTCACTACTCGGTCTGACTGAGCGCCTCCAGGAGAGAGGCCCAAGCAAGACGTGCCCCGAGGAGCGTCTTGCCACATGTCAACAATGGGTCTGACTGAGGGCCTCCAGGAGAGAAGCCCAAGCAAGAAGCGCCCCGAGGAGCGTCTTGCCACATGTCAACACTGGGTCTGACTGAGCGCCTCCAGGAGAGAGGCCCAAGAGAGACACGCCCCGAGGAGCGTCTTGACACATGTCAACACTGGGTCTGACTGAGGGCCTCCATGAGAGAAGCCCAAGCAAGACGCGCCCCGAGGAGAGTGTTGCCACATGTCAACACTGGGTCTGACAGAGGGCATCCAGGAGAGAGGCCCAAGCAATACGCGCCCCGAGGAGCGTCTTGCCACATGTCACCACTGGGTCTGACTTAGCGCCTCCAGGAGAGAGGCCCAAGCAAGAAGCGCCCCGAGGAGCGTCTTGCCACGTGTCAACACTGGGTCTGATTGAGGGCCTTCTGGAGAGAGGCCCAAGCAAGACGCGCCCCGAGGAGCGTCTTGCCACATGTCAACAATGGGTCAGACTGAGGGCCTCCAGGAGAGAAGCCCAAGCAAGACGCGCCCCGAGGAGCTTCTTGCCACATGCCAGCACTCGGTCTGACTGAGCGCCTCCAGGAGAGAGGCCCAAGCAAGACGCGCCCCGAGGAGCGTCTTGACACATGTCAACACTGGGTCTGACTGAGCGCCTCCAGGAGAGAGGCCCAAGCAAAACGCGCCCCGAGGAGCGTCTTGCCACGTGTCAACACTGGGTCTGACTTAGCGCCTCCAGGAGAGAGGCCCAAGCAAGATGCGCCCCGAGGAGTGTCTTGCCACGTGTCACCACTGGGTCTGACTGAGCTCCTCCAGGAGAGAGGCCCAAGCAAGACGCGCCCCGAGGAGCGTCTTGCCATGTGTCACCACTGGGTCTGATTGAGCACCTCCAGGAGAGAGGCCCCAGCAAGACGCTCCCCGAGGAGCGTCTTGCCACATGTCACTACTCGGTCTAACTGAGCGTCTCCAGGAGAGAGGTCCAAGCAAGACGTGCACGGAGGAGCGTCTTGCCACATGTCAACAATGGGTCTGACTGAGGGACTCCAGGAGAGAAGCCCAAATAAGACGCGCCCCGAGGAGCGAGTTGCCACATGTCAACAATGGGTCTGACTGAGGGCCTCCAGGAGAGAAGCCCAAGCAAGACGCGCCCCGAGGAGCGTCTTGCCACATGTCAGCACTCGGACAGACTGAGCGCCTCCAGGAGAGAGGCCCAAGCAAGACGCGCCCCGAGGAGCGTCTTGCCACATGTCAACACTGGGTCTGACTGAGCGCCTCCAGGAGAGAGGCCCAAGCAAGACGCGCCCCGAGGAGAGTCTTGCCACATGTGAACACTGGGTCTGACTGAGCGCCTCCAGGAGAGAGGCCCAAGCAAGACGCGCCCGGAGGAGCGTCTTGCCACATGTCAGCACTGGGTCCGACCGAGCGCCTCCAGGAGAAAGGCCCAAGCAAGACACGCCCCGAGGAGCGTCTTGACACATGTCAACACTGGGTCAGACTGAGGGCCTCCATGAGAGAAGCCCAAGCAAGACGCGCCCCGAGGAGAGTCTTGCCACATGTCAACACTCGGTCTGACAGAGGGCATTCAGGAGAGAGGCCCAAGCAATACGCGCCCCGAGGAACGTCTTGCCACATGTCACCACTGGGTCTGAATGAGCGCCTCCAGGAAAGAGGCCCAACCAAGACGCGCCCTGAGGAGTGTCTTGCCACATGCCAACACTGGGTCTTACTGAGCGCCTCCAGGAGAGAGGCCCAAGCAAGACGCGCCCCGAGGAGCGTCTTGACACATGTCAACACTGGGTCTGACAGAGGGCCTCCAGGAGAGAGGCCCAAGCAAGACGCGCCCCGAGGAGTGTCTTGCCACATGTCAACAATGGGTCTGACTGAGCGCCTCCAGGAGAGAGGCCCAAGCAAGACGCGCCCCGAGGAGCGTCAGGCCACATGTCACTACTCAGTCTGACTGAGCGCCTCCAGGAGAGAGGACCAAGCAAGACGCGCCCCGAGGAGCGTCTTGCCACATGTCAGCACTGGGTCTGACTGAGCGCCTCCAGGAGAGAGGCCCCAGCCAGACGCGCCCCGAGGAGCGTCTTGCCTTATGTCAGCACTCGGTCTGACTGAGTGCCTCTAGGAGAGAGGCCCAAGCAAGACGCGCCCCGAGGAGCGTCTTGCCACATGTCAACAATGGGTCTGACTGAGGGCCTCCACGAGAGAGGCCCAAGCAAGATGCGCCCGGAGGAGCGTCTTGCCACATGCCAACACTGGGTCTGAAAGAGGGCCTCCAGGAGAGAGGCCCAAGCAAGATGCGCCCCGAGGAGCGTCTTGCCACATGTCACCTCTGGTTCTGACTGAGCTCCTCCAGGAGAGAGGCCCAAGCAAGACGCGCCCCGAGGAGCGTCTTGCCACATGTCAGCACTCGGTCTGACTGAGCGCCTCCAGGAGAGAGGCCCAAGCAAGACGCGCCCCAAGGAGCGTCTTGCCACATGTCAACATGTCACCACTGGTTCTGAATGAGCGCCTCCAGGAGAGAAGCCCAAGCAACACGCGGCTCGAGGAGCGTCTTGCCACATGTCAGCACTCGGTCTGACTGAGCGCCTCCAGGAGAGAGGCCCAAGCAAGACGCGCCCCGAGGAGCGTCTTGCCACATGTCAACAATGGGTCTGACTGAGGGCCTCCAGGAGAGAAGCCCAATCAAGAAGCGCCCCGAGGAGCGTCTTGACAGATGTCAAAACTCGGTCTGACAGAGGGCCTCCAGGAGAGAGGCCCAAGCAAGACGCGCCCCGAGGAGTGTCTTGCCACATGTCACCACTTGGTCTGACTGAGCGCCTCCAGGAGAGAGGCCCAAGTACCACGCGCCCCGAGGAGTGTCAGGCCACGTGTCAACAGTGGGTCTGATTGAGGGCCTTCTGGAGAGAGGCCCAAGAAAGACGCGCCCCGAGGAGCTTCTTGCCACATGTCAACAATTGTTCTTACTGAGGGCCTCCAGGAGAGAAGCCCAAGCAAGACGCGCCCCGAGGAGCTTCTTGCCACATGTCACCACTCGGTCTGACTGAGCGCCTCCAGGAGAGAGGCCAAAGCAAGACGCCCCCCGAGGAGCGTCTTGACACATGTCAACACTGGGTCTGACAGAGGGCCTCCATGAGAGAGGCCCAAGCAAGACGCGCCCCGAGGAGTGTCTTGCCAAATGTCAACACTGGGTCTGACTGAGCGCCTCAGGGAGAGAGGTCCAAGCAAGACGCGCCCCGAGGAGCGTCTTGCCACATGTCACTACTCGGTCTGACTGAGCGCCTCAGGGAGAGAGGTCCAAGCAAGACGCGCCCCGAGGAGCGTCTTGCCACATGTCAACACTGGGTCTGACTGAGTGCCTCCATGAGAGAAGCCCCAGCAAGACGCGCCCCGAGGAGCGTCTTGCCACATGTCACTACTCGGTCTGTTTGAGCGCCTCCAGCAGAGAGGCCCAAGCAAGACGTGCCCCGAGGAGCGTCTTGACACATGTCAACAATGGGTCTGACTGAGGGCCTCCAGGAGAGAAGCCCAAGCAAGACGTGCCCCGAGGAGCGTCTTGACACATGTCAACACTGGGTCTGACTGAGGGCCTCCATGAGAGAAGCCGTAGCAAGACGCGCCCCGAGGAGAGTCTTGCCACATGTCAACACTCGGTCTGACAGAGGGCATCCAGGAGAGAGGCCCAAGCAATATGCGCCCCGAGGAGCGTCTTGCCACATGTCACCACTGGGTCTGACTGAGCGCCTCCAGGAGAGAGACCAAACCAAGACGCGCCCTGAGGAGCGCCTTGCCACATGCCAACACTGGGTCTGACAGAGGGACTCCAGGAGAGAGGCCCAAGCAAGACGCGCCCCGAGGAGTGTCTTGCCACATGTCACCACTGGGTCTGACTGAGCGCCTCCAGGAGAGAGGCCCAAGCAAGACGCGCCCCGAGGAGAGTCTTGTCACATGTCAACACTGGGTCTTTCTGAGCGCCTCCAGGAGAGAAGCCCAAGCAAGACGCACCCCGAGGAGCGTCTTTCCACATGTCAGCACTCGGTCTGACTGAGCGCCTCCAGGAGAGAGGCCCAAGCAAGACGCGCCCAAAGGAGCGTCTTGCAACATGTCAACAATGGGTCTGACTGAGGGCCTCCAGGAGAGAAGCCCAAGCAACACGCGGCCCGAGGAGCGTCTTGCCACATGTCAGCACTCGGTCTGACTGAGCGCCTCCAGGAGAGAGGCCAAAGCAAGACGCGCCCCGAGGAGCGTCTTGCCACATGTCAACAATGGGTATGACTGAGGGCCTCCCGGAGAGAAGCCCAAGCAAGACGCGCCCCGAGGAGCGTCTTGACACATGTCAACACTGGGTCTGACAGAGGGCCTCCAGGAGAGAGGCCCAAGCAAGACGCGCCCCGAGGAGCGTCTTGCCACATGTCACCACTTGGTCTGACTGAGCGCCTCCAGGAGAGAGGCCCAAGCAACACGCGCCCCGAGGAGCGTCAGGCCACATGTCACTACTCAGTCTGACTGAGCGCCTCCAGGAGAGAGGCCCAAGTAAGACGCACCCCGAGGAGCGTCTTGCCACGTGTCAACACTGGGTCTGATTGAGGGCCTTCTGGAGAGAGGCCCAAGCAAGACGCGCCCCGAGGAGCGTCTTGCCACATGTCAACAATGGGTCTTACTGAGGGCCTCCAGGAGAGAAGCCCAAGCAACATGCGCCCCGAGGAGCTTCTTGCCACATGTCAGCACTCGGTCTGACTGAGTCCCTCCAGGAGAGAGGCCAAAGCAAGACGCGCCCCGAGGAGCGTCTTGACACATGTCAACACTGGGTCTGACAGAGGGCCTCCATGAGAGAGGCCCAAGCAAGACGCGCCCCGAGGAGCGTCTTGCCTTATGTCACTACTCGGTCTGACTGAGCGCCTCCAGGAGAGAGGCCCAAGCAAGACGTGCCTCGAGGAGCGTCTTGCCACATGTCAACAATGGGTCTGACTGAGGGCCTCCAGGAGAGAAGCCCAAGCAAGACGCGCCCCGAGGAGCGTCTTGCCACATGTCAACACTGGGTCTGACTGAGCGCCTCCAGGAGAGAGGCCCAAGCAAGACGCACCACGAGGAGCGTCAGACCACATGTCACTACTCAGTCTGACTGAGCGCCTCCAGGAGAGAGGCCCAAGCGAGACGCGCCCCGAGGAGCGTCAGGCCACATGTCACTACTCAGTCTGACTGAGCGCCTCCAGGAGAGAGGCCCAAGTAAGACGCGCCCCGAGGAGCGTCTTGCCACGTGTCAACACTGGGTCTGATTGAGGGCCTTCTGGAGAGAGGCCCAAGCAAGACACGCCCCGAGGAGCGTCTTGCCACATGTCAACAATGGGTCTTACTGAGGGCCTCCAGGAGAGAAGCCCAAGCAACATGCGCCCCGAGGAGCTTCTTGCCACATGTCAGCACTCGGTCTGACTGAGCACCTCCAGGAGAGAGGCCAAAGCAAGACGCGCCCCGAGGAGCGTCTTGACATATGTCAACACTGGGTCTGACAGAGGGCCTCCATGAGAGAGGCCCAAGCAAGACGCGCCCCGAGGAGTGTCTTGCCACATGTCAACACTGGGTCTGACTGAGCGCCTGCAGGAGAGAGGCCCAAGCAAGACACGACCCGACGACCGTCTTGCCACGTGTCAACACTGGGTCTGACTGAGCGCCTCCAGGAGAGAGGCCCAAGCAAGATGCGCCCCGAGGAGCGTCTTGCCACGTGTCACCACTGGGTCTGACTGAGCGCCTCCAGGAGAGAGGCCCAAGCAAGATGCGCCCCGAGGAGCGTCTTGCCACGTGTCACCACTGGGTCTGATTGAGCGCCTCCAGGAGAGAGGCCCCAGCAAGACGCGCCCCGAGGAGCATCTTGCCTTATTTCACTACTCGGTCTGATTGAGCGCCTCCAGGAGAGAGGCCCAAGCAAGATGTGCCCCGAGGAGCGTCTTGCCACGTGTCAACAATGGGTCTTACTGAGGGCCTCCAGGAGAGTGGCCCAAGCAAGATTCGCCCGGAGGAGCGTCTTGCCACATGTCAACACTGGGTCTGACAGAGGGCCTCCAGGAGAGAGGCCCAAGCAAGACGCGCCCCGAGGAGCGTCTTGCCACATGTCACCTCTGGTTCTGACTGAGCGCCTCCAGGAGAGAGGCCCAAGCAAGACGCAACCCGAGGAGCGTCTTGCCACATGTCAACAATGGGTCTGACTGAGGGCCTCCAGGAAAGAAGCCCAAGCAACACGCGGCCCGAGGAGCGTCAGGCCACATGTCACTACTCAGTCTGACTGAGCGCCTCCAGGAGAGAGGCCCAAGCAAGACGCGCCCCGAGGAGTGTCTTGCCACATGTCAACACTGGGTCTGACTGAGCGCCTCCAGGAGAGAGGCCCAAGCAAGACGCGCCCCGAGGAGCGTCTGGCCACGTGTCAACACTGGGTCTGATTGAGGGCCTTCTGGAGAGAGGCCCAAGCAAGACGCGCCCCGAGGAGCGTCTTGCCACATGTCAACAATGGGTCTTACTGAAGGCCTCCAGGAGAGAAGCCCAAGCAACACGCGCCCCGAGGAGCTTCTTGCCACATGTCAGCACTCGGTCTGACAGAGGGCATTCAGGAGAGAGGCCCAAGCAATACGCGCCCCGAGGAGCGTCTTGCCACATGTCACCACTGGGTCTGAATGAGCGCCTCCAGGAAAGAGGCCCAACCAAGACGCGCCCTGAGGAGTGTCTTGCCACATGCCAACACTGGGTCTTACTGAGCGCCTCCAGGAGAGAGGCCCAAGCAAGACGCGCCCCGAGGAGCGTCTTGACACATGTCAACACTGGGTCTGACAGAGGGCCTCCAGGAGAGAGGCCCAAGCAAGACGCGCCCCGAGGAGTGTCTTGCCACATGTCAACAATGGGTCTGACTGAGCGCCTCCAGGAGAGAGGCCCCAGCCAGACGCGCCCCGAGGAGCGTCTTGCCTTATGTCAGCACTCGGTCTGACTGAGTGCCTCCAGGAGAGAGGCCCAAGCAAGACGCGCCCCGAGGAGCGTCTTGCCACATGTCAGCACTCGGTCTGACTGAGCGCCTCCAGGAGAGAGGCCCAAGCAAGACGCGCCCCGAGGAGCGTCTTGCCACATGTCAACAATGGGTCTGACTGAGGGCCTCCAGGAGAGAGGCCCAAGCAAGATGCGCCCAGAGGAGCGTCTTGCCACATGCCAACACTGGGTCTGAAAGAGGGCCTCCAGGAGAGAGGCCCAAGCAAGATGCGCCCCGAGGAGCGTCTTGCCACATGTCACCTCTGGTTCTGACTGAGCGCCTCCAGGAGAGAGGCCCAAGCAAGACGCGCCCCGAGGAGCGTCTTGCCACATGTCAGCACTCGGTCTGACTGAGCGCCTCCAGGAGAGAGGCCCAAGCAAGACGCGCCCCGAGGAGCGTCTTGCCACATGTCAACATGTCACCACTGGTTCTGAATGAGCGCCTCCAGGAGAGAAGCCCAAGCAACACGCGGCTCGAGGAGCGTCTTGCCACATGTCAGCACTCGGTCTGACTGAGCGCCTCCAGGAGAGAGGCCCAAGCAAGACGCGCCCCGAGGAGCGTCTTGCCACATGTCAACAATTGGTCTGACTGAGGGCCTCCAGGAGAGAAGCCCAATAAAGAAGCGCCCCGAGGAGCGTCTTGACAGATATCAACACTCGGTCTGACAGAGGGCCTCCAGGAGAGAGGACCAAGCAAGACGCGCCCCGAGGAGTGTCTTGCCACATGTCACCACTTGGTCTGACTGAGCGCCTCCAGGAGAGAGGCCCAAGCAACACGCGCCCCGAGGAGTGTCAGGCCACGTGTCAACAGTGGGTCTGATTGAGGGCCTTCTGGAGAGAGGCCCAAGAAAGACGCGCCCCGAGGAGCTTCTTGCCACATGTCAACAATTGTTCTTACTGAGGGCCTCCAGGAGAGAAGCCCAAGCAAGACGCGCCCCGAGGAGCTTCTTGCCACATGTCAGCACTCGGTCTGACTGAGCGCCTCCAGGAGAGAGGCCAAAGCAAGACGCCCCCCGAGGAGCGTCTTGACACATGTCAACACTGGGTCTGACAGAGGGCCTCCATGAGAGAGGCCCAAGCAAGACGCGCCCCGAGGAGTGTCTTGCCAAATGTCAACACTGGGTCTGACTGAGCGCCTCAGGGAGAGAGGTCCAAGCAAGACGCACCCCGAGGAGCGTCTTGCCACATGTCACTACTCGGTCTGACTGAGCGCCTCAGGGAGAGAGGTCCAAGCAAGACGCGCCCCGAGGAGCGTCTTGCCACATGTCAACACTGGGTCTGACTGAGTGCCTCCATGAGAGAAGCCCCAGCAAGACGCGCCCCGAGGAGCGTCTTGCCACATGTCACTACTCGGTCTGTTTGAGCGCCTCCAGGAGAGAGGCCCAAGCAAGACGTGCCTCGAGGAGCGTCTTGCCACATGTCAACAATGGGTCTGACTGAGGGCCTCCAGGAGAGAAGCCCAAGCAAGACGCGCCCCGAGGAGCGTCTTGCCACATGTCAACATTGGGTCTGACTGAGCGCCTCCAGGAGAGAGGCCCAAGCAAGACGCACCCCGAGGAGCGTCAGACCACATGTCACTACTCAGTCTGACTGAGCGCCTCCAGGAGAGAGGCCCAAGCGAGACGCGCCCCGAGGAGCGTCAGGCCACATGTCACTACTCAGTCTGACTGAGCGCCTCCAGGAGAAGAGGCCCAAGTAAGACGCGCCCCGAGGAGCGTCTTGCCACGTGTCAACACTGGGTCTGATTGAGGGCCTTCTGGAGAGAGGCCCAAGCAAGACACGCCCCGAGGAGCGTCTTGCCACATGTCAACAATGGGTCTTACTGAGGGCCTCCAGGAGAGAAGCCCAAGCAACATGCGCCCCGAGGAGCTTCTTGCCACATGTCAGCACTCGGTCTGACTGAGCCCCTCCAGGAGAGAGGCCAAAGCAAGACGCGCCCCGAGGAGCGTCTTGACACATGTCAACACTGGGTCTGACAGAGGGCCTCCATGAGAGAGGCCCAAGCAAGACGCGCCCCGAGGAGTGTCTTGCCACATGTCAACACTGGGTCTGACTGAGCGCCTCCAGGAGAGAGGCCCAAGCAAGACGCGACCCGAGGAGCGTCTTGCCACGTGTCAACACTGGGTCTGACTGAGCGCCTCCAGGAGAGAGGCCCAAGCAAGATGCGCCCCGAGGAGCGTCTTGCCACGTGTCACCACTGGGTCTGACTGAGCGCCTCCAGGAGAGAGGCCCAAGCAAGATGCGCCCCGAGGAGCGTCTTGCCACGTGTCACCACTGGGTCTGATTGAGCGCCTCCAGGAGAGAGGCCCCAGCAAGACGCGCCCCGAGGAGCATCTTGCCTTATGTCACTACTCGGTCTGATTGAGCGCCTCCAGGAGAGAGGCCCAAGCAAGATGTGCCCCGAGCAGCGTCTTGCCACGTGTCAACAATGGGTCTTACTGAGGGCCTCCAGGAGAGTGGCCCAAGCAAGATTCGCCCGGAGGAGCGTCTTGCCACATGTCAACACTGGGTCTGACAGAGGGCCTCCAGGAGAGAGGCCCAAGCAAGACGCGCCCCGAGGAGCGTCTTGCCACATTTCACCTCTGGTTCTGACTGAGCGCCTCCAGGAGAGAGGCCCAAGCAAGACGCAACCCGAGGAGCGTCTTGCCACATGTCAACAATGGGTCTGACTGAGGGCCTACAGGAAAGAAGCCCAAGCAACACGCGGCCCGAGGAGCGTCAGGCCACATGTCACTACTCAGTCTGACTGAGCGCCTCCAGGAGAGAGGCCCAAGCAAGACGCGCCCCGAGGAGTGTCTTGCCACATGTCAACACTGGGTCTGACTGAGCGCCTCCAGGAGAGAGGCCCAAGCAAGACGCGCCCCGAGGAGCGTCTGGCCACGTGTCAACACTGGGTCTGATTGAGGGCCTTCTGGAGAGAGGCCCAAGCAAGACGCGCCCCGAGGAGCGTCTTGCCACATGTCAACAATGGGTCTTACTGAAGGCCTCCAGGAGAGAAGCCCAAGCAATACGCGCCCCGAGGAGCTTCTTGCCACATGTCAGCACTCGGTCTGACTGAGCGCCTCCAGGAGAGAGGGCAAAGCAAGACGCGCCCCGAGGAGCGTCTTGACACATGTCAACACTGGGTCTGACAGAGTGCCTCCATGAGAGAGGCCCAAGCGAGACGCGCCCCGAGGAGTGTCTTGCCGTATGTCAACACTGGGTCTGACTGAGCGCCTCCAGGAGAGAGGCTCAAGCAAGACGCGCCCCGAGGAGCGTCTTGCCACGTGTCAACACTGGGTCTGACTGAGCGCCTCCAGGAGAGAGGCCCAAGCAAGATGCGCCCTGAGGAGCGTCTTGCCACGTGTCACCACTGGGTCTGACTGAGCGCCTCCAGGAGAGAGGCCCAAGCAAGACGCGCCCCGAGGAGCGTCTTGCCACATGTCACACCTGGGTCTGACTGAGCGCCTCCAGGAGAGAGGCCCAAGCAAGACGCGCCCCGAGGAGCGTCTTGCCACGTGTCACCACTGGGTCTGATTGAGCGCCTCCAGGAGAGAGGCCCCAGCAAGACGCGCCCCGAGGAGCAACTTGCCTTATGTCAGCACTCGGTCTGACTGAGCGCCTCCAGGAGAGAGGCCCAAGCAAGACGCGCCCCGAGGAGCGTCTTGCGACATGTCACTACTCGGTCTAACTGAGCGCCTCCAGGAGAGAGGTCCAAGCAAGACGCGCCCCGAGGAGCGTCTTGCCACATTTCACTACTCGGTCTGACTGAGCGCCTCCAGGAGAGAGGCCCAAGCAAGACGTGCCAGGAGGAGCGTCTTGCCACATGTCAACAATGGGTCTGACAGAGGGCCTCCAGGAGAGAGGCCCAAGCAAGACGCGCCCCGAGGAGCGTCTTGCCACATGTCACCTCTGGTTCTGACTGAGCGCCTCCAGGAGAGAGGCCCAAGCAAGACGCGCCCCGAGGAGCGTCTTGCCACATGTCAACAATGGGTCTGACTGAGGGCCTCCAGGAAAGAAGCCCAAGCAACACGCGGCCCGAGGAGCGTCTTGCCACATGTCAGCACTCGGTCTGACTGAGCGCCTCCAGGAGAGATGCCCAAGCAAGACGCGCCCCGAGGAGCGTCTTGGCACATGTCAACAATGGGTTTGACTAAGGGCCTCCAGGAGAGAAGCCCAAGCAAGACGCGCCCCGTGGAGCGTCTTGACACATGTCAACACTGGGTCTGACAGAGGGCCTCCAGGAGAGAGGCCCAAGCAAGATGCGCCCCGAGGAGTGTCTTGCAACATGTCACCACTGGGTCTGACTGAGCGCCTCCAGGAGAGAGGCCCAAGCAAGACGCGCCCCGAGGAGCGTCTTGCGACATGTCACTACTCGGTCTAACTGAGCGCCTCCAGGAGAGAGGTCCAAGCAAGACGCGCCCCGAGGAGCGTCTTGCCACATGTCACTACTCGGTCTGACTGAGCGCCTCCAGGAGAGAGGCCCAAGCAAGACGTGCCCCGAGGAGCGTCTTGCCACATGTCAACAATGGGTCTGACAGAGGGCCTCCAGGAGAGAGGCCCAAGCAAGACGCGCCCCGAGGAGCGTCTTGCCACATGTCACCTCTGGTTTTGACTGAGCGCCTCCAGGAGAGAGACCCAAGCAAGACGCGCCCCGAGGAGCGTCTTGCCACATGTCAACAATGGGTCTGACTGAGGGCCTCCAGGAAAGAAGCCCAAGCAACACGCGGCCCGAGGAGCGTCTTGCCACATGTCAGCACTCGGTCTGACTGAGTGCCTCCAGGAGAGAGGCCCAAGCAAGACGCGCCCCGAGGAGCGTCTTGCCACATGTCAACAATGGGTTTGACTAAGGGCCTCCAGGAGAGAAGCCCAAGCAAGACGCGCCCCGTGGAGCGTCTTGACACATGTCAACACTGGGTCTGACAGAGGGCCTCCAGGAGAGAGGCCCAAGCAAGACGCGCCCCGAGGAGTGTCTTGCCACATGTCACCACTGGGTCTGACTGAGCGCCTCCAGGAGAGATGCCCAAGCAAGACGCGCCCCGAGGAGCGTCAGGGCACATGTCACTACTCAGTCTGACTGAGCGCCTCCAGGAGAGAGGCCCAAGCAAGACGCGCCCCGAGGAGCGTCTTGCCACGTGTCAACACTGGGTCTGATTGAGGGCCTTCTGGAGAGAGGCCCAAGCAAGACGCTCCCCGAGGAGCGTCTTGCCTTATGTCAGCACTCGGTCTGACTGAGCGCCTCCAGGAGAGAGGCCCAAGCAAGACGCGCCCCGAGGAGCGTCTTGCGACATGTCACTACTTGGTCTAACTGAGCGCCTCCAGGAGAGAGGTCCAAGCAAGATGCGCCCCGAGGAGCGTCTTGCCACATGTCACTACTCGGTCTGACTGAGCGCCTCCAGGAGAGAGGCCCAAGCAAGACGTGCCCCGAGTAGCGTCTTGACACATGTCAACACTGGGTCTGACAGAGGGCCTCCATGAGAGAGGCCCAAGCAAGACGCGCCCCGAGGAGTGTCTTGCCACATGTCAACACTGGGTCTGACTGAGCGCCTCCAGGAGAGAGGCCCAAGCAAGACGCGCCCCGAGGAGTGTCTTGCCACATGTCAACACTGGGTCTGACTGAGTGCCTCCAGGAGAGAGGCCCAAGCAAGATGCGCCCCGAGGAGCGTCTTGCCACGTGTCACCACTGGGTCTGACTGAGCGCCTCCAGGAGAGAGGCCCTAGCAAGACGCGCCCCGAGGAGCGTCTTGCCTTATGTCAGCACTCGGTCTGACTGAGCGCCTCCAGGAGAGAGGCCCAAGCAAGACGCGCCCCGAGGAGCGTCTTGCGACATGTCACTACTCGGTCTAACTGAGCGCCTCCAGGGGAGAGGCCCAAGCAAGACGTGCCCGGAGGAGCGTCTTGCCACATGTCAACAATGGGTCTGACAGAGGGCCTCCAGGAGAGAGGCCCAAGCAAGACGCGCCCCGAGGAGCGTCTTGCCACATGTCAACAATGGGTCTGACTGAGGGCCTCCAGGAAAGAAGCCCAAGCAACACGCGGCCCGAGGAGCGTCTTGCCACATGTCAGCACTCGGTCTGACTGAGCGCCACCAGGAGAGATGCCCAAGCAAGACGCGCCCCGAGGAGCGTCTTGGCACATGTCAACAATGGGTTTGACTAAGGGCCTCCAGGAGAGAAGCCCAAGCAAGACGCGCCCCGTGGAGCGTCTTGACACATGTCAACACTGGGTCTGACAGAGGGCCTCCAGGAGAGAGGCCCAAGCAAGATGCGCCCCGAGGAGTGTCTTGCCACATGTCACCACTGGGTCTGACTGAGCGCCTCCAGGAGAGAGGCCCAAGCAAGACGCGCCCCGAGGAGCGTCTTGCGACATGTCACTACTCGGTCTAACTGAGCGCCTCCAGGAGAGAGGTCCAAGCAAGACGCGCCCTGAGGAGCGTCTTGCCACATGTCACTACTCGGTCTGACTGAGCGCCTCCAGGAGAGAGGCCCAAGCAAGACGTGCCCCGAGGAGCGTCTTGCCACATGTCAACAATGGGTCTGACAGAGGGCCTCCAGGAGAGAGGCCCAAGCAAGACGCGCCCCGAGGAGCGTCTTGCCACATGTCACCTCTGGTTCTGACTGAGCGCCTCCAGGAGAGAGACCCAAGCAAGACGCGCCCCGAGGAGCGTCTTGCCACATGTCAACAATGGGTCTGACTGAGGGCCTCCAGGAAAGAAGCCCAAGCAACACGCGGCCCGAGGAGCGTCTTGCCACATGTCAGCACTCGGTCTGACTGAGCGCCTCCAGGAGAGAGGCCCAAGCAAGACGCGCCCCGAGGAGCGTCTTGCCACATGTCAACAATGGGTTTGACTAAGGGCCTCCAGGAGAGAAGCCCAAGCAAGACGCGCCCCGTGGAGCGTCTTGACACATGTCAACACTGGGTCTGACAGAGGGCCTCCAGGAGAGAGGCCCAAGCAAGACGCGCCCCGAGGAGTGTCTTGCCACATGTCACCACTGGGTCTGACTGAGCGTCTCCAGGAGAGAGGCCCAAGCAAGACGCGCCCCGAGGAGCGTCAGGGCACATGTCACTACTCAGTCTGACTGAGCGCCTCCAGGAGAGAGGCCCAAGCAAGACGCGCCCCGAGGAGCGTCTTGCCACGTGTCAACACTGGGTCTGATTGAGGGCCTTCTGGAGAGAGGCCCAAGCAAGACGCTCCCCGAGGAGCGTCTTGCCTTATGTCAGCACTCGGTCTGACTGAGCGCCTCCAGGAGAGAGGCCCAAGCAAGACGCGCCCCGAGGAGCGTCTTGCGACATGTCACTACTTGGTCTAACTGAGCGCCTCCAGGAGAGAGGTCCAAGCAAGATGCGCCCCGAGGAGCGTCTTGCCACATGTCACTACTCGGTCTGACTGAGCGCCTCCAGGAGAGAGGCCCAAGCAAGACGTGCCCCGAGGAGCGTCTTGCCACATGTCAACAATGGGTCTGACAGAGGGCCTCCAGGAGAGAGGCCCAAGCAAGACGCGCCCCGAGGAGCGTCTTGCCACATGTCACCTCTGGTTCTGACTGAGCGCCTCCAGGAGAGAGGCCCAAGCAAGACGCGCCCCGAGGTGCGTCTTGCCACATGTCAACAATGGGTCTGACTGAGGGCCTCCAGGAAAGAAGCCCAAGCAACACGCGGCCCGAGGAGCGTCTTGCCACATGTCAGCACTCGGTCTGACTGAGCGCCTCCAGGAGAGAGGCCCAAGCAAGACGCGCCCCGAGGAGCGTCTTGCCACATGTCAACAATGGGTTTGACTAAGGGCCTCCAGGAGAGAAGCCCAAGCAAGACGCGCCCCGTGGAGCGTCTTGACACATGTCAACACTGGGTCTGACAGAGGGCCTCCAGGAGAGAGGCCCAAGCAACACGCGGCCCGAGGAGTGTCTTGCCACATGTCAGCACTCGGTCTGACTGAGCGCCTCCAGGAGAGAGGCCAAAGCAAGACGCGCCCCGAGTAGCGTCTTGACACATGTCAACACTGGGTCTGACAGAGGGCCTCCATGAGAGAGGCCCAAGCAAGACGCGCCCCGAGGAGTGTCTTGCCACATGTCAACACTGGGTCTGACTGAGCGCCTCCAGGAGAGAGGCCCAAGCAAGACGCGCCCCGAGGAGCGTCTAGCCACGTGTCAACACTGGGTCTGACTGAGTGCCTCCAGGAGAGAGGCCCAAGCAAGATGCGCCCCGAGGAGCGTCTTGCCACGTGTCACCACTGGGTCTGACTGAGCGCCTCCAGGAGAGAGGCCCTAGCAAGACGCGCCCCGAGGAGCGTCTTGCCACGTGTCACCACTGGGTCTGATTGAGCGCCTCCAGGAGAGAGGCCCCAGCAAGACGCGCCCCGAGGAGCATCTTGCCTTATGTCAGCACTCGGTCTGACTGAGCGCCTCCAGGAGAGAGGCCCAAGCAAGACGCGCCCCGAGGAGCGTCTTGCGACATGTCACTACTCGGTCTAACTGAGCGCCTCCAGGAGAGAGGTCCAAGCAAAACGCGCCCCGAGGAGCGTCTTGCGACATGTCACTACTCGGTCTAACTGAGCGCCTCCAGGAGAGAGGTCCAAGCAAGACGCGCCCCGAGGAGCGTCTTGCCACATGTCACCTCTGGTTCTGACTGAGCGCCTCCAGGAGAGAGGCCCAAGCAAGACGCGCCCCGAGGAGCGTCTTGCCACATGTCAACAATGGGTCTGACTGAGCGCCTCCAGGAAAGAAGCCCAAGCAACACGCGGCCCGAGGAGCGTCTTGCCACATGTCAGCACTCGGTCTGACTGAGCGCCTCCAGGAGAGATGCCCAAGCAAGACGCGCCCCGAGGAGCGTCTTGGCACATGTCAACAATGGGTTTGACTAAGGGCCTCCAGGAGAGAAGCCCAAGCAAGACGCGCCCCGTGGAGCGTCTTGAAACATGTCAACACTGGGTCTGACAGAGGGCCTCCAGGAGAGAGGCCCAAGCAAGACGCGCCCCGAGGAGTGTCTTGCCACATGTCACAACTGGGTCTGACTGAGCGCCTCCAGGAGAGAGGCCCAAGCAAGACGCACCCCGAGGAGCGTCTTGCGAAATGTCACTACTTGGTCTAACTGAGCGCCTCCAGGAGAGAGGTCCAAGCAAGATGCGCCCCGAGGAGCGTCTTGCCACATGTCACTACTCGGTCTGACTGAGCGCCTCCAGGAGAGAGGCCCAAGCAAGACGTGCCCCGAGGAGCGTCTTGCCACATGTCAACAATGGGTCTGACAGAGGGCCTCCAGGAGAGAGGCCCAAGCAAGACGCGCCCCGAGGAGCGTCTTGCCACATGTCACCTCTGGTTCTGACTGAGCGCCTCCAGGAGAGAGGCCCAAGCAAGACGCGCCCCGAGGAGCGTCTTGCCACGTGTCAACAATGGGTCTGACTGAGGGCCTCCAGGAAAGAAGCCCAAGCAACACGCGGCCCGAGGAGCGTCTTGCCACATGTCAGCACTCGGTCTGACTGAGCGCATCCAGGAGAGAGGCCCAAGCAAGACGCGCCCCGAGGAGCGTCTTGCCACATGTCAACAATGGGTTTGACTAAGGGCCTCCAGGAGAGAAGCCCAAGCAAGACGCGCCCAGTGCAGCGTCTTGACACATGTCAACACTGGGTCTGACAGAGGGCCTCCAGGAGAGAGGCCCAAGCAAGACGCGCCCCGAGGAGTTTCTTGCCACATGTCACCACTGGGTCTGACTGAGCGCCTCCAGGAGAGAGGGCCAAGCAAGACGCGCCCCGAGGAGCGTCAGGCCACATGTCACTACTCGGTCTGACTGAGCGCCTCCAGGAGAGAGGCCCAAGCAAGACGCGCCCCGAGGAGCATCTTGACACATGTCTCCTCTGGGTCTGACTGAGCGCCTCCAGGAGAGAGGCCCAAGCAAGACGCTCCCCGAGGAGCGTCTTGCCACATGTCAGTACTGGGTCTGATTGAGGGCCTTCTGGAGAGAGGCCCAAGCAAGACGCGCCCCGAGGAGCGTCTTGCCACATGTCAACAATGGGTCTGACAGAGGGCCTCCAGGAGAGAAGCCCAAGCAAGACGCGCCCCGAGGAGCGTCTTGCCACATGTCAGCACTCGGTCTGACTGAGCGCCTCCAGGAGAGAGGCCCAAGCAAGACGCACCCCGAGGAGCGTTTTGCCACATGTGAACACTGGGTCTGACTGAGCGCCTCCAGAAGAGAGGCCCAAGCAAGACGCGCCCGGAGGAGCGTCTTGCCACATGTCAACACTGGGTCTGACTGATTGCCTCCATGAGAGAAGCCCCAGCAAGACGCGCCCCGAGGAGCATCTTGCCACATGTCAACACTGGGTCTGACTGAGAACCTCCCCAGGAGAGAGGCCCAAGAAAGACGCGCCCTGAGGAGCGTCTTGCCACATGTCAACACTGAGTCTGACTGAGTGCCTCCATGAGAGAAGCCCCAGCAAGACGCGCCCCGAGGAGCGTCTTGCCACATGTCAGCACTCGGTCTGACTGAGCGCCTCCAGGAGAGAGGCCCAAGCAAGACGCGCCCCAAGGAGTGTCTTGCCACATGTCAACACTGGGTCTGACTGAGCGCCTCCAGGAGAGAGGCCCAAGCAAGACGCGCCTGGAGGAGCGTTTTGCCACATGTCAACACTGGGTCTGACAGAGGGCCTCAAGGGGAGAGGCCCAAGCAAGATGCGCCCCGAGGAGCATCTTGCCACATGTCAACAATGGGTCTGACTGAGGGCCTCCAGGAGAGAAGCCCAAGCAAGACGCGCCCCGAGGAGCGTCTTGCCACATGTGAACACTGGGTCTGACTGAGCGCCTCCAGGAGAGAGGCCCAAGCAAGACGCGCCCGGAGGAGCGTCTTGCCACATGTCAGCACTCGGTCTGACTGAGCGCCTCCAGGAGAGAGGCCCAAGCAAGACGCGCCCCGAGGAGCATCTTGACACATGTCTCCTCTGGGTCTGACTGAGCGCCTCCAGGAGAGAGGCCCAAGCAAGACGCGCCCCGAGGAGCGTCTTGCCACATGTCAGTACTTGGTCTGATTGAGGGCCTTCTGGAGAGAGGCCCAAGCAAGACGCGCCCCGAGGAGCGTCTTGCCACATGTCAACAATGGGTCTGACTGAGGGCCTCCAGGAGAGAAGCCCAAGCAAGACGCGCCCCGAGGAGCGTCTTGCCACATGTCAGCACTCGGTCTGACTGAGGGCCTTCTGGAGAGAGGCCCAAGCAAGACGCGCCCCGAGGAGCGTCTTGCCTTATGTCAGCACTCGGTCTGACTGAGCGCCTCCAGGAGAGAGGCCCAAGCAAGACGCGCCCCGAGGAGCGTCTTGCGAAATGTCACTACTTGGTCTAACTGAGCGCCTCCAGGAGAGAGGTCCAAGCAAGATGCACCCCGAGGAGCATCTTGCCACATGTCACTACTCGGTCTGACTGAGCTCCTCCAGGAGAGAGGCCCAAGCAAGACGTGCCCCGAGGAGCGTCTTGCCACATGTCAACAATGGGTCTGACAGAGGGCCTCCAGGAGAGAGGCCCAAGCAAGACGCGCCCCGAGGAGCGTCTTGCCACATGTCACCTCTGGTTCTGACTGAGCGCCTCCAGGAGAGAGGCCCAAGCAAGACGCGCCCCGAGGAGCGTCTTGCCACGTGTCAACAATGGGTCTGACTGAGGGCCTCCAGGAAAGAAGCCCAAGCAACACGCGGCCCGAGGAGCGTCTTGCCACATGTCAGCACTCGGTCTGACTGAGCGCATCCAGGAGAGAGGCCCAAGCAAGACGCGCCCCGAGGAGCGTCTTGCCACATGTCAACAATGGGTATGACTAAGGGCCTCCAGGAGAGAAGCCCAAGCAAGACGCGCCCCGTGCAGCGTCTTGACACATGTCAACACTGGGTCTGACAGAGGGCCTCCAGGAGAGAGGCCCAAGCAAGACGCGCCCCGAGGAGTGTCTTGCCACATGTCACCACTGGGTCTGACTGAGCGCCTCCAGGAGAGAGGGCCAAGCAAGACGCGCCCCGAGGAGCGTCAGGCCACATGTCACTACTCGGTCTGACTGAGCGCCTCCAGGAGAGAGGCCCAAGCAAGACGCGCCCCGAGGAGCATCTTGACACATGTCTCCTCTGGGTCTGACTGAGCGCCTCCAGAAGAGAGGCCCAAGCAAGACGCGCCCCGAGGAGCGTCTTGCCACATGTCAACAATGGGTCTGACAGAGGGCCTCCAGGAGAGAAGCCCAAGCAAGACGCGCCCCGAGGAGCGTCTTGCCACATGTCAGCACTCGGTCTGACTGAGCGCCTCCAGGAGAGAGGCCCAAGCAAGACGCACCCCGAGGAGCGTTTTGCCACATGTGAACACTGGGTCTGACTGAGCGCCTCCAGAAGAGAGGCCCAAGCAAGACGCGCCCGGAGGAGCGTCTTGCCACATGTCAACACTGGGTCTGACTGATTGCCTCCATGAGAGAAGCCCAAGCAAGACGCGCCCCGAGGAGCATCTTGCCACATGTCAACACTGGGTCTGACTGAGAACCTCCCCAGGAGAGAGGCCCAAGAAAGACGCGCCCTGAGGAGCGTCTTGCCACATGTCAACACTGAGTCTGACTGAGTGCCTCAATGAGAGAAGCCCCAGCAAGACGCGCCCCGAGGAGCGTCTTGCCACATGTCAGCACTCGGTCTGACTGAGCGCCTCCAGGAGAGAGGCCCAAGCAAGACGCGCCCCAAGGAGCGTCTTGCCACATGTCAACACTGGGTCTGACTGAGCGCCTCCAGGAGAGAGGCCCAAGCAAGACGCGCCTGGAGGACCTTTTTGCCACATGTCAACACTGGGTCTGACAGAGGGCCTCAAGGGGAGAGGCCCAAGCAAGATGCGCCCCGAGGAGCATCTTGCCACATGTCAACAATGGGTCTGACTGAGGGCCTCCAGGAGAGAAGCCCAAGCAAGACGCACCCCGAGGAGCGTCTTGCCACATGTGAACACTGGGTCTGACTGAGCGCCTCCAGGAGAGAGGCCCAAGCAAGACGCGCCCGGAGGAGCGTCTTGCCACATGTCAGCACTCGGTCTGACTGAGCGCCTCCAGGAGAGAGGCCCAAGCAAGACGCGCCCCGAGGAGCATCTTGACACATGTCTCCTCTGGGTCTGACTGAGCGCCTCCAGGAGAGAGGCCCAAGCAAGACGTGCCCCGAGGAGCGTCTTGCCACATGTCAACAATGGGTCTGACTGAGGGCCTCCAGGAGAGAAGCCCAAGCAAGACGCGCCCCGAGGAGCGTCTTGCCACATGTCAGTACTGGGTCTGATTGAGGGCCTTCTGGAGAGAGGCCCAAGCAAGACGCGCCCCGAGGAGCGTCTTGCCACATGTCAACAATGGGTCTGACTGAGGGCCTCCAGGAGAGAAGCCCAAGCAAGACGCGCCCCGAGGAGCGTCTTGCCACGTGTCAGCACTCGGTCTGACTGAGCGCCTCCAGGAGAGAGGCCCAAGCAAGACGCACCCCGAGGAGCGTTTTGCCACATGTGAACACTGGGTCTGACTGAGCGCCTCCAGAAGAGAGGCCCAAGCAAGACGCGCCCGGAGGAGCGTCTTGCCACATGTCTCCTCTGGGTCTGACTGAGCGCCTCCAGGAGAGAGGCCCAAGCAAGACGCGCCCCGAGGAGCATCTTGACACATGTCTCCTCTGGGTCTGACTGAGCGCCTCCAGGAGAGAGGCCCAAGCAAGACGTGCCCAGAGGAGCGTCTTGCCACATGTCAACACTGGGTCTGACTGAGCGCCTCCAGGAGAGAGGCCCAAGCAAGCCGCGCCTGGAGGAGCGTTTTGCCACATGTCAACACTGGGTCTGACAGAGGGCCTCAAGGGGAGAGGCCCAAGCAAGATGCGCCCCGAGGAGCATCTTGCCACATGTCAACAATGGGTCTGACTGAGGGCCTCCAGGAGAGAAGCCCAAGCAAGACGCGCCCCGAGGAGCGTCTTGCCACATGTGAACACTGGGTCTGACTGAGCGCCTCCAGGAGAGAGGCCCAAGCAAGACGCGCCCGGAGGAGCGTCTTGCCACATGTCAGCACTCGGTCTGACTGAGCGCCTCCAGGAGAGAGGCCCAAGCAAGACGCGCCCCGAGGAGCATCTTGACACATGTCTCCTCTGGGTCTGACTGAGCGCCTCCAGGAGAGAGGCCCAAGCAAGACGCGCCCCGAGGAGCGTCTTGCCACATGTCAGTACTTGGTCTGATTGAGGGCCTTCTGGAGAGAGGCCCAAGCAAGACGCGCCCCGAGGAGCGTCTTGCCACATGTCAACAATGGGTCTGACTGAGGGCCTCCAGGAGAGAAGCCCAAGCAAGACGCGCCCCGAGGAGCGTCTTGCCACATGTCAGCACTCGGTCTGACTGAGGGCCTTCTGGAGAGAGGCCCAAGCAAGACGCGCCCCGAGGAGCGTCTTGCCTTATGTCAGCACTCGGTCTGACTGAGCGCCTCCAGGAGAGAGGCCCAAGCAAGACGCGCCCCGAGGAGCGTCTTGCGAAATGTCACTACTTGGTCTAACTGAGCGCCTCCAGGAGAGAGGTCCAAGCAAGATGCACCCCGAGGAGCGTCTTGCCACATGTCACTACTCGGTCTGACTGAGCGCCTCCAGGAGAGAGGCCCAAGCAAGACGTGCCCCGAGGAGCGTCTTGCCACATGTCAACAATGGGTCTGACAGAGGGCCTCCAGGAGAGAGGCCCAAGCAAGACGCGCCCCGAGGAGCGTCTTGCCACATGTCACCTCTGGTTCTGACTGAGCGCCTCCAGGAGAGAGGCCCAAGCAAGACGCGCCCCGAGGAGCGTCTTGCCACGTGTCAACAATGGGTCTGACTGAGGGCCTCCAGGAAAGAAGCCCAAGCAACACGCGGCCCGAGGAGCGTCTTGCCACATGTCAGCACTCGGTCTGACTGAGCGCATCCAGGAGAGAGGCCCAAGCAAGACGCGCCCCGAGGAGCGTCTTGCCACATGTCAACAATGGGTATGACTAAGGGCCTCCAGGAGAGAAGCCCAAGCAAGACGCGCCCCGTGCAGCGTCTTGACACATGTCAACACTGGGTCTGACAGAGGGCCTCCAGGAGAGAGGCCCAAGCAAGACGCGCCCCGAGGAGTGTCTTGCCACATGTCACCACTGGGTCTGACTGAGCGACTCCAGGAGAGAGGGCCAAGCAAGATGCGCCCCGAGGAGCGTCAGGCCACATGTCACTACTCGGTCTGACTGAGCGCCTCCAGGAGAGAGGCCCAAGCAAGACGCGCCCCGAGGAGCATCTTGACACATGTCTCCTCTGGGTCTGACTGAGCGCCTCCAGAAGAGAGGCCCAAGCAAGACGCGCCCCGAGGAGCGTCTTGCCACATGTCAACAATGGGTCTGACAGAGGGCCTCCAGGAGAGAAGCCCAAGCAAGACGCGCCCCGAGGAGCGTTTTGCCACATGTGAACACTGGGTCTGACTGAGCGCCTCCAGAAGAGAGGCCCAAGCAAGACGCGCCCGGAGGAGCGTCTTGCCACATGTCAACACTGGGTCTGACTGATTGCCTCCATGAGAGAAGCCCAAGCAAGACGCGCCCCGAGGAGCATCTTGCCACATGTCAACACTGGGTCTGACTGAGAACCTCCCCAGGAGAGAGGCCCAAGAAAGACGCGCCCTGAGGAGCGTCTTGCCACATGTCAACACTGAGTCTGACTGAGTGCCTCCATGAGAGAAGCCCCAGCAAGACGCGCCCCGAGGAGCGTCTTGCCACATGTCAGCACTCGGTCTGACTGAGCGCCTCCAGGAGAGAGGCCCAAGCAAGACGCGCCCCAAGGAGCGTCTTGCCACATGTCAACACTGGGTCTGACTGAGCGCCTCCAGGAGAGAGGCCCAAGCAAGACGCGCCTGGAGGAGCGTTTTGCCACATGTCAACACTGGGTCTGACAGAGGGCCTCAAGGGGAGAGGCCCAAGCAAGATGCGCCCCGAGGAGCATCTTGCCACATGTCAACAATGGGTCTGACTGAGGGCCTCCAGGAGAGAAGCCCAAGCAAGACGCACCCCGAGGAGCGTCTTGCCACATGTGAACACTGGGTCTGACTGAGCGCCTCCAGGAGAGAGGCCCAAGCAAGACGCGCCCGGAGGAGCGTCTTGCCACATGTCAGCACTCGGTCTGACTGAGCGCCTCCAGGAGAGAGGCCCAAGCAAGACGCGCCCCGAGGAGCATCTTGACACATGTCTCCTCTGGGTCTGACTGAGCGCCTCCAGGAGAGAGGCCCAAGCAAGACGTGCCCCGAGGAGCGTCTTGCCACATGTCAACAATGGGTCTGACTGAGGGCCTCCAGGAGAGAAGCCCAAGCAAGACGCGCCCCGAGGAGCGTCTTGCCACATGTCAGTACTGGGTCTGATTGAGGGCCTTCTGGAGAGAGGCCCAAGCAAGACGCGCCCCGAGGAGCGTCTTGCCACATGTCAACAATGGGTCTGACTGAGGGCCTCCAGGAGAGAAGCCCAAGCAAGACGCGCCCCGAGGAGCGTCTTGCCACGTTTCAGCACTCGGTCTGACTGAGCGCCTCCAGGAGAGAGGCCCAAGCAAGACGCACCCCGAGGAGCGTTTTGCCACATGTGAACACTGGGTCTGACTGAGCGCCTCCAGAAGAGAGGCCCAAGCAAGACGCGCCCGGAGGAGCGTCTTGCCACATGTCTCCTCTGGGTCTGACTGAGCGCCTCCAGGAGAGAGGCCCAAGCAAGACGCGCCCCGAGGAGCATCTTGACACATGATTCCTCTGGGTCTGACTGAGCGCCTCCAGGAGAGAGGCCCAAGCAAGACGTGCCCAGAGGAGCGTCTTGCCACATGTCAACACTGGGTCTGACTGAGTGCCTCCATGAGAGAAGCCCCAGCAAGACGCGCCCCGAGGAGCATCTTGCCACATGTCAACACTGGGTCTCACTGAGAACCTCCAGGAGAGAGGCCCAAGCAAGATGCGCCCCGAGGAGCGTCTTGCCACATGTCAACACTGGGTCTGACTGAGCGCCTCCAGGAGAGAGGCCCAAGCAAGACGCGCCCCGAGGAGCGTCTTGTCACATGTCACTACGCGGTCTGACTGAGCGCCTCCAGGAGAGAGGCCCAAGCAAGACGTGCCCCGAGGAGCGTCTTGCCACATGTCAACAATGGGTCTGACTGAGGGCCTCCAGGAGAGAAGCCCAAGCAAGAAGCGCCCCGAGGAGTGTCTTGCCACATGTCAACACTGGGTCTGACTGAGCGCCTCCAGGAGAGAGGCCCAAGCAAGACACGCCCCGAGGAGCGTCTTGACACATGTCAACACTGGACTGGGTCTGATTGAGGGCCTTCTGGAGAGAGGCCCAAGCAAGACGCGCCCCGAGGAGCGTCTTGCCACATGTCAACAATGGGTCTTACTGAAGGCCTCCAGGAGAGAAGCCCAAGCAATACGCGCCCCGAGGAGCTTCTTGCCACATGTCAGCACTCGGTCTGACTGAGCGCCTCCAGGAGAGAGGGCAAAGCAAGACGCGCCCCGAGGAGCGTCTTGACACATGTCAACACTGGGTCTGACAGAGTGCCTCCATGAGAGAGGCCCAAGCGAGACGCGCCCCGAGGAGTGTCTTGCCGTATGTCAACACTGGGTCTGACTGAGCGCCTCCAGGAGAGAGGCTCAAGCAAGACGCGCCCCGAGGAGCGTCTTGCCACGTGTCAACACTGGGTCTGACTGAGCGCCTCCAGGAGAGAGGCCCAAGCAAGATGCGCCCTGAGGAGCGTCTTGCCAAGTGTCACCACTGGGTCTGACTGAGCGCCTCCAGGAGAGAGGCCCAAGCAAGACGCGCCCCGAGGAGCGTCTTGCCACATGTCACACCTGGGTCTGACTGAGCGCCTCCAGGAGAGAGGCCCAAGCAAGACGCGCCCCGAGGAGCGTCTTGCCACGTGTCACCACTGGGTCTGATTGAGCGCCTCCAGGAGAGAGGCCCCAGCAAGACGCGCCCCGAGGAGCAACTTGCCTTATGTCAGCACTCGGTCTGACTGAGCGCCTCCAGGAGAGAGGCCCAAGCAAGACGCGCCCCGAGGAGCGTCTTGCGACATGTCACTACTCGGTCTAACTGAGCACCTCCAGGAGAGAGGTCCAAGCAAGACGCGCCCCGAGGAGCGTCTTGCCACATTTCACTACTCGGTCTGACTGAGCGCCTCCAGGAGAGAGGCCCAAGCAAGACGTGCCAGGAGGAGCGTCTTGCCACATGTCAACAATGGGTCTGACAGAGGGCCTCCAGGAGAGAGGCCCAAGCAAGACGCGCCCCGAGGAGCGTCTTGCCACATGTCACCTCTGGTTCTGACTGAGCGCCTCCAGGAGAGAGGCCCAAGCAAGACGCGCCCCGAGGAGCGTCTTGCCACATGTCAACAATGGGTCTGACTGAGGGCCTCCAGGAAAGAAGCCAAAGCAACACGCGGCCCGAGGAGCGTCTTGCCACATGTCAGCACTCGGTCTGACTGAGCGCCTCCAGGAGAGATGCCCAAGCAAGACGCGCCCCGAGGAGCGTCTTGGCACATGTCAACAATGGGTTTGACTAAGGGCCTCCAGGAGAGAAGCCCAAGCAAGACGCGCCCCGTGGAGCGTCTTGACACATGTCAACACTGGGTCTGACAGAGGGCCTCCAGGAGAGAGGCCCAAGCAAGATGCGCCCCGAGGAGTGTCTTGCCACATGTCACCACTGGGTCTGACTGAGCGCCTCCAGGAGAGAGGCCCAAGCAAGACGCGCCCCGAGGAGCGTCTTGCGACATGTCACTACTCGGTCTAACTGAGCGCCTCCAGGAGAGAGGTCCAAGCAAGACGCGCCCCGAGGAGCGTCTTGCCACATGTCACTACTCGGTCTGACTGAGCGCCTCCAGGAGAGAGGCCCAAGCAAGACGTGCCCCGAGGAGCGTCTTGCCACATGTCAACAATGGGTCTGACAGAGGGCCTCCAGGAGAGAGGCCCAAGCAAGACGCGCCCCGAGGAGCGTCTTGCCACATGTCACCTCTGGTTCTGACTGAGCGCCTCCAGGAGAGAGACCCAAGCAAGACGCGCCCCGAGGAGCGTCTTGCCACATGTCAACAATGGGTCTGACTGAGGGCCTCCAGGAAAGAAGCCCAAGCAACACGCGGCCCGAGGAGCGTCTTGCCACATGTCAGCACTCGGTCTGACTGAGCGCCTCCAGGAGAGAAGCCCAAGCAAGACGCGCCCCGAGGAGCGTCTTGCCACATGTCAACAATGGGTTTGACTAAGGGCCTCCAGGAGAGAAGCCCAAGCAAGACGCGCCCCGTGGAGCGTCTTGACACATGTCAACACTGGGTCTGACAGAGGGCCTCCAGGAGAGAGGCCCAAGCAAGACGCGCCCCGAGGAGTGTCTTGCCACATGTCACCACTGGGTCTGACTGAGCGCCTCCAGGAGAGAGGCCCAAGCAAGACGCGCCCCGAGGAGCGTCAGGGCACATGTCACTACTCAGTCTGACTGAGCGCCTCCAGGAGAGAGGCCCAAGCAAGACGCGCCCCGAGGAGCGTCTTGCCACGTGTCAACACTGGGTCTGATTGAGGGCCTTCTGGAGAGAGGCCCAAGCAAGACGCTCCCCGAGGAGCGTCTTGCCTTATGTCAGCACTCGGTCTGACTGAGCGCCTCCAGGAGAGAGGCCCAAGCAAGACGCGCCCCGAGGAGCGTCTTGCGACATGTCACTACTTGGTCTAACTGAGCGCCTCCAGGAGAGAGGTCCAAGCAAGATGCACCCCGAGGAGCGTCTTGCCACATGTCACTACTCGGTCTGACTGAGCGCCTCCAGGAGAGAGGCCCAAGCAAGACGTGCCCCGAGGAGCGTCTTGCCACATGTCAACAATGGGTCTGACAGAGGGCCTCCAGGAGAGAGGCCCAAGCAAGACGCGCCCCGAGGAGCGTCTTGCCACATGTCACCTCTGGTTCTGACTGAGCGCCTCCAGGAGAGAGGCCCAAGCAAGACGCGCCCCGAGGTGCGTCTTGCCACATGTCAACAATGGGTCTGACTGAGGGCCTCCAGGAAAGAAGCCCAAGCAACACGCGGCCCGAGGAGCGTCTTGCCACATGTCAGCACTCGGTTTGACTGAGCGCCTCCAGGAGAGAGGCCCAAGCAAGACGCGCCCCGAGGAGCGTCTTGCCACATGTCAACAATGGGTTTGACTAAGGGCCTCCAGGAGAGAAGCCCAAGCAAGACGCGCCCCGTGGAGCGTCTTGACACATGTCAACACTGGGTCTGACAGAGGGCCTCCAGGAGAGAGGCCAAAGCAACACGCGGCCCGAGGAGTGTCTTGCCACATGTCAACACTCGGTCTGACTGAGCGCCTCCAGGAGAGAGGCCAAAGCAAGACGCGCCCCGAGTAGCGTCTTGACACATGTCAACACTGGGTCTGACAGAGGGCCTCCATGAGAGAGGCCCAAGCAAGACGCGCCCCGAGGAGTGTCTTGCCACATGTCAACACTGGGTCTGACTGAGCGCCTCCAGGAGAGAGGCCCAAGCAAGACGCACCCCGAGGAGCGTCTAGCCACGTGTCAACACTGGGTCTGACTGAGTGCCTCCAGGAGAGAGGCCCAAGCAAGATGCGCCCCGAGGAGCGTCTTGCCACGTGTCACCACTGGGTCTGACTGAGCGCCTCCAGGAGAGAGGCCCTAGCAAGACGCGCCCCGAGGAGCGTCTTGCCTTATGTCAGCACTCGGTCTGACTGAGCGCCTCCAGGAGAGAGGCCCAAGCAAGACGCGCCCCGAGGAGCGTCTTGCGACATGTCACTACTCGGTCTAACTGAGCGCCTCCAGGAGAGAGGTCCAAGCAAGACGCGCCCCGAGGAGCGTCTTGCCACATTTCACTACTCGGTCTGACTGAGCGCCTCCAGGGGAGAGGCCCAAGCAAGACGTGCCCGGAGGAGCGTCTTGCCACATGTCAACAATGGGTCTGACAGAGGGCCTCCAGGAGAGAGGCCCAAGCAAGACGCGCCCCGAGGAGCGTCTTGCCACATGTCACCTCTGGTTCTGACTGAGCGCCTCCAGGAGAGAGGCCCAAGCAAGACGCGCCCCGAGGAGCGTCTTGCCACATGTCAACAATGGGTCTGACTGAGGGCCTCCAGGAAAGAAGCCCAAGCAACACGCGGCCCGAGGAGCGTCTTGCCACATGTCAGCACTCGGTCTGACTGAGCGCCTCCAGGAGAGATGCCCAAGCAAGACGCGCCCCGAGGAGCGTCTTGGCACATGTCAACAATGGGTTTGACTAAGGGCCTCCAGGAGAGAAGCCCAAGCAAGACGCGCCCCGTGGAGCGTCTTGACACATGTCAACACTGGGTCTGACAGAGGGCCTCCAGGAGAGAGGCCCAAGCAAGATGCGCCCCGAGGAGTGTCTTGCCACATGTCACCACTGGGTCTGACTGAGCGCCTCCAGGAGAGAGGCCCAAGCAAGACGCGCCCCGAGCAGCGTCTTGCGACATGTCACTACTCGGTCTAACTGTGCGCCTCCAGGAGAGAGGTCCAAGCAAGACGCGCCCCGAGGAGCGTCTTGCCACATGTCACTACTCGGTCTGACTGAGCGCCTCCAGGAGAGAGGCCCAAGCAAGACGTGCCCCGAGGAGCGTCTTGCCACATGTCAACAATGGGTCTGACAGAGGGCCTCCAGGAGAGAGGCCCAAGCAAGACGCGCCCCGAGGAGCGTCTTGCCACATGTCACCTCTGGTTCTGACTGAGCGCCTCCAGGAGAGAGACCCAAGCAAGACGCGCCCCGAGGAGCGTCTTGCCACATGTCAACAATGGGTCTGACTGAGGGCCTCCAGGAAAGAAGCCCAAGCAACACGCGGCCCGAGGAGCGTCTTGCCACATGTCAGCACTCGGTCTGACTGAGCGCCTCCAGGAGAGAGGCCCAAGCAAGACGCGCCCCGAGGAGCGTCTTGCCACATGTCAACAATGGGTTTGACTAAGGGCCTCCAGGAGAGAAGCCCAAGCAAGACGCGCCCCGTGGAGCGTCTTGACACATGTCAACACTGGGTCTGACAGAGGGCCTCCAGGAGAGAGGCCCAAGCAAGACGCGCCCCGAGGAGTGTCTTGCCACATGTCACCACTGGGTCTGACTGAGCGCCTCCAGGAGAGAGGCCCAAGCAAGACGCGCCCCGAGGAGCGTCAGGGCACATGTCACTACTCAGTCTGACTGAGCGCCTCCAGGAGAGAGGCCCAAGCAAGACGCGCCCCGAGGAGCGTCTTGCCACGTGTCAACACTGGGTCTGATTGAGGGCCTTCTGGAGAGAGGCCCAAGCAAGACGCTCCCCGAGGAGCGTCTTGCCTTATGTCAGCACTCGGTCTGACTGAGCGCCTCCAGGAGAGAGGCCCAAGCAAGACGCGCCCCGAGGAGCGTATTGCGACATGTCACTACTTGGTCTATTTGAGCGCCTCCAGGAGAGAGGTCCAAGCAAGATGCGCCCCGAGGAGCGTCTTGCCACATGTCACTACTCGGTCTGACTGAGCGCCTCCAGGAGAGAGGCCCAAGCAAGACGTGCCCCGAGGAGCGTCTTGCCACATGTCAACAATGGGTCTGACAGAGGGCCTCCAGGAGAGAGGCCCAAGCAAGACGCGCCCCGAGGAGCGTCTTGCCACATGTCACCTCTGGTTCTGACTGAGCGCCTCCAGGAGAGAGGCCCAAGCAAGACGCGCCCCGAGGTGCGTCTTGCCACATGTCAACAATGGGTCTGACTGAGGGCCTCCAGGAAAGAAGCCCAAGCAACACGCGGCCCGAGGAGCGTCTTGCCACATGTCAGCACTCGGTCTGACTGAGCGCCTCCAGGAGAGAGGCCCAAGCAAGACGCGCCCCGAGGAGCGTCTTGCCACATGTCAACAATGGGTTTGACTAAGGGCCTCCAGGAGAGAAGCCCAAGCAAGACGCGCCCCGTGGAGCGTCTTGACACATGTCAACACTGGGTCTGACAGAGGGCCTCCAGGAGAGAGGCCCAAGCAACACGCGGCCCGAGGAGTGTCTTGCCACATGTCAGCACTCGGTCTGACTGAGCGCCTCCAGGAGAGAGGCCAAAGCAAGACGCGCCCGGAGTAGCGTCTTGACACATGTCAACACTGGGTCTGACAGAGGGCCTCCATGAGAGAGGCCCAAGCAAGACGCGCCCCGAGGAGTGTCTTGCCACATGTCAACACTGGGTCTGACTGAGCGCCTCCAGGAGAGAGGCCCAAGCAAGACGCGCCCCGAGGAGCGTCTAGCCACGTGTCAACACTGGGTCTGACTGAGTGCCTCCAGGAGAGAGGCCCAAGCAAGATGTGCCCCGAGGAGCGTCTTGCCACGTGTCACCACTGGGTCTGACTGAGCGCCTCCAGGAGAGAGGCCCTAGCAAGACGCGCCCCGAGGAGCGTCTTGCCACGTGTCACCACTGGGTCTGATTGAGCGCCTCCAGGACAGAGGCCCCAGCAAGACGCGCCCCGAGGAGCATCTTGCCTTATGTCAGCACTCGGTCTGACTGAGCGCCTCCAGGAGAGAGGCCCAAGCAAGACGCGCCCCGAGGAGCGTCTTGCAACATGTCACTACTCGGTCTAACTGAGCGCCTCCAGGAGAGAGGTCCAAGCAAAACGCGCCCCGAGGAGCGTCTTGCGACATGTCACTACTCGGTCTAACTGAGCGCCTCCAGGAGAGAGGTCCAAGCAAGACGCGCCCCGAGGAGCGTCTTGCCACATGTCACCTCTGGTTCTGACTGAGCGCCTCCAGGAGAGAGGCCCAAGCAAGACGCGCCCCGAGGAGCGTCTTGCCACATGTCAACAATGGGTCTGACTGAGCGCCTCCAGGAAAGAAGCCCAAGCAACACGCGGCCCGAGGAGCGTCTTGCCACATGTCAGCACTCGGTCTGACTGAGCGCCTCCAGGAGAGATGCCCAAGCAAGACGCGCCCCGAGGAGCGTCTTGGCACATGTCAACAATGGGTTTGACTAAGGGCCTCCAGGAGAGAAGCCCAAGCAAGACGCGCCCCGTGGAGCGTCTTGACACATGTCAACACTGGGTCTGACAGAGGGCCTCCAGGAGAGAGGCCCAAGCAAGACGCGCCCCGAGGAGTGTCTTGCCACATGTCACCACTGGGTCTGACTGAGCGCCTCCAGGAGAGAGGCCCAAGCAAGACGCACCCCGAGGAGCGTCTTGCGAAATGTCACTACTTGGTCTAACTGAGCGCCTCCAGGAGAGAGGTCCAAGCAAGATGCGCCCCGAGGAGCGTCTTGCCACATGTCACTACTCGGTCTGACTGAGCGCCTCCAGGAGAGAGGCCCAAGCAAGACGTGCCCCGAGGAGCGTCTTGCCACATGTCAACAATGGGTCTGACAGAGGGCCTCCAGGAGAGAGGCCCAAGCAAGACGCGCCCCGAGGAGCGTCTTGCCACATGTCACCTCTGGTTCTGACTGAGCGCCTCCAGGAGAGAGGCCCAAGCAAGACGCGCCCCGAGGAGCGTCTTGCCACGTGTCAACAATGGGTCTGACTGAGGGCCTCCAGGAAAGAAGCCCAAGCAACACGCGGCCCGAGGAGCGTCTTGCCACATGTCAGCACTCGGTCTGACTGAGCGCATCCAGGAGAGAGGCCCAAGCAAGACGCGCCCCGAGGAGCGTCTTGCCACATGTCAACAATGGGTTTGACTAAGGGCCTCCAGGAGAGAAGCCCAAGCAAGACGCGCCCAGTGCAGCGTCTTGACACATGTCAACACTGGGTCTGACAGAGGGCCTCCAGGAGAGAGGCCCAAGCAAGACGCGCCCCGAGGAGTGTCTTGCCACATGTCACCACTGGGTCTGACTGAGCGCCTCCAGGAGAGAGGGCCAAGCAAGACGCGCCCCGAGGAGCGTCAGGCCACATGTCACTACTCGGTCTGACTGAGCGCCTCCAGGAGAGAGGCCCAAGCAAGACGCGCCCCGAGGAGCATCTTGACACATGTCTCCTCTGGGTCTGACTGAGCGCCTCCAGGAGAGAGGCCCAAGCAAGACGCTCCCCGAGGAGCGTCTTGCCACATGTCAGTACTGGGTCTGATTGAGGGCCTTCTGGAGAGAGGCCCAAGCAAGACGCGCCCCGAGGAGCGTCTTGCCACATGTCAACAATGGGTCTGACAGAGGGCCTCCAGGAGAGAAGCCCAAGCAAGACGCGCCCCGAGGAGCGTCTTGCCACATGTCAGCACTCGGTCTGACTGAGCGCCTCCAGGTGAGAGGCCCAAGCAAGACGCACCCCGAGGAGCGTTTTGCCACATGTGAACACTGGGTCTGACTGAGCGCCTCCAGAAGAGAGGCCCAAGCAAGACGCGCCCGGAGGAGCGTCTTGCCACATGTCAACACTGGGTCTGACTGATTGCCTCCATGAGAGAAGCCCCAGCAAGACGCGCCCCGAGGAGCATCTTGCCACATGTCAACACTGGGTCTGACTGAGAACCTCCCCAGGAGAGAGGCCCAAGAAAGATGCGCCCTGAGGAGCGTCTTGCCACATGTCAACACTGAGTCTGACTGAGTGCCTCCATGAGAGAAGCCCCAGCAAGACGCGCCCCGAGGAGCGTCTTGCCACATGTCAGCACTCTGTCTGACTGAGCGCCTCCAGGAGAGAGGCCCAAGCAAGACGCGCCCCAAGGAGTGTCTTGCCACATGTCAACACTGGGTCTGACTGAGCGCCTCCAGGAGAGAGGCCCAAGCAAGACGCGCCTGGAGGAGCGTTTTGCCACATGTCAACACTGGGTCTGACAGAGGGCCTCAAGGGGAGAGGCCCAAGCAAGATGCGCCCCGAGGAGCATCTTGCCACATGTCAACAATGGGTCTGACTGAGGGCCTCCAGGAGAGAAGCCCAAGCAAGACGCGCCCCGAGGAGCGTCTTGCCACATGTGAACACTGGGTCTGACTGAGCGCCTCCAGGAGAGAGGCCCAAGCAAGACGCGCCCGGAGGAGCGTCTTGCCACATGTCAGCACTCGGTCTGACTGAGCGCCTCCAGGAGAGAGGCCCAAGCAAGACGCGCCCCGAGGAGCATCTTGACACATGTCTCCTCTGGGTCTGACTGAGCGCCTCCAGGAGAGAGGCCCAAGCAAGACGCGCCCCGAGGAGCGTCTTGCCACATGTCAGTACTTGGTCTGATTGAGGGCCTTCTGGAGAGAGGCCCAAGCAAGACGCGCCCCGAGGAGCGTCTTGCCACATGTCAACAATGGGTCTGACTGAGGGCCTCCAGGAGAGAAGCCCAAGCAAGACGCGCCCCGAGGAGCGTCTTGCCACATGTCAGCACTCGGTCTGACTGAGGGCCTTCTGGAGAGAGGCCCAAGCAAGACGCGCCCCGAGGAGCGTCTTGCCTTATGTCAGCACTCGGTCTGACTGAGCGCCTCCAGGAGAGAGGCCCAAGCAAGACGCGCCCCGAGGAGCGTCTTGCGAAATGTCACTACTTGGTCTAACTGAGCGCCTCCAGGAGAGAGGTCCAAGCAAGATGCGCCCCGAGGAGCGTCTTGCCACATGTCACTACTCGGTCTGACTGAGCGCCTCCAGGAGAGAGGCCCAAGCAAGACGTGCCCCGAGGAGCGTCTTGCCACATGTCAACAATGGGTCTGACAGAGGGCCTCCAGGAGAGAGGCCCAAGCAAGACGCGCCCCGAGGAGCGTCTTGCCACATGTCACCTCTGGTTCTGACTGAGCGCCTCCAGGAGAGAGGCCCAAGCTAGACGCGCCCCGAGGAGCGTCTTGCCACGTGTCAACAATGGGTCTGACTGAGGGCCTCCAGGAAAGAAGCCCGAGCAACACGCGGCCCGAGGAGCGTCTTGCCACATGTCAGCACTCGGTCTGACTGAGCGCATCCAGGAGAGAGGCCCAAGCAAGACGCGCCCCGAGGAGCGTCTTGCCACATGTCAACAATGGGTATGACTAAGGGCCTCCAGGAGAGAAGCCCAAGCAAGACGCGCCCCGTGCAGCGTCTTGACACATGTCAACACTGGGTCTGACAGAGGGCCTCCAGGAGAGAGGCCCAAGCAAGACGCGCCCCGAGGAGTGTCTTGCCACATGTCACCACTGGGTCTGACTGAGCGCCTCCAGGAGAGAGGGCCAAGCAAGACGCGCCCCGAGGAGCGTCAGGCCACATGTCACTACTCGGTCTGACTGAGCGCCTCCAGGAGAGAGGCCCAAGCAAGACGCACCCCGAGGAGCGTTTTGCCACATGTGAACACTGGGTCTGACTGAGCGCCTCCAGAAGAGAGGCCCAAGCAAGACGCGCCCGGAGGAGCGTCTTGCCACATGTCAACACTGGGTCTGACTGATTGCCTCCATGAGAGAAGCCCAAGCAAGACGCGCCCCAAGGAGCATCTTGCCACATGTCAACACTGGGTCTGACTGAGAACCTCCCCAGGAGAGAGGCCCAAGAAAGACGCGCCCTGAGGAGCGTCTTGCCACATGTCAACACTGAGTCTGACTGAGTGCCTCCATGAGAGAAGCCCCAGCAAGACGCGCCCCGAGGAGCGTCTTGCCACATGTCAGCACTCGGTCTGACTGAGCGCCTCCAGGAGAGAGGCCCAAGCAAGACGCGCCCCAAGGAGCGTCTTGCCACATGTCAACACTGGGTCTGACTGAGCGCCTCCAGGAGAGAGGCCCAAGCAAGACGCACCCCGAGGAGCGTTTTGCCACATGTGAACACTGGGTCTGACTGAGCGCCTCCAGAAGAGAGGCCCAAGCAAGACGCGCCCGGAGGAGCGTCTTGCCACATGTCAACACTGGGTCTGACTGATTGCCTCCATGAGAGAAGCCCAAGCAAGACGCGCCCCGAGGAGCATCTTGCCACATGTCAACACTGGGTCTGACTGAGAACCTCCCCAGGAGAGAGGCCCAAGAAAGACGCGCCCTGAGGAGCGTCTTGCCACATGTCAACACTGAGTCTGACTGAGTGCCTCCATGAGAGAAGCCCCAGCAAGACGCGCCCCGAGGAGCGTCTTGCCACATGTCAGCACTCGGTCTGACTGAGCGCCTCCAGGAGAGAGGCCCAAGCAAGACGCGCCCCAAGGAGCGTCTTGCCACATGTCAACACTGGGTCTGACTGAGCGCCTCCAGGAGAGAGGCCCAAGCAAGACGCGCCTGGAGGAGCGTTTTGCCACATGTCAACACTGGGTCTGACAGAGGGCCTCAAGGGGAGAGGCCCAAGCAAGATGCGCCCCGAGGAGCATCTTGCCACATGTCAACAATGGGTCTGACTGAGGGCCTCCAGGAGAGAAGCCCAAGCAAGACGCACCCCGAGGAGCGTCTTGCCACATGTGAACACTGGGTCTGACTGAGCGCCTCCAGGAGAGAGGCCCAAGCAAGACGCGCCCGGAGGAGCGTCTTGCCACATGTCAGCACTCGGTCTGACTGAGCGCCTCCAGGAGAGAGGCCCAAGCAAGACGCGCCCCGAGGAGCATCTTGACACATGTCTCCTCTGGGTCTGACTGAGCGCCTCCAGGAGAGAGGCCCAAGCAAGACGTGCCCCGAGGAGCGTCTTGCCACATGTCAACAATGGGTCTGACTGAGGGCCTCCAGGAGAGAAGCCCAAGCAAGACGCGCCCCGAGGAGCGTCTTGCCACATGTCAGTACTGGGTCTGATTGAGGGCCTTCTGGAGAGAGGCCCAAGCAAGACGCGCCCCGAGGAGCGTCTTGCCACATGTCAACAATGGGTCTGACTGAGGGCCTCCAGGAGAGAAGCCCAAGCAAGACGCGCCCCGAGGAGCGTCTTGCCACGTGTCAGCACTCGGTCTGACTGAGCGCCTCCAGGAGAGAGGCCCAAGCAAGACGCACCCCGAGGAGCGTTTTGCCACATGTGAACACTGGGTCTGACTGAGCGCCTCCAGAAGAGAGGCCCAAGCAAGACGCGCCCGGAGGAGCGTCTTGCCACATGTCTCCTCTGGGTCTGACTGAGCGCCTCCAGGAGAGAGGCCCAAGCAAGACGCGCCCCGAGGAGCGTCTTGCCACATGTCAGCACTGGGTCTGATTAAGGGCCTTCTGGAGAGAGGCCCAAGCAAGACGCGCCCCGAGGAGCGTCTTGCCACATGTCAACAATGGGTCTGGCTGAGGGCCTCCAGGAGAGAAGCCCAAGCAAGACGCGCCCCGAGGAGCATCTTGCCACATGTCAGCACTCGGTCTGACTGAGCGCCTCCAGGAGAGAGGCCCAAGCAAGACGCGCCCCGAGGAGCGTCTTGCCACATGTCAACAATGGGTCTGACTGAGGGCCTCCAGGAGAGAAGCCCAAGCAAGACGGGCCCCGAGGAGCGTCTTGCCACATGTCAGTACTGGGTCTGATTGAGGGCCTTCTGGAGAGAGGCCCAAGCAAGACGCGCCCCGAGGAGCGTCTTGCCACATGTCAACAATGGGTCTGACTGAGGGCCTCCAGGAGAGAAGCCCAAGCAAGACGCGCCCCGAGGAGCGTCTTGCCACATGTCAGCACTCGGTCTGACTGAGCGCCTCCAGGAGAGAGGCCCAAGCAAGACGCACCCCGAGGAGCGTTTTGCCACATGTGAACACTGGGTCTGACTGAGCGCCTCCAGAAGAGAGGCCCAAGCAAGACGCGCCCGGAGGAGCGTCTTGCCACATGTCAGCACTCGGTCTGACTGAGCGCCTCCAGGAGAGAGGCCCAAGCAAGCCGCGCCCCGAGGAGCATCTTGACACATGTCTCCTCTGGGTCTGACTGAGCGCCTCCAGGAGAGAGGCCCAAGCAAGACGTGCCCAGAGGAGCGTCTTGCCACATGTCAACACTGGGTCTGACTGAGTGCCTCCATGAGAGAAGCCCCAGCAAGACGCGCCCCGAGGAGCATCTTGCCACATGTCAACACTGGGTCTCACTGAGAACCTCCAGGAGAGAGGCCCAAGCAAGATGCGCCCCGAGGAGCGTCTTGCCACATGTCAACACTGGGTCTGACTGAGCGCCTCCAGGAGAGAGTCCCAAGCAAGACGCGCCCCGAGGAGCGTCTTGTCACATGTCACTACGCGGTCTGACTGAGCGCCTCCAGGAGAGAGGCCCAAGCAAGACGTGCCCCGAGGAGCGTCTTGCCACATGTCAACAATGGGTCTGACTGAGGGCCTCCAGGAGAGAAGCCCAAGCAAGAAGCGCCCCGAGGAGTGTCTTGCCACATGTCAACACTGGGTCTGACTGAGCGCCTCCAGGAGAGAGGCCCAAGCAAGACACGCCCCGAGGAGCGTCTTGACACATGTCAACACTGGATCTGACTGAGGGCCTCCATGAGAGAAGCCCAAGCAAGACGCGCCCCGAGGAGAGTCTTGCCACCTGTCAACACTGGGTCTGACAGAGGGCATCCAGGAGAGAGGCCCAAGCAATACGCGCCCCGAGGAGCGTCTTGCCACATGTCACCACTGGGTCTGACTGAGCGCCTCCAGGAGAGAGGCCCAAGAAAGAAGCGCCCCGAGGAGCGTCTTGCCACGTGTCAACACTGGGTCTGATTGAGGGCCTTCTGGAGAGAGGCCCAAGCAAGACGCGCCCCGAGGAGCGTATTGCCACGTGTCAACACTGGGTCTGACTTAGCGCCTCCAGGAGAGAGGCCCAAGCAAGATGCGCCCCGAGGAGCGTCTTACCACGTGTCACCACTGGGTCTGATTGAGCACCTCCAGGAGAGAGGCCCCAGCAAGACGCGCCCCGAGGAGCGTCTTGCCTTATGTCAGCACTCGGTCTGACTGAGCGCCTCCAGGAGAGAGGCCCAAGCAAGACGCGCCCCGAGGAGCGTCTTGCCACATGTCACTACTCGGTCTGACTGAGCACCTCCAGGAGAGAGGCCCAAGCAAGACGTTCCCCGAGGAGCGTCTTGCCACATGTCAACAATGGGTCTGACTGAGGGCCTCCAGGAGAGAAGCCCAAGCAAGACGCGCCCCGAGGAGCGTCTTGCCACATGTCAACACTGGGTCTGAATGAGGGCCTCCAGGAGAGAGGCCCAAATGAGACGCGCCCCGAGGAGCGTCTTGCCACATGTCAGCATTGGGTCTGATTGAGGGCCTTCTGGAGAGAGGCCCAAGCAAGACGCGCCCCGAGGAGCGTCTTGCCACATGTCAACAATGGGTCTGACTGAGGGCCTCCAGGAGAGAAGCCCAAGCAAGACGCGCCCCGAGGAGCGTCTTGCCACATGTCAGCACTCGGTCTGACTGAGCGCCTCCAGGAGAGAGGCCCAAGCAAGACGCGCACCGAGGAGCGTATTGCCACGTTTCAACACTGGGTCTGACTTAGCGCCTCCAGGAGAGAGGCCCAAGCAAGATGCGCCCCGAGGAGCGTCTTGCCACGTGTCACCACTGGGTCTGATTGAGCACCTCCAGGAGAGAGGCCCCAGCAAGACGCGCCCCGAGGAGCGTCTTGCCTTATGTCAGCACTCGGTCTGACTGAGCGCCTCCAGGAGAGAGGCCCAAGCAAGACGCGCCCCGAGGAGCGTCTTGCCACATGTCACTACTCGGTCTGACTGAGCACCTCCAGGAGAGAGGCCCAAGCAAGACGTTCCCCGAGGAGCGTCTTGCCACATGTCAACAATGGGTCTGACTGAGGGCCTCCAGGAGAGAAGCCCAAGCAAGACGCGCCCCGAGGAGCGTCTTGCCACATGTCAACACTGGGTCTGACTGAGGGCCTCCAGGAGAGAGGCCCAAATGAGACGCGCCCCGAGGAGCGTCTTGCCACATGTCAACATTGGGTCTGATTGAGGGCCTCCAGGAGAGAAGCCCAAGCAAGACGCGCCCCGAGGAGCGTCTTGCCACATGTCAGCATTGGGTCTGATTGAGGGCCTTCTGGAGAGAGGCCCAAGCAAGACGCGCCCCGAGGAGCGTCTTGCCACATGTCAACAATGGGTCTGACTGAGGGCCTCCAGGAGAGAAGCCCAAGCAAGACGCGCCCCGAGGAGCGTTTTGCCACATGTCAGCACTCGGTCTGACTGAGCGCCTCCAGGAGAGAGGCCCAAGCAAGACGCGCCCCGAGGAGCGTCTTGCCACATGTCAGTACTGGGTCTAATTGAGGGCCTTCTGGAGAGAGGCCCAAGCAAGACGCGCCCCGAGGAGCGTCTTGCCACATGTCAACAATGGGTCTGACTGAGGGCCTCCAAGAGAGAAGCCCAAGCAAGACGCGCCCCGAGGAGCGTCTTGCCACATGTCAGCACTCGGTCTGACTGAGTGCCTCCAGGAGAGAGGCCCAAGCAAGACGCACCCCGAGGAGCGTTTTGCCACATGTCAGCACTCGGTCTGACTGAGCGCCTAGAGGAGAGAGGCCCAAGCAAGACGCGCCCCGAGGATCATCGTGACACATGTCTCCTCTGGGTCTGACTGAGCGCCTCCAGGAGAGAGGCCCAAGCAAGACGTGCCCCGAGGAGCGTCTTGCCACATGTCAACACTGGGTCTGACTGAGTGCCTCCATGAGAGAAGCCCCAGCAAGACGCGCCCCGAGGAGCATCTTGCCACATGTCAACACTGGGTCTGACTGAGAACCTCCAGGAGAGAGGTCCAAGCAAGATGCGCCCCGAGGAGCGTCTTGCCTTATGTCAGCACTCGGTCTGACTGAGCGCCTCCAGGAGAGAGGCCCAAGCAAGACGCTCCCCGAGGAGCGTCTTGCCACATGTCACTACTCGGTCTGACTGAGCACCTCCAGGAGAGAGGCCCAAGCAAGACGTACCCCGAGGAGCGTCTTGCCACATGTCAACAATGGGTCTGACTAAGGGCCTCCAGGAGAGAAGCCCAAGCAAGACGCGCCCCGAGGAGCGTCTTGCCACATGTCAACACTGGGTCTGACTGAGGGCCTCCAGGAGAGAGGCCCAAATGAGACGCGCCCCGAGGAGCGTCTTGCCACATGTCAACATTGGGTCTGATTGAGGGCCTCCAGGAGAGAAGCCCAAGCAAGACGCGCCCCGAGGAGCGTCTTGCCACATGTCAGCATTGGGTCTGATTGAGGGCCTTCTGGAGAGAGGCCCAAGCAAGACGCGCCCCGAGGAGCGTCTAACCACATGTCAACAATGGGTCTGACTGAGGGCCTCCAGGAGAGAAGCCCAAGCAAGACGCGCCCCGAGGAGCGTCTTGCCACATGTCAGCACTCGGTCTGACTGAGCGCCTCCAGGAGAGAGGCCCAAGCAAGACGCGCCCCGAGGAGCGTATTGCCACGTGTCAACACTGGGTCTGACTTAGCGCCTCCAGGAGAGAGGCCCAAGCAAGATGCGCCCCGAGGAGCGTCTTGCCACGTGTCACCACTGGGTCTGATTGAGCACCTCCAGGAGAGAGGCCCCAGCAAGACGCGCCCCGAGGAGCGTCTTGCCTTATGTCAGCACTCGGTCTGACTGAGCGCCTCCAGGAGAGAGGCCCAAGCAAGACGCGCCCCGAGGAGCGTCTTGCCACATGTCACTACTCGGTCTGACTGAGCACCTCCAGGAGAGAGGCCCAAGCAAGACGTTCCCCGAGGAGCGTCTTGCCACATGTCAACAATGGGTCTGACTGAGGGCCTCCAGGAGAGAAGCCCAAGCAAGACGCGCCCCGAGGAGCGTCTTGCCACATGTCAACACTGGGTCTGACTGAGGGCCTCCAGGAGAGAGGCCCAAATGAGACGCGCCCCGAGGAGCGTCTTGCCACATGTCAACATTGGGTCTGATTGAGGGCCTCCAGGAGAGAAGCCCAAGCAAGACGCGCCCCGAGGAGCGTCTTGCCACATGTCAGCATTGGGTCTGATTGAGGGCCTTCTGGAGAGAGGCCCAAGCAAGACGCGCCCCGAGGAGCGTCTTGCCACATGTCAACAATGGGTCTGACTGAGGGCCTCCAGGAGAGAAGCCCAAGCAAGACGCGCCCCGAGGAGCGTTTTGCCACATGTCAGCACTCGGTCTGACTGAGCGCCTCCAGGAGAGAGGCCCAAGCAAGACGCGCCCCGAGGAGCGTCTTGCCACATGTCAGTACTGGGTCTAATTGAGGGCCTTCTGGAGAGAGGCCCAAGCAAGACGCGCCCCGAGGAGCGTCTTGCCACATGTCAACAATGGGTCTGACTGAGGGCCTCCAGGAGAGAAGCCCAAGCAAGACGCGCCCCGAGGAGCGTCTTGCCACATGTCAGCACTCGGTCTGACTGAGTGCCTCCAGGAGAGAGGCCCAAGCAAGACGCACCCCGAGGAGCGTTTTGCCACATGTCAGCACTCGGTCTGACTGAGCGCCTGCAGGAGAGAGGCCCAAGCAAGACGCGCCCCGAGGAGCATCGTGACACATGTCTCCTCTGGGTCTGACTGAGCGCCTCCAGGAGAGAGGCCCAAGCAAGACGTGCCCCGAGGAGCGTCTTGCCACATGTCAACACTGGGTCTGACTGAGTGCCTCCATGAGAGAAGCCCCAGCAAGACGCGCCCCGAGGAGCATCTTGCCACATGTCAACACTGGGTCTGACTGAGAACCTCCAGGAGAGAGGTCCAAGCAAGATGCGCCCCGAGGAGCGTCTTGCCACATGTCAACACTGGGTCTGACTGAGCGCCTCCAGGAGAGAGGCCCAAGCAATACGCGCCCCGAGGAGCGTCTTGTCACATGTCACTACTCGGTCTGACTGAGCGCCTCCAGGAGAGAGGCCCAAGCAAGACGTGCCCCGAGGAGCGTCTTGCCACATGTCAACAATGGGTCTGACTGAGGGCCTCCAGGAGAGAAGCCCAAGCAAGAAGCGCCCCGAGGAGCGTCTTGCCACATGTCAACACTGGGTCTGACTGAGCACCTCCAGGAGAGAGGCCCAAGCAAGACACGCCCCGAGGAGCGTCTTGACACATGTCAACACTGGGTCTGACTGAGGGCCTCCATGAGAGAAGCCTAAGCAAGACGCGCCCCGAGGAGAGTCTTGCCACATGTCAACACTGGGTCTGACAGAGGGCATCCAGGAGAGAGGCCCAATCAATACGCGCCCCGACGAGCGTCTTGCCACATGTCACCACTGGGTCTGACTGAGCACCTCCAGGAGAGAGGCCCAAGCAAGAAGCGCCCCGAGGAGCGTCTTGCCACGTGCCAACACTGGGTCTGATTGAGGGCCTTCTGGAGAGAGGCCCAAGCAAGACGCGCCCCGAGGAGCGTCTTGCCACGTGTCAACACTGGGTCTGACTTAGCGCCTCCAGGAGAGAGGCCCAAGCAAGATGCGCCCCGAGGAGCGTCTTGCCAGGTGTCACCACTGGGTCTGACTGAGCTCCTCCAGGAGAGAGGCCCAAGCAAGACGCGCCCCGAGGAGCGTCTTGCCACGTGTCACCACTGGGTCTGATTGAGCACCTCCAGGAGAGAGGCCCCAGCAAGACGCGCCCCGAGGAGCGTCTTGCCTTATGTCAGCACTCGGTCTGACTGAGCGCCTCCAGGAGAGAGGCCCAAGCAAGACGCGCCCCGAGGAGCGTCTTGCCACATGTCACTACTCGGTCTGACTGAGCGCCTCCAGGAGAGAGGCCCAAGCAAGACGTGCCCCGAGGAGCGTCTTGCCACATGTCAACAATGGGTCTGACTGAGGGCCTCCAGGAGAGAAGCCCAAGCAAGACGCGCCCCGAGGAGCGTCTTGCCACATGTCAACACTGGGTTTGACTGAGGGACTCCAGGAGAGAGGCCCAAATGAGACGCGCCCCGAGGAGCGTCTTGCCACATGTCAACAATGGGTCTGACTGAGGGCCTCCAGGAGAGAAGCCCAAGCAAGACGCACCCCGATGAGCGTCTTGCCACATGTCAGCTCTGGGTCTGATTGAGGGCCTTCTGGAGAGAGGCCCAAGCAAGACGCGCCCCGAGGAGCGTCTTGCCACATGTCAACAATGGGTCTGACTGAGGGCCTCCAGGAGAGAAGCCCAAGCAAGACGCGCCCCGAGGAGCGTCTTGCCACATGTCAACAATGGGTCTGACTGAGGGCCTCCAGGAGAGAAGCCGAAGCAAGACGCGCCCCGAGGAGCTTCTTGCCACATGTCAGCACTCGGTCTGACTGAGCGCCTCCAGGAGAGAGGCCGAAGCAAGACGCGCCACGAGGAGCGTCTTGCCACATGTCAGCACTGGGTCTGATTGAGGGCCTTCTGGAGAGAGGCCCAAGCAAGACGCGCCCCGAGGAGCGTCTTGCCACATGTCAACAATGGGTCTGAGTGAGGGCCTCCAGGAGAGAAGCCCAAGCAAGACGCGCCCCGAGGAGCGTCTTGCCACATGTCAGCACTCGGTCTGACTGAGCGCCTCCAGGAGAGAGGCCCAAGCAAGACGCGCCCCGAGGAGCGTCTTGCCACATGTGAACACTGGGTCTGACTGAGCGCCTCCAGGAGAGAAGCCCAAGCAAGACGCGCCCCGAGGAGCTTCTTGCCACATGTCAGCACTCGGTCTGACTGAGCGCCTCCAGGAGAGAGGCCCAAGCAAGACGCGCCCCGAGGAGCGTCTTGCCACATGTCAACACTGGGTCTGACAGAGGGCCTCCATGAGAGAGGCCCAAGCAAGACGCGCCCCGAGGAGTGTCTTGCCACATGTCAACACTGGGTCTGACTAAGCGCCTCCAGGAGAGAGGCCCAAGCAAGACGCGCCCCGAGGAGCGTCTTGCCACGTGTCAACACTGGGTCTGACTTAGCGCCTCCAGGAGAGAGGCCCAAGCAAGATGCGCCCCGAGGAGCGTCTTGCCACGTGTCGCCACTGGGTCTGACTGAGCTCCTCCAGGAGAGAGGCCCAAGCAAGACGCGCCAAGATGAGTGTCTTGCCACGTGTCACCACTGGGTCTGATTGAGCACCTCCAGGAGAGAGGCCCCAGCAAGACGCGCCCCGAGGAGTGTCTTGCCTTATGTCAGCACTCGGTCTGACTGAGCGCCTCCAGGAGAGAGGCCCAAGCAAGTCGCGCCCCGAGGAGCGTCTTGCCACATGTCACTACTCGGTCTAACTGAGCGCCTCCAGGAGAGAGGTCCAAGCAAGACGCGCCCCGAGGAGCGTCTTGCCACATGTCACTACTCGGTCTGACTGAGCGCCTCCAGGAGAGAGGCCCAAGCAAGATGTGCCCCGAGGAGCGTCTTGCCACATGTCAACAATGGGTCTGACTGAGGGCCTCCAGGAGAGAAGCCCAAGCAAGACGCGCCCCGAGGAGCGTCTTGCCACATGTCAACACTGGGTCTGACTGAGGGCCTCTAGGAGAGAGGCCCAAATAAGACGCGCCCCGAGGAGCGTCTTGCCACATGTCAACACTGGGTCTGACTGAGGGCCTCTACGAGAGAGGCCCAAATAAGACGCGCCCCGAGGAGCGTCTTGCCACATGTCAACAATGGGTCTGACTGAGGGCCTCCAGGAGAGAAGCCCAAGCAAGACGCGCCCCGAGGAGCGTCTTGCCACATGTCAGCACTCGGTCTGACTGAGCGTCTCCAGGAGAGAGGCCCAAGCAAGACATGCCCCGAGGAGCGTCTTGCCACATGTCAACACTGGGTCTGCCTGAGCGCCTCCAGGAGAGAGGCCCAAGCAAGACGCGCCCCGAGGAGAGTCTTGCCACATGTGAACACTGGGTCTGACTGAGCGCCTTCAGGAGAGAGGCCCAAGCAAGACGCGCCCGGAGGAGCCTCTTCCCACATGTCAGCACTGGGTCTGACTGAGCACCTCCAGGAGAGAGGCCCAAGCAAGACACGCCCCGAGGAGCGTCTTGATACATGTCAACACTGGGTCGGACTGAGGGCCTCCATGAGAGAAGCCCAAGCAAGACGCGCCCCGAGGAGAGTCTTGCCACATGTCAACACTCGGTCTGACAGAGTGCCACCATGAGAGAGGCCCAAGCAAGATGCGCCCCGAGGAGTATCTTGCCACATGTCAACACTGGGTTTGACTGAGCGCCTCCAGGAGAGAGGCCCAAGCAAGATGCGCCCCGAGGAGCGTCTTGCCATGTGTGAACACTGGGTCTGACTGAGCGCCTCCAGGAGAGAGGCCCAAGCAAGACGCGCCCGGAGGAGCGTCTTGCCACATGTCAGCACTCGGTCTGACTGAGCGCCTCCAGGAGAGAGGCCCAAGCAAGACGCGCCCCGAGGAGCATCTTGACACATGTCTCCTCTGGGTCTGACTGAGCGCCTCCAGGAGAGAGGCCCAAGCAAGACGTGCCCCGAGGAGCGTCTTGCCACATGTCAACACTGGGTCTGACTGAGTGCCTCCATGAGAGAAGCCCCAGCAAGACGTGCCCCGAGGAGCATCTTGCGACATGTCTACACTGGGTCTGACTGAGAACCTCCAGGAAAGTGGCCCAAGCAAGACGCGCCCCGAGGAGCGTCTTGCACCTGTCAACACTGGGTCTGACTGAGCGCCTCCAGGAGAGAGGCCCAAGCAAGACGCGCCCCGAGGAGCATCTTGTCAAATGTCACTACTCGGTCTGACTGAGCGCCTCCAGGAGAGAGGCCCAAGCAAGACGCGCCCCGAGGAGAGTCTTGCCACATGTCAACACTGGGTCTGACAGAGGGCATCCAGGAGAGAGGCCCAAGCAATACGTGCCCCGAGGAGCGTCTTGCCACATGTCACCACCGGGTCTGACTGAGGGCCTCCATGAGAGAAGCCCAAGCAAGACGCGCCCCGAGGAGAGTCTTGCCACATGTCAACACTGGGTCTGACAGAGGGCATCCAGGAGAGAGGCCCAAGCAATACGTGCCCCGAGGAGCGTCTTGCCACTTGTCACCACTGGGTCTGACTGAGCGCCTCCAGGAGAAAGGCCCAAGCAAGAAGCGCCCCGAGGAGCGTCTTGCCACGTGTCAACACTGGGTCTGATTGAGGGCCTTCTGGAGAGAGGCCCAAGCAAGACGCACCCCGAGGAGCGTCTTGCCACACGTCAACAATGGGTCTGACTGAGGGCCTCCAGGAGAGAAGCCCAAGCAAGACGCGCCCCGAGGATCGTCTTGCCACATGTCAACACTGGGTCTGACTGAGCACCTCACGGAGAGAGGCCCAAGCAAGACGTGCCCCGAGGAGCGTCTTGCCACATGTGAACACTGGGTCTGACTGAGCGCCTCCAGGAGAGAAGCCCAAGCAAGACGCGCCCCGAGGATCGTCTTGCCACATGTCAGCACTCGGTCTGACTGAGCGCCTCCAGGAGAGAGGCCCAAGCAAGACGCGCCCCGAGGAGCATCTTGACACATGTCTCCTCTGGGTCTGACTGAGCACCTCCAGGAGAGAGGCCCAAGCAAGACGTGCCCCGAGGAGCGTCTTGCCACATGTCAACACTGGGTCTGACTGAGTGCCTCCATGAGAGAAGCCCCAGCAAGACGCACCCCGAGGAGCATCTTGCCACATGTCAACACTGGGTCTGACTGAGAACCTCCAGGAGAGAGGCCCAAGCAAGATGCGCCCCGAGGAGCGTCTTGCCACATGTCAACACTGGGTCTGACTGAGCGCCTCCAGGAGAGAGGCCCAAGCAAGACGCGCCCCGAGGAGCGTCTTGTCACATGTCACTACTCGGTCTGACTGAGCGCCTCCAGGAGAGAGGCCCAAGCAAGACGTGCCCCGAGGAGCGTCTTGCCACATGTCAACAATGGGTCTGACTGAGGGCCTCCAGGAGAGAAGCCCAAGCAAGAAGCGCCCCGAGGAGAGTCTTGCCACATGTCAACACTGGGTCTGACAGAGGGCATCCAGGAGAGAGGCCCAAGCAATACGCGCCCCGAGGAGCGTCTTGCCACTTGTCACCACTGGGTCTGACCGAGCGCCTCCAGGAGAGAGGCCCAAGCAAGAAGCGTCCCGAGGAGCGTCTTGCCACGTGTCAACAGTGGGTCTGATTGAGGGCCTTCTGGAGAGAGGCCCAAGCAAGATGCGCCCCGAGGAGCGTCTTGCCACATGTCAACAATGGGTCTGACTGAGGGCCTCCAGGATAGAAGCCCAAGCAAGACGCGCCCCGAGGAGCTTCTTGCCACATGTCAGCACTCGGTCTGACTGAGCGCCTCCAGGAGAGAGGCCCAAGCAAGACGCGCCCCGAGGAGCGTATTGCCACATGTCAACACTGGGTCTGACAGAGGGCCCCCATGAGAGAGGCCCAAGCAAGACGCGCCCCGAGGAGTGTCTTGCCACATGTCAACACTGGGTCTGACTGAGCGCCTCCAGGAGAGAGGCCCAAGCAAGACGCGCCCCGAGGAGCGTCTTGCCACGTGTCAACACTGGGTCTGACTTAGCGCCTCCAGGAGAGAGGCCCAAGCAAGATGCGCCCCGAGGAGCGTCTTGCCACGTGTCACCACTGGGTCTGACTGAGCTCCTCCAGGAGAGAGGCCCAAGCAAGACGCGCCCCGAGGAGCGTCTTGCCACGTGTAACCACTGGGTCTGATTGAGCACCTCCAGGAGAGAGGCCCCAGCAAGACGCGCCCCGAGGAGCGTCTTGCCTTATGTCAGCACTCGGTCTGACTGAGCGCCTCCAGGAGAGAGGCCCAAGCAAGACGTGCCCCGAGGAGCGTCTTGCCACATGTCAACAATGGGTCTGACTGAGGGCCTCCAGGAGAGAAGCCCAAGCAAGACGCGCCCCGAGGAGAGTCTTGCCACATGTGAACACTGGGTCTGACTGAGCGCCTTCAGGAGAGAGGCCCAAGCAAGACGCGCCCGGAGGAGCCTCTTGCCACATGTCAGCACTGGGTCTGACTGAGCGCCTCCAGGAGAGAGGCCCAAGCAAGACATGCCCCGAGGAGCGTCTTGACACATGTCAACACTGGGTCGGACTGAGGGCCTCCATGAGAGAAGCCCAAGCAAGACGCGCCCCGAGGAGAGTCTTGCCACATGTCAACACTCGGTCTGACAGAGGGCCACCATGAGAGAGGCCCAAGCAAGATGCGCCCCGAGGAGCGTCTTGCCACATGTCAACACTGGGTTTGACTGAGCGCCTCCAGGAGAGAGGCCCAAGCAAGACGCGCCCCGAGGAGCGTCTTGCCACGTGTGAACACTGGGTCTGACTGAGCGCCTCCAGGAGAGAGGCCCAAGCAAGACGCGCCCGGAGGAGCGTCTTGCCACATGTCAGCACTCGGTCTGACTGAGCGCCTCCAGGAGAGAGGCCCAAGCAAGACGCGCCCCGAGGAGCATCTTGACACATGTCTCCTCTGGGTCTGACTGAGCGCCTCCAGGAGAGAGGCCCAAGCATGACGTGCCCCGAGGAGCGTCTTGCCACATGTCAACACTGGGTCTGACTGAGTGCCTCCATGAGAGAAGCCCAAGCAAGACGCGCCCCGAGGAGCGTCTTGCCACATGTCAACACTGGGTCTGATTGAGCACCTCCAGGAGAGAGGCCCCAGCAAGACGCGCCCCGAGGAGCGTCTTGCCTTATGTCAGCACTCGGTCTGACTGAGCGCCTCCAGGAGAGAGGCCCAAGCAAGACGCGCCCCGAGGAGCGTCTTGCCACATGTCACTACTCGGTCTGACTGAGCACCTCCAGGAGAGAGGCCCAAGCAAGACGTTCCCCGAGGAGCGTCTTGCCACATGTCAACAATGGGTCTGACTGAGGGCCTCCAGGAGAGAAGCCCAAGCAAGACGCGCCCCGAGGAGCGTCTTGCCACATGTCAACACTGGGTCTGACTGAGGGCCTCCAGGAGAGAGGCCCAAATGAGACGCGCCCCGAGGAGCGTCTTGCCACATGTCAACATTGGGTCTGATTGAGGGCCTCCAGGAGAGAAGCCCAAGCAAGACGCGCCCCGAGGAGCGTCTTGCCACATGTCAGCATTGTGTCTGATTGAGGGCCTTCTGGAGAGAGGCCCAAGCAAGACGCGCCCCGAGGAGCGTCTTGCCACATGTCAACAATGGGTCTGACTGAGGGCCTCCAGGAGAGAAGCCCAAGCAAGACGCGCCCCGAGGAGCGTTTTGCCACATGTCAGCACTCGGTCTGACTGAGCGCCTCCAGGAGAGAGGCCCAAGCAAGACGCGCCCCGAGGAGCGTCTTGCCACATGTCAGTACTGGGTCTAATTGAGGGCCTTCTGGAGAGAGGCCCAAGCAAGACGCGCCCCGAGGAGCGTCTTGCCACATGTCAACAATGGGTCTGACTGAGGGCCTCCAGGAGAGAAGCCCAAGCAAGACGCGCCCCGAGGAGCGTCTTGCCACATGTCAGCACTCGGTCTGACTGAGTGCCTCCAGGAGAGAGGCCCAAGCAAGACGCACCCCGAGGAGCGTTTTGCCACATGTCAGCACTCGGTCTGACTGAGCGCCTGCAGGAGAGAGGCCCAAGCAAGACGCGCCCCGAGGAGCATCGTGACACATGTCTCCTCTGGGTCTGACTGAGCGCCTCCAGGAGAGAGGCCCAAGCAAGACGTGCCCCGAGGAGCGTCTTGCCACATGTCAACACTGGGTCTGACTGAGTGCCTCCATGAGAGAAGCCCCAGCAAGACGCGCCCCGAGGAGCATCTTGCCACATGTCAACACTGGGTCTGACTGAGAACCTCCAGGAGAGAGGTCCAAGCAAGATGCGCCCCGAGGAGCGTCTTGCCACATGTCAACACTGGGTCTGACTGAGCGCCTCCAGGAGAGAGGCCCAAGCAATACGCGCCCCGAGGAGCGTCTTGTCACATGTCACTACTCGGTCTGACTGAGCGCCTCCAGGAGAGAGGCCCAAGCAAGACGTGCCCCGAGGAGCGTCTTGCCACATGTCAACAATGGGTCTGACTGAGGGCCTCCAGGAGAGAAGCCCAAGCAAGAAGCGCCCCGAGGAGCGTCTTGCCACATGTCAACACTGGGTCTGACTGAGCACCTCCAGGAGAGAGGCCCAAGCAAGACACGCCCCGAGGAGCGTCTTGACACATGTCAACACTGGGTCTGACTGAGGGCCTCCATGAGAGAAGCCTAAGCAAGACGCGCCCCGAGGAGAGTCTTGCCACATGTCAACACTGGGTCTGACAGAGGGCATCCAGGAGAGAGGCCCAATCAATACGCGCCCCGACGAGCGTCTTGCCACATGTCACCACTGGGTCTGACTGAGCACCTCCAGGAGAGAGGCCCAAGCAAGAAGCGCCCCGAGGAGCGTCTTGCCACGTGCCAACACTGGGTCTGATTGAGGGCCTTCTGGAGAGAGGCCCAAGCAAGACGCGCCCCGAGGAGCGTCTTGCCACGTGTCAACACTGGGTCTGACTTAGCGCCTCCAGGAGAGAGGCCCCAGCAAGACGCGCCCCGAGGAGCGTCTTGCCTTATGTCAGCACTCGGTCTGACTGAGCGCCTCCAGGAGAGAGGCCCAAGCAAGACGCGCCCCGAGGAGCGTCTTGCCACATGTCACTACTCGGTCTGACTGAGCGCCTCCAGGAGAGAGGCCCAAGCAAGACGTGCCCCGAGGAGCGTCTTGCCACATGTCAACAATGGGTCTGACTGAGGGCCTCCAGGAGAGAAGCCCAAGCAAGACGCGCCCCGAGGAGCGTCTTGCCACATGTCAACACTGGGTTTGACTGAGGGACTCCAGGAGAGAGGCCCAAATGAGACGCGCCCCGAGGAGCGTCTTGCCACATGTCAACAATGGGTCTGACTGAGGGCCTCCAGGAGAGAAGCCCAAGCAAGACGCACCCCGATGAGCGTCTTGCCACATGTCAGCTCTGGGTCTGATTGAGGGCCTTCTGGAGAGAGGCCCAAGCAAGACGCGCCCCGAGGAGCGTCTTGCCACATGTCAACAATGGGTCTGACTGAGGGCCTCCAGGAGAGAAGCCCAAGCAAGACGCGCCCCGAGGATTGTCTTGCCACATGTCAACAATGGGTCTGACTGAGGGCCTCCAGGAGAGAAGCCGAAGCAAGACCCGCCCCGAGGAGCTTCTTGCCACATGTCAGCACTCGGTCTGACTGAGCGCCTCCAGGAGAGAGGCCGAAGCAAGACGCGCCACGAGGAGCGTCTTGCCACATGTCAGCACTGGGTCTGATTGAGGGCCTTCTGGAGAGAGGCCCAAGCAAGACGCGCCCCGAGGAGCGTCTTGCCACATGTCAACAATGGGTCTGACTGAGGGCCTCCAGGAGAGAAGCCCAAGCAAGACGCGCCCCGAGGAGCGTCTTGCCACATGTCAGCACTCGGTCTGACTGAGCGCCTCCAGGAGAGAGGCCCAAGCAAGACGCGCCCCGAGGAGCGTCTTGCCACATGTGAACACTGGGTCTGACTGAGCGCCTCCAGGAGAGAAGCCCAAGCAAGACGCGCCCCGAGGAGCTTCTTGCCACATGTCAGCACTCGGTCTGACTGAGCGCCTCAAGGAGAGAGGCCCAAGCAAGACGCGCCCCGAGGAGCGTCTTGCCACATGTCAACACTGGGTCTGACAGAGGGCCTCCATGAGAGAGGCCCAAGCAAGACGCGCCCCGAGGAGTGTCTTGCCACATGTCAACACTGGGTCTGACTAAGCGCCTCCAGGAGAGAGGCCCAAGCAAGACGCGCCCCGAGGAGCGTCTTGCCACGTGTCAACACTGGGTCTGACTTAGCGCCTCCAGGAGAGAGGCCCAAGCAAGATGCGCCCCGAGGAGCGTCTTGCCACGTGTCGCCACTGGGTCTGACTGAGCTCCTCCAGGAGAGAGGCCCAAGCAAGACGCGCCAAGATGAGTGTCTTGCCACGTGTCACCACTGGGTCTGATTGAGCACCTCCAGGAGAGAGGCCCCAGCAAGACGCGCCCCGAGGAGTGTCTTGCCTTATGTCAGCACTCGGTCTGACTGAGCGCCTCCAGGAGAGAGGCCCAAGCAAGTCGCGCCCCGAGGAGCGTCTTGCCACATGTCACTACTCGGTCTAACTGAGCGCCTCCAGGAGAGAGGTCCAAGCAAGACGCGCCCCGAGGAGCGTCTTGCCACATGTCACTACTCGGTCTGACTGAGCGCCTCCAGGAGAGAGGCCCAAGCAAGATGTGCCCCGAGGAGCGTCTTGCCACATGTCAACAATGGGTCTGACTGATGGCCTCCAGGAGAGAAGCCCAAGCAAGACGCGCCCCGAGGAGCGTCTTGCCACATGTCAACACTGGGTCTGACTGAGGGCCTCTAGGAGAGAGGCCCAAATAAGACGCGCCCCGAGGAGCGTCTTGCCACATGTCAACACTGGGTCTGACTGAGGGCCTCTACGAGAGAGGCCCAAATAAGACGCGCCCCGAGGAGCGTCTTGCCACATGTCAACAATGGGTCTGACTGAGGGCCTCCAGGAGAGAAGCCCAAGCAAGACGCGCCCCGAGGAGCGTCTTGCCACATGTCAGCACTCGGTCTGACTGAGCGTCTCCAGGAGAGAGGCCCAAGCAAGACATGCCCCGAGGAGCGTCTTGCCACATGTCAACACTGGGTCTGACTGAGCGCCTCCAGGAGAGAGGCCCAAGCAAGACGCGCCCCGAGGAGAGTCTTGCCACATGTGAACACTGGGTCTGACTGAGCGCCTTCAGGAGAGAGGCCCAAGCAAGACGCGCCCGGAGGAGCCTCTTCCCACATGTCAGCACTGGGTCTGACTGAGCACCTCCAGGAGAGAGGCCCAAGCAAGACACGCCCCGAGGAGCGTCTTGATACATGTCAACACTGGGTCGGACTGAGGGCCTCCATGAGAGAAGCCCAAGCAAGACGCGCCCCGAGGAGAGTCTTGCCACATGTCAACACTCGGTCTGACAGAGTGCCACCATGAGAGAGGCCCAAGCAAGATGCGCCCCGAGGAGTATCTTGCCACATGTCAACACTGGGTTTGACTGAGCGCCTCCAGGAGAGAGGCCCAAGCAAGACGCGCCCCGAGGAGCGTCTTGCCATGTGTGAACACTGGGTCTGACTGAGCGCCTCCAGGAGAGAGGCCCAAGCAAGACGCGCCCGGAGGAGCGTCTTGCCACATGTCAGCACTCGGTCTGACTGAGCGCCTCCAGGAGAGAGGCCCAAGCAAGACGCGCCCCGAGGAGCATCTTGACACATGTCTCCTCTGGGTCTGACTGAGCGCCTCCAGGAGAGAGGCCCAAGCAAGACGTGCCCCGAGGAGCGTCTTGCCACATGTCAACACTGGGTCTGACTGAGTGCCTCCATGAGAGAAGCCCCAGCAAGACGTGCCCCGAGGAGCATCTTGCGACATGTCTACACTGGGTCTGACTGAGAACCTCCAGGAAAGTGGCCCAAGCAAGACGCGCCCCGAGGAGCGTCTTGCACCTGTCAACACTGGGTCTGACTGAGCGCCTCCAGGAGAGAGGCCCAAGCAAGACGCGCCCCGAGGAGCATCTTGTCAAATGTCACTACTCGGTCTGACTGAGCGCCTCCAGGAGAGAGGCCCAAGCAAGACGCGCCCCGAGGAGAGTCTTGCCACATGTCAACACTGGGTCTGACAGAGGGCATCCAGGAGAGAGGCCCAAGCAATACGTGCCCCGAGGAGCGTCTTGCCACATGTCACCACCGGGTCTGACTGAGGGCCTCCATGAGAGAAGCCCAAGCAAGACGCGCCCCGAGGAGAGTCTTGCCACATGTCAACACTGGGTCTGACAGAGGGCATCCAGGAGAGAGGCCCAAGCAATACGTGCCCCGAGGAGCGTCTTGCCACTTGTCACCACTGGGTCTGACTGAGCGCCTCCAGGAGAAAGGCCCAAGCAAGAAGCGCCCCGAGGAGCGTCTTGCCACGTGTCAACACTGGGTCTGATTGAGGGCCTTCTGGAGAGAGGCCCAAGCAAGACGCACCCCGAGGAGCGTCTTGCCACACGTCAACAATGGGTCTGACTGAGGGCCTCCAGGAGAGAAGCCCAAGCAAGACGCGCCCCGAGGATCGTCTTGCCACATGTCAACACTGGGTCTGACTGAGCGCCTCACGGAGAGAGGCCCAAGCAAGACGTGCCCCGAGGAGCGTCTTGCCACATGTGAACACTGGGTCTGACTGAGCGCCTCCAGGAGAGAAGCCCAAGCAAGACGCGCCCCGAGGATCGTCTTGTCACATGTCAGCACTCGGTCTGACTGAGCGCCTCCAGGAGAGAGGCCCAAGCAAGACGCGCCCCGAGGAGCATCTTGACACATGTCTCCTCTGGGTCTGACTGAGCACCTCCAGGAGAGAGGCCCAAGCAAGACGTGCCCCGAGGAGCGTCTTGCCACATGTCAACACTGGGTCTGACTGAGTGCCTCCATGAGAGAAGCCCCAGCAAGACGCACCCCGAGGAGCATCTTGCCACATGTCAACACTGGGTCTGACTGAGAACCTCCAGGAGAGAGGCCCAAGCAAGATGCGCCCCGAGGAGCGTCTTGCCACATGTCAACACTGGGTCTGACTGAGCGCCTACAGGAGAGAGGCCCAAGCAAGACGCGCCCCGAGGAGCGTCTTGTCACATGTCACTACTCGGTCTGACTGAGCGCCTCCAGGAGAGAGGCCCAAGCAAGACGTGCCCCGAGGAGCGTCTTGCCACATGTCAACAATGGGTCTGACTGAGGGCCTCCAGGAGAGAAGCCCAAGCAAGAAGCGCCCCGAGGAGAGTCTTGCCACATGTCAACACTGGGTCTGACAGAGGGCATCCAGGAGAGAGGCCCAAGCAATACGCGCCCCGAGGAGCGTCTTGCCACTTGTCACCACTGGGTCTGACCGAGCGCCTCCAGGAGAGAGGCCCAAGCAAGAAGCGTCCCGAGGAGCGTCTTGCCACGTGTCAACAGTGGGTCTGATTGAGGGCCTTCTGGAGAGAGGCCCAAGCAAGATGCGCCCCGAGGAGCGTCTTGCCACATGTCAACAATGGGTCTGACTGAGGGCCTCCAGGATAGAAGCCCAAGCAAGACGCGCCCCGAGGAGCTTCTTGCCACATGTCAGCACTCGGTCTGACTGAGCGCCTCCAGGAGAGAGGCCCAAGCAAGACGCGCCCCGAGGAGCGTCTTGCCACATGTCAACACTGGGTCTGACAGAGGGCCCCCATGAGAGAGGCCCAAGCAAGACGCGCCCCGAGGAGAGTCTTGCCACATGTCAGCACTCGGTCTGACTGAGCGCCTCCAGGAGAGAGGCCCAAGCAAGACGCGCCCCGAGGAGCATCTTGACACATGTCTCCTCTGGGTCTGACTGAGCGCCTCCAGGAGAGAGGCCCAAGCAAGACGTGCCCCGAGGAGCGTCTTGCCACATGTCAACACTGGGTCTGACTGAGTGCCTCCATGAGAGAAGCCCCAGCAAGACGTGCCCCGAGGAGCATCTTGCGACATGTCAACACTGGGTCTGACTGAGAACCTCCAGGAAAGAGGCCCAAGCAAGACGCGCCCCGAGGAGCGTCTTGTCAAATGTCACTACTCGGTCTGACTGAGCGCCTCCAGGAGAGAGGCCCAAGCAAGACGTGCCCCGAGGAGCATCTTGCCACATGTCAACAATGGGTCTGACTGAGGGCCTCCAGGAGAGAAGCCCAAGCAAGAAGCGCCCCGAGGAGCGTCTTGCCACATGTCAACACTGGGTCTGACTGAGGGCCTCCATGAGAGAAGCCCAAGCAAGACGCGCCCCGAGGAGAGTCTTGCCACATGTCAACACTGGGTCTGACAGAGGGCATCCAGGAGAGAGGCCCAAGCAATACGTGCCCCGAGGAGCGTCTTGCCACATGTCACCACTGGGTCTGACTGAGCGCCTCCAGGAGAAAGGCCCAAGCAAGAAGCGCCTCGAGGAGCGTCTTGCCACGTGTCAACACTGGGTCTGATTGAGGGCCTTCTGGAGAGAGGCCCAAGCAAGACGCGCCCCGAGGAGCGTCTTGCCACATGTCAACAATGGGTCTGACTGAGGGCCTCCAGGAGAGAAGCCCAAGCAAGACGCGCCCCGAGGATCGTCTTGCCACATGTCAACACTGGGTCTGACTGAGCGCCTCACGGAGAGAGGCCCAAGCAAGACGTGCCCCGAGGAGCGTCTTGCCACATGTGAACACTGGGTCTGACTGAGCGCCTCCAGGAGAGAGGCCCAAGCAAGACGCGCCCGGAGGAGCGTCTTGCCACATGTCAGCACTCGGTCTGACTGAGCGCCTCCAGGAGAGAGGCCCAAGCAAGACGCGCCCCGAGGAGCATCTAGACACATGTCTCCTCTGGGTCTGACTGAGCGCCTCCAGGAGAGAGGCCCAAGCAAGACGTGCCCCGAGGAGCGTCTTGCCACATGTCAACACTGGGTCTGACTGAGTGCCTCCATGAGAGAAGCCCCAGCAAGACGCGCCCCGAGGAGCATCTTGCCACATGTCAACACTGGGTCTGACTGAGAACCTCCAGGAGAGAGGCCCAAGCAAGATGCGCCCCGAGGAGCGTCTTGCCACATGTCAACACTGGGTCTGACTGAGCGCCTGCAGGAGAGAGGCCCAAGCAAGACGCGCCCCGAGGAGCGTCTTGTCACATGTCACTACTCGGTCTGACTGAGCGCCTCCAGGAGAGAGGCCCAAGCAAGACGGGCCCCGAGGAGCGTCTTGCCACATGTCAACAATGGGTCTGACTGAGGGCCTCCAGGAGAGAAGCCCAAGCAAGAAGCGCCCCGAGGAGAGTCTTGCCACATGTCAACACTGGGTCTGACAGAGGGCATCCAGGAGAGAGGCCCAAGCAATACGCGCCCCGAGGAGCGTCTTGCCACATGTCACCACTGGGTCTGACTGAGCGCCTCCAGGAGAGAGGCCCAAGCAAGAAGCGCCCCGAGGAGCGTCTTGCCACGTGTCAACAGTGGGTCTGATTGAGGGCCTTCTGGAGAGAGGCCCAAGCAAGACGCGCCCCGAGGAGCGTCTTGCCACATGTCAACAATGGGTCTGACTGAGGAGCTCCAGGAGAGAAGCCCAAGCAAGACGCGCCCCGAGGAGCTTCTTGCCACATGTCAGCACTCGGTCTGACTGAGCGCCTCCAGGAGAGAGGCCAAAGCAAGACGCGCCCCGAGGAGCGTCTTGCCACGTGTCAACACTGGGTCTGACTTAGCGCCTCCAGGAGAGAGGCCCAAGCAAGATGCGCCCCGAGGAGCGTCTTGCCACGTGTCACCACTGGGTCCGACTGAGCTCCCCCAGGAGAGAGGCCCAAGCAAGACGCACCCCGAGGAGCGTCTTGCCACGTGTCACCACTGGGTCTGATTGAGCACCTCCAGGAGAGAGGCCCCAGCAAGACGCGCCCCGAGGAGCGTCTTGCCTTATGTCAGCACTCGGTCTGACTGAGCGCCTCCAGGAGAGAGGCCCAAGCAAGACGCGCCCCGAGGAGCGTCTTGCCACATGTCACTACTCGGTCTGACTGAGCGCCTCCAGGAGAGAGGCCCAAGCAAGACGTGCCCCAAGGAGCGTCTTGCCACATGTCAACAATGGGTCTGACTGAGGGCCTCCAGGAGAGAAGCCCAAGCAAGACGCGCCCCGAGGAGCGTCTTGCCACATGTCAACACTGGGTCTGACTGAGGGCCTCCAGGAGAGAGGCCCAAATGAGACGTGCCTCGAGGAGCGTCTTGCCACATGTCAACAATGGGTCTGACTGAGGGCCTCCAGGAGAGAAGCCCAAGCAAGACGCGCCCCGAGGAGCGTCTTGCCACATGTTAGCACTGGGTCTGATTGAGGGCCTTCTGGAGAGAGGCCCAAGCAAGACGCGCCCCGAGGAGCGTCTTGCCACATGTCAACAATGGGTCTGACTGAGGGCCTCCAGGAGAGAAGCCCCAGCAAGACGTGCACCGAGGAGCATCTTGCCACATGTCAACACTGGGTCTGACTGAGAACCTCCAGGAGAGAGGCCCAAGCAAGACGCGCCCCGAGGAGCGTCTTGCCACATGTCAACACTGGGTCTGACTGAGCGCCTCCAGGAGAGAGAACCAAGCAAGACGCGCCCCGAGGAGAGTCTTGTCACATGTCACTACTCGGTCTGACTGAGCGCCTCCAGGAGAGAGGCCCAAGCAATACGTGCCCCGAGGAGCGTCTTGCCACATGTCAACAATGGGTCTGACTGAGGGCCTCCAGGAGAGAAGCCCAAGCAAGTAGCGCCCCGAGGAGCGTCTTGCCACATGTCAAACTGGGTCTGACTGAGCGCCTCCAGGAGAGAGGCCCAAGCAAGACGCGCCCCGAGGAGTGTCTTGCCACATGTCAACACTGGGTCTGATTGAGCGCCTCCAGGAGAGAGGCCCAAGCAAGACGCGCCCCGAGGAGCGTCTTGCCACATGTCAACAATGGGTCTGACTGAGGGCCTCCAGGAGAGAAGCCCAAGCAAGACGAGCCCCGAGGAGCGTCTTGACACATGTCAACACTGGGTCTGACAGAGGGCCTCCATGAGAGAGGCCCAAGCAAGACGTGCCCCGAGGAGCGTCTTGCCACATGTCAACACTGGGTCTGACTGAGCGCCTCAAGGAGAGAGGCCCAAGCAAGACGCGCCCCGAGGAGCGTCTTGCCACGTGTCAACACTGGGTCTGACTTAGCGCCTCCAGGAGAGAGGCCCAAGCAAGATGCGCCCCGAGGAGCGTCTTGCCACGTGTCACCACTGGGTCTGACTGAGCTCCTCCAGGAGAGAGGCCCAAGCAAGACGCGCCCCGAGGAGCGTCTTGCCACGTGTCACCACTGGGTCTGATTGAGCACCTCCAGGAGAGAGGCCCAAGCAAGACGCGCCCCGAGTAGCGTCTTGCCACATGTCACTACTTGGTCTAACTGAGCGCCTCCAGGAGAGAGGTCCAAGCAAGACGCGCCCCGAGGAGCGTCTTGCCACATGTCACTACTCGGTCTGACTGAGCGCCTCCAGGAGAGAGGCCCAAGCAAGACGTGCCCCGAGGAGCGTCTTGCCACATGTCAACAATGGGTCTGACTGAGGGCCTCCAGGAGAGAAGCCCAAGCAAGACGGGCCCCGAGGAGCGTCTTGCCACATGTCAACAATGGGTCTGACTGAGGGCCTCCAGGAGAGAAGCCCAAGTAAGAAGCGCCCCGAGGAGAGTCTTGCCACATGTCAACACTGGGTCTGACAGAGGGCATCCAGGAGAGAGGCCCAAGCAATACGCGCCCCGAGGAGCGTCTTGCCACATGTCACCACTGGGTCTGACTGAGCGCCTCCAGGAGAGAGGCCCAAGCAAGAAGCGCCCCGAGGAGCGTCTTGCCACGTGTCAACAGTGGGTCTGATTGAGGGCCTTCTGGAGAGAGGCCCAAGCAAGACGCGCCCCGAGGAGCGTCTTGCCACATGTCAACAATGGGTCTGACTGAGGAGCTCCAGGAGAGAAGCCCAAGCAAGACGCGCCCCGAGGAGCTTCTTGCCACATGTCAGCACTCGGTCTGACTGAGCGCCTCCAGGAGAGAGGCCAAAGCAAGACGCGCCCCGAGGAGCGTCTTGCCACGTGTCAACACTGGGTCTGACTTAGCGCCTCCAGGAGAGAGGCCCAAGCAAGATGCGCCCCGAGGAGCGTCTTGCCACGTGTCACCACTGGGTCCGACTGAGCTCCCCCAGGAGAGAGGCCCAAGCAAGACGCGCCCCGAGGAGCGTCTTGCCACGTGTCACCACTGGGTCTGATTGAGCACCTCCAGGAGAGAGGCCCCAGCAAGACGCGCCCCGAGGAGCGTCTTGCCTTATGTCAGCACTCGGTCTGACTGAGCGCCTCCAGGAGAGAGGCCCAAGCAAGACGCGCCCCGAGGAGCGTCTTGCCACATGTCACTACTCGGTCTGACTGAGCGCCTCCAGGAGAGAGGCCCAAGCAAGACGTGCCCCAAGGAGCGTCTTGCCACATGTCAACAATGGGTCTGACTGAGGGCCTCCAGGAGAGAAGCCCAAGCAAGACGCGCCCCGAGGAGCGTCTTGCCACATGTCAACACTGGGTCTGACTGAGGGCCTCCAGGAGAGAGGCCCAAATGAGACGTGCCCTGAGGAGCGTCTTGCCACATGTCAACAATGGGTCTGACTGAGGGCCTCCAGGAGAGAAGCCCAAGCAAGACGCGCCCCGAGGAGCGTCTTGCCACATGTCAGCACTGGGTCTGATTGAGGGCCTTCTGGAGAGAGGCCCAAGCAAGACGCGCCCCGAGGAGCGTCTTGCCACATGTCAACAATGGGTCTGACTGAGGGCCTCCAGGAGAGAAGCCCCAGCAAGACGTGCACCGAGGAGCATCTTGCCACATGTCAACACTGGGTCTGACTGAGAACCTCCAGGAGAGAGGCCCAAGCAAGACGCGCCCCGAGGAGCGTCTTGCCACATGTCAACACTGGGTCTGACTGAGCGCCTCCAGGAGAGAGAACCAAGCAAGACGCGCCCCGAGGAGAGTCTTGTCACATGTCACTACTCGGTCTGACTGAGCGCCTCCAGGAGAGAGGCCCAAGCAATACGTGCCCCGAGGAGCGTCTTGCCACATGTCAACAATGGGTCTGACTGAGGGCCTCCAGGAGAGAAGCCCAAGCAAGAAGCGCCCCGAGGAGCGTCTTGCCACATGTCAAACTGGGTCTGACTGAGCGCCTCCAGGAGAGAGGCCCAAGCAAGACACGCCCCGAGGAGCGTCTTGACACATGTCAACACTGGGTCTGACTGAGGGCCTCCATGAGAAGCCCAAGCAAGACGCGCCCCGAGGAGTGTCTTGCCACATGTCAACACTGGGTCTGATTGAGCGCCTCCAGGAGAGAGGCCCAAGCAAGACGTGCCCCGAGGAGCGTCTTGCCACATGTCAACAATGGGTCTGACTGAGGGCCTCCAGGAGAGAAGCCCAAGCAAGACGAGCCCCGAGGAGCGTCTTGACACATGTCAACACTGGGTCTGACAGAGGGCCTCCATGAGAGAGGCCCAAGCAAGACGCGCCCCGAGGAGCGTCTTGCCACATGTCAACACTGGGTCTGACTGAGCGCCTCAAGGAGAGAGGCCCAAGCAAGACGCGCCCCGAGGCGCGTCTTGCCACGTGTCAACACTGGGTCTGACTTAGCGCCTCCAGGAGAGAGGCCCAAGCAAGATGCGCCCCGAGGAGCGTCTTGCCACGTGTCACCACTGGGTCTGACTGAGCTCCTCCAGGAGAGAGGCCCAAGCAAGACGCGCCCCGAGGAGCGTCTTGCCACGTGTCACCACTGGGTCTGATTGAGCACCTCCAGGAGAGAGGCCCCAGCAAGACGCGCCCCGAGGAGCGTCTTGCCTTATGTCAGCACTCTGTCTTACTGAGCGCCTCCAGGAGAGAGGCCCAAGCAAGACGCGCCCCGAGTAGCGTCTTGCCACATGTCACTACTTGGTCTAACTGAGCGCCTCCAGGAGAGAGGTCCAAGCAAGACGCGCCCCGAGGAGCGTCTTGCCACATGTCACTACTCGGTCTGACTGAGCGCCTCCAGGAGAGAGGCCCAAGCAAGACGTGCCCCGAGGAGCGTCTTGCCACATGTCAACAATGGGTCTGACTGAGGGCCTCCAGGAGAGAAGCCCAAGCAAGACGCGCCCCGAGGAGCGTCTTGCCACATGTCAACACTGGGTCTGACTGAGGGCCTCTAGGAGAGAGGCCCAAATAAGACGCGCCCCGAGGAGCGTCTTGCCACATGTCAACAATGGGTCTGACTGAGGGCCTCCAGGAGAGAAGCCCAAGCAAGACGCGCCCTGAGGAGCGTCTTGCCACATGTCAGCACTCGGTCTGACTGAGCGTCTCCAGGAGAGAGGCCCAAGCAAGACATGCCCCGAGGAGCGTCTTGCCACATGTCAACACTGGGTCTGACTGAGCGCCTCCAGGAGAGAGGCCCAAGCAAGACGTGCCCCGAGGAGAGTCTTGCCACATGTGAACACTGGGTCTGACTGAGCTCCTTCAGGAGAGAGGCCCAAGCAAGACACGCCCCGAGGAGCGTCTTGACACATGTCAACACTGGGTCGGACTGAGGGCCTCCATGAGAGAAGCCCAAGCAAGACGCGCCCCGAGGAGAGTCTGGCCACATGTCAACACTCGGTCTGACAGAGGGCATTCAGGAGAGAGGCCCAAGCAATACGCGTCCCGAGGAGCGTCTTGCCACATGTCACCACTGGGTCTGACTGAGCGCCTCCAGGAAAGAGGCCCCAGCAAGACGCGCCCCGAGGAGCGTCTTGCCTTATGTCAGCACTCGGTCTGACTGAGCTCCTCCAGGAGAGAGGCCCAAGCAAGACGCGCCCCGAGGAGCGTCTTGCCACATGTCAACAATGGGTCTGACTGAGGTTCTCCAGGAGAGAGGTCCAAGCAAGATGCGCCCGGAGGAGCGTCTTGCCACATGTCAACACTGGGTCTGAAAGAGGGCCTCCAGGAGAGAGGCCCAAGCAAGACGCGCCCCGAGGAGCGTCTTGCCACATGTCACTACTCGGTCTAACTGAGCGCCTCCAGGAGAGAGGTCCAAGCAAGACGCGCCCCGAGGAGCGTCTTGCCACATGTCACTACTCGGTCTGACTGAGCGCCTCCAGGAGAGAGGCCCAAGCAAGACGTGCCCCGAGGAGCGTCTTGCCACATGTCAACAATGGGTCTGACTGAGGGCCTCCAGGAGAGAAGCCCAAGCAAGACGCGCCCCGAGGAGCGTCTTGCCACATGTCAACACTGGGTCTGACTGAGGGCCTCTAGGAGAGAGGCCGAAGCAAGACATGCCCCGAGGAGCGTCTTGCCACATGTCAACACTGGGTCTGACTGAGCGCCTCCAGGAGAGAGGCCCAAGCAAGACGCGCCCCGAGGAGAGTCTTGCCACATGTGAACACTGGGTCTGACTGAGCTCCTTCAGGAGAGAGGCCCAAGCAAGACACGCCCCGAGGAGCGTCTTGACACATGTCAACACTGGGTCGGACTGAGGGCCTCCATGAGAGAAGCCCAAGCAAGACGCGCCCCGAGGAGAGTCTGGCCACATGTCAACACTCGGTCTGACAGAGGGCATTCAGGAGAGAGGCCCAAGCAATACGCGCCCCGAGGAGCGTCTTGCCACATGTCACCACTGGGTCTGACTGAGCGCCTCCAGGAAAGAGGCCCCAGCAAGACGCGCCCCGAGGAGCGTCTTGCCTTATGTCAGCACTCGGTCTGACTGAGCTCCTCCAGGAGAGAGGCCCAAGCAAGACGCGCCCCGAGGAGCGTCTTGCCACATGTCAACAATGGGTCTGACTGAGGTTCTCCAGGAGAGAGGTCCAAGCAAGATGCGCCCGGAGGAGCGTCTTGCCACATGTCAACACTGGGTCTGCAAGAGGGCCTCCAGGAGAGAGGCCCAAGCAAGACGCGCCCCGAGGAGCGTCTTGCCACATGTCACCTCTGGTTCTGACTGAGCGCCTCCAGGAGAGAGGCCCAAGCAAGACGCGCCCCGAGGAGCGTCTTGTCACATGTCAACACTGGGTCTTTCTGAGCGCCTCCAGGAGAGAAGCCCAAGCAAGACGCGCCCCAGGAGCGTCTTGACACATGTCAACACTGGGTCTGACAGAGGGCCTCCAGGAGAGAGGCCCAAGCAAGACGCGCCCCGAGGAGCGTCTTGCCACATGTCACCTCTGGTTCTGACTGAGCGCCTCCAGGAGAGAGGCCCAAGCAAGACGCGTCCCGAGGAGCGTCTTGTCACATGTCAACACTGGGTCTGTCTGAGCGCCTCCAGGAGAGAAGCCCAAGCAAGACGCGCCCCGAGGAGCGTCTTGCCACATGTCAACAATGGGTCTGACTGAGGGCCTCCAGGAGAGAAGCCCAAGCAAGACGCGCCCCGAGGAGCGTCTTGACACATGTCAACCCTGGGTCTGACAGACGGCCTCCAGGAGAGAGGCCCAAGCAAGACGCGCCCCGAGGAGTGTCTTGCCACATGTCACCACTGGGTCTGACTGAGCGCCTCCAGGAGAGAGGCCCAAGCAAGACGCGCCCCGAGGAGCATCAGGCCACATGTCACTACTCAGTCTGACTGAGCGCCTCCAGGAGAGAGGCCCAAGCAAGACGCGCCCCGAGGGGCGACTTGCCACATGTCAACAATGGGTCTGACTGAGGGCCTCCAGGAGAGAGGCCCAAGCAAGATGCGCCCGGAGGAGCGTCTTGCCACATGTCACCTCTGGTTCTGACTGAGCGCCTCCAGGAGAGAGGCCCAAGCAAGACGCGCCCCGAGGAGCGTCTTGTCACATGTCAACACTGGGTCTTTCTGAGCGCCTCCAGGAGAGAGGCCCAAGCAAGACGCGCCCCGAGGAGCATCAGGCCACATGTCACTACTCAGTCTGACTGAGCGCCTCCAGGAGAGAGGCCCAAGCAAGACGCGCCCCGAGGGGCGACTTGCCACATGTCAACAATGGGTCTGACTGAGGGCCTCCAGGAGAGAGGCCCAAGCAAGATGCGCCCGGAGGAGCGTCTTGCCACATGTCACCTCTGGTTCTGACTGAGCGCCTCCAGGAGAGAGGCCCAAGCAAGACGCGCCCCGAGGAGCGTCTTGCCACATGTCAGCACTCAGTCTGACTGAGCACCTCCAGGAGAGAGGCCCAAGCAAGACGCGCCCCGAGAAGCGTCTTGCCACATGTCAACAATGGGTCTGACTGAGGGCCTCCAGGAGAGAAGCCCAAGCAACACGCGGCTCGAGGAGCGTCTTGCCACATGTCAGCACTCGGTCTGACTGAGCGCCTCCAGGAGAGAGGCCCAAGCAAGACGCGCCCCGAGGAGCGTCTTGCCACATGTCAACAATGGGTCTGACTAAGGGCCTCCAGGAGAGAAGCCCAAACAAGACACGCCCCGAGGAGCGTCTTGACACATGTCAACACTGGGTCTGACTGAGGGCCTCCAGGAGAGAGGCCCAAGCAACACGCGCCCCGAGGAGCGTCAGGCCACATGTCACTACTCAGTCTGACTGAGCGCCTCCAGGAGAGAGGCCCAAGCAAGACGCGCCCCGAGGAGCGTCTTGCCACATGTCAACAATGGGTCTTACTGAGGGCCTCCAGGAAAGAAGTCCAAGCAAGACGCGCCCCGAGGAGCTTCTTGCCACATGTCAGCACTCAGTCTGACTGAGAGCCTCCAGGAGAGAGGCCCAAGCAAGATGCGCCCCGAGGAGTGTCTTGCCACATGTCAACACTGGGTCTGACAGAGGGCCTCCAGGAGAGAGGCCCAAGCAAGATGCGCCCCGAGGAGCGTCTTGACACATGTCAACACTGGGTCTGACAGAGGGCCTCCATGAGAGAGGCCCAAGCAAGATGCGCCCCGAGGAGTGTCTTGCCACATGTCAACACTGGGTCTGACAGAGGGCCTCCAGGAGAGAGGCCCAAGCAAGACGCGCCCCGAGGAGTGTCTTGCCACATGTCACCACTTGGTCTGACTGAGCGCCTCCAGGAGAGAGGCCCAAGCAACACGCGCCCCGAGGAGCGACAGGCCACATGTCACTACTCAGTCTGACTGAGAGCCTCCAGGAGAGAGGCCCAAGCAAGACACGCCCCGAGGAGCGTCTTGCCACGTGTCAACACTGGGTCTGATTGAGGGCCTTCTGGAGAGAGGCCCAAGCAAGACACGCCCCGAGGAGCGTTTTGCCACATGTCAACAATGGCTCTTACTGAGGGCCTCCGGGAGAGAAGCCCAAGCAAGACGCGCCCCGAGGAGCGTCTTGCCACATGTCAACACTGGGTCTGACTGAGCGCCTCCAGGAGAGAGGCCCAAGCAAGACGCGCCCCGAGGAGCGTCTTGCCACATGTCAACACTGGGTCTGACTGAGCGCCTCCAGGAGAGAGGCCCAAGCAAGACACGCCCCGAGGAGCGTCTTGACAGATGTCAACACTGGGTCTGACTGAGGGCCTCCATGAGAGAAGCCCAAGCAAGACGAGCCCCGAGGAGAGTCTTGCCACATGTCAAAACTCGGTCGGACAGAGGGCATCCAGGAGAGAGGCCCAAGCAATACGCGACCCGAGGAGCGTCTTGCCACATGTCACCACTGGGTCTGACTGAGCGCCTCCAGGAGAGAGACCCAACCAAGACGCGCCCTGAGGAGCGTCTTGCCACATGCCAACACTGGGTCTGACAGAGGGCCTCCAGGAGAGAGGCCCAAGCAAGACGCGCCCCGAGGAGTGTCTTGCCACATGTAACCACTGGGTCTGACTGAGCGCTTCCAGGAGAGAGGCCCAAGCAAGACGCGCCCCGAGGAGCGTCGTGTCACATGTCAACACTGGGTCTTTCTGAGCGCCTCCAGGAGAGAAGCCCAAGCAAGACGTGCCCCGAGGAGCGTCTTGCCACATGTCAACACTGGGTCTGACTGAGGGCCTCCAGGAGAGAAGACCAAGCAAGATGCGCCCCGAGGAGCGTCTTGCCACATGTCAGCACTCGGTCTGACTGAGCGCCTCCAGGAGAGAGGCCCAAGCAAGACGCGCCCCGAGGAGCGTCTTTTCACATGTCAACACTGGGTCTGACTGAGCGTCTCCAGGAGAGAGGCCAAAGCCAGACGCGCCCCGAGGAGCCTCTTGCCACATGTGAACACTGGGTCTGACTGAGCGCCTCCAGGAGAGAGGCCCAAGCAAGACGCGCCCCGAGGAGCGTCTTGACACATGTCTCCTCTGGGTCTGACTGAGCGCCTCCAGGAGAGAGGCCCAAGCAAGACGTGCCCCGAGGAGCATCTTGCCACATGTCAACACTGGGTCTGACTGAGTGCCTCCATGAGAGAAGCCCCAGCAAGACGCGCCCCGAGGAGCGTCTTGCCACATGTCAACACTGGATCTGACTGAGCACCTCCAGGAGAGAGGCCCAAGCAAGAAACGCCCGAGGAGCGTCTTGACACATGTCAACACTGGGTCTGACTGAGCGCCTCCAGGAGAGAGGCCCGAGGAGCGTCTTGCCACATGTCACATCTGGGTCTGACTGAGCGCCTCCAGGAGAGAGGCCCAAGCAAGAAGCGCCCCGAGGAGCGTCTTGCCACATGTCAACAATGGGTCTGACTGAGGGCCTCCAGGAGAGAAGCCCAAGCAAGACTCGCCCCGAGGAGCGTCTTGCCACATGTCAACACTGGGTCTAATTGAGTGCCTCCAGGAGAGAGGCCCAAGCAAGACGCGCCCCGAGGAGCGTCTTGCCACATGTCACTACTCGGTCTGACTGAGCGCCTCCAGGAGAGAGGTCCAAGCAACACGTGCCCCGAGGAGCGTCTTGCCACATATGAACAATGGGTCTGACTGAGGGCCTCCAGGAGAGAAGCCAAAGCAAGACGCGCCCCGAGGAGCTTCTTTCCACATGTCAACAATGGGTCTTACTGAGGGCCTCCATGAGAGAAGCTCAAGCAAGACGCGCCCCGAGGAGTGTCTTGCCACGTGTTAACACTGTGTCTGACTGAGCGCCTCCAGGAGAGAGGCCCAAGCAAGACGCGCCCCGAGGAGCGTCTTGCCACGTGTCAACACTGGGTCTGACTTAGCGCCTCCAGGAGAGAGGCCCAAGCAAGATGCGCCCCGAGGAGAGTCTTAACCACGTGTCACCACTGGGTCTGACTGAGCTCCTCCAGGAGAGAGGCCCAAGCAAGACGCACCCAGAGGAGCGTCTTGCCACGTGTCACCACTGGGTCTGATTGAGCACCTCCAGGAGAGAGGCCCCAGCAAGACGTGCCCCGAGGAGCGTCTTGCCACATGTCACTACTCGGTCTAACTGAGCGCCTCCAGGAGAGAGGTCCAAGCAAGACGCGCCCCGAGGAGCGTCTTGCCAAATGTCACTACTCGGTCTGACTGAGCGCCTCCAGGAGGGAGGTCCAAGCAAGACGCGCCCCGAGGAGCGTCTTGCCACATGTCACTACTCGGTCTGACTGAGCGCCTCCAGGAGAGAGGCCCAAGCAAGACGTGCCCCGAGGAGCGTCTTGCCACATGTAAACAATGGGTCTGACTGAGGGCCTCCAGGAGAGAAGCCCAAGCAAGACGCGCCCCGAGGAGAGTCTTGCCACATGTCAACACTGGGTCTGAATGAGCGCATCCAGGAGAGAGGCCCAAGCAACACGCGCCCCGAGGAGCGTCTTGCCACATGTCAGCACTGGGTCTGACTGAGTGCCTCCAGGAGAGAGGCTCCAGCAAGACGCGCCCCGAGGAGCGTCTTGCCTAATGTCAGCACTCGGTCTGACTGAGCGCCTCCAGGAGAGAGGCCCAAGCAAGACGCGCCCCGAGGAGCGTCTTGCCACATGTCAACAATGGGTCTGACAGAGGGCCTCCAGGAGAGAGGCCCAGACAAGACGCGCCCCGAGGAGCGTCTTGCCACATGTCACCTCTGGTTCTGACTGAGTGCCTCCAGGAGAGAGGCCCAAGCAAGACGCGCCCCGAGGAGCGTCTTGTCACATGTCAACACTGGGTCTGTCTGAGCGCCTCCAGGAGAGAAGCCCAAGCAAGACGCGCCACGAGGAGCGTCTTGCCACATGTCAACAATGGGTCTGACTGAGGGCCTCCAGGAGAGAAGCCCAAGCAAGACGCGCCCCGAGGAGCGTCTTGACACATGTCAACACTGGGTCTGACAGAGGGCCTCCAGGAGAGAGGCCCAAGCAAGACGTGCCCCGAGGAGTGTCTTGCCACATGTCACCACTGGGTCTGACTGAGTGCCTCCAGGAGAGAAGCCCAAGCAAGACGCGCCCCGAGGAGCGTCTTGCCACATGTCAGCGTTCAGTCTGACTGAGCACCTCCAGGAGAGAGGCCCAAGCAAGACGCGCCCCGAGGAGCGTCTTGCCACATGTCAACAAAGGGTCTGACTGAGGGCCTCCAGGAGAGAAGCCCAAGCAACACGCGGCCCGAGGAGCGTCTTGCCACATGTCAGCACTCGGTCTGACTGAGCGCCTCCAGGAGAGAAGCCCAAGCAAGACGCGCCCCGTGGAGTGTCTTGCCACATGTCACCACTTGGTCTGACTGAGCACCTCCAAGAAGGAGGCCCAAGCAACACGCGCCCCGAGGAGCGTCAGGCCACATGTCACTACTCAGTCTGACTGAGCGCCTCCAGGAGATAAGCCCAAGCAAGACGCGCCCCAAGGAGCATCTTGCCACATGTCAGCACTCGGTCTGACTGAGCGCCTCCAGGAGAGAGGCCCAAGCAAGACGTGCCCCGAGGAGCGTCTTGCCACATGTCACCTCTGGGTCTGACTGAGCACCTCCAGGAGAGAGGCCCAAGCAAGACGCGCCCCGAGGAGCGTCTTGTCACATGTCAACACTGGGTCTGACTGACCGCCTCGTGGAGAGAGGCCCAAGCAAAAAACGCCCGAGGAGCGTCTTGACACATGTCAACACTGGGTCTGACTGATCGCCTCCCCAGGAGAGAGGCCCAAGCAAGACGTGCCCTGAGGAGCGTCTTGCCACATGTCAACACTGGGTCTGACTGAGTGCCTCCATGAGAGAAGCCCCAGCAAGAAGCGCCTGGAGGAGCGTTTTGCCACATGTCAACACTGGGTCTGACAGAGGGCCTCAAGGGTAGAGGCCCAAGCAAGATGCGCCCCGAGGAGCATCTTGCCACATGTCAACAATGGGTCTGACTGAGGGCCTCCAGGAGAGAAGCCCAAGCAAGATGCACCCCGAGGAGCGTCTTGCCACATGTCAGCACTCGGTCTTACTGAGCGCCTCCAGGAGAGAGGCCCAAGCAAGACGCGCCCCGACGAGCGTCTTTCCACATGTCAACACTGGGTCTGACTGAGCGCCTCCAGGAGAGAGGCCCAAGCAAGAAACGCCCAAAGAGCCTCTTGACACATGTCAACACTGGGTCTGACTGATCGCCTCCCCAGGAGAGAGGCCCAAGCAAGACGCGCCCCGAGGAGCGTCTTGCCACATGTCAACAATGGGTCTGACTGAGGGCCTCCAGGAGAGAAGCCCAAGCAAGACGCGCCCCAAGGAGCATCTTGCCACATGTCAGCACTCGGTCTGACTGAGCGCCTCCAGGAGAGAGGCCCAAGCAAGACGTGCCCCGAGGAGCGTCTTGCCACATGTCAACACTGGGTCTGACTGAGCTTCTCCAGGAGAGAGGCCCAAGCAAGACGCGCCCCGAGGAGCGTCTTGCCACATGTCACCTCTGGGTCTGACTGAGCACCTCCAGGAGAGAGGCCCAAGCAAGACGCGCCCCGAGGAGCGTCTTGTCACATGTCAACACTGGGTCTGACTGAGCGCCTCGTGGAGAGAGGCCCAAGCAAGACGCACCCTGAGGAGCGTCTTGCCACATGTCAACACTGGGTCTGACTGAGTGCCTCCATGAGAGAAGCCCCAGCAAGACGCGCCTGGAGGAGCGTTTTGCCACATGTCAACACTGGGTCTGACAGAGGGCCTCAAGGGGAGAGGCCCAAGCAAGATGCGCCCCGAGGAGCATCTTGCCACATGTCAACAATGGGTCTGACTGAGGGCCTCCAGGAGAGAAGCCCAAGCAAGACGCGCCCCAAGGAGCGTCTTGCCACATGTCAGCACTCGGTCTTACTGAGCGCCTCCAGGAGAGAGGCCCAAATGAGACGCGCCCCGAGGAGCGTCTTGCCAGATGTCAACAATGGGTCTGACTGAGGGCCTCCAGGAGAGAAGCCCAAGCAAGACGCGCCCCGAGGAGCGTCTTGCCACATGTCAGCACTTGGTCTGACTGAGCGCCTCCAGGAGAGAGGCCCAAGCAAGACGCGCCCCGAGGAGCATCTTGACACATGTCTCCTCTGGGTCTGACTGAGCGCCTCCAGGAGAGAGGTCCAAGCAAGACGTGGCCCGAGGAGCGTCTTGCCACATGTCAACACAGGGTCTGACTGAGTGCCTCCATGAGAGAAGCCCCAGCAAGACGTGCCCCGTGGAGCATCTTGCCACATGTCAACACTGGGTCTGACTGAGAACCTCCAGGAGAGAGGCCCAAGCAAGACACGCCCCGAGGAGCGTCTTGCCACCTGTCAACACTGGGTCTGACTGAGCGCCTCCAGGAGAGAAGCCCAAGCAAGACGCGCCCCGAGGAGCATCTTGTCACATGTCACTACTCTATCTGACTGAGCGCTTCCAGGAGAGAGGCCCAAGCAAGACGTGCCCCGAGGAGCGTCTTGACACATGTCAACACGGTCTGACTGAGGGCCTCCATGAGAGAAGCCCAATTAAGATGCTCCCCGAGGAGAGTCTTGCCACATGTCAACACTGGGTCTGACAGAGGGCATCCAGGAGAGAGGCCCAAGCAATACGCGCCCCGAGGAGTGTCTTGCCACATGTCACCACTGGGTCTGACTGAGCGCCTCCAGGAGAGAGGCCCAAATGAGACGCGCCCCGAGGAGCGTTTTGCCAGATGTCAACAATGGGTCTGACTGAGGGCCTCCAGGAGAGAAGCCCAAGCAAGACGCGCCCCGAGGAGCGTCTTGCCACATGTCAGCACTTGGTCTGACTGAGCACCTCCAGGAGAGAGGCCCAAGCAAGACGCGCCCCGAGGAGCATCTTGACACATGTCTCCTGTGGGTCTGACTGAGCGCCTCCAGGAGAGAGGTCCAAGCAAGACGTGGCCCGAGGAGCGTCTTGCCACATGTCAACACAGGGTCTGACTGAGTGCCTCCATGAGAGAAGCCCCAGCAAGACGTGCCCCGAGGAGCATCTTGCCACATGTCAACACTGGGTCTGACTGAGAACCTCCAGGAGAGAGGCCCAAGCAAGACGCGCCCCGAGGAGCGTCTTGCCACCTGTCAACACTGGGTCTGACTGAGCGCCTCCAGGAGAGAGGCCCAAGCAAGACGCGCCCCGAGGAGCATCTTGTCACATGTCACTACTCTATCTGACTGAGCGCCTCCAGGAGAGAGGCCCAAGCAAGACGTGCCCCGAGGAGCGTCTTGCCACATGTCAACAATGGGTCTGACTGAGGGCCTCCAGGAGAGAAGCCCAAGCAAGACACGCCCCGAGGAGCGTCTTGACACATGTCAACACTGGCTCGGACTGAGGGCCTCCATGAGAGAAGCCCAAGCAAGACGCGCCCCGAGGAGAGTCTTGCCACATGTCAACACTGGGTCTGAATGAACGCATCCAGGAGAGAGGCCCAAGCAACACGCGCCCCGAGGAGCGTCTTGCCACATGTCAGCACTGGGTCTGACTGAGTGCCTCCAGGAGAGAGGCTCCACCAAGACGCGCCCCGAGGAGCGTCTTGCCTAATGTCAGCACTCGGTCTGACTGAGCGCCTCCAGGAGAGAGGCCCAAGCAAGACGCGCCCCGAGGAGCGTCTTGACACATGTCAACACTGGCTCGGACTGAGGGCCTCCATGAGAGAAGCCCAAGCAAGACGCGCCCCGAGGAGAGTCTTGCCACATGTCAACAATGGGTCTGACAGAGGGCCTCCAGGAGAGAGGCCCAGACAAGACGCGCCCCGAGGAGCGTCTTGCCACATGTCACCTCTGGTTCTGACTGAGTGCCTCCAGGAGAGAGGCCCAAGCAAGACGCGCCCCGAGGAGCGTCTTGCCACATGTCACCTCTGGTTCTGACTGAGTGCCTCCAGGAGAGAGGCCCAAGCAAGACGCGCCCCGAGGAGCGTCTTGTCACATGTCAACACTGGGTCTGTCTGAGCGCCTCCAGGAGAGAAGCCCAAGCAAGACGCGCCACGAGGAGCGTCTTGCCACATGTCAACAATGGGTCTGACTGAGGGCCTCCAGGAGAGAAGCCCAAGCAAGACGCGCCCCGAGGAGCGTCTTGACACATGTCAACACTGGGTCTGACAGAGGGCCTCCAGGAGAGAGGCCCAAGCAAGACGTGCCCCGAGGAGTGTCTTGCCACATGTCACCACTGGGTCTGACTGAGTGCCTCCAGGAGAGAGGCCCAAGCAAGACGCGCCCCGAGGAGCGTCAGGCCACATGTCACTACTCAGTCTGACTGAGCGCCTCCAGGAGAGAGGCCCAAGCAAGACGCGCCCCGAGGAGCATCTTGCCACATGTCAGCACTGGGTCTGACTGAGCGCCTCCAGGAGAGAGGCCCCAGCAAGACGCTTCGAGGAGCGTCTTGCCTTATGTCAGCACTCGGTCTGACTGAGCGCCTCCAGGAGAGAGGCCCAAGCAAGACGCGCCCCGAGGAGCGTCTTGCCACATGTCAACAATGGGTCTGACTGAGGGCCTCCATGAGAGAGGCCCAAGCAAGATGCGCCCGGAGGAGCGTCTTGCCACATGTCACCTCTGGTTCTGACTGAGCGCCTCCAGGAGAGAGGCCCAAGCAAGACGCGCCCCGAGGAGTGTCTTGTCACATGTCAACACTGGGTCTTTCTGAGCGCCTCAAGGAGAGAAGCCCAAGCAAGACGCGCCCCGAGGAGCGTCTTGCCACATGTCAGCACTCGGTCTGACTGGGCACTTCCAGGAGAGAGGCCCAAGCAAGACGCGCCCCGAGGAGCGTCTTGCCACATGTCAACAAAGGGTCTGACTGAGGGCCTCCAGGAGAGAAGCCCAAGCAACACGCGGCCCGAGGAGCGTCTTGCCACATGTCAGCACTCGGTCTGACTGAGCGCCTCCAGGAGAAAAGCCCAAGCAAGACGCGCCCCGTGGAGTGTCTTGCCACATGTCACCACTTGGTCTGACTGAGCACCTCCAAGAAGGAGGCCCAAGCAACACGCGCCCCGAGGAGCGTCAGGCCACATGTCACTACTCAGTCTGACTGAGCGCCTCCAGGAGATAAGCCCAAGCAAGACGCGCCCCAAGGAGCATCTTGCCACATGTCAGCACTCGGTCTGACTGAGCGCCTCCAGGAGAGAGGCCCAAGCAAGACGTGCCCCGAGGAGCGTCTTGCCACATGTCACCTCTGGGTCTGACTGAGCACCTCCAGGAGAGAGGCCCAAGCAAGACGCGCCCCGAGGAGCGTCTTGTCACATGTCAACACTGGGTCTGACTGAGCGCCTCGTGGAGAGAGGCCCAAGCAAAAAACGCCCGAGGAGCGTCTTGACACATGTCAACACTGGGTCTGACTGATCGCCTCCCCAGGAGAGAGGCCCAAGCAAGACGTGCCCTGAGGAGTGTCTCACCACATGTCAACACTGGGTCTGACTGAGTGCCTCCATGAGAGAAGCCCCAGCAAGACGCGCCTGGAGGAGCGTTTTGCCACATGTCAACACTGGGTCTGACAGAGGGCCTCAAGGGGAGAGGCCCAAGCAAGATGCGCCCCGAGGAGCATCTTGCCACATGTCAACAATGGGTCTGACTGAGGGCCTCCAGGAGAGAAGCCCAAGCAAGATGCACCCCGAGGAGCGTCTTTCCACATGTCAGCACTCGGTCTTACTGAGCGCCTCCAGGAGAGAGGCCCAAGCAAGACGCGCCTGGAGGAGCGTTTTGCCACATGTCAACACTGGGTCTGACAGAGGGCCTCAAGGGGAGAGGCCCAAGCAAGATGCGCCCCGAGGAGCATCTTGCCACATGTCAACAATGGGTCTGACTGAGGGCCTCCAGGAGAGAAGCCCAAGCAAGACGCGCCCCGAGGAGCGTCTTGCCACATGTCAGCACTCGGTCTTACTGAGCGCCTCCAGGAGAGAGGCCCAAATGAGACGCGCCCCGAGGAGCGTCTTGCCAGATGTCAACAATGGGTCTGACTGAGGGCCTCAAGGAGAGAAGCCCAAGCAAGATGCGCCCCGAGGAGCGTCTTGCCACATGTCAGCACTTGGTCTGACTGAGCGCCTCCAGGAGAGAGGCCCAAGCAAGACGCGCCCCGAGGAGCATCTTGACACATGTCTCCTCTGGGTCTGACTGAGCGCCTCCAGGAGAGAGGTCCAAGCAAGACGTTGCCCGAGGAGCGTCTTGCCACATGTCAACACAGGGTCTGACTGAGTGCCTCCATGAGAGAAGCCCCAGCAAGACGTGCCCCGAGGAGCATCTTGCCACATGTCAACACTGGGTCTGACTGAGAACCTCCAGGAGAGAGGCCCAAGCAAGACGCGCCCCGAGGAGCGTCTTGCCACCTGTCAACACTGGGTCTGACTGAGCGCCTCCAGGAGAGAGGCCCAAGCAAGACGCGCCCCGAGGAGCATCTTGTCACATGTCACTACTCTATCTGACTGAGCGCCTCCAGGAGAGAGGCCCAAGCAAGACGTGCCCCGAGGAGCGTCTTGCCACATGTCAACAATGGGTCTGACTGAGGGCCTCCAGGAGAGAAGCCCAAGACAGAAGCGCCCCGAGGAGCGTCTTGCCACATGTCAACACTGGGTCTGACTGAGCGCCTCCAGGAGAGAGGCCCAAGCAAGACGCGCCCCGAGGAGCGTCTTGACACATGTCAACACTGGGTCTGACTGAGGGCCTCCATGAGAGAAGCCCAATTAAGATGCTCCCCGAGGAGAGTCTTGCCACATGTCAACACTGGGTCTGACAGAGGGCATCCAGGAGAGAGGCCCAAGCAATACGCGACCCGAGGAGTGTCTTGCCACATGTCACCACTGGGTCTGACTGAGCGCCTCCAGGAGAGAGGCCCAAATGAGACGCGCCCCGAGGAGCGTTTTGCCAGATGTCAACAATGGGTCTGACTGAGGGCCTCCAGGAGAGAAACCCAAGCAAGACGCGCCCCGAGGAGCGTCTTGCCACATGTCAGCACTTGGTCTGACTGAGCGCCTCCAGGAGAGAGGCCCAAGCAAGACGCGCCCCGAGGAGCATCTTGACACATGTCTCCTGTGGGTCTGACTGAGCGCCTCCAGGAGAGAGGTCCAAGCAAGACGTGGCCCGAGGAGCGTCTTGCCACATGTCAACACAGGGTCTGACTGAGTGCCTCCATGAGAGAAGCCCCAGCAAGACGTGCCCCGAGGAGCATCTTGCCACATGTCAACACTGGGTCTGACTGAGAACCTCCAGGAGAGAGGCCCAAGCAAGACGCGCCCCGAGGAGCGTCTTGCCACCTGTCAACACTGGGTCTGACTGAGCGCCTCCAGGAGAGAGGCCCAAGCAAGACGCGCCCCGAGGAGCATCTTGTCACATGTCACTACTCTATCTGACTGAGCGCCTCCAGGAGAGAGGCCCAAGCAAGACGTGCCCCGAGGAGCGTCTTGCCACATGTCAACAATGGGTCTGACTGAGGGCCTCCAGGAGAGAAGCCCAAGAAAGAAGCGCCCCGAGGAGCGTCTTGCCACATGTCAACACTGGGTCTGACTGAGCGCCTCCAGGAGAGAGGCCCAAGCAAGACGCGCCCCGAGGAGCGTCTTGACACATGTCAACACTGGGTCTGACTGAGGGCCTCCATGAGAGAAGCCCAAGCAAGACGCGCCCCGAGGAGAGTCTTGCCACATGTCAACACTGGGTCTGACAGAGGGCATCCAGGAGAGAGGCCCAAGCAATACGCGCCCGGAGGAGTGTCTTGCCACATGTCACCACTGGGTCTGACTGAGCGCCTCCAGGAGAAAGGCCCAAGCAAGAAGCGCCCCGAGGAGCGTCTTGCCACGTGTCAACACTGGGTCTGATTGTGGGCCTTCTGGAGAGAGGCCCAAGCAAGACGCGCCCCGAGGAGCGTCTTGCCACATGTCAACAATGGGTCTGACTGAGGGCCTCCAGGAGAGAAGCCCAAGCAAGACGCGCCCCGAGGATCGTCTTGCCACATGTCAGCACTCGGTCTGACTGTGCGCCTCCAGGAGAGAGGCCCAAGCAAGACGTGCCCCGAGGAGCGTCTTGCCACATGTCAACACTGGGTCTGACTGAACGCCACCAGGAGAGAGTTCCAAGCAAGACGCGCCCCGAGGAGCGTCTTGCCACATGTGAACACTGGGTCTGACTGAGCGCCTCCAGGAGAGAGGCCCAAGCAAGACGCGCCCGGAGGAGCGTCTTGCCGAATGTCAGCACTCGGTCTGACTGAGCGCCTCCAGGAGAGAGGCCCAAGCAAGACGCGCCCCGAGGAGCATCTTGACACATGTCTCCTCAGGGTCTGACTGAGTGCCTCCAGGAGAGAGGCCCAAGCAAGACGTGCCCCGAGGAGCATCTTGCCACATGTCAACACTGGGTCTGACTGAGTGCCTCCATGAGAGAAGCCCCAGCAAGACGCGCCCCGAGGAGCATCTTGCCACATGTCAACACTGGGTCTGACTGAGAACCTCCAGGAGAGAGGCCCAAGCAAGACGCGCCCCGAGGAGCGTCTTGCCACATGTCAACACTAGGTCTGACTGAGCGCCTCCAGGAGAGAGGCCCAAGCAAGACGCGCCCCGAGGAGTGTCTTGTCACATGTCAATACTCGGTCTGACTGAGTGCCTCCAGGAGAGAGGCCCAAGCAAGACGTGCCCCAAGGAGCGTCTGGCCACATGTCAACAATGGGTCTGACTGAGGGCCTCCAGGAGAGAAGCCCAAGCAAAAAGCGCCCCGAGGAGCGTCTTGCCACATGTCAACACTGGGTCTGACTGAGCGCCTCCAGGAGAGAGGCCCAAGCAAGAGACGCCCCGAGGAGCGTCTTGACACATGTCAACACTGGGTCTGACTGAGGGCCTCCATGATAGAAGCCCAAGCAAGACGCGCCCCCGAGGAGAGTCTTGCCACATGTCAACACTGGGTCTGACAGAGGGCATCCAGGAGAGAGGCCCAAGCAATACGAGCCCCGAGGAGCATCTTGCCACATGTCACCACTGGGTCTGACTGAGCGCCTCCAGGAGAGAGGCCCAAGCAAGAAGCGCCCCGAGGAGCGTCTTGCCACGTGTCAACACTGGGTATGATTGAGGGCCTTCTGGAGAGAGGCCCAAGCAAGACGCGCCCCGAGGAGCGTCTTGCCACATGTCAACAATGGGTCTGACTGAGGGCCTCCAGGAGAGAAGCCCAAGCAAGACGCGCCCCGAGGAGCTTCTTGCCACGTGTCAGCACTCGGTCTGACTGAGCGCCTCCAGGAGTGAGGCCAAAGCAAGACGCGCCCCGAGGAGCGTCTTGCCACGTGTCAACACTGGGTCTGACTAAGCTCCTCCAGGAGAGAGGCCCAAGCAAGACGCGCCCCGAGGAGCGTCTTGCCACATGTCACTACTCGGTCTGACTGAGCGCCTCCAGGAGAGAGGCCCAAGCAAGACGTGCCCCGAGGAGCGTCTTGCCACATGTCAACAATGGGTCTGACTGAGGGCCTCCAGGAGAGAAGCCCAAGCAAGACGCGCCCCGAGGAGCGTCTTGCCACATGTCAACACTGGGTCTGACTGAGGGCCTCCAGGAGAGAGGCCCAAATGAGACGCGCCCCGAGGAGCGTCTTACCACATGTCAACAATGGGTCTGACTGAGGGCCTCCAGGAGAGAAGCCCAAGCAAGACGCGCCCCGAGGAGCGTCTTGCCACATGTCAGCACTGGGTCTGATTGAGGGCCTTCTGGAGAGAGGCCCAAGCAAGACGCGCCCCAAGGAGCGTCTTGCCACATGTCAACAATGGGTCTGACTGAGGGCCTCCAGGAGAGAAGCCCAAGCAAGAAGCGCCCCGAGGAGCGTCTTGCCACATGTCAACACTGGGTCTGACTGAGCGCCTCCAGGAGAGAGGCCCAAGCAAGACACGCCCCGAGGAGCGTCTTGACACATGTCAACACTGGGTCTGACTGAGAGCCTCCATGAGAGAAGCCCAAGCAAGACGCGCCCCGAGGAGAGTCTTGCCACATGTCAACACTGGGTCTGACAGAGGGCATCCAGGAGAGAGGCCCAAGCAATACGCGCCCCCAGGAGCGTCTTGCCACATGTCACCACTGGGTCTGACTGAGCGCCTCCAGGAGAGAGGCCCAAGCAAGAAGCGCCCCGAGGAGCGTCTTGCCACGTGTCAACACTGGGTCTGATGGAGGGCCTTCTGGAGAGAGGCCCAAGCAAGACGCGCCCCAAGGAGCGTCTTGCCACATGTCAACAATGGGTCTGACTGAGGGCCTCCAGGAGAGAAGCCCAAGCAAGACGTGCCCCGAGGAGCTTCTTGCCACATGTCAGCACTCGGTCTGACTGAGCGCCTTCAGGAGAGAGGCCCAAGCAAGACGCGCCCCGAGGAGCGTCTTGACACATGTCAACACTGGGTCTGACAGAGGGCCTCCATGAGAGAGGCCCAAGCAAGACGCGCCCCGAGGAGTGTCTTGCCACATGTCAACACTGGGTCTGACTGAGCGCCTCCAGGAGAGAGGCCCAAGCAAGACGCGCCCCGAGGAGCGTCTTGCCACGTGTCAACACTGGGTCTGACTTAGCACCTCCAGGAGAGAGGCCCAAGCAAGATGCGCCCCGAGGAGCGTCTTGCCACGTGTCACCACTGGGTCTTACTGAGCTCCTCCAGGAGAGAAGCCCAAGCAAGACGCGCCCCGAGGAGCGTCTTGCCACGTGTCACCACTGGGTCTGATTGAGCACCTCCAGGAGAGAGGCCCCAGCAAGACGCGCCCCGAGGAGCGTCTTGCCTTATTTCAGCACTCGGTCTGACTGAGCGCCTCCAGGAGAGAGGCCCAAGCAAGACGCGCCCCGAGGAGCGTCTTGCCACATGTCACTACTCGGTCTGACTGAGCGCCTCCAGGAGAGAGGCCCAAGCAAGACGTGCCCCGAGGAGCGTCTTGCCACATGTCAACAATGGGTCTGACTGAGGGCCTCCAAGAGAGAAGCCCAAGCAAGACGCGCCCCGAGGAGCGTCTTGCCACATGTCAACACTGGGTCTGACTGAGGGCCTCTAGGAGAGAGGCCCAAATAAGACGCGCCCCGAGGAGCGTCTTGCCACATGTCAACAATTGGTCTGACTGAGGGCCTCCAGGAGAGAAGCCCAAGCAAGACACGCCCCGAGGAGCGTCTTGCCACATGTCAGCACTCGGTCTGACTGAGCGCCTCCAGGAGAGAGGCCCAAGCAAGACGCGCCCCGAGGAGCGTCTTGCCACATGTCAACACTGGGTCTGACTGAGCGCCTCCAGGAGAGAGGCCCAAGCAAGACGCGCCCCGAGGAGAGTCTTGCCACATGTGAACACTGGGTCTGACTGAGCGCCTCCAGGAGAGAGGCCCAAACAAGACGCGCCCGGAGGAGCGTCTTGCCACATGTCAGCACTGGGTCTGACTGAGCGCCTCCAGGAGAGACGCCCAACCAAGACACGCCCCGAGGAGCGTCTTGACACATGTCAACACTGGGTCGGACTGAGGGCCTCCATGAGAGAAGCCCAAGCAAGACGCGCCCCGAGGAGAGTCTTGCCACATGTCAACACTCGGTCTGACAGAGGGCATTCAGGAGAGAGGCCCAAGCAATACGCGCCCCGAGGAGCGTCTTGCCACATGTCACCACTGGGTCTGAATGAGCGCCTCCAGGAAAGAGGCCCAACCAAGACGCCCCCCGAGGAGTGTCTTGCCACATGCCAACACTGGGTCTGACTGAGCGCCTCCAGGAGAGAGGCCCAAGCAAGATGCGCCCCGAGGAGCGTATTGCCACGTGTCAACACTGGGTCTGACTGAGCGCCTCCAGGAGAGAGGCCCAAGCAAGACGCGCCCCGAGGAGAGGCTTTCCACGTGTCACCACTGGGTCTGACTGAGCGCCTCCAGGAGAGAGGCCCAAGCAAGACACGTCCCGAGGAGCGTCTTGACACATGTCACCTCTGGTTCTGACTGAGCGCCTCCAGGAGAGAGGCCCAAGCAAGACGCGCCCCGAGGAGCGTCTTGTCACATGTCAACACTGGGTCTTTCTGAGCGCCTCCAGGAGAGAAGCCCAAGCAAGACGCGCCCCGAGGAGCGTCTTGCCACATGTCAACAATGGGTCTGACTGAGGGCCTCCAGGAGAGAAGCCCAAGCAACACGCGGCTCGAGGAGCATCTTGCCACATGACAGCACTCGGTCTGACTGAGCGCCTCCAGGAGAGAGGCCCAAGCAAGACGCGCCCCGAGGAGCGTCTTGCCACATGTCAACAATGGGTCTGACTGAGGGCCTCCAGGAGAGAAGCCCAAGCAAGACGCGCCCCGAGGAGCGTCTTGACACATGTCAACACTGGGTCTGACAGAGGGCCTCCAGGAGAGAGGCCCAAGCAAGACGCGCCCCGAGGAGTGTCTTGCCACATGTCACCACTTGGTCTGACTGAGCGCCTCCAGGAGAGAGGCCCAAGCACCACGCGCCCCGAGGAGCGTCAGGCCACATGTCACTACTCAGTCTGACTGAGCGCCTCCATGAGAGAGGCCAAAGCAAGACGCGCCCCGAGGAGCGTCTTGCCAAATGTCAGCAATGGGTCTTACTGAGGGCCTCCAGGAGAGAAGCCCAAGCAAGACGCGCCCCGAGGAGCTTCTTGCCACATGTCAGCACTCGGTCTGACTGAGCGCCTCCAGGAGAGAGGCCAAAGCAAGACGCGCCCCGAGGAGCGTCTTGACACATGTCAACACTGGGTCTGACAGAGGGCCTCCATGAGAGAGGCCCAAGCAAGACGCGCCCCGAGGAGTGCCTTGCCACATGTCAACACTGGGTCTGACAGAGGGCCTCCAGGAGAGAGGCCCAAGCAAGACGCGCCCCGAGGAGTGTCTTGCGACATGTCACCACTTGGTCTGACTGAGCTCCTCCAGGAGAGAGGCCCAAGCAACACGCGCCCCGAGGAGCGTCAGGCCACATGTCACTACTCAGTCTGACTGAGCGCCTCCAGGAGAGAGGCCCAAGCAAGACGCGCCCCGAGGAGCGTCTTGCCACGTGTCAACACTGGGTCTGATTGAGGGCCTTCTGGAGAGAGGCCCAAGCAAGACGCGCCCCGAGGAGCGTCTTGCCACATGTCACCACTTGGTCTGACTGAGCGCCTCCAGGAGAGAGGCCCAAGCAACACGCGCCCCGAGGAGCGTCAGGCCACATGTCACTACTCAGTCTGACTGAGCGCCTCCAGGAGAGAGGCCCAAGCAAGACGCGCCCCGAGGAGCATCTTGCCACATGTCAACAATGGGTCTTACTGAGGGTCTCCAGGAGAGAAGCCCAAGCAAGACGCGCCCCGAGGACCTTCTTGCCACAGTACTCAGCACTCGGTCTGACTGAGCGCCTCCAGGAGAGAGGCCAAAGCAAGACGCACCCCGAGGAGCGTCTTGACACATGTCAACACTGGGTCTGACAGAGGGCCTCCATGAGAGAGGCCCAAGCAAGACGCGCCCCGAGGAGTGTCTTGCCACATGTCAACACTGGGTCTGACTGAGCGCCTCCAGGAGAGAGGCCCAAGCAAGACACGCCCCGAGGAGCGTCTTGCCACGTGTCAACACTGGGTCTGACTGAGCGCCTTCTGGAGAGAGGTCCAAGCAAGACGCGCCCCGAGGAGCGTCTTGCCACATGTCACTACTCGGTCTGACTGAGCGCCTCAGGGAGAGAGGTCCAAGCAAGACGCGCCCCGAGGAGCGTCTTGCCACATGTCAACACTGGGTCTGACTGAGTGCCTCCATGAGAGAAGCCCCAGCAAGACGCGCCCCGAGGAGCGTCTTGCCACATGTCACTACTCGGTCTGTTTGAGCACCTCCAGGAGAGAGGCCCAAGCAAGACGTGCCCCGAGGAGCGTCTTGCCACATGTCAACAATGGGTCTGACTGAGGGCCTCCAGGAGAGAAGCCCAAGCAAGACACGCCCCGAGGAGCGTCTTGACACATGTCAACACTGGGTCTGACTGAGGGCCTCCATGAGAGAAGCCCAAGCAAGACGGGCCCCGAGGAGAGTCTTGCCACATGTCAACACTCGGTCTGACAGAGGGCATCGAGGAGAGAGGGCCAAGCAATACGCGCCCCGAGGAGCGTCTTGCCACATGTCACCACTGGGCCTGACTGAGCGCCTCCAGGAGAGAGACCCAACCAAGACAAGCCCTGAGGAGCGTCTTGCCACATGCCAACACTGGGTCTGACAGAGGGCCTCCAGGAGAGAGGCCCAAGCAAGACGCGCCCCGAGGAGTGTCTTGTCACATGTCAACACTGGGTCTTTCTGAGCGCCTCCAGGAGAGAAGCCCAAGCAAGACGCGCCCCGAGGAGCGTCTTTCCACATGTCAGCACTCGGTCTGACTGAGCGCCTCCAGGAGAGAGGCCCAAGCAAGATGCGCCCCGAGGAGCGTCTTGCCACGTGTCACCACTGGGTCTGACTGAGCGCCTCCAGGAGAGAGGCCGAAGCATGATGCGCCCCGAGGAGCGTCTTGCCACGTGTCACCACTGGGTCTGATGGAGCGCCTCCAGGAGAGAGGCCCCAGCAAGACGCGCCCCGAGGAGCGTCAGGCCACATGTCACTACTCAGTCTGACTGAGCGCCTCCAGGAGAGAGGCCCAAGCAAGACGCGCCGAGGAGCGTCTTGTCACGTGTCAACACTGGGTCTGATTGAGGGCCTTCTGGAGAGAGGCCCAAGCAAGACGCGCCCCGAGGAGCGTCTTGCCACATGTCAACAATGGGTCTTACTGAGGGCCTCCAGGAGAGAAGCCCAAGCAAGACGGGCCCCGAGGAGCTTCTTGCCACAGTACTCAGCACTCGGTCTGACTGAGCGCCTCCAGGAGAGAGGCCAAAGCAAAACGCGCCCCGAGGAGCGTCTTGACACATTTCAACACTGGGTCTGACAGAGGGCCTCCATGAGAGAGGCCCAAGCAAGACGCGCCCCGAGGAGTGTCTTGCCACATGTCAACACTGGGTCTGACTGAGCGCCTCCAGGAGAGAGGCCCAAGCAAGACTCGCCCCGAGGAGCGTCTTGCCACGTGTCAACACTGGGTCTGATTGAGGGCCTTCTGGAGAGAGGCCCAAGCAAGACGCGCCCCGAGGAGCGTCTTGCCACATGTCAACAATGGTTCTTACAGAGGGCCTCCAGGAGAGAAGCCCAAGCAAGACGCACCCCGAGGAGCTTCTTGCCACATGTCAGCACTCGGTCTGACTGAGCGCCTCCAGGAGAGAGGCCAAAGCAAGACGCCCCCATAGGAGCGTCTTGTCACATGTCAACACTGGGTCTGACAGAGGGCCTCCATGAGAGAGGCCCAAGCAAGACGCGCCCCGAGGAGTGTCTTGCCAAATGTCAACACTGGGTCTGACTGAGCGCCTCAGGGAGAGAGGTCCAAGCAAGACGCGCCCCGAGGAGCGTCTTGCCACATGTCACTACTCGGTCTGACTGAGCGCCTCAGGGAGAGAGGTCCAAGCAAGACGCGCCCCGAGGAGCGTCTTGCCACATGTCAACACTGGGTCTGACTGAGTGCCTCCATGAGAGAAGCCCCAGCAAGACGCGCCCCGAGGAGCGTCTTGACACATGTCAACACTGGGTCTGACTGAGGGCCTCCATGAGAGAAGCCCAAGCAAGACGGGCCCCGAGGAGAGTCTTGCCACATGTCAACACTCGGTCTGACAGAGGGCATCGAGGAGAGAGGTCCAAGCAATACGCGCCCCGAGGAGCGTCTTGCCACATGTCACCACTGGGTCTGACTGAGCGCCTCCAGGAGAGAGACCCAACCAAGACGCGCCCTGAGGAGCGTCTTGCCACATGCCAACACTGGGTCTGACAGAGGGCCTCCAGGAGAGAGGCCCAAGCAAGACGCGCCCCGAGGAGCGTCTTTCCACATGTCAGCACTCGGTCTGACTGAGCGCCTCCAGGAGAGAGGCCAAAGCAAGACGCGCCCCGAGGAGCGTCTTGCCACATGTCAACAATGTGTATGACTGAGGACCTCCCGGAGAGAAGCCAAAGCAAGACGCGCCCCGAGGAGCGTCTTGACACATGTCAACACTGGGTCTGACAGAGGGCCTCCAGGAGAGAGGCCCAAGCAACACGCGCCCCGAGGAGTGTCTTGCCACATGTCACCACTTGGTCTGACTGAGCGCCTCCAGGAGAGAGGCCCAAGCAACACGCGCCCCGAGGAGCGTCAGGCCACATGTCACTCCTCAGTCTGACTGAGCGCCTCCAGGAGAGAGGCCCAAGTAAGACGTGCCCCGAGGAGCGTCTTGCCACGTGTCAACACTGGGTCTGATTGAGGGCCTTCTGGATAGAGGCCCAAGCAAGACGCGCCCCGAGGAGCGTCTTGCCACATGTCAACAATGGGTCCTACTGAGGGCCTCCATGAGAGAGGCCCAAGCAAGACGCGCCCCGAGGAGTGTCTTGCCACATGTCAACACTGGGTCTGACTGAGCGCCTCCAGGAGAGAGGCCCAAGCAAGACGCGCCCCGAGGAGCGTCTTGCCACGTGTCACCGCTGGGTCTGATTGAGCGCCTCCAGGAGAGAGGCCCAAGCAAGACGTGCCCCGAGGAGCGTCTTGCCACATGTCACTACTCGGTCTGTTTGAGCGCCTCCAGGAGAGAGGCCCAAGCAAGACGTGCCCCGAGGAGCGTCTTGCCACATGTCAACAATGGGTCTGACTGAGGGCCTCCAGGAGAGAAGCCCAAGCAAGACACGCCCCGAGGAGCGTCTTGACACATGTCAACACTGGGTCTGACTGAGGGCCTCCATGAGAGAAGCCCAAGCAAGACGGGCCCCGAGGAGAGTCTTGCCACATGTCAACACTCGGTCTGACAGAGGGCATCGAGGAGAGAGGCCCAAGCAATACGCGCCCCGAGGAGCGTCTTGCCACATGTCACCACTGAGTCTGACTGAGCGCCTCCAGGAGAGAGACCCAACCAAGACGCGCCCTGAGGAGCGTCTTGCCACATGCCAACACTGGGTCTGACAGAGGGCCTCCAGGAGAGAGGCCCAAGCAAGACACACCCCGAGGAGTGTCTTGCCACATGTCACCACTGGGTCTGACTGAGCGCCTCCAGGAGAGAGGCCCAAGCAAGACGCGCCCCGAGGAGCGTCTTGTCACATGTCAACACTGGGTCTTTCTGAGTGCCTCCAGGAGAGAAGCCCAAGCAAGACGCGCCCCGAGGAGCGTCTTTCCACATGTCAGCACTCAGTCTGACTGAGCGCCTCCAGGAGAGAGGCCCAAGCAAGATGCGCCCCGAGGAGCGTCTTGCCACGTGTCACCACTGGGTCTGACTGAGCGCCTCCAGGAGAGAGGCCGAAGCAAGAAGCGCCCCGAGGAGCATCTTGCCACGTGTCACCACTGGGTCTGATGGAGCGCCTCCAGGAGAGAGGCCGCAGCAAGACGCGCCCCGAGGAGCGTCAGGCCACATGTCAATACTCAGTCTGACTGAGCGCCTCCAGGAGAGAGGCCCAAGCAAGACGCGCCCCGAGGAGCGTCTTGTCACGTGTCAACACTGGGTCTGATTGAGGGCCTTCTGGAGAGAGGCCCAAGCAGGACTCGCCCCGAGGAGCGTCTTGCCACATGTCAACAATGGGTCTTACTGAGGGCCTCCAGGAGAGAAGCCCAAGCAAGACGCGCCCCGAGGAGCTTCTTGCCACAGTACTCAGCACTCAGTCTGACTGAGCGCCTCCAGGAGAGAGGCCCAAGCAAGACGCGCCCCAAGGAGCGTCTTGCCACGTGTCAACACTGGGTCTGATTGAGGGCCTTCTGGAGAGAGGCCCAAGCAAGATGCGCAACGAGGAGCGTCTTGCCACATGTCAACAATGGTTCATACAGAGGGCCTCCAGGAGAGAAGCCCAAGCAAGACGCGCCCCGAGGAGCTTCTTGCCACATGTCAGCACTCGGTCTGACTGAGTGCCTCCAGGAGAGAGGCCAAAGCAAGACGCCCCCCGAGGAGCGTCTTGACACATGTCAACACTGGGTCTGACAGAGGGCCTCCATGAGAGAGGCCCAAGCAAGACGCGCCCCGAGGAGTGTCTTGCCAAATGTCAACACTGGGTCTGACTGAGCGCCTCAGGGAGAGAGGTCCAAGCAAGATGCGCCCCGAGGAGCGTCTTGCCACATGTCACTACTCGGTCTGACTGAGCGCCTCAGGGAGAGAGGTCCAAGCAAGACGCGCCCCGAGGAGCGTCTTGCCACATGTCAACACTGGGTCTGACTGAGTGCCTCCATTAGAGAAGCCCCAGCAAGACGCGCCCCGAGGAGCGTCTTGACACATGTCAACACTGGGTCTGACTGAGGGCCTCCATGAGAGAAGCCCAATCAAGACGGGCCCCGAGGAGAGTCTTGCCACATGTCAACACTCGGTCTGACAGAGGGCATCGAGGAGAGAGATCCAAGCAATACGCGCCCCGAGGAGCGTCTTGCCACATGTCACCACTGGGTCTGACTGAGCGCCTCCAGGAGAGAGACCCAACAAAGACGCGCCCTGAGGAGCGTCTTGCCACATGCCAACACTCGGTCTGACAGAGGGCCTCCAGGAGAGAGGCCCAAGCAAGACGCGCCCCGAGGAGTGTCTTGCCACATGTCACCACTGGGTCTGACTGAGCGCCTCCAGGAGAGAGGCCCAAGCAAGACGCGCCCCGAGGAGCGTCTTGTCACATGTCAACACTGGGTCTTTCTGAGTGCCTCCAGGAGAGAAGCCCAAGCAAGACGCGCCCCGAGGAGCGTCTTTCCACATGTCAGCACTCGGTCTGACTGAGCGCCTCCAGGAGAGAGGCCCAAGCAAGACGCGCCCAAAGGAGCGTCTTGCAACATGTCAACAATGGGTCTGACTGAGGGCCTCCAGGAGAGAAGCCCAAGCAACACGCGGCCCGAGGAGCGTCTTGCCACATGTCGGCACTCGGTCTGACTGAGCGCCTCCAGGAGAGAGGCCAAAGCAAGACGCGCCCCGAGGAGCGTCTTGCCACATGTCAACAATGGGTATGACTGAGGGCCTCCCGAAGAGAAGCCAAAGCAAGACGCGCCCCGAGGAGCGTCTTGACACATGTCAACACTGGGTCTGACAGAGGGCCTCCAGGAGAGAGGCCCAAGCAAGACGCGCCCCGAGGAGCGTCAGGCCACATGTCAACAATGGGTTTTACTGAGGGCCTCCATGAGAGAGGCCCAAGCAAGACGCGCCCCGAGGAGTGTCTTGCCACATGTCAACACTGGGTCTGACTGAGCGCCTCCAGGAGAGAGGCCCAAGCAAGACGCGCCCCGAGGAGATTCTTGCCACGTGTCAACACTGGGTCTGACTGAGCGCCTCCAGGAGAGAGGCCCAAGCAAGATGCGCCCCGAGGAGCGTCTTGCCACGTGTCACCACTGGGTCTGACTGAGCGCCTCCAGGAGAGAGGCCCAAGCAAGACGTGCCCCGAGGAGCGTCTTGCCACATGTCAACAATGGGTCTGACTGAGGGCCTCCAGGAGAGAAGCCCAAGCAAGACGCGCCCCGAGGAGCGTCTTGCCACATGTCAACACTGGGTCTGACTGAGCGCCTCCAGGAGAGAGGCCCAAGCGAGACGCGCCCCGAGGAGCGTCTTGCCACATGTCAACACTGGGTCTGATTGAGGGCCTTCTGGAGAGAGGCCCAAGCAAGACGCGCCCCGAGGAGCGTCTTGCCACATATCAACAATGGGTCTTACTGAGGGCCTCCAGGAGAGAGGCCCAAGCAAGATGCGCCCGGAGGAGCGTCTTGCCACATGTCAACACTGGGTCTGACAGAGGGTCTCCAGGAGAGAGGCCCAAGCAAGACGCGCCCCGAGGAGCGTCTTGCCACATGTACCCTCTGGTTCTGACTGAGCGCCTCCAGGAGAGAGGCCCAAGCAAGACGCGCCCCGAGGAGCGTCTTGCCACATGTCAACAATGGGTCTGACTGAGGGCCTCCAGGAACGAAGCCCAAGCAACACGCGGCCCGAGGAGCGTCTTGCCACATGTCAGCACTCGGTCTGACTGAGCGCCTCCAGGAGAGAGGCCCAAGCAAGACGCGCCCCGAGGAGCGTCTTGCCACATGTCAACAATGGGTCTGACTGAGGGCCTCCAGGAGAGAAGCCCAAGCAAGACCCGCCCCGTGGAGCGTCTTGACACATGTCAACACTGGGTCTGACAGAGGGCCTCCAGGAGAGAGGCCCAAGCAAGACGCGCCCCGAGGAGTGTCTTGCCACATGTCACCACTGGTTCTGACTGAGCGCCTCCAGGAGAGAGGCCCAAGCAAGACGCGCCCCGAGGAGCATCAGGCCACATGTCACTACTCAGTCTGACTGAGCGCCTCCAGGAGAGAGGCCCAAGCAAGACGCGCCCCGAGGAGCGTCTTGCCACGTGTCAACACTGGGTCTGATTGAGGGCCTTCTGGAGAGAGGCCCAAGCAAGACGCGCCACGAGGAGCGTCTTGCCACATGTCAACAATGGGTCTTACTGAGGGCCTCCAGGAGAGAAGCCCAAGCAAGACGCGCCCCGAGGAGCTTCTTGCCACATGTCAGCACTCGGTCTCACTGAGCGCCTCCACGAGAGAGGCCAAAGCAAGACGCGCCCCGAGGAGCGTCTTGACACATGTCAACACTGGGTCTGACAGAGGGCCTCCATGAGAGAGGCCCAAGTAAGACGCGCCCCGAGGAGTGTCTTGCCACATGTCAACACTGGGTCTGACTGAGCGCCTCCAGGAGAGAGGCCCAAGCAAGACACGCCCCGACGAGCGTCTTGCCACGTGTCAACACTGGGTCTGACTGAGCGCCTCCAGGAGAGAGGCCCAAGCAAGATGCGCCCCGAGGAGCTTCTTGCCACGTGTCACCACTGGGTCTGACTGAGCGCCTCCAGGAGAGAGGCCCAAGCAAGACGCGCCCCGAGGAGCGTCTTGCCACGTGTCACCACTGGGTCTGATTGAGCGCCTCCAGGAGAGAGGCCCCAGCAAGACCGGTCAGGCCTGCAGTGTACACATCAGAGACATGATGTTCTTTCACAGAACTGAGGTTGTTCATTACTAAATGACTTTTACAGGAATATTGTTATTATACTATTCAACAGGTTGATCATAATAATGTGTATTAAACCCACAACCTAGCACTGAGGACAGAGGGACTTTATTTAAATTAGTACTTAATGGAAACGATACATAATGATACATAAGAGACATGTCATACATTCAGCCTAGGAATAGTAGCATTGTGCACTATTAAAAATATACACATCAATTGCTCGAATCCCATCGTTGCAAAGTAAAACTCTAATAAAACTCTAGTCTGACATCAACAGAGAAGACTTAGTGTATGTACTACAAATACAGCATTAGGATTTCGAGTGGACCGTGCACCTTGTGAACCATCAGAGGCTTATGACGCAACATATCTTCCAGTTGCTATTAGACAAGTTATAATTCTCGACCATTTTTCTGAACTGGTTTCTTGGGTCCGTGAGTAAATGCCAAATGAGATGATAGTCCTTAAGTAAGATCCTGGCGATCCCACGTCACGCTCTTGCCCATCAGCCGGTGAACGCTGAGACGGAACTCGATGAGAGCGATGTATTTTTTAAGTGCTCCGAATGTACTTCTAACAAGCGTGCGATTCACTTCGTGAGTAAACCGCAGCTGCAGCTGATTCAAACAGTCAAGCCAACTTTCTACATCACAATATGCGTTTTGTAGTTAGTCGAGTTACCTTTTGTGTGGCGCATGCACGGGTTGTTAGCGTCCAGCTCCCAGCTTAGAGAGTCCTGTATTGACACAGACGTCAATACATCTCGATGTCATGCAACACACAAAGTCTGTCGCATACAGGTGGGTTAACACATGTACGATACCTTTTGTGTGGCGCATGCACGGGTCGTTAGCGTCCAGCTCCCGGCTTATAGAGAGTCCTGTATTGACACAGACGTCAATACATCCCGATGTCATGCAACACACAAAGTCTGTCGCATACAGGTGGGTTAACACACATGTACGATGTGTGCGATGGCACGCCCGTTTACAATGGGACACGACGATGATCATTGTTAACCAAATTCTTGTTTCCCACGACAGGTGGTAGCGTTGTCTCCTGCACCTGGTCTTCGTGCACAGAGGGTGTTGTAATGTGCTCGTCATAGTCGCGATCGTTGTCACTCGAATCCGTTGTTCTCACGACAGGTGGTAGCGTTGTCTACTGCATGTTGTCTTCGCGTGCGGCAAGCGTTGTGCTGTGCTCGTTATAATGGTTGTCTTCGTACAAAGGGGGTGTTGAATACTCCTTCGCGAGTAGTCTAGGAGGTGGTGTGATGGGACGTATCTCAGAGGCGTTATGTGAGCGTACCACCATGGCCTGAGCAACTGCGACTACTGAGAGTACACCCAGTACAGACAGCGAGATTTTTTTTTCTTGGATGTTGTACGTGTGGCTACAGCCGCTTTAATGGCAGTGAGAGCAAGTGGGCAAATGTATTTATAGGTCACTAGCAGAAACTAAGGCACGTGGTCAGAGTGTAATCGTAACCACCGTAGCTCTTGTCATAATTTAATATACATAGAAATCAGAAACGGGCATGTCAGGATAGACATCGCGAGTGATAATGCGGCCAGTATCTGTGTGCGCTTGAGAGCACCTTGTTGTTCTACTGTGGTGCCCACGCCGCCGGGTCTGTAAATGTCATCGACCTTCTTTATATACGCATACGCTAAAGACCGTATATTCTCTATGGATTTGAACACGTCCTTTGTTTCGCGTAATGCTTGAGCTGTCTCGAGCGTGATGTTGTGAGTGTACGCCAGTGTTTCACGTGCACCGAGGTCCGAAAGGGCGTGCGCTACAACTATTAACCTTGGTTTGGGAGTGTGGCGAAACGCTCGCTCTGCTGTAATGGGCGGATGCAATCTTATCACCTGGTACGTTTCGTTAGTCGGGTCGTAACACACCGGTCCGTGACACGGACCGTCACATTGTATGGGGCACAGTAAGGACAACACGCCGCCGACCGTGACTTCGCACTCGACCACGGTGGTGTTATCGATTTGCAAAGGATCACATACGCCATTTGCAAAGGATCACATACGCCTCTCCAGTCGCAATGAGGCACATTGTAGTCGACGCGACCGTCGGTCACCATAGCTTTCGTCAACCAACACACTCGATTGCCCTTCGAAACATTGGCGATCAATGTGAGCGTAGAGGTCGCCGTCGCTTTACTGTACGCCAGGATATCCGTGTGTGAGTGCACGCTCGACGTCGATTGACAACCGGTCATGTCAGACCTGATCAGACCTTCCGAACACATGACCATTAGTTGTGCGGCCGAGAGTATCGCGATCATACCGTTGAGATGTGTAGAAAGCGCGTACACGCCAGCCTTCCACGTTTCCAAAGTTTCCAGCAGTCTAGAGGGAATTGTCTTAGCGCGCACGGCTGTGCTGAATTTGCGTTGGGTAGACACAACGGCTTCGACCTCGCTTAGGATCTGTGGGCTCATGTACTCGTGGTAGGCCAAGACGTGTATAGTCGAGCGCGGTGACGCCCCGAACACTTGACCCGGTTTTGTTGTGGCGATATGCGTGTCCAGTAACGCGGCAAAGTCCGCGTGTCTAGCGTGTATTGATTTTACAGCTCGCTCATACCTCAACAGTACGGTCCGTAGAAGTTCGTTCACTTGTTTCCATGTGCTCGTGGAACACAGGACATCGCAACCTCTGTGATACTCAAGTAAAGCGTCACACACCAGCTGCTTGCACGTTGGAAATACAATCGGTAGTAACTTCTTACTCCACTCTATGTTGAACTCGTATAGTATGTATATGGGCGGTTGCGGCGGTTTGCGCATTTTCTATCTACCCTCCGCTAATATGACTCTGTGGTCTGTCTCCTGAGATGGTGCGGTTGGAACTTGCGAGAGTGCACTATCGACGGTCGGCGTTTCCATTTCGTCAACTGTGCCATTTTCAGCCGCTGGCAAACGGCCGTCGACGGTCGATGCGAGACACCAACATAACGTTAGACCGCGACCCTCATGCCAGTTTTCTGTAGTACTGGTTGTAGTTTCTGGTGCACACTCGAAACGCCATTACGATCACAATTACGTTGATTAATAAATCCAGTGTTGTAGCGACTGCAGCCAGCGCCGTCGCGCAACTCGTGTCGGTGTTATCTCTCGATACTTTCATCCGTATCCGAGCGTATGCAGAATCTACGGATCTGGTGAAGTTGCTTGTCACTAGCTTGCGCACGTTTGTGTCATGGTGGGCTGAAGTCTCTTAACCCACATGAGAGAATCACACACGGATAAGGTGAGTGATGATATAAAAGTCTTTATTATTAAGAAAAACAAAGAAACCAAAGAATAATAAATAAGGGAGCAGATCCACAAGGACAGGGAAACTGGACGAATCCGACTATAAGAAAAACACAATGGTGTGAGTGGCAGAAACCGAGAACCAGGAAAGTATAAGATAAGAGGAACGGTCTTACTGAGTTGAGCAGGGTACGAGCTGGAGGGAGAGGCAAGTCAGGCTGATGCAGGGGTGGAGGTTGTCGCAGGAGAACGATTAGATCCAGAAAGGCAGGTGAGCGGTGGAGAGCGGAGGCCAGGGAATCGAACAGCGTCGAGATAAAAAAACACACCTCAGGCAGGCGGAGAGTATCCAGGACTGGGGGCAGACAAAAACGCAGATCAGGTTGAACAGACAAACTAGTTTTCAGGTCTCTCTGATTCAGGACAGGATTTACCCAACAATTGAGTATCAGCCAGCGTTGAGGTGTGGGAGCGCTGTTCCTTAAATCCTCTGGCCAAGCTGGAGTTAATTGGCTTCAGCTGCAGCTCCCCAACACACTCACCTGCAAACAATGAATGACAACACACAGCAGAAGACAGCAGAACCATGACAATACCCCCCCCCCCCCCCCCTCAAGGGACGCCACCCGGCGGCCCAGCCGAGGAGGAGAAGGAGGAGGAGGAGGAGGAGGACTCAAAATCCCTGATGAGCGAGACGTCATCAATCCAGGAGGAGGGAATCCACTGACGATTCTCCGGACCGTACCCCTCCCAATCCACCAGGAATTGGCGACCACGACCCCGGGGACGAACACCCAGGATGCGCCGCACCCGGTAGCCGAGACCGCCGTCAGCAAGCCGGACAGGAGGAGGAGGCTCAGTAGGAGGGCACAGAGGGCTGGACACGAAGGGCTTGACCAATGAGACGTGGAACACCGGATGGACCCTCATGGAGGAAGGCAGGGACAGACGCACAGAAACTGGGCTGAGGACCTCAGCTATGGCGTAGGGGCCGATGAACCGGGGGTAGAATTTCTTATTAGCATCCTTCAGTTTGATGTCCCGGGTGGACAACCAGACCCGCTGGCCAGGAGCGTATGCAGGGGCTGGACGGCGGCGCCGGTCAGCCAGCCGGCGGTTGCGGTCGGCGGACCGTTGGAGTGCGGCCTTGGTCTGGGTCCAGGTGCGTCTAGCGCGGCGGATGAACTGGAGAGCTGAGGTCGGAGGATCGGAGTCGGAGGGAAACAGAGGTGGCTGATAACCCAGAGAGATCTTGAATGGGGATTGGCCTGTGGTGGAGGAAATGTGTGAGTTGTGAGCGTACTCTATCCACGCAATCTGGTCACTCCATCCAGATGGATCTTTAGAGCAGACACATCTCAGAATGGCCTCCAGCTCCTGGTTCATCCGCTCGCACTGGCCATTGGTTTGGGGATGGAAGCCAGAGCTCAGAGCGGTTCGAGCACCCAGATGGTTGGCAAATTCCTTCCACACTCGTGACACAAATTGAGGGCCTCGGTCTGAGAGGATCTCTGAGGGGATTCCATGTAGGCGGAAAACCTGAGTGACGAGGAGAATGGCCGTCTCTGCAGAGGTTGGGAGATGTTTAAGGGGAACTAGATGACAGGACTTGGAGAAGCGATCGACAATGGTTAGTATGGTGTCAAAACCTTTGGAGACCGGTAAACTAGAGACAAAATCCAATGCGATGTGGGACCAGGGGCGTGAAGGAATAGACAGGGGACACAGGAGACCTTGAGGTGGCTGGTTGCTGGACTTATTTCGGGCACAAACCTGACATGCGCTTATGTATTCCTTGGTGTCCCTGTAGAGCGTGGGCCACCAGAACGTCCGACGGATGAGGGCCAGCGTTCTACCTACGCCGGGATGGATGGAGAACCTGGAGGTGTGAGCCCACTTGATTACGGCACTGCGAACAGAGGAGGGGACATAGGTTCTGTTAGGGGGCCCCGTACCTGGGTCGGGATCCGTCTGCTGAGCCTCCAAGACCTTGGTGGAAATATCCCAGGTGATAGATCCGAGGACACAGGAAGGAGGAAGGATAGTGGTGGGTTCGACCTCCTTGTCCGGGGCGTAAAGGCGGGATAGGGCGTCAGGTTTGGTGTTCTAAGTTCCGGGTCTGTAAGAGATGAGGTAGTTAAATCGGGAGAAGAATAAAGACCAGCGGGACTGGCGGGGATTAAGCCTCTTGGCCTCCCTCAGATACGTTAGGTTCTTATGGTCCGTCAAGATCTGGATGTGATGTTCCGCCCCCTCAAGCCAGTGACGCCACTCCTCCAGTGCCAGTTTTATGGCCAACAGTTCCCGGTCTCCAACGTCGTAATTCTGTTCGGCTGGGGACAGACGACGAGAGAAAAAGGCACACGGGTGCAGGGTAATATCAACTGAGGAGACCTGGGATAATACAGCACCAGCACCGGTGTCAGACGCATCCACCTCCAGGGTGAATTGCCGGAGCGGATCTGGTCGGGTGAGGATGGGTGCCTGAGTGAAACGGTTCTTTAAGGTGATAAATGCTTCTTCTGCCTCAGGGGTCCAGGAAAAAGGTTTGTTAACAGAAGTTAGTTGAGTGAGAGGGGTGGCTATGGAACTGTAGTCTTTAATGAACCTACGATAGAAATTAGCAAACCCCAAGAATCGTTGCAGCTGTCTTCTGATCGTTGGTGAGGGCCACTCCTCCACAGCTCTGATCTTGTCTGGATCTGCCTTCAGCCTTCCGCTCTCTAGAACAAAACCGAGGAACTTGACAGATGAGGAGTGGAATTCACATTTTTCTGCCTTAAAGAACAGACGGTTCTCTAGGAGACGTTGGAGAACTGCACGGACATGTAGACGGTGTTCGGATGGTGATCTGGAGAAAATGAGGATGTCGTCGAGATAAACTGTGACAAATTTGTTGATGAAATCATTGAGGACAGAGTTGATTAGAGACTGAAAGACCGCGGGTGCATTTGTAAGACCAAAAGGCATGACAAGATATTCAAAATGTCCGAGAGGGGTCTTAAAGGCTGTCTTCCATTCATCTCCCTCTCTGATGCGGACCAAATGATATGCATTACGGAGGTCGAGTTTGGTAAATATGGAAGCGTCGTTGACTGGGTCGAATGTAGATGAGAGCAAGGGAAGAGGGTATTTGTTCTTGACAGTTATCTGGTTTAGTTCCCGGTAGTCGATGCAAGGACGTAGAGAGCCGTCTTTTTTAGACACGAAAAAGAAACCAGCTCCCAGTGGAGAATTGGAGGGTCTTATTATGCCTGCTGCAAGAGATTCAGAGATGTACTGTTTCATGGATTCGTGTTCAGGTCTAGAAAGTTTATACAACCTGCTGGTGGGTAATCTTGCGTTTGGGAGGAGATCTATGCACATGTCGAAAGGTCTGTGGGGTGGTAGCGTAGAGGCATTATCCTTGCTGAAGACCTGCTGGAGGTCATGGCATTCAGTGGGAACTCTCGACAAGTCGAGAGGCTCTGGGATCTTGGCCTTGGGGTTGAGTATAGGAATCGATGCGGATGATAAACAGTTAGACAAACAAAAACAGCTCCAGTTACTGATGCTCCCTGTTCTCCAGTCGATCTGCGGGTTGTGCTTTTTTAGCCATTCGTGTCCCAAAACAACAGGTGATTGTGGGGAAGGAAAAACAAAAAAGGAGAGTACCTCATGGTGATTTCCGGATACCCTTAGGTTAACGGGAACCGTCTGGTGGGTTATGGTGGTCAGAGAACAGCCGTCCAGGGAGGACGCACGAAGGGGTGTGGTGAGACGTACCGTGGGGATCTCCAGCTGTTGAACCACAGCCAGATCCAGAATATTGCGCTCGCAACCGGAGTCCACCAGGGCGTCTGCAGAAAAGGTTTGATTATTAAATGAGACCAAACAGTTCACGGAACACAGGGATCTTGGATTTGTGGTGCCACCCACCAGTAACCCTGGACCTACTGGTGGGTGCGATCTTTTGGCCAGACAGGGCAGTGTGAAATCATGTGACCCGCTTGACCACAGTAGAGACAAAGGCCAGCCGTCCTCCGCCTCAGTTTCTCCTCAGGAGTAAGTTGAGCCCTTCCCAGCTGCATAGGTTCAGGTTGCGACACTAGCGCTACCGGGGTGCGGGAGGACATTTCAGGGGCGGAGAGGGAAGGTAGATGCCGTGAAACCCTACGTCTGTCCTTGAGACGTCTCTCAATGCGTGAGGCCAAGGAGATGAGACTTTCCAGGTTCTCAGAATCTGGACAGAAGGCTAACTGATCCTGAAGATCATCAGATAGGGACTGAGAAAAAGCAGCTCGGAGTGACGCGTCATCTAGTGTAGATATGGAAGCTAAGGTCCTAAATTCTATGGCGAAATCTAATACTGTTAATCTCCCCTGGCGTAGACTCCAGATTTTTCTTGCTATTTCCGCAGGGTTGTCGGGTGTATCAAATATCTGAGAAAATTCTGACAGAAATTCATGGAGAGGACCGAGTAGAAAACCAGGCTGGCGACTTCTAGCCTCAGCCCACAATAACGCTTTCCCACGTAACAATCCCACAATAAACGAAATCTTTATAGGATCGCTGGAAAACGTGTCAGGAGATCGTTTAAACACCAAATCACATAGCAAAAGGAAACTACGACATCTGCCAGGCTCACCTGAGAAGGTGTCTGGTGTGGGCGAATCGGCAACCCGGAAATGACCTGGTGCCGGCGGAACCGGAAGAGGCGGCGCAGGTGGAGGGGAGGAAATGGATGAGGCTGCTGCGCCGAGTTGAGCCCGCAGCTGCCGGTTTTCGGTGTCGAGGTGAATTAACCGTTGATTAGTGAGATTCAACTGTTCGATCACAGACTGTATGGACTTTTCATGTTGGGTTAACGTGGATACTAACGTCGGAAGAAGTGATTCACTCATGGGATCGGGAGTTCTTTGGCTGGCTGATTCTGTCATGGTGGGCTGAAGTCTCTTAACCCACATGAGAGAATCACACACGGATAAGGTGAGTGATGATATAAAAGTCTTTATTATTAAGAAAAACAAAGAAACCAAAGAATAATAAATAAGGGCGCAGATCCACAAGGACAGGGAAACGGGACGAATCCGACTATAAGAAAAACACAATGGTGTGAGTGGCAGAAACCGAGAACCAGGAAAGTATAAGATAAGAGGAACGGTCTTACTGAGTTGAGCAGGGTACGAGCTGGAGGGAGAGGCAAGTCAGGCTGATGCAGGGGTGGAGGTTGTCGCAGGAGAACGATTAGATCCAGAAAGGCAGGTGAGCGGTGGAGAGCGGAGGCCAGGGAATCGAACAGTGTCGAGATAAAAACACACACCTCAGGCAGGCGGAGAGTATCCAGGACTGGGGGCAGACAAAGACGCAGATCAGGTTGAACAGACAAACTAGTTTTCAGGTCTCTCTGATTCAGGACAGGATTTACCCAACAATTGAGTATCAGCCAGCGTTGAGGTGTGGGAGCGCTGTTCCTTAAATCCTCTGGCCAAGCTGGAGTTAATTGGCTTCAGCTGCAGCTCCCCAACACACTCACCTGCAAACAATGAATGACAACACACAGCAGAAGACAGCAGAACCATGACAGTTTGATATGGCACTTTGCGCGAGACTCACACAAACTGCAGTGGCGACCGTCGCGTCAGTGCAAAGTTTTTCCGATATATCGCTCGCAACATCGTTTGTCATTTGCTGTACACTGCGCACACTGGCCGCGAGGTCGCGGAGAAGGTCTTCGTTACGAGCTACTCTGGAAGCGCCGTGGTTGATGAGGATGATCATCTTTAGCAATAGTTCATCTCGAAGCGCAACGATGGTGAGGGCGACGGGTTGGCCGGTTCCGCCTTCAGGCCACTCGGTTGCCGCTAGATTGCCCAATGCCACACACGCAGACAAACCCTGTACACACTCAATGACCCATGTGCGATCGTTGATTTCTGCTAGTATGTTTGCTAGGTCTACGTGCTTCCACGGATCGGGCGTGGGCACGCGCTTGTTTTTAGAGGCTTTCTCGCGCAGACTCTACCCTGCACGACCGCTAGTGGCCGCACTAGCTATATTTATCTTTATTTGTTTCACACACACACACACACACACACACACACACACACACACACACACACACACACACACACACACACACACACACACACACACACACACACACACACACACACAAACACACACAGGCCCTTGCGTGCAAACCCCGGTCAGGCCTGCAGTGTACACATCAGAGACATGATGTTCTTTCACAGAACTGAGGTTGTTCATTACTAAATGACTTTTACAGGAATATTGTTATTATACTATTCAACAGGTTGATCATAATAATGTGTATTAAACCCACAACCTAGCACTGAGGACAGAGGGACCTTATTTAAATTAGTACTTAATGGAAACGATACATAATGATACATAAGAGCCATGTCATACATTCAGCCTAGGAATAGTAGCATTGTGCACTATTAAAAATATACACATCAATTGCTCGAATCCCATTGTTGCAAAGTAAAACTCTAATAAAACTCTAGTCTGACATCAACAGAGAAGACTTAGTGTATGTACTACAAATACAGCATTAGGATTTCGAGTGGACCGTGCACCTTGTGAACCATCAGAGGCTTATGACGCATTATATCTTCCAGTTGCTATTAGACAAGTTATCACAATTACGTTGATTAATAAATCCAGTGTTGTAGCGACTGCAGCCAGCGCCGTCGCGCAGGACTCTAAACTGGGAGCTGGATGCTAACGACCCGTGCATGCGCCACACAAAAGGTAACTTGACTAACTACAAAACAAATATTGTGATGTAGAAAGTTGGCTCGACTGTTTGAATCAGCTGCAGCTGCGGTTTACTCACGAAGTGAATCGCACGCTTGTTAGAAGTACATTCAGAGCACTTAAAAAATACATCGCTCTCATCGAGTTCCGTCTCAGCGTTCACCGGCTGATGGGCAAGAGCGTGACATGGGATCGCCAGGAACTTACTTAAGGACTATCATCTCATTTGGCATTTACTCACGGACCCAAGAAACCAGTTCCGAAAAATGGTCGATAATTATAACTTGTCTAATAGCAACTGGAAGATATTTTGCGTCATAAGCCTCTGATGGTTCACAAGGTGCACGGTCCACTCGAAATCCTAATGCTGTATTTGTAGTACATACACTAAGTCTTCTCTGTTGATGTCAGACTAGAGTTTTATTAGAGTTTTACTTTGCAACAATGGGATTCGAGCAATTGATGTGTATATTTTTAATAGTGCACAATGCTACTATTCCTAGGCTGAATGTATGACATGGCTCTTATGTATCATTATGTATCGTTTCCATTAAGTACTAATTTAAATAAAGTCCCTCTGTCCTCAGGGCTAGGTTGTGGGTTTAATACACATTATTATGATCAACCTGTTGAATAGTATAATAACAATATTCCTGTAAAAGTCATTTAGTAATGAACAACCTCAGTTCTGTGAAAGAACATCATGTCTCTGATGTGTACACTGCAGGCCTGACCGGGGTTTGCACGCAAGGGCCTGTGTGTGTGTGTGTGTGTGTGTGTGTGTGTGTGTGTGTGTGTGTGTGTGTGTGTGTGTGTGTGTGTGTGTGTGTGTGTGTGTGTGAAACAAATAAAGATAAATATAGCTAGTGCGGCCACGAGCGGTCGTGCAGGGTAGAGGCTGCGCGAAAACGCCTCTAAAACAAGCGCGTGCCCACGCCAGATCCGTGGAAGCACGTAGAACTAGCAAACGTACTAGCAGAAATCAACGATCGCACACAGGTCATTGAGTGTGTACAGGGTTCGTCTGCGTGTGTGGCATTGGGCAATCTAGCGGCAACCGAGTGGCCTGAAGGCGGAACCGGCCAACCCGTCGCCCTCACCATCGTTGCGCTTCGAGATGAACTATTGCTAAAGATGATCGTCCTCGTCAACCACGGTGCTACCAGAGTTACCACGACATGCGCCTTCAAAGCGTTCTCGTTTGGGTCAGCGCCACCAGAATTGAATCGGCAAGTCAGCGGATATTACACAACTCGTAACGAAGACCCTCTCCGCGACCTCGCGGCCAGTGTGCGCAGTGTACAGCAAATGACAAACAATGTTGCGAGCGATTTATCGGAAAAACTTTGCACTGATGCGACGGTCGCCACTGCAGGTTGTGTGAGTCACGCGCAAAGTGCCATATCAAATGTGCGCAAGCTAGTGACAAGCAACTTCACCAGATCCGTAGATTCTGCATACGCTCGGATACGAATGAAAGTATCGAGAGATAACACCGACACGAGTTGCGCGACGGCGCTGGCTGCAGTCGCTACAACACTGGATTTATTAATCAACGTAATTGTGATAAGTTGTCTAATAGCAACTGGAAGATATATTGCGTCATAAGCCTCTGATGGTTCGCAAGGTGCACGGTCCACTCGAAATCCTAATGCTGTATTTGTAGTACATACACTAAGTCTTCTCTCTTGATGTCAGACTAGAGTTTTATTAGAGTTTTACTTTGCAACAATGGGATTCGAGCAATTGATGTGTATATTTTTAATAGTGCACAATGCTACTATTCCTAGGCTGAATGTATGACATGTCTCTTATGTATCATTATGTATCGTTTCCATTAAGTACTAATTTAAATAAGGTCCCTCTGTCCTCAGTGCTAGGTTGTGGGTTTAATACACATTATTATGATCAACCTGTTGAACAGTATAATAACAATATTCCTGTAAAAGTCATTTAGTAATGAACAACCTCAGTTCTGTGAAAGAACATCATGTCTCTGATGTGTACACTGCAGGCCTGACCGGGGTTTGCACGCAAGGGCCTGTGTGTGTGTGTGTGTGTGTGTGTGTGTGTATGTGTGTGTGTGTGTGTGTGTGTGTGTGTGTGTGTGTGTGTGTGTGTGTGTGTGTGTGAAACAAATAAAGATAAATATAGCTAGTGCGGCCACTAGTGGTCGTGCAGGGTAGAGGCTGCGCGAGAAAGCCTCTAAAAACAAGCGCGTGCCCACGCCCGATCCGTGGAAGCACGTAGACCTAGCAAACGTACTAGCAGAAATCAACGATCGCACACGGGTCATTGAGTGTGTACAGGGTTCGTCTGCGTGTGTGGCATTGGGCAATCTAGCGGCAACCAAGTGGCCTGAAGGCGGAAGCGGCCAACCTGTCGCCCTCACCATCGTTGCGCTTCGAGATGAACTATTGCTAAAGATGATCATCCTCATCAACCACGGCGCTACCAGAGTAGCTCGTAACGAAGACCCTCTCCGCGACCTCACGGCCAGTGTGCGCAGTGTACAGCAAATGACAAACGATGTTGCGAGCGATATATCGGAAAAACTTTGCACTGACGCGACGGACGCCACTGCAGGTTGTGTGAGTCTCGCGCAAAGTGCCATATCAAACGTGCGCAAGCTAGTGACAAGCAACTTCACCAGATCCGTAGATTCTGCATACGCTCAGATACGAATGAAAGTATCGAGAGATAACACCGACACGAGTTGCGCGATGGCGCTGGCTGCAGTCGCTACAACACTGGATTTATTAATAAACGTAATTGTGATCGTAATGGCGTTTCGAGTGTGCACCAGAAACTACAACCAGTACTACAGAAAACTGGCATGAGGGTCGCGGTCTAACGTTATGTTGGTGTCTCGCATCGACCGTCGACGGCCGTTTGCCAGTGGCTGAAAATGGCACAGTTGACGAAATGGAAACGCCGACCGTCGATAGTGCACTCTCGCAAGTTCCAACTGCACCATCTCAGGAGACAGACCACAGAGTCATATTAGCGGAGGGTAGATAGAAAATGCGCAAACCGCCGCAACCGCCCATATACATACTATACGAGTTCAACATAGAGTGGAGTAAGAAGTTACTACCGACTGTATTTCCAACGTGTAAGCAGCTGGTGTGTGACGCTTTACTTGAGTATCACAGAGGTTGCGATGTCCTGTGTTCCACGAGCGCATGGAAACAAGTGAACAAACTTCTACGGACCGTACTGTTAGGGTATGAGCGAGCTGTAAAATCAATACACGCTAGACACGCGGACTTTGCCGCGTTACTGGACACGCATATCGCCACAACAAAACCGGGTCAAGTGTTCGGGGCGTCACCGCGCTCGACTATACACGTCTTGGCCTACCACGAGTACATGAGCCCACAGATCCTAAGCGAGGTTGAAGCCGTTGTGTCTACCCAACGCAAATTCAGCACAGCCGTGCGCGCTAAGACAAGTCCCTCTAGACTGCTGGAAACTTTGGAAAAGTGGAAGGCTGGCATGTACGCGCTTTCTACACATCTCAACGGTATGATCGCGATACTCTCAGCCGCACAACAACTAATGGTCATGTGTTCGTAAGGTCTGATCAGGTCTGACATGACCGGTTGTCAATCGACGTCAAGCGTGCACTCACACACGGATATCCTGGCGTACAGTAAAGCGACGGCGACCTCTACGCTCACGTTGATCGCCGATGTTTCGAAGGGCAATCGAGTGTGTTGGCTGACGAAAGCTATGGTGACCGACGGTCGCGTCGACTACAATGTGCCTCATTGCGACTGGAGAGGCGTATGTGATCCTTTGCAAATCGATAACACCACTGCGGTCGAGTGCAAAGTCACAGTCGGCGGCGTGTTGTCCTTACTGTGCCCCATACAATGTGACGGTCCATGTGACGGACCGGTGTGTTACGACCCGACTAACGAAACGTACCAGGTGATAACATTGCATCCGCCCATTACAGCGGAGCGAGCGTTTCGCCACACTCCCAAACCAAGGTTAATAGTTGTAGCGCACGCCCTTTCGGACCTCGGTGCACGTGAAACACTGGCGTACACTCACAACATCACGCTCGAGACAGCTCAAGCATTAAGCGAAACAAAGGACGTGTTCAAATCCATAGAGAATATACGGTCTTTAGCGTATGCGTATATAAAGAAGGTCGATGACATTTACAGACCCGGTGGCATGGGCACCACAGTAGAACAACAAGGTGCTCTCAAGCGCACACAGATACTGGCCGCATTATCACTCGCGATGTCTATCCTGACATGCCCGTTTCTGATTTCTATGTATATTAAATTATGACAAGAGCTATGGTGGTTACGATTACACTCTGACCACGTGTCTTAGTTTCTGCTAGTGACCTATAAATACATTTGCCCACTTGCTCTCACTGCCATTAAAGCGGCTGTACCCACACGTACAACATCCAAGAAAAAAAAAGATCTCGCTGTCTGTACTGGGTGTACTCTCAGTAGTCGCAGTTGCTCAGGCCATGGTGGTACGCTCACATAACGCCTCTGAGATACGTCCCATCACACCACCTCCTACACTACTCGCATAAGAGTATTCAACACCCCCTTTGTACGAAGACAACCATTATAACGAGCACAGCACAACGCTTGCCGCACGCGAAGACAACATGCAGGAGACAACGCTACCACCTGTCGTGAGAACAACGGATTCGAGTGACAACGATCGCGACTATGACGAGCACATTACAACACCCTCTGTGCACGAAGACCAGGTGCAGGAGACAACGCTACCACCTGTCGTGAGAAACAAGAATTTGGTTAACAATGATCATCGTCGTGTCCCATTGTAAACGGGCGTGCCATCGCAAACATCGTACATGTGTGTTAACCCACCTGTATGCGACAGACTTTGTGTGTTGCATGACATCGAGATGTATTGACGTCTGTGTCAATACAGGACTCTCTATAAGCCGGGAGCTGGACGCTAACGACCCGTGCATGCGCCACACAAAAGGTATCGTACATGTGTTAACCCACATGTATGCGACAGACTTTGTGTGTTGCATGACATCGAGATGTATTGACGTCTGTGTCAATACAGGACTCTCTAAGCTGGGAGCTGGACGCTAACAACCCGTGCATGCGCCACACAAAAGGTAACTCGACTAACTACAAAACGCATGTTGTGATGTAGAAAGTTGGCTTGACTGTTTGAATCAGCTGCAGCTGCGGTTTACTCACGAAGTGAATCGCACGCTTGTTAGAAGTACATTCGGAGCACTTAAAAAATACATCGCTCTCATCGAGTTCCGTCTCAGCGTTCACCGGCTGATGGGCAAGAGCGTGACGTGGGATCGCCAGGAACTTACTTAAGGACTATCATCTCATTTGGCATTTACTCACGGACCCAAGAAACCAGTTCCGAAAAATGGTCGAGAATTATAACTTGTCTAATAGCAACTGGAAGATATGTTGTGTCATAAGCCTCTGATGGTTCACAAGGTGCACGGTCCACTCGAAATCCTAATGCTGTATTTGTAGTACATACACTAAGTCTTCTCTGTTGATGTCAGACTAGAGTTTTATTAGAGTTTTACTTTGCAACAATGGGATTCGAGCAATTGATGTGTATATTTTTAATAGTGCACAATGCTACTATTCCTAGGCTGAATGTATGACATGCCTCTTATGTATCATTATGTATCGTTTCCATTAAGTACTAATTTAAATAAAGTCCCTCTGTCCTCAGTGCTAGGTTGTGGGTTTAATACACATTATTATGATCAACCTGTTGAATAGTATAATAACAATATTCCTGTAAAAGTCATTTAGTAATGAACAACCTCAGTTCTGTGAAAGAACATCATGTCTCTGATGTGTACACTGCAGGCCTGACCGGGGTTTGCACGCAAGGGCCTGTGTGTGTGTGTGTGTGTGTGTGTGTGTGTGTGTGTTTGTGTGTGTGTGTGTGTGTGTGTGTGTGTGTGTGTGTGTGTGTGTGTGTGTGTGTATGTGTGTGTGTGTGTGTGTTAAACAAATAAAGATTAATATAGCTAGTGCGGCCACGAGCGGTCGTGCAGGGTAGAGGCTGCGCGAAAACGCCTCTAAAACAAGCGCGTGCCCACGCCCGATCCGTGGAAGCACGTAGAACTAGCAAACGTACTAGCAGAAATCAACGATCGCACACGGGTCATTGAGTGTGTACAGGGTTCATCTGCGTGTGTGGCATTGGGCAATCTAGCGGCAACCGAGTGGCCTGAAGGCGGAACCGGCCAACCCATCGCCCTCACCATCGTTGTGCTTCGAGATGAACTATTGCTAAAGATGATCGTCCTCGTCAACCACGGCGCTACCAGAGTTACCACGACATGCGCCTTCAAAGCGTTCTCGTTTGGGTCAGCGCCACCAGAATTGAATCGGCAAGTCAGCGGATATTACACAACTCGTAATGAAGACCCTCTCCGCGACCTCGCGGCCAGTGTGAGCAGTGTACAGCAAATGACAAACGATGTTGCGAGCGATATATCGGAAAAACTTTGCACTGACGCGACGGTCGCCACTGCAGGTTGTGTGAGTCTCGCGCAACGTGCCATATCAAACGTGCGCAAGCTAGTGACAAGCAACTTCACCAGATCCGTAGATTCTGCATACGCTTGGATACGAATGAAAGTATAGAGAGATAACACTGACACGAGTTGCGCGACGGCGCTGGCTGCAGTCGCTACAACACTGGATTTATTAATCAACGTAATTGTGATCGTAATGGCGTATCGAGTGTGCACCAGAAACTACAACCAGTACTACAGAAAACTGGCATGAGGGTCGCGGTCTAACGTTATGTTGGTGTCTCGCATCGACCGTCGACGGCCGTTTGCCAGCGGCTGAAAATGGCACAGTTGACGAAATGGAAACGCCGACCGTCGATAGTGCACTCTCGCAAGTTCCAACCGCACCATCTCAGGAGACAGACCACAGAGTCATATTAGCGGAGGGTAGATAGAAAATGCGCAAACCGCCGCAACCGCCCATATACATACTATACGAGTTCAACATAGAGTGGAGTAAGAAGTTACTACCGATTGTATTTCCAACGTGCAAGCAGCTGGTGTGTGACGCTTTACTTGAGTATCACAGAGGTTGCGATGTCCTGTGTTCCACGAGCGCATGGAAACAAGTGAACGAACTTCTACGGACCGTACTGTTGGGGTGTGAGCGAGCTGTAAAATCAATACACGCTAGACACGCGGACTTTGCCGCGTTACTGGACACGCATATCGCCACAACAAAACCGGGTCAAGTGTTCGGGGCGTCACCGCGCTCGACTATACACGTCTTGGCCCACCACGAGTACATGAGCCCACAAGATCCTAAGCGAGGTCAAAGCCGTTGTGTCTACCCAATGCAAATTCAGCACAGCCGTGCGCGCTAAGACAAGTCCCTCTAGACTGCTGGAAACTTTGGAAACGTGGAAGGCTGAGGTGTACGCGCTTTCTACACATCTCAACGGTATGATCGCGATACTCTCGGCCGCACAACAACTAATGGTCATGTGATCGGAAGGTCTGATCAGGTCTGACATGACCGGTTGTCAATCGACGTCGAGCGTGCACTCACACACGGATATCCTGGCGTACAGTAAAGCAACGGCGACCTCTACGCTCACGTTGATCGCCGATGTTTCGAAGGGCAATCGAGTGTGTTGGCTGACGAAAGCTATAGTGACCGACGGTCGCGTCGACTACAATGTGCCTCATTGCGACTGGAGAGGCGTATGTGATCCTTTGCAAATCGAGAACACCACCGCGGTCGAGTGCGAAGTCACGGTCGGCGGCGTGTTGTCCTTACTGTGCCCCATACAATGTGACGGTCCGTGTCACGGACCGGTGTGTTACGACCCGACTAACGAAACGTACCAGGTGATAACATTGCATCTGCCCATTACAGCGGAGCGAGGGTTTCGCCACACTCCCAAACCAAGGTTAATAGTTGTAGCGCACGCCCTTTCGTACCTCGGTGCACGCGAAACACTGGCGTACACTCACAACATCACGCTCGAGACAGCTCAAGCGTTACGCGAAACAAAGGACGTGTTCAAATCCATAGAGAATATACGGTCTTTAGCGTATGCGTATATAAAGAAGGTCGATGACATTTACAGACCCGGCGGCGTGGGCACCACAGTAGAACAACAAGGTGCTCTCAAGCGCACACAGATACTGGCCGCATTATCACTCGCGAAGTCTATCCTGACATGCCCGTTTCTGATTTCTATGTATATTAAATTATGACAAGAGCTACGGTGGTTACGATTACACTCTGACCACGTGCCTTAGTTTCTGCTAGTGACCTATAAATACATTTGACCACTTGCTCTCACTGCCATTAAAGCGGCTGTACCCACACGTACAACACCCAAGAAAAAAAATTATCTCGCTGTCTGTACTGGGTGTACTCTCAGTAGTCGCAGTTGCTCAGGCCATGGTGGTACGCTCACATAACGCCTCTGAGATACGTCCCATCACACCACCTCCTAGACTACTCGCGAAGGAGTATTCAACACCCCCTTTGTACGAAGACAACCATTATAACTGTTGGGGTTATTAGGAGCGAACAATTCGTAAGCTTTAACTTACTTTTGGATTCTTCAATAAATTCTGTAAATATGGAACTATTTACTGATTTATTAATTAATTAAGATATTCTTAGATATCTTCGGGGCACCACCCTTTAATTAGAAAGGGAAATGAATCCAAAACTCTTATCAGTCTTTCTTGAAGTTCGTAGAATCCTTGGAGCAGAGACTTCTCTTCGACACAACAAAGCTACTGGACACAAAAATCTGAATTTTATAACATTTAATTAACAATTTGTCAAATGAATAAACAGTGGAATAGATGAATAATAACCGTGTGATATGATTGAAGATGGATGTGTTTGCATGTGATGGAGGATGTATGAATGGGGTCCTTTGTTCTCACAAAGGAGTAGTGTGTGTGTGTGTGTGTGTGTGTGTGTGTGTGCGTGTGTATGATTCAAAATGGAGTCTTGAATACAAGATGGCTGACCCCTTTGTCTGGCTAAAGTGTGGGTGGCAACTTGCACTTTAACTTCCAAAGCACTTAGAATCAGTAGTAACTTAACCTTAAATCACTCAAAACATTTCAAAAGATCATGAAACAACACAAAAGATTAATCACAAATTAATATCTTTTAGTTTCAGCCTGGCCATGACAGAAACCATTTTAAGATACCAAACAATGATCAATAAGCAGTTTATTCTTTCAAAATGACCCGACGGACGTGTTTGGGACGAAAGAGGAAAACACGAAGCTACTTTTTAAGCAATAGCGCGGTTTTATTGCTTATTCTGGACTATAGAGTTAACGGAAGAAGAAGGAGAGAGAGAAAGAGATGAGTTGCTGATCACCAGAAGAGCGAGGCGTCCCTCCCTCTTTGATTTGACGGTTCTCCGTGTTTCTCCGCAGCTTTCGGCGTCATCCGTCGGTTTGATGCTTTCTCCGTTGTTTGGCGTTCACGAGTGTTTCTCCACGGGCTGGACAGAGACAGCAAAGTTTCTTTCTGTGCTGAGTTATAACTTACAGCGTGCTTGATGGAGTTGTTGCTTTCCTCCGCAGTTCTGTGTCCTCAAACATCAGCTGGAGGGGAGCAGAAACGAGCAGATCTGATGGGCTTGCAGTTTAGTTTCCAGCAGTTCCGTGGGCTCAACTTGGGCACTTAAGAGCTTCCGCGTGCTCAATTTGTCGGAGCGTTGACAAGCGTGTCCTTACCGCCAGGTATCCTGGGCAAAAGAACGAGGATTCTTTGTCTCTGCTGAAGATTTATGGTCTTAGTTCGCGGGAAAAGCTCCACGGCTTCCCGCACATGCGCAGAACGTGTTTCTGGTACTAGGCGGTGACGTCATCACAATGCTTCCGTGTGCAAAGCATCATGGGAAATGAAGTTTCTTGGCGCTGATGTGATTATTTGCTTTTCAGAGCAATTTAAGCACAGTCATTTTGGAGAAAATCACTGCATAGTAATTTCCTCATGAGGTCAGACCCTCAACATTCCCCCTTTTGGTTTCGGGGATCGCGCCCAAAGCTCGATCGTCGGAAGCACAGATGGGTTTGTTCCTCATGAACGTAGGTCGACTTGATTGTCGGAAGCACAGATGGGTTTGTCCCTTAGGACGTTGGTCTCCTTGGACGCCTTTGTCTTTGGTCTTTGTCTTGGATCCTGGCGCCTATGGTCTTTGATCCTGGTCAGGCACAAAGAGGATAGGAAACGGGATAGTCCCCAACGCGCATAACGAGAAGAAGCCACTCACGCAGGTGGTACGCAATGATGATGTCGTCCATGCGAGAGGTAGTAGTGTAGAAGGAGGAAGGTCGGTGGGCGGTTAACTCCACGAGTGGACACAAAGGCATCTCACCGCCGGCCATACAGTTCAGTTTATGGATCACGCGGTGATGTACGAGGTCCATAGTTCGCAAACGCGCATTGACCTATGTGGTCCCAAGATTCCCCCCTTTTTGGTCCAAAGGGCAGATCAGGACAGTCTTTGGGCTAAAACAAGGACCATAAACTAAGAGGTACTACAATGTGCTGGTGCGTCAGACAGAGTCATTGACAGACTGAGCTGGGCCGGCACATAACCACTAGTTAATATGTGACCAAGTAAGAAACAAAAATACAGACAACCCAAAAAAAAAAAAAAACATATAACATCCAAGAAAATTCATAGCAACCTTGAGGTCTCATAAAATACATTCTTAGGTCATACAGTCAGTGTGTAGCTTATAAAGAATGTGACATACTGCAACACTCAGATAAATATGTGAGGTAGACTAAAATGAGAACTACTCTTAGGTTTACAGAATAATAAAGAAAATGTTGCTCACCCCCTTTAGACAGGTGTGGTACATTCACGCTTGGAGTCTCCCCGAACGCGGTTACGAGGCACACCGTAGGTGAGCAAGTGCTTCTTATCTTGGAGTTTCTTAACACGCCTGTAGGCGGAATAAGCAATCACGGCCGTGATGAGCCATCCCATCCCCAGGGCGACCAATGTGCAGATTAAGGTGGTATAATCTGTGTCAATGTAGCGTCTTGGGCGTCAAAGTAAGTTCACGCGGGTTTTGTGTGAACTTAACAAATTTGGTTCCTTCAATCAGTAATTGTTGGTCAATTTCTAAATCGATGGTAAAGTTATAACCCTGGAAAGCGTCCATGATCTCAATCTCCGAATCATGCTGTTCGAGGTTGAGGTGATGGAGTGCCAGGTTTTTAGTTCAAAGTGGAAATGCCTACCGTCCTTTCAAATACCAATGTTCAGCATCGACTTAAACCTATAGATGTGAGTTGTCACAATTATGGGAACATGTAACAGGAAACCGAGTTCTAATTTTTTCCAACGTGAATGGGCATTGCACTACTTAGGCTGTACGCTAGGTGGATTTGTGAAAGGTGCACAGTAGAGGGGTAGCAGCTGTCAAGCTATCTTTGAGCAGGTCCAGTGGTACCAAGTACGGGGAAATACGACTTTCAACCAAGCTGTCCAGCGTGGAACTTACTTCCCTGAGCAGGTCCTGCATCAAATCTCTCACCACTCATGTGTACACAATATCCTGATGTATGGTTTCAGACAAAGTCTTGATTGCACGTAGAGATTCATTAATCAGAGCAGAATGTAGGTTGACAGTTACAAGAGTACCCTGTAAGGTTTTAGTAAGTACTTCCTGTTAGCGTTCTAGGAGGAGTTTCTCTTGGTTAGTGAAAATGACGGCGGGGGGCGGCTTGGTTCTTTGTCGGTTAGTACATGTTAGTGGGTTAAACGTGCACTTTCCCCCCTTTTCCATTTCCATGCATAGAACTATGTAGCGACTACGTCTACCTCCTGCGGGGAGTCTGGTCTCTGTACCCGCGGGGATGGTTTGACGTAGGGTTTGATTTGGTTTGCATGCACCCATTTGTAGACAGGCTCCTGTCTCGCTTTGGTGATGCGTAACCTGTATGCAACTGGAGAGAGTTTTGCCACGATCTCAAATGGTCCTGACCAGCAGGGCAGGAACTTCTTAGCTTTGCGTGCCGGTTGGGCGAACCGAAAGTAGAATACTTTGTCACCCACCTCGTATTCGCGGCTGGTTGTCTTTTGGTCGTAGTAGGCTTTAGCGCCTTCTACGTTGGTCTCCAGTTTCTTCTGAGCGTGCGCGAACGTAGCTCTGAGGTGTGTTTTCAAGTCTGCCACATACTGATGAGCGGTATAGGCAGTGGCAACACTGACATCCTCTGGGTGATACAGGAGGTGCAGTGGTAGAGTCATCAGTCTGCCGGTCATCATCTCAAAGGGCGTAACCCCCGTGGATCGCTGGGGAGTAGACCGTATGGCCATCAGGACCAGAGGGAGCTTAACGTCCCAGTCCTTCCCAGTGGAGCAGACATACTTTTTGAGCATAGAGACGACCGTGCGGTTCATCCGTTCGACCTGTCCGGATGACTGTGGGTGATAGGGGAGGTGGAATCTCACTTCCACTCCCAGAAGTTCAAACAGGGACGTCATTACACTGGATGTGAAATGAGTTCCCCGGTCAGAGTCAATGCAGAGTGGAAGTCCCCGTCGACTGAAAACGTGGTTAATCAGCAGTACAGCGGTTGTGACGGCTGTATCGTTTGGCGCTGGAAGGCACTCAACCCACTTTGTGAAACTGCAAGTTACAGTTAGCATATATTTGTTTCCTCTTGCCGATTTGGGAACCGGTCCAACCCAGTCGATCTGCAGGTGGGACCAAGGGAAGGTTATTCCCCTGCGTTGCAGTGGTGCTCTAGCAAGCGGCTGGGAGGATTGAAACTGGGCACAGATGAGGCAGCCTTGGACATAGCTGTGTACGTCCTTGGACATCGACGGCCAATAAGCTACTTCTGTCAGTGACGCGAGGGTAGCTTTTGCTCTGCGGTGACCTCCAACCGGAGTGTCGTGGGCGTAGGCAAGCATCACTCCTCTGTGGTCGAGTGGAACAACCCAGCGCGGCGGGCTGTGGTCGTCACGCATGTAAACTAACAAATCGTTTTGTAGTTTCAGATGCGTGAGTTGACGATGCAGGGTTACCAAATCTCGACTTGCGCCAGTAGGTGGTGACGGTTGTTCAGGCATCGGTCCCTTTTGGAGAAGCTCGCGGATGAGCTTCAGGTCAGGATCTTGTTCCTGCATGGTGACTAGGTCCGCGTCCTGTGGTTGTCTGCCTAGAAACACGGGTACCCCAACGGTCCGAGGTTCGTCTGCCTGTTTAGCATGTCGACGAGTAATCGCGCAGACCTCGTGAACGGCCTTGGGTGGAAGCCACTCGTCTTTGAATTCCCAACAGGTTCCCTGGTCAGCACCGAGCTTAGCAAGGCGGTCAGCTTCGTCATTACCATCTTTCTCCGGACCTATGGTCCTGGAGTGACCTTTGACCTTTTTCCAGTAGACCATTATGCCTTTCTCAGTGGTGAGCAGATCACACGCTAGGAATAACTCCGAGTGTTTCACGTCTCTGTTCCTGGCGTTTTTCATGTGGTTCTCCTTCCACATGGGGAAGTGAGAGATGAAGCTGTGTCTAGCGTAGTTTGAATCTGAGCAAAGGACGATTTGAGTGATGTCCAAGGCTGCCGCCTGCTGGAGGGTTATCAACACTGCAGCAATTTCGGCGTACTGACTAGACTTTTGGCCCAACCGGTAGTGATTTGGTTGCTTAGTGTCACAGTCCACCCAAACGACTCCAACCCCAGCACGGAGCTGGCCTTCGTGAAGGTAGGCGCATCCGTCAGTGTAAACCTTCGGAAGCCCTTGGCAAACATTCTCATCAAAGTAGCGATGATTGGATGCGGTTGGGTAGACTGCGGCAGGTGTGTCCAGGGGGCCCCTGACGGAGTCAGAGTCACAGTGCTGGCAGCCTGCTAGCCCTTGTCCTAGCGCTAGCTTGGTGTTCTGACCATACTTGACCTCAATGTTGTATCCTTGGAGCACCATCATCCACGTCGCAATGCGGCTGTTTGACACTCTTCCTTCGCGCAGACGCTGGCTGTTTAGGAAGGTGACGGGCTGATGACACGTTTCAATGATCACTTTCTGTCCACCGATGTAACTACGAAAGTGTTCGACGGTCCAGACTGTAGAGAGGAGAGCTCTCTCGCAGTCTGAGAACTGGAGTTCCACCTTGCTCAGAGGCTTGCTGGCGTATGCCACAACTCTCATGTCCCTATCGTGTTTTTGCTTCAAAGCAGCGCTCAGGCAGTGAGAGGAGAAAGTAGCCTCTATGTAGAACTCTTTATCCTTGTCTGGGTAAGCCAGACAGGGTGCGGACGCCAACTTCTGTTTTAGGAACTGGAAGGAGAGTTCTTGGGGTCTGTCCCACACGAAAGGTGTGTCGTTCCGAAGCAGCTCAGTGAGGGGCCTCGCTGTTTCAGCGTACTCCTCAATGAACTGTCTGGAGTAGTTGCAGACTCCGAGGAAGCTCCTGAGTTCAGTCAGATTAGCTGGGGCTTTGATGTCCTGAATGGCTCTAATGCGTCCCGCTTGGGGCTCGACTCCATTAGGGCCAACCAGCAGTCCAACATACTCCACTTTGGTTCGACACCACTGTCCCTTGAGAATCGCCAATTTAGCTCCGGCGTCAGCGAGCTGTTGCAGCACGTGACGGAGTTCGGCCAGGTGCTCCTCGAAGGTTCGACTCCTCATCAAGATGTCATCGACATATATGAGGTTCCCTCTGGAAGCAGCATCTGACATGGCTTTGTGGAGGAAGATGTTGAACTCGGCAGGTGAGTTAGATTAGCCAAAGGGGCAGCGGTTCCAAGTATATTGGCGATTTCCAAAGGAGAAAGCCAGTTTATACTGGTCCGCCGGCTCAACCTTCATGGTCCAGAAGCCGTTGGCTACGTCAACCGTAGAGAAGAAACGAGCATCTCTGACTCTGGCTTGCTCCTGATCTAAATGGATCATAGGCCACCTGGAGAGAGGTACTTGTTTGTTCAGTGCACGATAGTCTATGGTGAGACGCCATTTCCCAGTCGGTTTCAGAACCGGCCAGATGGGAGAGTTGTAAGTGGAGTTACACTCTCTGATGATGTTTTTCTCCTTCAGCTGATCGAGGATCTCCTGGATCGACTCATAAGCAGCGAGGGGAATCTTGTACTGACGTACAAAAGTAGGAGGGGCATTCGGGTTCGTCGGAATGCGAACCGTGTGCAGGTTTGTGAGTCCACAGTCCAGGGAGTCCCTGGATAAGATGGACTGAAACTCATAGAACAGGCTTCTAAGCGCTGCTCTCTGCTCCTCTGACTCCAGCGCATCCGCTTTGTCAAGCTGCTGGCTGACTTCGGCCTCGAAGCCGTCATAAGGTTCAGAGGAGGAGGGTCTCTGGTGTTCCGGGCTTTCAACCGGTGACTCAGAGGGTTGAGTATTTATTGCAAAAACCGTTAGACACTGACCGCTGTCAGTATCTAAGGTTGCACTGCAAATGGGTTCCTTAGGAAGGGCTTCATGCCGCTTGATGGTAATCATTTGTGAAGGGAAAGTACTGAATGTGTCTGCACCAACCTGTCTGTCGTTCAAGAACAACGGAAGTTGTCCGATCACGGGGACTGAAAGTTCAAAGTCATGGAATGAGCTATCTATCAGCATGCCCAAGGGCTTTCCTGCCGGCATGTGGATAGGACTCTGGGTCGGATTTTCGACCAACAAGTACGCAGAACGATTGTTCAGCTCCAAGAGTGGCGTGCCACAGACGGCTAAGTTGAGCTCCAAGAAGTGTGGTGATGGCTGGAAGAAGGCCTGGGTGCCTGGCAGCTTCTGATGCTTCATCAGGGTCAGACGAACAGGCACTCCTTTGACCTGTGGGGGCAGAACCGTGCTGGCCTCAACCACTGCACGGCAGGCCTGTGGAATGGTCTGACCGGACAGCAAGTGTTCAGGGCCTTCTGAGCGAGGCTCAGAGGAAGGTGTGGCCCGGGCCCAAAGGACTTGATTGCAAGTGTCCAGCTGGGCACCTAGTCGAACCAGCAGATCTGCTCCAATGAGTGCAGGTGGATCAAGCTGTGGTATGATGCTGAATGTATGTGTGTTCTGTCTTGCTCCAAGTTGGATAGTCAGAGAGCAGACCTCTGGCGCTTTCAGGAGCCTCTGCGGCCAAGTAGGTGACAAGAGCCGATGGCTACGTGTCACACTGACCAGAAGGGGGTCCTTCTGACGCAGGTGTTCAAACGTCTGCTGGCTGATGGCTGACTTTTCAGACCAAAGAGCAAGGCGAGCATCTGAGATGTGGGTGCAGTTGATGGTAGGACCACCAACTATGTGTGGTGCATATGGCTGCAGGCTGACGTTCTTCAGCGAGCAGAGAAAAGATGAATGTGTGCGGAACGGAGTTCCAGGAGCGGTTTCATGCCTTTGCAGGCGGTCATCGTCTGTGGGAGCCGTAGGGAGGGGCATGACCTTGGAACAAGGGTTTTGCGGCTCACTTATGCTGACTTCAAGAATGGAGGATGGTCGGCTGCTATCTGGGTTCCAGGGCTTAGGTGTGTCCACCTGGGCCCACAGTTGACCCTTCTGGCAGTCGATGAGGGGAGCTAGACGTTCAAGCAGGTCCTGACCAATGAGAAGTGGTTCAGTGTCTAGCTGGCAGACATAAAACGGGTGAACCAGAGTCATGTCTTGGAAGGTGATGTCCAGCCACGCCCGGTGAGTGATACACTCCCGGGTCTGGGTGTAGCTGGTGATTTTCAGGTCACAAGGTTCAACCTGGACTGGTTTCCCGAGCGACCGCATGGTGTCAGACACGCGATGGAACAATGTGGAGCACATCAGGGTGATTTCTGAGCCGGTATCCAGCAGAGCATCAACCTGTATGCACCCACCTACGTTGGTGCTACAGTACAAACGGCGAGCATGATCATGGTTTGTTAAGTCACCAAGGAACTTCAGAAATTTAGCATCAGGTTTCTCTCAGGGGGTAGATTTCAGGAGACTCCTGTGATCTACCAGTAGTGTTCCCCCAGCTGATCAGGTAGGTCCTGGCCACGCTGGGAGGTTGAGCCACGCCTAGTCATGCGGACGTTGGCTCTGGGTCTGGCTTCTTAGAAGCAGACTTTGGTGCAGGGGTCTCATCTGCAGATCTCAGCTGTTCCTTCTGTTTAGCTAGGAACTGCTGAAACATCTCCTGGAGGTCGGCTTTGGTCAAGTACTCACCTGCGGACTTGTGTTCGGGACCTACCTGTGGGCGGCGCTCCTTAAACCTTCCACTGTTCCGACCTGCCTGCCGTTGGTTTTGGTTGGGCCACTTCCTGTCTGATTGTCCAGACCTAGGCGGCCAATCAGCACCCCCCTTCCCCTGTTGAGGAGATTGGGACTGCTTTCGTGGTTTAGCAGGTCTAGGTTTAGCAGATTTTGGCTTAGTGGGTGGAGCTTCTGTGCCTTCGAGCTCCAAACGCGGCTCGGTGTCGGGAGCTAGGTGCATGACGCGGTGATGTGCGTCAGGCTTTTGGGGCTTTCCGCCAGCTTCCCAAGCCTGTTGAGCGTATCTCCTAATCTCCTGAGTTGTCAGTTTTTTCATCCGACAATACATTGAGACTTCGGAGCGAACACACTCGTGCAGGTTGTGAATGAACAGGGATCTGAAGGCAGGGTCTTCCTCGAGCCCAGGGCCGTTTCGACCTTGGAAATAAGCACTTTTGAGTCGGCGATAATTCTCTCTGGGGGGTTCGTTCCTCCCGTGTTTGATGGAGAAGGCCCCCATTGTAGCTGACGCAGAGTCTGCATACGTGGCGTATTCATCCCTCAACGCTCGGCAGAGCGAGGAGTACCGATCTCGAATGTCAGGTGGTAGAGTTTCCATGAAACCGTGCACCGTTCTAGATGTGGTTTTCCAAATTAGCTTGAGCTTTTCCCTTGAAGAAGGTGCTGGAAGATCAAGCAGACAACGTTCTATCTCCCTGAGATAATCGTCAACGTTGGATTCATTGGTGTTAGGATCAAAGCGTTCTATGTCTTTAGCTAGCGATTCAATTTGACGTACACGGAGCCCTGACTCACGGTACGGCGCGTCATCCTCTGACTCTGACCCACGGTCTGTCTCAGAGAGCGCTGGATATCGCTGGTGTGCTCTGGGCTCCCAATGTTGACTCCTGGGGCCCAAATCGGGGTCCGGCATGCTGTGACGGGCTGCTGGCACGTCACGGGGGTGTCCTGGGAGGTCCTCCTCCCGGGGCACGTCGGCGTAGTGCAGCCTGCGTCTTTCAACTGGGGCTTCTGCGTAATACACTTTGTCCGGATACGGACTGGCGTATGATGCTTTGTCCTGCAGCTGGTTACCGGCATGCCGAATACCGGAGTAGCTAGGATGGGTGGATGGTTGAGGTGCAGGTTGGGGTGCATAACCCCAATCGGCACCTTGCACCCTTCGTGGACTGGGGGAGCGGTCTAAATAGAGGTGCCGCTCAGCTGGTCGACTTCTCACAGATTGAGAACACCGTGAAGATGAGGGTGGTGGTCCAACCTGGGGTTCGAGGGCGAATTGCCCTCGGCCCCTAGATGGTCCTGAATGCCCTATAGTGTGTGTAGGGAAAAGGGCCGAAGGTTGGGACAGATAAGCTTCGTCTCTCCCCTGCGGCATGCGTCCGTCCAGAGAGTCAAGGTGTTTCCCCCCTTCCCACTGTCTGTTGTCATCAGCAGAAGGGGGCGGGGTCTTCTCCCCATCTTCCCCAGAATCGGTGCGGGTGTCGTCGTCCTCCTCATCCTTCAGACTTCCATTTCGCTGTTTTTCAGCTAGCATACTCTGGAGGTTCAAGATCTCTCGATCATGTTGGAGTCCTTTCTGATAGAGGATCAGGGCTAACTTAGCCAAGTGAACCTGGATTGGTTTAGTACCATCCGGGTTTTCTATTTGATCAAGTACAGCGTCAAGCTGTTCTTCAGTGACATCCCTAGAAGGGTAGTCGGGTTCTCGAGCAACCGCGACCAGTTTGGACAAAAATTGTCCAGAAAGTAGGCCAGGTTCATAGTCGTGGGCCGCAGCGCCACCTGGTTGCTGGGAGTTGGTCAGTTCACTACTCTGTCCCTCCATTTTAACAACCGAACCAAAATAGCCTAGTAGAGCTTCTGCAGATAGCTCAAACTGCACCTTTTGGGCAGCAACTGCTAGCTTTGTAGCAGAAAAACACTAAATTAACCTTTGTGCGCACAGGTTTTAGCGTTTTAAGATTGCACGGAATGCCGTGACTGACGCTTAAAATACTATTCCTTTCAGTATTTTAGCAAAAGCTGGTGCGTTGCCATAGCAACGTCTTACAACACTTGCAGTGTTAAATATGCTAGTTATTCCTTCAGAATATTAGCAAACAGGGTGTTATCAGTCTTTGAGTGAAGGTTTCAGTTAGTTATAATAGCCACTGTGAGTTAAAGTCGCTAAATTAGCAGTTAATTTTAGCCTAAAAGGGTTAGTCAGAATTACTTACACGCTGCACCTTTAATGAGGAACTGAATTTTAACCTAAAAGGTTAGCCAGAATTAATTACACGTTGCACCTTTAAGGAAAAACTGAATTTTAACCTAAAAGGTTAGCCAGAATTAATTACACGTTGCACCTTTAAGGAAAAGCTGAATTTTAACCTAAAAGGTTAACCAGAATTAATTTACACGTTGCACCTTTAAAGAAGCACTGAGTTACTGGTGAGAGTTCGATGCAGCTTCCTGCTCAGCGAAATCAGCACCACTCTGTTGCTGGTTCAAGGCTGAACAACGGATTATTTTTAATTCAAGCTCTTTGGATTTATTTGTTTGTTTGTGCCGGATAGAAATCTCTGTGTATCCAAGCCTCACACGGGGCACCAATAAAATGTTGGGGTTATTAGGAGCGAACAATTCGTAAGCTTTAACTTACTTTTGGATTCTTCAATAAATTCTGTAAATATGGAACTATTTACTGATTTATTAATTAATTAAGATATTCTTAGATATCTTTGGGGCACCACCCTTTAATTAGAAAGGGAAATGAATCCAAAACTCTTATCAGTCTTTCTTGAAGTTCGTAGAATCCTTGGAGCAGAGACTTCTCTTCGACACAACAAAGCTACTGGACACAAAAATCTGAATTTTATAACATTTAATTAACAATTTGTCAAATGAATAAACAGTGGAATAGATGAATAATAACCGTGTGATATGATTGAAGATGGATGTGTTTGCATGTGATGGAGGATGTATGAATGAGGTCCTTTGTTCTCACAAAGGAGTAGTGTGTGTGTGTGTGTGTGTGTGTGTGTGTGTGTGTGTGTGTGTGTGTGTGTGTGCGTGTGTATGGATTCAAAATGGAGTCTTGAATACAAGATGGCTGACCCCTTTGTCTGGCTAAAGTGTGGGTGGCAACTTGCACTGTAACTTCCAAAGCACTTAGAATCAGTAGTAACTTAACCTTAAATCACTCAAAACATTTCAAAAGATCATGAAACAACACAAAAGATTAATCACAAATTAATATCTTTTAGTTTCAGCCTGGCCATGACAGAAACCATTTTAAGATACCAAACAATGATCAATAAGCAGTTTATTCTTTCAAAATGACCCGACGGACGTGTTTGGGACGAAAGAGGAAAACACGAAGCTACTTTTTAAGCAATAGCGCGGTTTTATTGCTTATTCTGGACTATAGAGTTAACGGAAGAAGAAGGAGAGAGAGAAAGAGATGAGTTGCTGATCACCAGAAGAGCGAGGCGTCCCTCCCTCTTTGATTTGACGGTTCTCCGTGTTTCTCCGCAGCTTTCGGCGTCGTCCGTCGGTTTGATGCTTTCTCCGTTGTTTGGCGTTCACGAGTGTTTCTCCACGGGCTGGACAGAGACAGCAAAGTTTCTTTCTGTGCTGAGTTATAACTTACAGCGTGCTTGATGGAGTTGTTGCTTTCCTCCGCAGTTCTGTGTCCTCAAACATCAGCTGGAGGGGAGCAGAAACGAGCAGATCTGATGGGCTTGCAGTTTAGTTTCCAGCAGTTCCGTGGGCTCAACTTGGGCACTTAAGAGCTTCCGCGTGCTCAATTTGTCGGAGCGTTGACAAGCGTGTCCTTACCGCCAGGTATCCTGGGCAAAAGAACGAGGATTCTTTGTCTCTGCTGAAGATTTATGGTCTTAGTTCGCGGGAAAAGCTCCACGGCTTCCCGCACATGCGCAGAACGTGTTTCTGGTACTAGGCGGTGACGTCATCACAATGCTTCCGTGTGCAAAGCATCATGGGAAATGAAGTTTCTTGGCGCTGATGTGATTATTTGCTTTTCAGAGCAATTTAAGCACAGTCATTTTGGAGAAAATCACTGCATAGTAATTTCCTCATGAGGTCAGACCCTCAACATAACGAGCACAGCACAACGCTTGCCGCACGCGAAGACAACATGCAGGAGACAACGCTACCACCTGTCGTGAGAACAACGGATTCGAGTGACAACGATCGCGACTATGACGAGCACATTACAACACCCTCTGTGCACTAGGACAAGGTGCAGGAGACAACGCTACCACCTGTCGTGAGAAACAAGAGTTTGGTTAACAATGATCATCGTCGTGTCCCATTGTAAAGGGGCGCGCCATTGCACACATCGTACATGTTTGTTAACCCACCTGTATGCGACAGACTTTGTGTGTTGCATGACATCGAGATGTATTGACGTCTGTGTCAATACAGGACTCTCTATAAGCCGGGAGCTGGACGCTAACGGCCCGTGCATGCGCCACACAAAAGGTATCGTACATGTGTTAACCCACCTGGTTGCGACAGACTTTGTGTGTTGCATGACATCGAGATGTATTGACGTCTGTGTCAATACAGGACTCTCTAAGCTGGGAGCTGGACGCTAACGACCCGTGCATGCGCCACACAAAAGGTAACTCGACTAACTACAAAACGAATATTGTGATGTAGAAGGTTGGTTCGACTGTTTGAATCAGCTGCAGCTGCGGTTTACTCACGAAGTGAATCGCACGCTTGTTAGAAGTACATTCGGAGCACTTAAAAAATACATCGCTCTCATCGAGTTCCGTCTCAGCGTTCACCGGCTGATGGGCAAGAGCGTGACATGGGATCGCCAGGAACTTACTTAAGGACTATCATCTCATTTGGCATTTACTCACGGACCCAAGAAACCAGTTCCGAAAAATGGTCGAGAATTATAACTTGTCTAATAGCAACTGGAAGATATGTTGCGTCATAAGCCTCTGATGGTTCACAAGGTGCACGGTCCACTCGAAATCCTAATGCTGTATTTGTAGTACATACACTAAGTCTTCTCTGTTGATGTCAGACTAGAGTTTTATTAGAGTTTTACTTTGCAACAATGGGATTCGAGCAATTGATGTGTATATTTTTAATAGTGCACAATGCTACTATTCCTAGGCTGAATGTATGACATGGCTCTTATGTATCATTATGTATCGTTTCCATTAAGTACTAATTTAAATAAAGTCCCTCTGTCCTCAGTAGTAGGTTGTGGGTTTAATACACATTATTATGATCAACCTGTTGAATAGTATAATAACAATATTCCTGTAAAAGTCATTTAGTAATGAACAACCTCAGTTCTGTGAAAGAACATCATGTCTCTGATGTGTACACTGCAGGCCTGACCGGGGTTTGCACGCAAGGGCCTGTGTGTGTGTGTGTGTGTGTGTGTGTGTGTGTGTGTGTGTGTGTGTGTGTGTTTGTGTGTGTGTGTGTGTGTGTGTGTGTTTGTGTTTGTGTGTGTGTGTGTGTGTGTGTGAAACAAATAAAGATAAATATAGCTAGTGCGGCCACGAGCGGTCGTGCAGGGTAGAGGCTGCGCGAAAACGCCTCTAAAACAAGCGCGTGCCCGCTCTACTTGTTCCACGAACTCAGCAGGTTCTCCAACAATAGGGTCGGCGTCATCGTGTCCTTACCACATGTCAACACTGGGTCTTACAGAGGGCCTCCAGGAGAGAGGCCCAAGCAAGACGCGCCCCGAGGAGCATCTTGCCACATGTCACCTCTGGGTCTGACTGAGCGCCTCCAGGAGAGAGGCCCAAGCAAGACGCGCCCCGAGGAGCGTCTTGTCACATGTCAACACTGGGTCTGACTGAGCGCCTCCAGGAGAGAAGCCCCAGCAAGACGTGCCCCGAGGAGCGTCTTGCCACATGTCAGCACTCGGTCTGGTTGAGCACCTCCAGGAGAGAGGCCCAAGCAAGATGTGCCCCGAGGAGCGTCTTGCCACATGTCAACAATGGGTCTGACTGAGGGCCTCCAGGAGAGAAGCCCAAGCAAGATGCGCCCCGAGGAGCGTCTTGCCACATGTCAGCACTCGGTCTGACTGAGTGCCTCCAGGAGAGAGGCCCAAGCAAGATGCGCCCAGAGGAGCGTCTTGCCACATGTCAACAATAGGTCTGACTGAGGGCCTCCAGGAGAGAATCCCAAGCAAGAGCCGCCCAGCGGAGCGTCTTGCCACATATCAGCACTCGGTCTGACTGAGCGCCTCCAGGAGAGAGGCCCAAGCAAGACGCGCCCCGAGGAGCGTCTTGCCACATGTCAACGAAGGGTCTGACTGAGGGCCTCCAGGAGAGAAGCCCAAGCAAGACGCGCCCCGAGGAGCGTCTTGCCACATGTCAACACTGGGTCTGACTGAGCGCCTCCAGGAGAGAGGCCCAAGCAAGAAACGCCAAAAGAGCCTCTTGACACATGTCAACACTGGGTCTGACTGATCGCGTCCCCAGGAGAGAGGCCCAAGCAAGACGCGCCCCGAGGAGTTTCTTGCCACATGTCAGCACTAGGTCTGACTGAGCGCCTCCAGGAGAGAGGCCCAAGCAAGACGCGCCCCGAGGAGCGTCTTGCCACATGTCAACGAAGGGTCTGACTGAGGGCCTCCAGGAGAGAAGCCCAAGCAAGACGCGCCCCGAGGAGCTTCTTGCCACATGTCAACACTGGGTCTGACTGAGCGCCTCCAGGAGAGAGGCCCAAACAAGAAACGCCCAAAGAGCCTCTTGACACATGTCAACACTGGGTCTGACTGATCGCCTCCCCAGGAGAGAGGCCCAAGCAAGACGCGCCCCGAGGAGCGTCTTGCCACATGTCACCTCTGGGTCTGACTGAGCACCTCCAGGAGAGAGGCCCAAGCAAGACGCGCCCCGAGGAGCGTCTTGTCACATGTCAACACTGGGTCTGACTGAGCGCCTCCAAGAGAGAGGCCCAAGCAAGAAACGCCCGAGGAGCGTCTTGACACATGTCAACACTGGGTCTGACTGATCGCCTCCCCAGGAGAGAGGCCCAAGCAAGACGCGCCCTGAGGAGCGTCTTGCCACATGTCAACACTGGGTCTGACTGAGTGCCTCCATGAGAGAAGCACCAGCAAGACGCGCCCCGAGGAGCGTCTTGCCACATGTCAGCACTCGGTCTGACTGAGCGCCTCCAGGAGAGAGGCCCAAGCAAGAAGCGCCCCAAGGAGCGTCTTGCCACATGTCAACACTGGGTCTGACTGAGCGCCTCCAGGAGAGAGGCCCAATCAAGACACTCCTGGAGGAGCGTTTTGCCACATGTCAACAATGGGTCTGACTGAGGGCCTCCAGGAGAGAAGCCCAAGCAAGACGCGCCCCGAGGAGCGTCTTGCCACATGTCAGCACTCGGTCTTACTGAATGCCTCCAGGAGAGAGGCCCAAATGAGACGCGCCCCGAGGAGCGTCTTGCCACATGTCAACAATGGATCTGACTGACGGCCTCCAGGAGAGAAGCCCAAGCAAGACGCGCCCCGAGGAGCTTCTTGCCACATGTCAGCACTCGGTCTGACTGAGCGCCTCCAGGAGAGAGGCCCAAGCAAGACGTGCCCCGCGGAGCGTCTTGCCACATGTCAACACTGGGTAAGACTGAGCGCCTCCAGGAGAGAGGCCCAAGCAAGACGCGCCCCGAGGGGCGTCTTGCCACATGTGAACACTGGGTCTGACTGAGCGCCTCCAGGAGAGAGTCCCAAGCAAGACGCGCCCGGAGGAGCGTCTTGCCACATGTCAGCACTCGGTCTGACTGAGCGCCTCCAGGAGAGAGGCCCAAGCAAGACCCGCCCCGAGGAGCATCTTGACACATGTCTCCTCTGGGTCTGACTGAGTGCCTCCAGGAGAGAGGCCCAAGCAAGACGTGCCCCGAGGAGCGTCTTGCCACATGTCAACACTGGGTCTGACTGAGTGCCTCCATGAGAGAAGCCCCAGCAAGACGCGCCCCGAGGAGCATCTTGCCACATGTCAACACTGGGTCTGACTGAGAACCTCCAGGAGAGAGGCCCAAGCAAGACGCGCCCCGAGGAGCGTCTTGCCACCTGTCAACACTGGGTCTGACTGAGCGCCTCCAGGAGAGAGGCCCAAGCAAGACGCGCCCCGAGGAGCGTCTTGTCACATGTCACTACTCGGTCTGACTGAGCGCCTCCAGGAGAGAGGCCCAGGCAAGACGTGCCCCGAGGAGCGTCTTGCCACATGTCAACAATGGGTCTGACTGAGGGCCTCCAGGAGAGAAGCCCAAGCAAGAAGCGCCCCGAGGAGCGTCTTGCCACATGTCAACACTGGGTCTGACTGAGCGCCTCCAGGAGAGAGGCCCAAGCAAGACAAGCCCCGAGGAGCGTCTTGAAACATGTCAACACTGGGTCTGACTGAGGGCCTCCATGACAGAAGCCCAAGCAAGACGCGCCCCGAGGAGAGTCTTGCCACATGTCAACACTCGGCCTGACAGAGGGCATCCAGGAGAGAGGCCCAAGCAATACGCGCCCCGAGGAGCGTCTTGCCACATGTGAACAATGGGTCTGACTGAGGGCCTCCATGAGAGAAGGCAAGCAAGACGCGCCCCGAGGAGTGTCTTGCCACATGTCAACACTGTGTCTGACTGAGCGCCTCCAGGAGAGAGGCCCAAGCAAGATGCGCCCCGAGGAGCGTCTTGCCACGTGTCAACACTGGGTCTGACTTAGCGCCTCCAGGAGAGAGGCCCAAGCAAGATGCGCCCCGAGGAGCGTCTTGCCACGTGTCACCACTGGGTCTGACTGAGCTCCTCCAGGAGAGAGGCCCAAGCAAGACGCGCCCCGAGGAGCGTCTTGCCAAATGTCAGTACTCGGTCTGACTGAGCGCCTCCAGGAGGGAGGTCCAAGCAAGACGCGCCCCGAGGAGCGTCTTGCCACATGTCACTACTCGGTCTGACTGAGCGCCTCCAGGAGAGAGGCCCAAGCAAGACGTGCCCCGAGGAGCGTCTTGCCACATGTCAACAATGGGTCTGACTGAGGGCCTCCAGGAGAGAAGCCCAAGCAAGACGCGCCCAGAGGAGCGTCTTGCCACATGTCAACACTGGGTCTGACTGAGCGCCTCCAGGAGAGAGGCCCAAGCAAGACACGCCCCGAAGAGCGTCTTGACACATGTCAACACTGGGTCGGACTGAGGGCCTCCATGAGAGAAGCCCAAGCAAGATGCGCCCCGAGGAGAGTCTTGCCACATGTCATCACTCGGTCTGACAGAGGGCATTCAGAAGAGAGGCCCAAGCAATACGCGCCCCGAGGAGCGTCTTGCCACATGTCACCACTGGGTCTGAATGAGCGCCTCCAGGAGAGAGGGCCCAGCAAGACGCGCCCCGAGGAGCGTCTTGCCTTATGTCAGCACTCGGTCTGACTCAGCGCCTCCAGGAGAGAGGCCCAAGCAAGACGCGCCCCGAGGAGCGTCTTGCCACATGTCAACAATGGGTCTGACTGAGGGCCTCCATGAGAGAGGCCCAAGCAAGATGCGCCCGGAGGAGCGTCTTGCCACATGTAAACACTGGGTCTGACAGAGGGCCTCCAGGAGAGAGGCCCAAGCAAGACGCGCTCCGAGGAGCGTCTTGCCACATGTCACCTCTGGTTCTGACTGAGCGCCTCCAGGAGAGAGGCCCAAGCAAGATGCGCCCCGAGGAGCGTCTTGTCACATGTCAACATTGGGTCTGCCTGAGCGCCTCCAGGAGAGAAGCCCAAGCAAGACGCGCCCCGAGGAGCGTCTTGCCACATGTCAACAATGGGTCTGACTGAGGGCCTCCAGGAGAGAAGCCCAAGCAAGACGCGCCCCGAGGAGCGTCTTGACACATGTCAACACTGGGTCTGACAGAGGGCCTCCAGGAGAGAGGCCCAAGCAAGACGCGCCCCGAGGAGTGTCTTGCCACATGTCACCACTGGGTCTGACTGAGCGCCTCCAGGAGAGAGACCCAACCAAGACGCGCCCTGAGGAGCTTCTTGCCACATGCCAACACTGGGTCTGACAGAGGGCCTCCAGGAGAGAGGCCCAAGCAAGACGCGCCCCGAGGAGTGTCTTTCCACGTGTCACCACTAGGTCTGACTGAGCGCCTCCAGGAGAGAGGCCCAAGCAAGACGTGCCCCGCGGAGCGTCTTGCCACATGTCAACACTGGGTCTGACTGAGCGCCTCCAGGAGAGAGGCCCAAGCAAGACGCGCCCCGAGGAGCGTCTTGCCACATGTGAACACTGGTTCTGACTGAGCGCCTCAAGGAGAGAGGCCCAAGCAAGACGCGCCCGGAGGAGCGTCTTGCCACATGTCAGCACTCGGTCTGACTGAGCGCCTCCAGGAGAGAGGCCCAAGCAAGACGCGCCCCGAGGAGCATCTTGACACATGTCTCCTCTGGGTCTGACTGAGTGCCTCCAGGAGAGAGGCCCAAGCAAGACGTGCCCCGAGGAGCGTCTTTCCACATGTCAACACTGGGTCTGACTGAGTGCCTCCATGAGAGAAGCCGCAGCAAGACGCGCCCCGAGGAGCATCTTGCCACATGTCAACACTGGGTATGACTGAGAACCTCCAGGAGAGAGGCCCAAGCAAGACGCGCCCCGAGAAATGTCTTGCCACCTGTCAACACTGGGTGTGACTGAGCACCTCCAGGAGAGAGGCCCAAGCAAGACGCGCCCCGAGGAGCGTCTTGTCACATGTCACTACTCGGTCTGACTGAGCGCCTCCAGGAGAGAGGCCCAAGCAAGACGTGCCCCGAGGAGCGTCTTGCCACATGTCAACAATGGGTCTGACTGAGGGCCTCCAGGAGAGAAGCCCAAGCAAGACGCGCCCCGAGGAGCATCTTGCCACATGTCAACAATGGGTCTGACTGAGGGCCTCCAGGAGAGAGGCCCGAGCAAGATGCGCCCGGAGGAGCGTCTTGCCACATGTCACCTCTGGTTCTGACTGAGCGCCTCCAGGAGAGAGGCCCAAGCAAGACGCGCCCCGAGGAGCGTCTTGTCACATGTCAACACTGGGTCTTTCTGAGCTCCTCCAGGAGAGAAGCCCAAGCAAGACGCGCCCCGAGGAGCGTCTTGCCACATGTCAACAATGGGTCTGACTGAGGGCCTCCAGGAGAGAGGCCCGAGCAAGATGCGCCCGGAGGAGCGTCTTGCCACATGTCACCTCTGGTTCTGACTGAGCGCCTCCAGGAGAGAGGCCCAAGCAAGACGCGCCCCGAGGAGCGTCTTGTCACATGTCAACACTGGGTCTTTCTGAGCTCCTCCAGGAGAGAAGCCCAAGCAAGACGCGCCCCGAGGAGCGTCTTGCCACATGTCAGCACTCGGTCTGACTGAGCACCTCCAGGAGAGAGGCCCAAGCAAGACGCGCCCCGAGGAGCGTCAGGCCACATGTCAACAATGGGTCTGACTGAGGGCCTACAGGAGAGAAGCCCAAGCATCACGCGGCCCGAGGAGCGTCTTGCCACATGTCAGCACTCGGTCTGACTGAGACCCTCCAGGAGAGAAGCCCAAGCAAGACGCGCCCCGAGGAGCGTCTTGACACATGTCAACACTGGGTCTGACAGAGGGCCTCCAGGAGAGAGGCCCAAGCAAGACGTGCCCCGAGGAGTGTCTTGCCACATGTCACCACTTGGTCTGACTGAGCGCCTCCAGGAGGGAGGCCCAAGCAACACGCGCCCCGAGGAGCGTCAGGCCACATGTCACTACTCAGTCTGACTGAGCGCCTCCAGGAGAGAGGCCCAAGCAAGACGCGCCCCGAGGAGTGTCTTGCCACATGTCAACAATGGGTCTTACTGAGGGCCTCCAGGAGAGAAGCCCAAGCAAGACGCGCCCCGAGGAGCTTCTTGCCACATGTCAGCACTCGGTCTGACTGAAAGCCTCCAGGAGAGAGGCCAAATCAAGACGCGCCCCGAGGAGCGTCTTGACACATGTCAACACTGGGTCTGACAGAGGGCCTCCATGAGAGAGGCCCAAGCAAGACGCGCCCCGAGGAGTGTCTTGCCACATGTCAACACTGGGTCTGACAGAGGGCCTCCAGGAGAGAGGCCCAAGCAAGACGCGCCCCGAGGAGTGTCTTGCCACATGTCACCACTCGGTCTGACTGAGCGCCTCCAGGAGAGAGTCCCAAGAAACACGCGCCCCGAGGAGCGTCAGGCCACATGTCACTACTCAGTCTGACTGAGCGCCTCCAGGAGAGAGGCCCAAGCAAGACGCGCCCCGAGGAGCGTCTTGCCACGTGTCAACACTGGGTCTGACTGAGGGACCCCATGAGAGAGGCCCAAGCAAGACGCGCCCCGAGGAGTGTCTTGCCAAATGTCAAAACTGGGTCTGACTGAGCGCCTCAGGGAGAGAGGTCCAAGCAAGACACGCCCCGAGGAGCGTCTTGACACATATCAACACTGGGTCTGACTGAGGGCCTCCATGAGAGAAGCCCAAGCAATACGCGCCCCGAGGAGAGTCTTGCCACATGTCAACACTCGGTCTGACAGAGGGCATCCAGGAGAGAGGCCAAAGCAATACGCGCCCGAGGAGCGTCTTTCCACATGTCACCACTGGGTCTGACTGAGCGCCTCCAGGAGAGAGACCCAACCAAGACGCGCCCTGAGGAGCGTCTTGCCACATGCCAACACTGGGTCTGACAGAGGGCCTCCAGGAGAGAGGCCCAAGCAAGACGCGCCCCGAGGAGTGTCTTTCCACGTGTCACCACTAGGTCTGACTGAGCGCCTCCAGGAGAGAAGCCCAAGCAAGACGCGCCCCGAGGAGCGTCTTGCCACATGTAAGCACTCGGTCTGACTGAGCGCCTCCAGGAGAGAGGCCCAAGCAAGACGTGCCCCGCGGAGCGTCTTGCCACATGTCAACACTGGGTCTGACTGAGCGCCTCCAGGAGAGAGGCCCAAGCAAGACGCGCCCCGAGGAGCGTCTTGCCACATGTGAACACTGGTTCTGACTGAGCGCCTCAAGGAGAGAGGCCCAAGCAAGACGCGCCCGGAGGAGCGTCTTGCCACATGTCAGCACTCGGTCTGACTGAGCGCCTCCAGGAGATAGGCCCAAGCAAGACGCGCCCCGAGGAGCATCTTGACACATGTCTCCTCTGGGTCTGACTGAGTGCCTCCAGGAGAGAGGCCCAAGCAAGACGTGCCCCGAGGAGCGTCTTGCCACATGTCAACACTGGGTCTGACTGAGTGCCTCCATGAGAGAAGCCCCAGCAAGACGCGCCCCGAGAAGCATCTTGCCACATGTCAACACTGGGTCTGACTGAGAACCTCCAGGAGAGAGGCCCAAGCAAGACGCGCCCCGAGAAATGTCTTGCCACCTGTCAACACTGGGTATGACTGAGCGCCTCCAGGAGAGAGGCCCAAGCAAGACGCGCCCCGAGGAGCGTCTTGTCACATGTCACTACTCGGTCTGACTGAGCGCCTCCAGGAGAGAGGCCCAAGCAAGACGTGCCCCGAGGAGCGTCTTGCCACATGTCAACAATGGGTCTGACTGAGGGCCTCCAGGAGAGAAGCCCAAGCAAGAAGCGCCCCGAGGAGCGTCTTGCCACATGTCAACACTGGGTCTGACTGAGCGCCTCCAGGAGAAAGGCCCAAGCAAGACACGCCCCGAGGAGCGTCCTCACACATGTCAACACTGGGTCTGACAGAGGGCATCCAGGAGAGAGGCCCAAGCAATACGCGCCCCGAGGAGCGTCTTGCCACATGTGAACAATGGGTCTGACTGAAGGCCTCCAGGAGAGAAGACAAAGCAAGACGCGCCCCGAGGAGCTTCTTTCCACATGTCAACAATGGGTCTTACTGAGGGACTCCATGAGAGAAGCCCAAGCAAGACGCGCCCCGAGGAGTGTCTTGCCACATGTCAACACTGTGTCTGACTGAGCGCCTCCAGGAGAGAGGCCCAAGCAAGACGTGCCCCGCGGAGCGTCTTGCCACATGTCAACACTGGGTCTGACTGAGCGCCTCCAGGAGAGAGGCCCAAGCAAGACGCGCCCCGAGGAGCGTCTTGCCACATGTGAACACTGGGTCTGACTGAGCGCCTCCAGGAGAGAGGCCCAAGCAAGACGCGCCCGGAGGAGCGTCTTGCCACATGTCAGCACTCGGTCTGACTGAGCGCCTCCAGGAGAGAGGCCCAAGCAAGACGCGCCCTGAGGAGCATCTTGACACATGTCTCCTCTGGGTCTGAGTGAGTGCCTCCAGGAGAGAGGCCCAAGCAAGACGTGCCGCGAGGAGCGTCTTGCCACATGTCAACACTGGGTCTGACTGAGTGCCTCCATGAGAGAAGCCCCAGCAAGACGCGCCCCGAGGAGCATCTTGCCACATGTCAACACTGGGTCTGACTGAGAACCTCCAGGAGAGAGGCCCAAGCAAGACGCGCCCCGAGAAATGTCTTGCCACATGTCACTACTCGGTCTGACTGAGCGCCTCCAGGAGAGAGGCCCAAGCAATACGCGCCCCGAGGAGCATCTTGCCACATGTCAACACTGGGTCTGACTGAGCGCCTCCAGGAGAGAGGCCCAAGCAAGACGCGCCCCGAGGAGCGTCTTGTCACATGTCACTACTCGGTCTGACTGAGCGCCTCCAGGAGAGAGGCCCAAGCAAGACGTGCCCCGCGGAGCGTCTTGCCACATGCCAACACTGGGTCTGACAGAGGGCCTCCAGGAGAGAGGCCCAAGCAAGACGCGCCCCGAGGAGTGTCTTTCCACGTGTCACCACTAGGTCTGACTGAGCGCCTCCAGGAGAGAGGCCCAAGCAAGACGCGCCCCGAGGAGCGCCTTGCCACATGTAAGCACTCGGTCTGACTGAGCGCCTCCAGGAGAGAGGCCCAAGCAAGACGTGCCCAGCGGAGCGTCTTGCCACATGTCAACACTGGGTCTGACTGAGCGCCTCCAGGAGAGAGGCCCAAGCTAGACGCGCCCCGAGGAGCGTCTTGCCACATGTGAACAATGGGTCTGACTGAGGGCCTCCCGGAGAGAAGCCCAAGCAAGAAGCGCCCCGAGGAGCGTCTTGCCACATGTCAACACTGGGTCTGACTGAGCGCCTCCAGGAGAAAGGCCCAAGCAAGACACGCCCCGAGGAGCGTCCTCACACATGTCAACACTGGGTCTGACTGAGGGCCTCCATGAGAGAAGCCCAAGCAAGACGCGCCCCGAGGAGAGTCTTGCCACATGTCAACACTGGGTCTGACAGAGGGCATCCAGGAGAGAGGCCCAAGCAATACGCGCCCCGAGGAGCGTCTTGCCACATGTGAACAATGGGTCTGACTGAAGGCCTCCATGAGAGAAGACAAAGCAAGACGCGCCCCGAGGAGCTTCTTTCCACATGTCAACAATGGGTCTTACTGAGGGCCTCCATGAGAGAAGCCCAAGCAAGACGCGCCCCGAGGAGTGTCTTGCCACATGTCAACACTGTGTCTGACTGAGCGCCTCCAGGAGAGAGGCCCAAGCAAGACGCGCCCGGAGGAGCGTCTTGCCACATGTCAGCACTCGGTCTGACTGAGCGCCTCCAGGAGATAGGCCCAAGCAAGACGCGCCCCGAGGAGCATCTTGACACATGTCTCCTCTGGGTCTGACTGAGTGCCTCCAGGAGAGAGGCCCAAGCAAGACGTGCCCCGAGGAGCGTCTTGCCACATGTCAACACTGGGTCTGACTGAGTGCCTCCATGAGAGAAGCCCCAGCAAGACGCGCCCCGAGAAGCATCTTGCCACATGTCAACACTGGGTCTGACTGAGAACCTCCAGGAGAGAGGCCCAAGCAAGACGCGCCCCGAGAAATGTCTTGCCACCTGTCAACACTGGGTCTGACTGAGCGCCTCCAGGAGAGAGGCCCAAGCAAGACGCGCCCCGAGGAGCGTCTTGTCACATGTCACTACTCGGTCTGACTGAGCGCCTCCAGGAGAGAGGCCCAAGCAAGACGTGCCCCGAGGAGCGTCTTGCCACATGTCAACAATGGGTCTGACTGAGGGCCTCCAGGAGAGAAGCCCACGCAAGAAGCGCCCCGAGGAGCGTCTTGCCACATGTCAACAATGGGTCTGACTGAGCGCCTCCAGGAGAAAGGCCCAAGCAAGACACGCCCCGAGGAGCGTCCTCACACATGTCAACACTGGGTCTGACAGAGGGCATCCAGGAGAGAGGCCCAAGCAATACGCGCCCCGAGGAGCGTCTTGCCACATGTGAACAATGGGTCTGACTGAAGGCCTCCAGGAGAGAAGACAAAGCAAGACGCGCCCCGAGGAGCTTCTTTCCACATGTCAACAATGGGTCTTACTGAGGGACTCCATGAGAGAAGCCCAAGCAAGACGCGCCCCGAGGAGTGTCTTGCCACATGTCAACACTGTGTCTGACTGAGCGCCTCCAGGAGAGAGGCCCAAGCAAGACGTGCCCCGCGGAGCGTCTTGCCACATGTCAACACTGGGTCTGACTGAGCGCCTCCAGGAGAAAGGCCCAAGCAAGACGCGCCCGGAGGAGCGTCTTGCCACATGTCAGCACTCGGTCTGACTGAGCGCCTCCAGGAGAGAGGCCCAAGCAAGACGCGCCCCGAGGAGCATCTTGACACATGTCTCCTCTGGGTCTGAGTGAGTGCCTCCAGGAGAGAGGCCCAAGCAAGACGTGCCGCGAGGAGCGTCTTGCCACATGTCAACACTGGGTCTGACTGAGTGCCTCCATGAGAGAAGCCCCAGCAAGACGCGCCCCGAGGAGCATCTTGCCACATGTCAACACTGGGTCTGACTGAGAACCTCCAGGAGAGAGGTCCAAGCAAGACGCGCCCCGAGAAATGTCTTGCCACATGTCACTACTCGGTCTGACTGAGCGCCTCCAGGAGAGAGGCCCAAGCAATACGCGCCCCGAGGAGCATCTTGCCACATGTCAACACTGGGTCTGACTGAGCGCCTCCAGGAGAGAGGCCCAAGCAAGACGCGCCCCGAGGAGCGTCTTGTCACATGTCACTACTCGGTCTGACTGAGCGCCTCCAGGAGAGAGGCCCAAGCAAGACGTGCCCCGCGGAGCGTCTTGCCACATGCCAACACTGGGTCTGACAGAGGGCCTCCAGGAGAGAGGCCCAAGCAAGACGCGCCCCGAGGAGTGTCTTTCCACGTGTCACCACTAGGTCTGACTGAGCGCCTCCAGGAGAGAGGCCCAAGCAAGACGCGCCCCGAGGAGCGCCTTGCCACATGTAAGCACTCGGTCTGACTGAGCGCCTCCAGGAGAGAGGCCCAAGCAAGACGTGCCCCGCGGAGCGTCTTGCCACATGTCAACACTGGGTCTGACTGAGCGCCTCCAGGAGAGAGGCCCAAGCAAGACGCGCCCCGAGGAGCGTCTTGCCACATGTGAACACTGGGTCTGACTGAGCGCCTCCAGGAGAGAGGCCCAAGCAAGACGCGCCCGGAGGAGCGTCTTGCCACATGTCAGCACTCGGTCTGACTGAGCGCCTCCAGGAGAGAGGCCCAAGCAAGACGCGCCCCGAGGAGCATCTTGACACATGTCTCCTCTGGGTCTGACTGAGTGCCTCCAGGAGAGAGTTCCAAGCAAGACGTGCCCCGAGGAGCGTCTTGCCACATGTCAACACTGGGTCTGACTTAGTGCCTCCATGAGAGAAGCCCCAGCAAGACGCGCCCCGAGGAGCATCTTGCCACATGTCAACACTGGGTCTGACTGAGAACCTCCAGGAGAGAGGCCCAAGCAAGACGCGCCCCGAGAAATGTCTTGCCACCTGTCAACACTGGGTCTGACTGAGCGCCTCCAGGAGAGAGGCCCAAGCAAGACGCGCCCCGAGGAGCGTCTTGTCACATGTCACTACTCGGTCTGACTGAGCGCCTCCAGGAGAGAGGCCCAAGCAAGACGTGCCCCGAGGAGCGTCTTGCCACATGTCAACAATGGGTCTGACTGAGGGCCTCCAGGAGAGAAGCCCAAGCAAGAAGCGCCCCGAGGAGCGTCTTGCCACATGTCAACACTGGGTCTGACTGAGCGCCTCCAGGAGAAAGGCCCAAGCAAGACACGCCCCGAGGAGCGTCCTCACACATGTCAACACTGGGTCTGACTGAGGGCCTCCATGAGAGAAGCCCAAGCAAGACGCGCCCCGAGGAGAGTCTTGCCACATGTCAACACTGGGTCTGACAGAGGGCATCCAGGAGAGAGGCCCAAGCAATACGCGCCCCGAGGAGCGTCTTGCCACATGTGAACAATGGGTCTGACTGAAGGCCTCCAGGAGAGAAGACAAAGCAAGACGCGCCCCGCGGAGCTTCTTTCCACATGTCAACAATGGGTCTTACTGAGGGCCTCCATGAGAGAAGCCCAAGCAAGACGCGCCCCGAGGAGTGTCTTGCCACATGTCAACACTGTGTCTGACTGAGCGCCTCCAGGAGAGAGGCCCAAGCAATACGCGCCCGGAGGAGCGTCTTGCCACATGTCAGCACTCGGTCTGACTGAGCGCCTCCAGGAGAGAGGCCCAAGCAAGACGCGCCCCGAGGAGCATCTTGACACATGTCTCCTCTGGGTCTGACTGAGTGCCTCCAGGAGAGAGGCCCAAGCAAGACGTGCCCCGAGGAGCGTCTTGCCACATGTCAACACTGGGTCTGACTGAGTGCCTCCATGAGAGAAGCCCAAGCAAGACGCGCTCCGAGGAGCATCTTGCCACATGTCAACACTGGGTCTGACTGAGAACCTCCAGGAGAGAGGCCCAAGCAAGACGCGCCCCGAGAAATGTCTTGCCACCTGTCAACACTGGGTCTGACTGAGCGCCTCCAGGAGAGAGGCCCAAGCAAGACGCGCCCCGTGGAGCGTCTTGTCACATGTCACTACTCGGTCTGACTGAGCGCCTCCAGGAGAGAGGCCCAAGCAAGACGTGCCCCGCGGAGCGTCTTGCCACATGTCAACACTGGGTCTGACTGAGCGCCTCCAGGAGAGAGGCCCAAGCAAGACGCGCCCCGAGGAGCGTCTTGCCACATGTGAACACTGCGTCTGACTGAGCGCCTTCAGGAGAGAGGCCCAAGCAAGACGCGCCCCGAGGAGCATCTTGACACATGTCTCCTCTGGGTCTGACTGAGTGCCTCCAGGAGAGAGGCCCAAGCAAGACGTGCCCCGAGGAGCGTCTTGCCACATGTCAACACTGGGTCTGACTGAGTGCCTCCATGAGAGAAGCCCCAGCAAGACGCGCCCCGAGGAGCATCTTGCCACATGTCAACACTGGGTCTGACTGAGAACCTCCAGGAGAGAGGCCCAAGCAAGACGCGCCCCGAGAAATGTCTTGCCACCTGTCAACACTGGGTCTGACTGAGCGCCTCCAGGAGAGAGGCCCAAGCAAGACACGCCCCGAGGAGCGTCTTGTCACATGTCACTACTCGGTCTGACTGAGCGCCTCCAGGAGAGAGGCCCAAGCAAGACGTGCCCCGAGGAGCGTCTTGCCACATGTCAACAATGGGTCTGACTGAGGGCCTCCAGGAGAGAAGCCCAAGCAAGAAGCGCCCCGAGGAGCGTCTTGCCACATGTCAGCACTGGGTCTGACTGAGCGCCTCCAGGAGATAGGCCCAAGCAAGACGCGCCCCGAGGAGCATCTTGACACATGTCTCCTCTGGGTCTGACTGAGTGCCTCCAGGAGAGAGGCCCAAGCAAGACGTGCCCCGAGGAGCGTCTTGCCACATGTCAACACTGGGTCTGACTGAGTGCCTCCATGAGAGAAGCCCCAGCAAGACGCGCCCCGAGAAGCATCTTGCCACATGTCAACACTGGGTCTGACTGAGAACCTCCAGGAGAGAGGCCCAAGCAAGACGCGCCCCGAGAAATGTCTTGCCACCTGTCAACACTGGGTATGACTGAGCGCCTCCAGGAGAGAGGCCCAAGCAAGACGCGCCCCGAGGAGCGTCTTGTCACATGTCACTACTCGGTCTGACTGAGCGCCTCCAGGAGAGAGGCCCAAGCAAGACGTGCCCCGAGGAGCGTCTTGCCACATGTCAACAATGGGTCTGACTGAGGGCCTCCAGGAGAGAAGCCCAAGCAAGAAGCGCCCCGAGGAGCGTCTTGCCACATGTCAACACTGGGTCTGACTGAGCGCCTCCAGGAGAAAGGCCCAAGCAAGACACGCCCCGAGGAGCGTCCTCACACATGTCAACACTGGGTCTGACAGAGGGCATCCAGGAGAGAGGCCCAAGCAATACGCGCCCCGAGGAGCGTCTTGCCACATGTGAACAATGGGTCTGACTGAAGGCCTCCAGGAGAGAAGACAAAGCAAGACGCGCCCCGAGGAGCTTCTTTCCACATGTCAACAATGGGTCTTACTGAGGGACTCCATGAGAGAAGCCCAAGCAAGACGCGCCCCGAGGAGTGTCTTGCCACATGTCAACACTGTGTCTGACTGAGCGCCTCCAGGAGAGAGGCCCAAGCAAGACGTGCCCCGCGGAGCGTCTTGCCACATGTCAACACTGGGTCTGACTGAGCGCCTCCAGGAGAGAGGCCCAAGCAAGACGCGCCCCGAGGAGCGTCTTGCCACATGTGAACACTGGGTCTGACTGAGCGCCTCCAGGAGAGAGGCCCAAGCAAGACGCGCCCGGAGGAGCGTCTTGCCACATGTCAGCACTCGGTCTGACTGAGCGCCTCCAGGAGAGAGGCCCAAGCAAGACGCGCCCTGAGGAGCATCTTGACACATGTCTCCTCTGGGTCTGAGTGAGTGCCTCCAGGAGAGAGGCCCAAGCAAGACGTGCCGCGAGGAGCGTCTTGCCACATGTCAACACTGGGTCTGACTGAGTGCCTCCATGAGAGAAGCCCCAGCAAGACGCGCCCCGAGGAGCATCTTGCCACATGTCAACACTGGGTCTGACTGAGAACCTCCAGGAGAGAGGCCCAAGCAAGACGCGCCCCGAGAAATGTCTTGCCACATGTCACTACTCGGTCTGACTGAGCGCCTCCAGGAGAGAGGCCCAAGCAATACGCGCCCCGAGGAGCATCTTGCCACATGTCAACACTGGGTCTGACTGAGCGCCTCCAGGAGAGAGGCCCAAGCAAGACGCGCCCCGAGGAGCGTCTTGTCACATGTCACTACTCGGTCTGACTGAGCGCCTCCAGGAGAGAGGCCCAAGCAAGACGTGCCCCGCGGAGCGTCTTGCCACATGCCAACACTGGGTCTGACAGAGGGCCTCCAGGAGAGAGGCCCAAGCAAGACGCGCCCCGAGGAGTGTCTTTCCACGTGTCACCACTAGGTCTGACTGAGCGCCTCCAGGAGAGAGGCCCAAGCAAGACGCGCCCCGAGGAGCGCCTTGCCACATGTAAGCACTCGGTCTGACTGAGCGCCTCCAGGAGAGAGGCCCAAGCAAGACGTGCCCAGCGGAGCGTCTTGCCACATGTCAACACTGGGTCTGACTGAGCGCCTCCAGGAGAGAGGCCCAAGCTAGACGCGCCCCGAGGAGCGTCTTGCCACATGTGAACAATGGGTCTGACTGAGGGCCTCCCGGAGAGAAGCCCAAGCAAGAAGCGCCCCGAGGAGCGTCTTGCCACATGTCAACACTGGGTCTGACTGAGCGCCTCCAGGAGAAAGGCCCAAGCAAGACACGCCCCGAGGAGCGTCCTCACACATGTCAACACTGGGTCTGACTGAGGGCCTCCATGAGAGAAGCCCAAGCAAGACGCGCCCCGAGGAGAGTCTTGCCACATGTCAACACTGGGTCTGACAGAGGGCATCCAGGAGAGAGGCCCAAGCAATACGCGCCCCGAGGAGCGTCTTGCCACATGTGAACAATGGGTCTGACTGAAGGCCTCCATGAGAGAAGACAAAGCAAGACGCGCCCCGAGGAGCTTCTTTCCACATGTCAACAATGGGTCTTACTGAGGGCCTCCATGAGAGAAGCCCAAGCAAGACGCGCCCCGAGGAGTGTCTTGCCACATGTCAACACTGTGTCTGACTGAGCGCCTCCAGGAGAGAGGCCCAAGCAAGACGCGCCCGGAGGAGCGTCTTGCCACATGTCAGCACTCGGTCTGACTGAGCGCCTCCAGGAGATAGGCCCAAGCAAGACGCGCCCCGAGGAGCATCTTGACACATGTCTCCTCTGGGTCTGACTGAGTGCCTCCAGGAGAGAGGCCCAAGCAAGACGTGCCCCGAGGAGCGTCTTGCCACATGTCAACACTGGGTCTGACTGAGTGCCTCCATGAGAGAAGCCCCAGCAAGACGCGCCCCGAGAAGCATCTTGCCACATGTCAACACTGGGTCTGACTGAGAACCTCCAGGAGAGAGGCCCAAGCAAGACGCGCCCCGAGAAATGTCTTGCCACCTGTCAACACTGGGTCTGACTGAGCGCCTCCAGGAGAGAGGCCCAAGCAAGACGCGCCCCGAGGAGCGTCTTGTCACATGTCACTACTCGGTCTGACTGAGCGCCTCCAGGAGAGAGGCCCAAGCAAGACGTGCCCCGAGGAGCGTCTTGCCACATGTCAACAATGGGTCTGACTGAGGGCCTCCAGGAGAGAAGCCCACGCAAGAAGCGCCCCGAGGAGCGTCTTGCCACATGTCAACAATGGGTCTGACTGAGCGCCTCCAGGAGAAAGGCCCAAGCAAGACACGCCCCGAGGAGCGTCCTCACACATGTCAACACTGGGTCTGACAGAGGGCATCCAGGAGAGAGGCCCAAGCAATACGCGCCCCGAGGAGCGTCTTGCCACATGTGAACAATGGGTCTGACTGAAGGCCTCCAGGAGAGAAGACAAAGCAAGACGCGCCCCGAGGAGCTTCTTTCCACATGTCAACAATGGGTCTTACTGAGGGACTCCATGAGAGAAGCCCAAGCAAGACGCGCCCCGAGGAGTGTCTTGCCACATGTCAACACTGTGTCTGACTGAGCGCCTCCAGGAGAGAGGCCCAAGCAAGACGTGCCCCGCGGAGCGTCTTGCCACATGTCAACACTGGGTCTGACTGAGCGCCTCCAGGAGAAAGGCCCAAGCAAGACGCGCCCGGAGGAGCGTCTTGCCACATGTCAGCACTCGGTCTGACTGAGCGCCTCCAGGAGAGAGGCCCAAGCAAGACGCGCCCCGAGGAGCATCTTGACACATGTCTCCTCTGGGTCTGAGTGAGTGCCTCCAGGAGAGAGGCCCAAGCAAGACGTGCCGCGAGGAGCGTCTTGCCACATGTCAACACTGGGTCTGACTGAGTGCCTCCATGAGAGAAGCCCCAGCAAGACGCGCCCCGAGGAGCATCTTGCCACATGTCAACACTGGGTCTGACTGAGAACCTCCAGGAGAGAGGTCCAAGCAAGACGCGCCCCGAGAAATGTCTTGCCACATGTCACTACTCGGTCTGACTGAGCGCCTCCAGGAGAGAGGCCCAAGCAATACGCGCCCCGAGGAGCATCTTGCCACATGTCAACACTGGGTCTGACTGAGCGCCTCCAGGAGAGAGGCCCAAGCAAGACGCGCCCCGAGGAGCGTCTTGTCACATGTCACTACTCGGTCTGACTGAGCGCCTCCAGGAGAGAGGCCCAAGCAAGACGTGCCCCGCGGAGCGTCTTGCCACATGCCAACACTGGGTCTGACAGAGGGCCTCCAGGAGAGAGGCCCAAGCAAGACGCGCCCCGAGGAGTGTCTTTCCACGTGTCACCACTAGGTCTGACTGAGCGCCTCCAGGAGAGAGGCCCAAGCAAGACGCGCCCCGAGGAGCGCCTTGCCACATGTAAGCACTCGGTCTGACTGAGCGCCTCCAGGAGAGAGGCCCAAGCAAGACGTGCCCCGCGGAGCGTCTTGCCACATGTCAACACTGGGTCTGACTGAGCGCCTCCAGGAGAGAGGCCCAAGCAAGACGCGCCCCGAGGAGCGTCTTGCCACATGTGAACACTGGGTCTGACTGAGCGCCTCCAGGAGAGAGGCCCAAGCAAGACGCGCCCGGAGGAGCGTCTTGCCACATGTCAGCACTCGGTCTGACTGAGCGCCTCCAGGAGAGAGGCCCAAGCAAGACGCGCCCCGAGGAGCATCTTGACACATGTCTCCTCTGGGTCTGACTGAGTGCCTCCAGGAGAGAGTTCCAAGCAAGACGTGCCCCGAGGAGCGTCTTGCCACATGTCAACACTGGGTCTGACTTAGTGCCTCCATGAGAGAAGCCCCAGCAAGACGCGCCCCGAGGAGCATCTTGCCACATGTCAACACTGGGTCTGACTGAGAACCTCCAGGAGAGAGGCCCAAGCAAGACGCGCCCCGAGAAATGTCTTGCCACCTGTCAACACTGGGTCTGACTGAGCGCCTCCAGGAGAGAGGCCCAAGCAAGACGCGCCCCGAGGAGCGTCTTGTCACATGTCACTACTCGGTCTGACTGAGCGCCTCCAGGAGAGAGGCCCAAGCAAGACGTGCCCCGAGGAGCGTCTTGCCACATGTCAACAATGGGTCTGACTGAGGGCCTCCAGGAGAGAAGCCCAAGCAAGAAGCGCCCCGAGGAGCGTCTTGCCACATGTCAACACTGGGTCTGACTGAGCGCCTCCAGGAGAAAGGCCCAAGCAAGACACGCCCCGAGGAGCGTCCTCACACATGTCAACACTGGGTCTGACTGAGGGCCTCCATGAGAGAAGCCCAAGCAAGACGCGCCCCGAGGAGAGTCTTGCCACATGTCAACACTGGGTCTGACAGAGGGCATCCAGGAGAGAGGCCCAAGCAATACGCGCCCCGAGGAGCGTCTTGCCACATGTGAACAATGGGTCTGACTGAAGGCCTCCAGGAGAGAAGACAAAGCAAGACGCGCCCCGCGGAGCTTCTTTCCACATGTCAACAATGGGTCTTACTGAGGGCCTCCATGAGAGAAGCCCAAGCAAGACGCGCCCCGAGGAGTGTCTTGCCACATGTCAACACTGTGTCTGACTGAGCGCCTCCAGGAGAGAGGCCCAAGCAATACGCGCCCGGAGGAGCGTCTTGCCACATGTCAGCACTCGGTCTGACTGAGCGCCTCCAGGAGAGAGGCCCAAGCAAGACGCGCCCCGAGGAGCATCTTGACACATGTCTCCTCTGGGTCTGACTGAGTGCCTCCAGGAGAGAGGCCCAAGCAAGACGTGCCCCGAGGAGCGTCTTGCCACATGTCAACACTGGGTCTGACTGAGTGCCTCCATGAGAGAAGCCCAAGCAAGACGCGCTCCGAGGAGCATCTTGCCACATGTCAACACTGGGTCTGACTGAGAACCTCCAGGAGAGAGGCCCAAGCAAGACGCGCCCCGAGAAATGTCTTGCCACCTGTCAACACTGGGTCTGACTGAGCGCCTCCAGGAGAGAGGCCCAAGCAAGACGCGCCCCGTGGAGCGTCTTGTCACATGTCACTACTCGGTCTGACTGAGCGCCTCCAGGAGAGAGGCCCAAGCAAGACGTGCCCCGCGGAGCGTCTTGCCACATGTCAACACTGGGTCTGACTGAGCGCCTCCAGGAGAGAGGCCCAAGCAAGACGCGCCCCGAGGAGCGTCTTGCCACATGTGAACACTGCGTCTGACTGAGCGCCTTCAGGAGAGAGGCCCAAGCAAGACGCGCCCCGAGGAGCATCTTGACACATGTCTCCTCTGGGTCTGACTGAGTGCCTCCAGGAGAGAGGCCCAAGCAAGACGTGCCCCGAGGAGCGTCTTGCCACATGTCAACACTGGGTCTGACTGAGTGCCTCCATGAGAGAAGCCCCAGCAAGACGCGCCCCGAGGAGCATCTTGCCACATGTCAACACTGGGTCTGACTGAGAACCTCCAGGAGAGAGGCCCAAGCAAGACGCGCCCCGAGAAATGTCTTGCCACCTGTCAACACTGGGTCTGACTGAGCGCCTCCAGGAGAGAGGCCCAAGCAAGACACGCCCCGAGGAGCGTCTTGTCACATGTCACTACTCGGTCTGACTGAGCGCCTCCAGGAGAGAGGCCCAAGCAAGACGTGCCCCGAGGAGCGTCTTGCCACATGTCAACAATGGGTCTGACTGAGGGCCTCCAGGAGAGAAGCCCAAGCAAGAAGCGCCCCGAGGAGCGTCTTGCCACATGTCAACACTGGGTCTGACTGAGCGCCTCCAGGAGAAAGGCCCGAGCAAGACACGCCCCGAGGAGCGTCCTCACACATGTCAACACTGGGTCTGACTGAGGGCCTCCATGAGAGAAGCCCAAGCAAGACGCGCCCCGAGGAGAGTCTTGCCACATGTCAACACTGGGTCTGACAGAGGGCATCCAGGAGAGAGGCCCAAGCAATACGCGCCCCGAGGAGCGTCTTGCCACATGTGAACAATGGGTCTGACTGAAGGCCTCCAGGAGAGAAGACAAAGCAAGACGCGCCCCGAGGAGCTTCTTGCCACATGTCAACAATGGGTGTTACTGAGGGCCTCCAGGAGAGAAGCCCAAGCAAGACGCGCCCCGAGGAGTGTCTTGCCACATGTCAACACTGTGTCTGACTGAGCGCCTCCAGGAGAGAGGCCCCAGCAAGACGCGCCCTGAGGAGTGTCTTGCCTTATGTCATCACTCGGTCTGACAGAGGGCATTCAGAAGAGAGGCCCAAGCAATACGCGCCTGGAGGAGCGTCTTGCCACATGTCACCACTGGGTCTGAATGAGCGCCTCCAGGAGAGAGGCCCCAGCAAGACGCGCCCGGAGGAGCGTCTTGCCACATGTCAACACTGAATCTGACAGAGGGCCTCCAGGAGAGAGGCCCAAGCAAGACGCGCTCCGAGGAGCGTCTTGCCACATGTCACCTCTGGTTCTGACTGAGCGCCTCCAGGAGAGAGGCCCAAGCAAGACGCGCCCCGAGGAGCGTCTTGTCACATGTCAACACTGGGTCTGTCTGAGCGCCTCCAGGAGAGAAGCCCAAGCAAGACGCCCCCCGAGGAGCGTCTTGCCACATGTCAACAATGGGTCTGACTGAGGGCCTCCAGGAGAGAAGCCCAAGCAAGACGCGCCCCGAGGAGCGTCTTGACACATGTCAACACTGGGTCTGACAGAGGGCCTCCAGGAGAGAGGCCCAAGCAAGACGCGCCCCGAGGAGTGTCTTGCCACATGTCACCACTGGGTCTGACTGAGCGCCTCCAGGAGAGAAGCCCAAGCAAGACGCGCCCCGAGGAGCGTCAGGCCACATGTCACTACTCAGTCTGACTGAGCGCCTCCAGGAGAGAGGCCCAAGCAAGACGCGCCCCGAGGAGCATCTTGCCTTATGTCATCACTCGGTCTGACTGAGCGCCTCCAGGAGAGAGGCCCAAGCAAGACGCGCCCCGAGGAGCGTCTTGCCACATGTCAACAATGGGTCTGACTGAGGGCCTCCAGGAGAGAGGCCCAAGCAAGATGCGCCCGGAGGAGCATCTTGCCACATGTCACCTCTGGTTCTGACTGAGCGCCTCCAGGAGAGAGGCCCAAGCAAGACGCGCCCCGAGGAGCGTCTTGCCACATGTCAGCACTCGGTCTGACTGAGCACCTCCAGGAGAGAGGCCCAAGCAAGACGCGCCCCGAGGAGCGTCAGGCCACATGTCAACAATGGGTCTGACTGAGGGCCTCCAGGAGAGAAGCCCAAGCAACACGCGGCCCGAGGAGCGTCTTGCCACATGTCAGCACTCGGTCTGACTGAGCGCCTCCAGGAGAGAGGCCCAAGCAAGACGCGCCCCGAGGAGCGTCTTGCCACATGCCAACAATGGGTCTGACTGAGGAACTCCAGGAGAGAAGCCCAAGCAAGACGCGCCCCGAGGAGCGTCTTGACACATGTCAACACTGGGTCTGACAGAGGGCCTCCAGGAGAGAGGCCCAAGCAAGACATGCCCCGAGGAATGTCTTGCCACATGTCACCACTTGGTCTGACTAAGCGCCTCCAGGAGGGAGGCCCGAGCAACATGCGCCCCGAGGAGCGTCAGGCCACATGTCACTACTCAGTCTGACTGAGCGCCTCCAGGAGAGAGGCCCAAGCAAGACGCGCCCGAGGAGCGTCTTGCCACCTGTCAACACTGGGTCTGACTGAGCGCCTCCAGGAGAAAGGCCCGAGCAAGACACGCCCCGAGGAGCGTCCTCACACATGTCAACACTGGGTCTGACTGAGGGCCTCCATGAGAGAAGCCCAAGCAAGACGCGCCCCGAGGAGAGTCTTGCCACATGTCAACACTGGGTCTGACAGAGGGCATCCAGGAGAGAGGCCCAAGCAATACGCGCCCCGAGGAGCGTCTTGCCACATGTGAACAATGGGTCTGACTGAAGGCCTCCAGGAGAGAAGACAAAGCAAGACGCGCCCCGAGGAGCTTCTTGCCACATGTCAACAATGGGTCTTACTGAGGGTCACCATGAGAGAAGCCCAAGCAAGACGCGCCCCGAGGATTGTCTTGCCACATGTCAACACTGTGTCTGACTGAGCGCCTCCAGGAGAGAGGCCCCAGCAAGATGCGCCCCGAGGAGCGTCTTGCATTATGTCATCACTCGGTCTGACAGAGGGCATTCAGAAGAGAGGCCCAAGCAATACGCGCCCCGAGGAGCGTCTTGCCACATGTCACCACTGGGTCTGAATGAGCGCCTCCAGGAGAGAGGCCCCAGCAAGACGCGCCCCGAGGAGCGTCTTGCCTTATGTCATCACTCGGTCTGAAGAGGGCATTCAGAAGAGAGGCCCAAGCAATACGCGCCCCGAGGAGCGTCTTGCCACATGTCACCACTGGGTCTGAATGAGCGCCTCCAGGAGAGAGGCCCCAGCAAGACACGCCCCGAGGAGCGTCTCGCCTTATGTCAGCACTCGGTCTGACTGAGCGCCTCCAGGAGAGAGGCCCAAGCAAGATGCGCCCGGAGGAGCGTCTTGCCACATGTCAACACTGGGTGACAGAGGGCCTCCAGGAGAGAGGCCCAAGCAAGATGCGCTCCGAGGAGCGTCTTGCCACATGTCACCTCTGGTTCTGACTGAGCGCCTCCAGGAGAGAGGCCCAAGCAAGACGCGCCCCGAGGAGCGTCTTGTCACATGTCAACACTGGGTCTGTCTGAGCGCCTCCAGGAGAGAAGCCCAAGCAAGACGCCCCCCGAGGAGCGTCTTGCCACATGTCAACAATGGGTCTGACTGAGGGCCTCCAGGAGAGAAGCCCAAGCAAGACGCGCCCCGAGGAGCGTCTTGTCACATGTCAACACTGGGTCTGTCTGAGCGCCTCCAGGAGAGAAGCCCAAGCAAGACGCCCCCCGAGGAGCGTCTTGCCACATGTGAACAATGGGTCTGACTGAAGGCCTCCAGGAGAGAAGACAAAGCAAGACGCGCCCCGAGGAGCGTCTTGCCACATGCCAACAATGGGTCTGACTGAGGAACTCCAGGAGAGAAGCCCAAGCAAGACGCGCCCCGAGGAGCGTCTTGACACATGTCAACACTGGGTCTGACAGAGGGCCTCCAGGAGAGAGGCCCAAGCAAGACGTGCCCCGAGGAATGTCTTGCCACATGTCACCACTTGGTCTGACTAAGCGCCTCCAGGAGGGAGGCCCGAGCAACATGCGCCCCGAGGAGCGTCAGGCCACATGTCACTACTCAGTCTGACTGAGCGCCTCCAGGAGAGAGGACCAAGCAAGACGCGCCCGGAGGAGCGTCTTGCCACATGTCAGCACTCGGTCTGACTGAGCGCCTCCAGGAGAGAGGCCCAAGCAAGACGCGCCCCGAGGAGCATCTTGACACATGTCTCCTCTGGGTCTGAGTGAGTGCCTCCAGGAGAGAGGCCCAAGCAAGACGTGCCGCGAGGAGCGTCTTGCCACATGTCAACACTGGGTCTGACTGAGTGCCTCCATGAGAGAAGCCCCAGCAAGACGCGCCCCGAGGAGCATCTTGCCACATGTCAACACTGGGTCTGACTGAGAACCTCCAGGAGAGAGGCCCAAGCAAGACGCGCCCCGAGAAATGTCTTGCCACATGTCACTACTCGGTCTGACTGAGCGCCTCCAGGAGAGAGGCCCAAGCAATACGCGCCCCGAGGAGCATCTTGCCACATGTCAACACTGGGTCTGACTGAGCGCCTCCAGGAGAGAGGCCCAAGCAAGACGCGCCCCGAGGAGCGTCTTGTCACATGTCACTACTCGGTCTGACTGAGCGCCTCCAGGAGAGAGGCCCAAGCAAGACGTGCCCCGCGGAGCGTCTTGCCACATGCCAACACTGGGTCTGACAGAGGGCCTCCAGGAGAGAGGCCCAAGCAAGATGCGCCCCGAGGAGTGTCTTTCCACGTGTCACCACTAGGTCTGACTGAGCGCCTCCAGGAGAGAGGCCCAAGCAAGACGCGCCCCGAGGAGCGCCTTGCCACATGTGAACACTGGGTCTGACTGAGCGCCTCCAGGAGAGAGGCCCAAGCAAGACGCGCCCGGAGGAGCGTCTTGCCACATGTCAGCACTCGGTCTGACTGAGCGCCTCCAGGAGAGAGGCCCAAGCAAGACGCGCCCCGAGGAGCATCTTGACACATGTCTCCTCTGGGTCTGACTGAGTGCCTCCAGGAGAGAGTTCCAAGCAAGACGTGCCCCGAGGAGCGTCTTGCCACATGTCAACACTGGGTCTGACTGAGTGCCTCCATGAGAGAAGCCCCAGCAAGACGCGCCCCGAGGAGCATCTTGCCACATGTCAACACTGGGTCTGACTGAGAACCTCCAGGAGAGAGGCCCAAGCAAGACGCGCCCCGAGAAATGTCTTGCCACCTGTCAACACTGGGTCTGACTGAGCGCCTCCAGGAGAGAGGCCCAAGCAAGACGCGCCCCGAGGAGCGTCATGTCACATGTCACTACTCGGTCTGACTGAGCGCCTCCAGGAGAGAGGCCCAAGCAAGACGTGCCCCGAGGAGCGTCTTGCCACATGTCAACAATGGGTCTGACTGAGGGCCTCCAGGAGAGAAGCCCAAGCAAGAAGCGCCCCGAGGAGCGTCTTGCCACATGTCAACACTGGGTCTGACTGAGCGCCTCCAGGAGAAAGGCCCAAGCAAGACACGCCCCGAGGAGCGTCCTCACACATGTCAACACTGGGTCTGACTGAGGGCCTCCATGAGAGAAGCCCAAGCAAGACGCGCCCCGAGGAGAGTCTTGCCACATGTCAACACTGGGTCTGACAGAGGGCATCCAGGAGAGAGGCCCAAGCAATACGCGCCCCGAGGAGCGTCTTGCCACATGTGAACAATGGGTCTGACTGAAGGCCTCCAGGAGAGAAGACAAAGCAAGACGCGCCCCGAGGAGCTTCTTTCCACATGTCAACAATGGGTCTTACTGAGGGCCTCCATGAGAGAAGCCCAAGCAAGACGCGCCCCGAGGAGTGTCTTGCCACATGTCAACACTGTGTCTGACTGAGCGCCTCCAGGAGAGAGGCCCAAGCAAGACGCGCCCGGAGGAGCGTCTTGCCACATGTCAGCACTCGGTCTGACTGAGCGCCTCCAGGAGATAGGCCCAAGCAAGACGCGCCCCGAGGAGCATCTTGACACATGTCTCCTCTGGGTCTGACTGAGTGCCTCCAGGAGAGAGGCCCAAGCAAGACGTGCCCCGAGGAGCGTCTTGCCACATGTCAACACTGGGTCTGACTGAGTGCCTCCATGAGAGAAGCCCCAGCAAGACACGCCCCGAGAAGCATCTTGCCACATGTCAACACTGGGTCTGACTGAGAACCTCCAGGAGAGAGGCCCAAGCAAGACGCGCCCCGAGAAATGTCTTGCCACCTGTCAACACTGGGTCTGACTGAGCGCCTCCAGGAGAGAGGCCCAAGCAAGACGCGCCCCGAGGAGCGTCTTGTCACATGTCACTACTCGGTCTGACTGAGCGCCTCCAGGAGAGAGGCCCAAGCAAGACGTGCCCCGAGGAGCGTCTTGCCACATGTCAACAATGGGTCTGACTGAGGGCCTCCAGGAGAGAAGCCCACGCAAGAAGCGCCCCGAGGAGCGTCTTGCCACATGTCAACACTGGGTCTGACTGAGCGCCTCCAGGAGAAAGGCCCAAGCAAGACACGCCCCGAGGAGCGTCCTCACACATGTCAACACTGGGTCTGACAGAGGGCATCCAGGAGAGAGGCCCAAGCAATACGCGCCCCGAGGAGCGTCTTGCCACATGTGAACAATGGGTCTGACTGAAGGCCTCCAGGAGAGAAGACAAAGCAAGACGCGCCCCGAGGAGCTTCTTTCCACATGTCAACAATGGGTCTTACTGAGGGCCTCCATGAGAGAAGCCCAAGCAAGACGCACCCCGAGGAGTGTCTTGCCACATGTCAACACTGTGTCTGACTGAGCGCCTCCAGGAGAGAGGCCCAAGCAAGACGTGCCCCGCGGAGCGTCTTGCCACATGTCAACACTGGGTCTGACTGAGCGCCTCCAGGAGAGAGGCCCAAGCAAGACGCGCCCCGAGGAGCGTCTTGCCACATGTGAACACTGGGTCTGACTGAGCGCCTCCAGGAGAGAGGCCCAAGCAAGACGCGCCCGGAGGAGCGTCTTGCCACATGTCAGCACTCGGTCTGACTGAGCGCCTCCAGGAGAGAGGCCCAAGCAAGACGCGCCCCGAGGAGCATCTTGACACATGTCTCCTCTGGGTCTGAGTGAGTGCCTCCAGGAGAGAGGCCCAAGCAAGACGTGCCGCGAGGAGCGTCTTGCCACATGTCAACACTGGGTCTGACTGAGTGCCTCCATGAGAGAAGCCCCAGCAAGACGCGCCCCGAGGAGCATCTTGCCACATGTCAACACTGGGTCTGACTGAGAACCTCCAGGAGAGAGGCCCAAGCAAGACGCGCCCCGAGAAATGTCTTGCCACATGTCACTACTCGGTCTGACTGAGCGCCTCCAGGAGAGAGGCCCAAGCAATACGCGCCCCGAGGAGCATCTTGCCACATGTCAACACTGGGTCTGACTGAGCGCCTCCAGGAGAGAGGCCCAAGCAAGACGCGCCCCGAGGAGCGTCTTGTCACATGTCACTACTCGGTCTGACTGAGCGCCTCCAGGAGAGAGGCCCAAGCAAGACGTGCCCCGCAGAGCGTCTTGCCACATGCCAACACTGGGTCTGACAGAGGGCCTCCAGGAGAGAGGCCCAAGCAAGACGCGCCCCGAGGAGTGTCTTTCCACGTGTCACCACTAGGTCTGACTGAGCGCCTCCAGGAGAGAGGCCCAAGCAAGACGCGCCCCGAGGAGCGCCTTGCCACATGTAAGCACTCGGTCTGACTGAGCGCCTCCAGGAGAGAGGCCCAAGCAAGACGTGCCCCGCGGAGCGTCTTGCCACATGTCAACACTGGGTCTGACTGAGCGCCTCCAGGAGAGAGGCCCAAGCAAGACGCGCCCCGAGGAGCGTCTTGCCACATGTGAACACTGGGTCTGACTGAGCGCCTCCAGGAGAGAGGCCCAAGCAAGACGCGCCCGGAGGAGCGTCTTGCCACATGTCAGCACTCGGTCTGACTGAGCGCCTCCAGGAGAGAGGCCCAAGCAAGACGCGCCCCGAGGAGCATCTTGACACATGTCTCCTCTGGGTCTGACTGAGTGCCTCCAGGAGAGAGTTCCAAGCAAGACGTGCCCCGAGGAGCGTCTTGCCACATGTCAACACTGGGTCTGACTGAGTGCCTCCATGAGAGAAGCCCCAGCAAGACGCGCCCCGAGGAGCATCTTGCCACATGTCAACACTGGGTCTGACTGAGAACCTCCAGGAGAGAGGCCCAAGCAAGACGCGCCCCGAGAAATGTCTTGCCACCTGTCAACACTGGGTCTGACTGAGCGCCTCCAGGAGAGAGGCCCAAGCAAGACGCGCCCCGAGGAGCGTCTTGTCACATGTCACTACTCGGTCTGACTGAGCGCCTCCAGGAGAGAGGCCCAAGCAAGACGTGCCCCGAGGAGCGTCTTGCCACATGTCAACAATGGGTCTGACTGAGGGCCTCCAGGAGAGAAGCCCAAGCAAGAAGCGCCCCGAGGAGCGTCTTGCCACATGTCAACACTGGGTCTGACTGAGCGCCTCCAGGAGAAAGGCCCAAGCAAGACACGCCCCGAGGAGCGTCCTAACACATGTCAACACTGGGTCTGACTGAGGGCCTCCATGAGAGAAGCCCAAGCAAGACGCGCCCCGAGGAGAGTCTTGCCACATGTCAACACTGGGTCTGACAGAGGGCATCCAGGAGAGAGGCCCAAGCAATACGCGCCCCGAGGAGCGTCTTGCCACATGTGAACAATGGGTCTGACTGAAGGCCTCCAGGAGAGAAGACAAAGCAAGACGCGCCCCGAGGAGCTTCTTTCCACATGTCAACAATGGGTCTTACTGAGGGCCTCCATGAGAGAAGCCCAAGCAAGACGCGCCCCGAGGAGTGTCTTGCCACATGTCAACACTGTGTCTGACTGAGCGCCTCCAGGAGAGAGGCCCAAGCAAGACGCGCCCGGAGGAGCGTCTTGCCACATGTCAGCACTCGGTCTGACTGAGCGCCTCCAGGAGAGAGGCCCAAGCAAGACGCGCCCCGAGGAGCATCTTGACACATGTCTCCTCTGGGTCTGACTGAGTGCCTCCAGGAGAGAGGCCCAAGCAAGACGTGCCCCGAGGAGCGTCTCGCCACATGTCAACACTGGGTCTGACTGAGTGCCTCCATGAGAGAAGCCCCAGCAAGACGCGCTCCGAGGAGCATCTTGCCACATGTCAACACTGGGTCTGACTGAGAACCTCCAGGAGAGAGGCCCAAGCAAGACGCGCCCCGAGAAATGTCTTGCCACCTGTCAACACTGGGTCTGACTGAGCGCCTCCAGGAGAGAGGCCCAAGCAAGACGCGCCCCGTGGAGCGTCTTGTCACATGTCACTACTCGGTCTGACTGAGCGCCTCCAGGAGAGAGGCCCAAGCAAGACGTGCCCCGCGGAGCGTCTTGCCACATGTCAACACTGGGTCTGACTGAGCGCCTCACGGAGAGAGGCCCAAGCAAGACGTGCCCCGAGGAGCGTCTTGCCACATGTGAACACTGCGTCTGACTGAGCGCCTTCAGGAGAGAGGCCCAAGCAAGACGCGCCCCGAGAAGCATCTTGACACATGTCTCCTCTGGGTCTGACTGAGTGCCTCCAGGAGAGAGGCCCAAGCAAGACGTGCCCCGAGGAGCGTCTTGCCACATGTCAACACTGGGTCTGACTGAGTGCCTCCATGAGAGAAGCCCCAGCAAGACGCGCCCCGAGGAGCATCTTGCCACATGTCAACACTGGGTCTGACTGAGAACCTCCAGGAGAGAGGCCCAAGCAAGACGCGCCCCGAGAAATGTCTTGCCACCTGTCAACACTGGGTCTGACTGAGCGCCTCCAGGAGAGAGGCCCAAGCAAGACACGCCCCGAGGAGCGTCTTGTCACATGTCACTACTCGGTCTGACTGAGCGCCTCCAGGAGAGAGGCCCAAGCAAGACGTGCCCCGAGGAGCGTCTTGCCACATGTCAACAATGGGTCTGACTGAGGGCCTCCAGGAGAGAAGCCCAAGCAAGAAGCGCCCCGAGGAGCGTCTTGCCACATGTCAACACTGGGTCTGACTGAGCGCCTCCAGGAGAAAGGCCCGAGCAAGACACGCCCCGAGGAGCGTCCTCACACATGTCAACACTGGGTCTGACTGAGGGCCTCCATGAGAGAAGCCCAAGCAAGACGCGCCCCGAGGAGAGTCTTGCCACATGTCAACACTGGGTCTGACAGAGGGCATCCAGGAGAGAGGCCCAAGCAATACGCGCCCCGAGGAGCGTCTTGCCACATGTGAACAATGGGTCTGACTGAAGGCCTCCAGGAGAGAAGACAAAGCAAGACGCGCCCCGAGGAGCTTCTTGCCACATGTCAACAATGGGTGTTACTGAGGGCCTCCAGGAGAGAAGCCCAAGCAAGACGCGCCCCGAGGAGTGTCTTGCCACATGTCAACACTGTGTCTGACTGAGCGCCTCCAGGAGAGAGGCCCCAGCAAGACGCGCCCCGAGGAGTGTCTCGCCTTATGTCATCACTCGGTCTGACAGAGGGCATTCAGAAGAGAGGCCCAAGCAATACGCGCCTGGAGGAGCGTCTTGCCACATGTCACCACTGGGTCTGAATGAGCGCCTCCAGGAGAGAGGCCCCAGCAAGACGCGCCCCGAGGAGCGTCTTGCCTTATGTCAGCACTCGGTCTGACTGAGCGCCTCCAGGAGAGAGGCCCAAGCAAGACGCTCCCCGAGGAGCGTCTTGCCACATGTCAACAATGGGTCTGACTGAGGGCCTCCAGGAGAGAGGCCCAAGCAAGATGCGCCCGGAGGAGCGTCTTGCCACATGTCAACACTGGGTCTGACAGAGGGCCTCCAGGAGAGAGGCCCAAGCAAGACGCGCTCCGAGGAGCGTCTTGCCACATGTCACCTCTGGTTCTGACTGAGCGCCTCCAGGAGAGAGGCCCAAGCAAGACGCGCCCCGAGGAGCGTCTTGTCACATGTCAACACTGGGTCTGTCTGAGCGCCTCCAGGAGAGAAGCCCAAGCAAGACGCCCCCCGAGGAGCGTCTTGCCACATGTCAACAATGGGTCTGACTGAGGGCCTCCAGGAGAGAAGCCCAAGCAAGACGCGCCCCGAGGAGCGTCTTGACACATGTCAACACTGGGTCTGACAGAGGGCCTCCAGGAGAGAGGCCCAAGCAAGACGCGCCCCGAGGAGTGTCTTGCCACATGTCACCACTGGGTCTGACTGAGCGCCTCCAGGAGAGAGGCCCAAGCAAGACGCGCCCCGAGGAGCGTCAGGCCACATGTCACTACTCAGTCTGACTGAGCGCCTCCAGGAGAGAGGCCCAAGCAAGACGCGCCCCGAGGAGCATCTTGCCTTATGTCATCACTCGGTCTGACTGAGCGCCTCCAGGAGAGAGGCCCAAGCAAGACGCGCCCCGAGGAGCGTCTTGCCACATGTCAACAATGGGTCTGACTGAGGGCCTCCAGGAGAGAGGCCCAAGCAAGATGCGCCCGGAGGAGCGTCTTGCCACATGTCACCTCTGGTTCTGACTGAGCGCCTCCAGGAGAGAGGCCCAAGCAAGACGCGCCCCGAGGAGCGTCTTGCCACATGTCAGCACTCGGTCTGACTGAGCACCTCCAGGAGAGAGGCCCAAGCAAGACGCGCCCCGAGGAGCGTCAGGCCACATGTCAACAATGGGTCTGACTGAGGGCCTCCAGGAGAGAAGCCCAAGCAACACGCGGCCCGAGGAGCGTCTTGCCACATGTCAGCACTCGGTCTGACTGAGCGCCTCCAGGAGAGAGGCCCAAGCAAGACGCGCCCCGAGGAGCGTCTTGCCACATGCCAACAATGGGTCTGACTGAGGAACTCCAGGAGAGAAGCCCAAGCAAGACGCGCCCCGAGGAGCGTCTTGACACATGTCAACACTGGGTCTGACAGAGGGCCTCCAGGAGAGAGGCCCAAGCAAGACGTGCCCCGAGGAATGTCTTGCCACATGTCACCACTTGGTCTGACTAAGCGCCTCCAGGAGGGAGGCCCGAGCAACATGCGCCCCGAGGAGCGTCAGGCCACATGTCACTACTCAGTCTGACTGAGTGCCTCCAGGAGAGAGGCCCAAGCAAGACGCGCCCGAGGAGCGTCTTGCCACGTGTCAACACTGGGTCTGACTGAGCGCCTCCAGGAGAAAGGCCCGAGCAAGACACGCCCCGAGGAGCGTCCTCACACATGTCAACACTGGGTCTGACTGAGGGCCTCCATGAGAGAAGCCCAAGCAAGACGCGCCCCGAGGAGAGTCTTGCCACATGTCAACACTGGGTCTGACAGAGGGCATCCAGGAGAGAGGCCCAAGCAATACGCGCCCCGAGGAGCGTCTTGCCACATGTGAACAATGGGTCTGACTGAAGGCCTCCAGGAGAGAAGACAAAGCAAGACGCGCCCCGAGGAGCTTCTTGCCACATGTCAACAATGGGTCTTACTGAGGGTCTCCATGAGAGAAGCCCAAGCAAGACGCGCCCCGAGGATTGTCTTGCCACATGTCAACACTGTGTCTGACTGAGCGCCTCCAGGAGAGAGGCCCCAGCAAGACGCGCCCCGAGGAGCGTCTTGCATTATGTCATCACTCGGTCTGACAGAGGGCATTCAGAAGAGAGGCCCAAGCAATACGCGCCCCGAGGAGCGTCTTGCCACATGTCACCACTGGGTCTGAATGAGCGCCTCCAGGAGAGAGGCCCCAGCAAGACGCGCCCCGAGGAGCGTCTTGCCTTATGTCATCACTCGGTCTGACAGAGGGCATTCAGAAGAGAGGCCCAAGCAATACGCGCCCCGAGGAGCGTCTTGCCACATGTCACCACTGGGTCTGAATGAGCGCCTCCAGGAGAGAGGCCCCAGCAAGACGCGCCCCGAGGAGCGTCTTGCCTTATGTCAGCACTCGGTCTGACTGAGCGCCTCCAGGAGAGAGGCCCAAGCAAGATGCGCCCGGAGGAGCGTCTTGCCACATGTCAACACTGGGTGACAGAGGGCCTCCAGGAGAGAGGCCCAAGCAAGATGCGCTCCGAGGAGCGTCTTGCCACATGTCACCTCTGGTTCTGACTGAGCGCCTCCAGGAGAGAGGCCCAAGCAAGACGCGCCCCGAGGAGCGTCTTGTCACATGTCAACACTGGGTCTGACTGAGCGCCTCCAGGAGAGAAGCCCAAGCAAGACGCCCCCCGAGGAGCGTCTTGCCACATGTCAACAATGGGTCTGACTGAGGGCCTCCAGGAGAGAAGCCCAAGCAAGACGCGCCCCGAGGAGCGTCTTGTCACATGTCAACACTGGGTCTGTCTGAGCGCCTCCAGGAGAGAAGCCCAAGCAAGACGCCCCCCGAGGAGCGTCTTGCCACATGTGAACAATGGGTCTGACTGAAGGCCTCCAGGAGAGAAGACAAAGCAAGACGCGCCCCGAGGAGCGTCTTGCCACATGCCAACAATGGGTCTGACTGAGGAACTCCAGGAGAGAAGCCCAAGCAAGACGCGCCCCGAGGAGCGTCTTGACACATGTCAACACTGGGTCTGACAGAGGGCCTCCAGGAGAGAGGCCCAAGCAAGACGTGCCCCGAGGAATGTCTTGCCACATGACACCACTTGGTCTGACTAAGCGCCTCCAGGAGGGAGGCCCGAGCAACATGCGCCCCGAGGAGCGTCAGGCCACATGTCACTACTCAGTCTGACTGAGCGCCTCCAGGAGAGAGGCCCAAGCAAGACGCGCCCGAGGAGCGTCTTGCCACGTGTCAACACTGGGTCTGACTGAGCGCCTCCAGGAGAAAGGCCCGAGCAAGACACGCCCCGAGGAGCGTCCTCACACATGTCAACACTGGGTCTGACTGAGGGCCTCCATGAGAGAAGCCCAAGCAAGACGCGCCCCGAGGAGAGTCTTGCCACATGTCAACACTGGGTCTGACAGAGGGCATCCAGGAGAGAGGCCCAAGCAATACGCGCCCCGAGGAGCGTCTTGCCACATGTGAACAATGGGTCTGACTGAAGGCCTCCAGGAGAGAAGACAAAGCAAGACGCGCCCCGAGGAGCTTCTTGCCACATGTCAACAATGGGTCTTACTGAGGGTCTCCATGAGAGAAGCCCAAGCAAGACGCGCCCCGAGGATTGTCTTGCCACATGTCAACACTGTGTCTGACTGAGCGCCTCCAGGAGAGAGGCCCCAGCAAGACGCGCCCCGAGGAGCGTCTTGCATTATGTCATCACTCGGTCTGACAGAGGGCATTCAGAAGAGAGGCCCAAGCAATACGCGCCCCGAGGAGCGTCTTGCCACATGTCACCACTGGGTCTGAATGAGCGCCTCCAGGAGAGAGGCCCCAGCAAGACGCGCCCCGAGGAGCGTCTTGCCTTATGTCATCACTCGGTCTGACAGAGGGCATTCAGAAGAGAGGCCCAAGCAATACGCGCCCCGAGGAGCGTCTTGCCACATGTCACCACTGGGTCTGAATGAGCGCCTCCAGGAGAGAGGCCCAAGCAAGACGCGCCCCGAGGAGCGTCTTGCCACATGTCAACACTGGGTGACAGAGGGCCTCCAGGAGAGAGGCCCAAGCAAGACGCGCTCCGAGGAGCGTCTTGCCACATGTCACCTCTGGTTCTGACTGAGCGCCTCCAGGAGAGAGGCCCAAGCAAGACGCTCCCCGAGGAGCGTCTTGCCACATGTCAACACTGGGTCTGACAGAGGGCCTCCAGGAGAGAGGCCCAAGCAAGACGCGCTCCGAGGAGCGTCTTGCCACATGTCACCTCTGGTTCTGACTGAGCGCCTCCAGGAGAGAGGCCCAAGCAAGACGCGCCCCGAGGAGCGTCTTGTCACATGTCAACACTGGGTCTGTCTGAGCGCCTCCAGGACAGAAGCCCAAGCAAGACGCCCCCCGAGGAGCGTCTTGCCACATGTCAACAATGGGTCTGACTGAGGGCCTCCAGGAGAGAAGCCCAAGCAAGACGCGCCCCGAGGAGCGTCTTGTCACATGTCAACACTGGGTCTGTCTGAGCGCCTCCAGGAGAGAAGCCCAAGCAAGACGCCCCCCGAGGAGCGTCTTGCCACATGTCAACAATGGGTCTGACTGAGGGCCTCCAGGAGAGAAGCCCAAGCAAGACGCGCCCCGAGGAGCGTCTTGACACATGTCAACACTGGGTCTGACAGAGGGCCTCCAGGAGAGAGGCCCAAGCAAGACGCGCCCCGAGGAGTGTCTTGCCACATGTCACCACTGGGTCTGACTGAGCGCCTCCAGGAGAGAGGCCCAAGCAAGACGCGCCCCGAGGAGCGTCAGGCCACATGTCACTACTCAGTCTGACTGAGCGCCTCCAGGAGAGAGGCCCAAGCAAGACGCGCCCCGAGGAGCATCTTGCCTTATGTCATCACTCGGTCTGACTGAGCGCCTCCAGGAGAGAGGCCCAAGCAAGACGCGCCCCGAGGAGCGTCTTGCCACATGTCAACAATGGGTCTGACTGAGGGCCTCCAGGAGAGAGGCCCAAGCAAGATGCGCCCGGAGGAGCGTCTTGCCACATGTCACCTCTGGTTCTGACTGAGCGCCTCCAGGAGAGAGGCCCAAGCAAGACGCGCCCCGAGGAGCGTCTTGCCACATGTCAGCACTCGGTCTGACTGAGCACCTCCAGGAGAGAGGCCCAAGCAAGACGCGCCCCGAGGAGCGTCAGGCCACATGTCAACAATGGGTCTGACTGAGGGCCTCCAGGAGAGAAGCCCAAGCAACACGCGGCCCGAGGAGCGTCTTGCCACATGTCAGCACTCGGTCTGACTGAGCGCCTCCAGGAGAGAGGCCCAAGCAAGACGCGCCCCGAGGAGCGTCTTGTCACATGCCAACAATGGGTCTGACTGAGGAACTCCAGGAGAGAAGCCCAAGCAAGACGCGCCCCGAGGAGCGTCTTGACACATGTCAACACTGGGTCTGACAGAGGGCCTCCAGGAGAGAGGCCCAAGCAAGACGTGCCCCGAGGAATGTCTTGCCACATGTCACCACTTGGTCTGACTAAGCGCCTCCAGGAGGGAGGCCCGAGCAACATGCGCCCCGAGGAGCGTCAGGCCACATGTCACTACTCAGTCTGACTGAGCGCCTCCAGGAGAGAGGCCCAAGCAAGACGCGCCCGAGGATCGTCTTGCCACGTGTCAACACTGGGTCTGACTGAGCGCCTCCAGGAGAAAGGCCCGAGCAAGACACGCCCCGAGGAGCGTCCTCACACATGTCAACACTGGGTCTGACTGAGGGCATCCAGGAGAGAGGCCCAAGCAATACGCGCCCCGAGGAGCGTCTTGCCACATGTGAACAATGGGTCTGACTGAAGGCCTCCAGGGGAGAAGACAAAGCAAGACGCGCCCCGAGGAGCTTCTTGCCACATGTCAACAATGGGTCTTACTGAGGGCCTCCATGAGAGAAGCCCAAGCAAGACGCGCCCCGAGGAGTGTCTTGCCACATGTCAACACTGTGTCTGACTGAGCGCCTCCAGGAGAGAGGCCCCAGCAAGACGCGCCCCGAGGAGCGTCTTGCCTTATGTCATCACTCGGTCTGACAGAGGGCATTCAGAAGAGAGGCCCAAGCAATACGCGCCCCGAGGAGCGTCTTGCCACATGTCACCACTGGGTCTGAATGAGCGCCTCCAGGAGAGAGGCCCCAGCAAGACGCGCCCTGAGGAGCGTCTTGCCTTATGTCAGCACTCGGTCTGACTGAGCGCCTCCAGGAGAGAGGCCCAAGCAAGATGCGCCCGGAGGAGCGTCTTGCCACATGTCAACACTGGGTCTGACAGAGGGCCTCCAGGAGAGAGGCCCAAGCAAGACGCGCTCCGAGGAGCGTCTTGCCACATGTCACCTCTGGTTCTGACTGAGCGCCTCCAGGAGAGAGGCCCAAGCTTGACGCGCCCCGAGGAGCGTCTTGTCACATGTCAACACTGGGTCTGTCTGAGCGCCTCCAGGAGAGAAGCCCAAGCAAGACGCCCCCCGAGGAGCGTCTTGCCACATGTCAACAATGGGTCTGACTGAGGGCCTCCAGGAGAGAAGCCCAAGCAAGACGCGCCCCGAGGAGCGTCTTGACACATGTCAACACTGGGTCTGACAGAGGGCCTCCAGGAGAGAGGCCCAAGCAAGACGCGCCCCGAGGAGTGTCTTGCCACATGTCACCACTGGGTCTGACTGAGCGCCTCCAGGAGAGAGGCCCAAGCAAGACGCGCCCCGAGGAGCGTCAGGCCACATGTCACTACTCAGTCTGACTGAGCGCCTCCAGGAGAGAGGCCCAAGCAAGACGCGCCCCGAGGAGCATCTTGCCACATGTCAGCACTGGGTCTGACTGAGCGCCTCCAGGAGAGAGGCCCCCGAAAGACGCTCCCCGAGGAGCGTCTTGCCTTATGTCATCACTCGGTCTGACTGAGCGCCTCCAGGAGAGAGGCCCAAGCAAGACGCGCCCCGAGGAGCGTCTTGCCACATGTCACCTCTGGTTCTGACTGAGCGCCTCCAGGAGAGAGGCCCAAGCAAGACGCGCCCCGAGGAGCGTCTTGCCACATGTCAGCACTCGGTCTGACTGAGCACCTCCAGGAGAGAGGCCCAAGCAAGACGCGCCCCGAGGAGCGTCAGGCCACATGTCAACAATGGGTCTGACTGAGGGCCTCCAGGAGAGAAGCCCAAGCAACACGCGGCCCGAGGAGCGTCTTGCCACATGTCAGCACTCGGTCTGACTGAGCGCCTCCAGGAGAGAGGCCCAAGCAAGACGCGCCCCGAGGAGCGTCTTGCCACATGCCAACAATGGGTCTGACTGAGGAACTCCAGGAGAGAAGCCCAAGCAAGACGCGCCCCGAGGAGCGTCTTGACACATGTCAACACTGGGTCTGACAGAGGGCCTCCAGGAGAGAGGCCCAAGCAAGACGTGCCCCGAGGAATGTCTTGCCACATGTCACCACTTGGTCTGACTAAGCGCCTCCAGGAGGGAGGCCCAAGCAACATGCGCCCCGAGGAGCGTCAGGCCACATGTCACTACTCAGTCTGACTGAGCGCCTCCAGGAGAGAGGCCCAAGCAAGACGCGCCCGAGGAGCGTCTTGCCACGTGTCAACACTGGGTCTGATTGAGGGCCTTCTGGAGAGAGGCCCAAGCAAGACACGCCCAGAGGAGTGTCTTGCCACATGTCAACAATGGTTCTTACTGAGGGCCTCCGGGAGAGAAGCCCAAGCAAGACGCGCCCCGAGGAGCTTCTTGCCACATGTCAGCACTCGGTCTAACTGAGTGCCTCCAGGAGAGAGGCCAAAGCAAGACGCCCCCCGAGGAGCGTCTTGACACATGTCAACACTGGGTCTGACAGAGGGCCTCCATGAGAGAGGTCCAAGCAAGACGCGCCCCGAGGAGTGTCTTGCCAAATGTCAACACTGGGTCTGACTGAGCGCCTCAGGGAGAGAGGTCCAAGCAAGACGCGCCCCGAGGAGCGTCTTGCCACATGTCACTACTCGGTCTGACTGAGCGCCTCAGGGGGAGAGGTCCAAACAAGACGCGCCCCGAGGAGCGTCTTGCCACATGTCAACACTGGGTCTGACTGAGTGCCTCCATGATAGAAGCCCCAGCAAGACGCGCCCCGAGGAGCGTCTTGCCACATGTCACTACTCGGTCTGTTTGAGCGCCTCAGGGAGAGAGGTCCAAGCAAGACGCGCCCCGAGGAGCGTCTTGCCACATGTCACTACTCGGTCTGACTGAGCGCCTCAGGGGGAGAGGTCCAAACAAGACACGCCCCGAGGAGCGTCTTGCCACATGTCAACACAGGGTCTGACTGAGCGCCTCCAGGAGAGAGGCCCAAGCAAGACACGCCCCGAGGAGCGTCTTGACACATGTCAACACTGGGTCTGACTGAGGGCCTCCATGAGAGAACCCCAAGCAAGACGCGCCCCGAGGAGAGTCTTGCCACATGTCAACACTCGGTCTGACAGAGGGCATCCAGGAGAGAGGCCAAAGCAATACGCGCCCCGAGGAGCGTCTTGCCACATGTCACCACTGGGTCTGACTGAGCGCCTCCGGGAGAGAGACCCAACCAAGACGCGCCCTGAGGAGCGTCTTGCCACATGCCAACACTGGGTCTGACAGAGGGCCTCCAGGAGAGAGGCCCAAGCAAGACGCGCCCCGAGGAGCGTCTTGCCACGTGTCAACACTGGGTCTGATTGAGGGACTTCTGGAGAGAGGCCCAAGCAAGACGCGCCCCGAGGAGCGTCTTGCCACATGTCAACAATGGTTCTTACTGAGGGCCTCCGGGAGAGAAGCCCAAGCAAGACGCGCCCCGAGGAGCTTCTTGCCACATGTCAGCACTCGGTCTAACTGAGTGCCTCCAGGAGAGAGGCCAAAGCAAGACGCCCCCCGAGGAGCGTCTTGACACATGTCAACACTGGGTCTGACAGAGGGCCTCCATGAGAGAGGCCCAAGCAAGACGCGCCCTGAGGAGTGTCTTGCCAAATGTCATCACTGGGTCTGACTGAGCGCCTCAGGGAGAGAGGTCCAAGCAAGACGCCTCCCGAGGAGCGTCTTGCCACATGTCACTACTCGGTCTGACTGAGCGCCTCAGGGGGAGAGGTCCAAGCAAGACGCGCCCCGAGGAGCGTCTTGCCACATGTCAACACTGGGTCTGACTGAGTGCCTCCAGGAGAGAAGCCCCAGCAAGACGCGCCCCGAGGAGCGTCTTGCCACATGTCACTGCTCGGTCTGTTTGAGCGCCTCCAGCAGAAAGGCCCAAGCAAGACGTGCCCCGAGGAGCGTCTTGCCACATATCAACACAGGGTCTGACTGAGCGCCTCCAGGAGAGAGGCCCAAGCAGGACACGCCCCGAGGAGCGTCTTGACACATGTCAACAATGGGTCTGACTAAGGGCCTCCAGGAGAAAAGCCCAAGCAAGACGCGCCCCGAGGAGCGTCTTGCCACATGTCAACACAGGGTCTGACTGAGCGCCTCCAGGAGAGAGGCCCAAGCAAGACAGGCCCCGAGGAGCGTCTTGACACATGTCAACACTGGGTCTGACTGAGGGCCTCCATGAGAGAACCCCAAGCAAGACGCGCCCCGAGGAGTCTTGCCACATGTCAACACTCGGTCTGACAGAGGGCATCCAGGAGAGAGGCCAAAGCAATACGCGCCCCGAGGAGCGTCTTGCCACATGTCACCACTGGGTCTGACTGAGCGCCTCCAGGAGAGAGACCCAACCAAGACGCGCCCTGAGGAGCGTCTTGCCACATGCCAACACTGGGTCTGACAGAGGGCCTCCAGGAGAGAGGCCCAAGCAAGACGCGCCCCGAGGAGTGTCTTGCCACATGTCACCACTGGGTCTGACTGAGCGCCTCCAGGAGAGAGGCCCAAGCAAGACGCGCCCCGTGGAGCGTCTTGTCACATGTCAACACTGGGTCTTTCTGAGCGCCTCCAGGAGAGAAGCCCAAGCAAGACGCGCCCCGAGGAGCATCTTTCCACATGTCAGCACTCGGTCTGACTGAGCGCCTCCAGGAGAGAGGCCCAAGCAAGAGGCGCCCAATGGAGTGTCTTGCAACATGTCAACAATGGGTCTGACTGAGGGCCTCCAGGAGAGAAGCCCAAGCAACACGCGGCCCGAGGAGCGTCTTGCCCCATGTCAGCACTCCGTCTGACTGAGCGACTCCAGGAGAGAGGCCAAAGCAAGACGCGCCCTGAGGAGCGTCTTGCCACATGTCAACAATGGGTATGACTGAGGGCCTCCAGGAGAGAAGCCCAAGCAAGACGCGCCCCGAGGAGCGTCTTGACACATGTCAACACTGGGTCTGACAGAGGGCCTCCAGGAGAGAGGCCCAAGCAAGACGCACCCCGAGGAGTGTCTTGCCACATGTCACCACTTGGTCTGACTGAGCGCCTCCAGGAGAGAGGCCCAAGCAACACGCGCCCCGAGGAGCGTCAGGCCAAATGTCACTACTCAGTCTGACTGAGCGCCTCCAGGAGAGAGGCCCAAGTAAGACGCGCCCCGAGGAGCGTCTTGCCACGTGTTTACACTGGGTCTGATTGAGTGCCTTCTGGAGAGAGGCCCAAGCAAGACGCGCCCCGAGGAGCGTCTTGCCACATGTCACTACTCAGTCTGACTGAGCACCTCCAGGAGAGAGGCCCAAGCAAGACGTGCCACGAGGAGCGTCTTGCCACATGTCAACAATGGGTCTGACTGAGGGCCTCCAGGAGAGAAGCCCAAGCAAGACGTGCCCCGAGGAGCGTCTTGCCACATGTCAACACTGGGTCTGACTGAGGGCCTCCAGGAGAGAGGCCCAAATAAGACGCGCCCCGAGGAGCGTCTTTCCACATGTCAACACTGGGTCTGACTGAGGGCCTCCAGGAGAGAAGCCCAAGCAAGATGCGCCCCGAGGAGCGTCTTGCCACATGTCAACACTGGGTCTGACTGAGGGCCTCCAGGAGAGAGGCCCGAGGAGCGTCTTGCCACATGTCACCTCTGGGTCTGACTGAGCGCCTCCAGGAGAGAACCCCAAGCAAGACGCGCCCCGAGGAGAGTCTTGCCACATGCCAACACTGGGTCTGACAGAGGTCCTCCAGGAGAGAGGCCCAAGCAAGACGCGCCCCGAGGAGTGTCTTGCCACATGTCACCACTGGGTCTGACTGAGCGCCTCCAGGAGAGAGGCCCAAGCAAGACGCGCCCCGAGGAGCGTCTTGTCACATGTCAACACTGGGTCTTTCTGAGCGCCTCCAGGAGAGAAGCCCAATCAAGAAGCGCCCCGAGGAGCGTCTTTCCACATGTCAGCACTCGGTCTGACTGAGCGCCTCCAGGAGAGAGGCCCAAGCAAGAGGCGCCCAAAGGAGTGTCTTGCAACATGTCAACAATGGGTCTGACTGAGGGCCTCCAGGAGAGAAGCCCAAGCAACACGCGGCCCGAGGAGCGTCTTGCCCCATGTCAGCACTCCGTCTGACTGAGCGCCTCCAGGAGAGAGGCCAAAGCAAGACGCGCCCCGAGGAGCGTCTTGCCACATGTCAACAATGGGTATGACTGAGGGCCTCCAGGAGAGAAGCCCAAGCAAGACGCGCCCCGAGGAGCGTCTTGACACATGTCAACACTGGGTCTGACAGAGGGCCTCCAGGAGAGAGGCCCAAGCAAGACGCGCCCCGAGGAGTGTCTTGCCACATGTCACCACTGGGTCTGACTGAGCGCCTCCAGGAGAGAGGCCCAAGCAAGACGCGCCCCGAGGAGCGTCAGGCCACATGTCACTACTCAGTCTGACAGAGCGCCTCCAGGAGAGAGGCCCAAGCAAGACGCGCCCCGAGGAGCATCTTGCCACATGTCAGCACTGGGTCTGACTGAGCGCCTCCAGGAGAGAGGCCCCAGCAAGACGCTCCCCGAGGAGCGTCTTGCCTTATGTCATCACTCGGGTTGACTGAGCGCCTCCAGGAGAGAGGACCAAGCAAGACGCGCCCCGAGGAGCGTCTTGCCACATGTCAACAATGGGTCTGACTGAGGGCCTCCAGGAGAGAGGCCCAAGCAAGATGCGCCCGGAGGAGCGTCTTGCCACATGTCACCTCTGGTTCTGACTGAGCGCCTCCAGGAGAGAGGCCCAAGCAAGACACGCCCCGAGGAGCGTCTTGCCACATGTCAGCACTCGGTCTGACTGAGCACCTCCAGGAGAGAGGCCCAAGCAAGACGCGCCCCGAGGAGCGTCAGGCCACATGTCAACAATGGGTCTGACTGAGGGCCTCCAGGAGAGAAGCCCAAGCAACACGCGGCCCGAGGAGCGTCTTGCCACATGTCAGCACTCGTTCTGACTGAGCGCCTCCAGGAGAGAGGCCCAAGCAAGACGCGCCCCGAGGAGCGTCTTGCCACATGCCAACAATGGGTCTGACTGAGGAACTCCAGGAGAGAAGCCCAAGCAAGACGCGCCCCGAGGAGCGTCTTGACACATGTCAACACTGGGTCTGACAGAGGGCCTCCAGGAGAGAGGCCCAAGCAAGACGTGCCCCGAGGAATGTCTTGCCACATGTCACCACTTGGTCTGACTAAGCGCCTCCAGGAGGGAGGCCCAAGCAACATGCGCCCCGAGGAGCGTCAGGCCACATGTCACTACTCAGTCTGACTGAGCGCCTCCAGGAGAGAGGCCCAAGCAAGACGCGCCCGAGGAGCGTCTTGCCACGTGTCAACACTGGGTCTGATTGAGGGCCTTCTGGAGAGAGGCCCAAGCAAGACGCGCCCCGAGGAGCGTCTTGCCACATGTCAACAATGGTTCTTACTGAGGGCCTCCGGGAGAGAAGCCCAAGCAAGACACGCCCCGAGGAGCTTCTTGCCACATGTCAGCACTCGGTCTAACTGAGTGCCTCCAGGAGAGAGGCCAAAGCAAGACGCCCCCCGAGGAGCGTCTTGACACATGTCAACACTGGGTCTGACAGAGGGCCTCCATGAGAGAGGTCCAAGCAAGACGCGCCCCGAGGAGTGTCTTGCCAAATGTCAACACTGGGTCTGACTGAGCGCCTCAGGGAGAGAGGTCCAAGCAAGACGCGCCCCGAGGAGCGTCTTGCCACATGTCACTACTCGGTCTGACTGAGCGCCTCAGGGGGAGAGGTCCAAACAAGACGCGCCCCGAGGAGCGTCTTGCCACATGTCAACACTGGGTCTGACTGAGTGCCTCCATGATAGAAGCCCCAGCAAGACTTGCCCCGAGGAACGTCTTGCCACATGTCACTACTCGGTCTGTTTGAGCGCCTCCAGCAGAGAGGCCCAAGCAAGACGTGCCCCGAGGAGCGTCTTGCCACATGTCAACACAGGGTCTGACTGAGCGCCTCCAGGAGAGAGGCCCAAGCAAGACACGCCCCGAGGCGGTCTTGACACATGTCAACAATGGGTCTGACTAAGGGCCTCCAGGAGAGAAGCCCAAGCAAGACGCGCCCCGAGGAGCGTCTTGCCACATGTCAACACAGGGTCTGACTGAGCGCCTCCAGGAGAGAGGCCCAAGCAAGACACGCCCCGAGGAGCGTCTTGACACATGTCAACACTGGGTCTGACTGAGGGCCTCCATGAGAGAACCCCAAGCAAGACGCGCCCCGAGGAGAGTCTTGCCACATGTCAACACTCGGTCTGACAGAGGGCATCCAGGAGAGAGGCCAAAGCAATACGCGCCCCGAGGAGCGTCTTGCCACATGTCACCACTGGGTCTGACTGAGCGCCTCCAGGAGAGAGACCCAACCAAGACGCGCCCTGAGGAGCGTCTTGCCACATGCCAACACTGGGTCTGACAGAGGGCCTCCAGGAGAGAGGCCCAAGCAAGACGCGCCCCGAGGAGCGTCTTGCCACATGTCAACAATGGTTCTTACTGAGGGCCTCCGGGAGAGAAGCCCAAGCAAGACGCACCCCGAGGAGCTTCTTGCCACATGTCAGCACTCGGTCTAACTGAGTGCCTCCAGGAGAGAGGCCAAAGCAAGACGCCCCCGAGGAGCGTCTTGACACATGTCAACACTGGGTCTGACAGAGGGCCTCCATGAGAGAGGCCCAAGCAAGACGCGCCCTGAGGAATGTCTTGCCACATGTCACCACTTGGTCTGACTAAGCGCCTCCAGGAGGGAGGCCCAAGCAACATGCGCCCCGAGGAGCGTCAGGCCACATGTCACTACTCAGTCTGACTGAGCGCCTCCAGGAGAGAGGCCCAAGCAAGACGCGCCCGAGGAGCGTCTTGCCACGTGTCAACACTGGGTCTGACTGAGCGCCTCAGGGAGAGAGGTCCAAGCAAGACGCCTCCCGAGGAGCGTCTTGCCACATGTCACTACTCGGTCTGACTGAGCGACTCAGGGGGAGAGGTCCAAGCAAGACGCGCCCCGAGGAGCGTCTTGCCACATGTCAACACTGGGTCTGACTGAGGGCCTCCATGAGAGAAGCCCAAGCAAGACGCGCCCCGAGGAGAGTCTTGCCACATGTCAACACTGGGTCTGACTGAGCGCCTCCAGGAGAGAGGCCCAAGCAAGACGCGCCCCGAGGAGCGTCTTGTCACATGTCACTACTCGGTCTGACTGAGCGCCTCCAGGAGAGAGGCCCAAGCAAGACGTGCCCCGAGGAGCGTCTTGACACATGTCAACAATGGGTCTGACTAAGGGCCTCCAGGAGAAAAGCCCAAGCAAGACGCGCCCCGAGGAGCGTCTTGCCACATGTCAACACAGGGTCTGACTGAGTGCCTCCAGGAGAGAAGCCCCAGCAGGACACGCCCCGAGGAGCGTCTTGACACATGTCAACAATGGGTCTGACTAAGGGCCTCCAGGAGAAAAGCCCAAGCAAGACGCGCCCCGAGGAGCGTCTTGCCACATGTCAACACAGGGTCTGACTGAGCGCCTCAGGGAGAGAGGTCCAAGCAGGACACGCCCCGAGGAGCGTCTTGCCACATGTCACTGCTCGGTCTGTTTGAGCGCCTCCAGCAGAAAGGCCCAAGCAAGACGTGCCCCGAGGAGCGTCTTGCCACATGTCAACACAGGGTCTGACTGAGCGCCTCCAGGAGAGAGGCCCAAGCAAGACAGGCCCCGAGGAGCGTCTTGACACATGTCAACACTGGGTCTGACTGAGGGCCTCCATGAGAGAACCCCAAGCAAGACGCGCCCCGAGGAGTCTTGCCACATGTCAACACTCGGTCTGACAGAGGGCATCCAGGAGAGAGGCCAAAGCAATACGCGGCCCGAGGAGCGTCTTGCCACATGTCACCACTGGGTCTGACTGAGCGCCTCCAGGAGAGAGACCCAACCAAGACGCGCCCTGAGGAGCGTCTTGCCACATGCCAACACTGGGTCTGACAGAGGGCCTCCAGGAGAGAGGCCCAAGCAAGACGCGCCCCGAGGAGTGTCTTGCCACATTTCACCACTGGGTCTGACTGAGCGCCTCCAGGAGAGAGGCCAAAGCAAGACGCGCCCCATGGAGCGTCTTGTCACATGTCAACACTGGGTCTTTCTGAGCGCCTCCAGGAGAGAAGCCCAAGCAAGACGCGCCCCGAGGAGCGTCTTTCCACATGTCAGCACTCGGTCTGACTGAGCGCCTCCAGGAGAGAGGCCCAAGCAAGAGGCGCCCAATGGAGTGTCTTGCAACATGTCAACAATGGGTCTGACTGAGGGCCTCCAGGAGAGAAGCCCAAGCAACACGCGGCCCGAGGAGCGTCTTGCCCCATGTCAGCACTCCGTCTGACTGAGCGACTCCAGGAGAGAGGCCAAAGCAAGACGCGCCCCGAGGAGCGTCTTGCCACATGTCAACAATGGGTATGACTGAGGGCCTCCAGGAGAGAAGCCCAAGCAAGACGCGCCCCGAGGAGCGTCTTGACACATGTCAACACTGGGTCTGACAGAGGGCCTCCAGGAGAGAGGCCCAAGCAAGACGCACCCCGAGGAGTGTCTTGCCACATGTCACCACTTGGTCTGACTGAGCGCCTCCAGGAGAGAGGCCCAAGCAACACGCGCCCCGAGGAGCGTCAGGCCAAATGTCACTACTCAGTCTGACTGAGCGCCTCCAGGAGAGAGGCCCAAGTAAGACGCGCCCCGAGGAGCGTCTTGCCACGTGTTTACACTGGGTCTGATTGAGGGCCTTCTGGAGAGAGGCCCAAGCAAGACGCGCCCCGAGGAGCGTCTTGCCACATGTCACTACTCAGTCTGACTGAGCACCTCCAGGAGAGAGGCCCAAGCAAGACGTGCCCCGAGGAGCGTCTTGCCACATGTCAACAATGGGTCTGACTGAGGGCCTCCAGGAGAGAAGCCCAAGCAAGACGTGCCCCGAGGAGCGTCTTGCCACATGTCAACACTGGGTCTGAGTGAGGGCCTCCAGGAGAGAGGCCCAAATAAGACGCGCCCCGAGGAGCGTCTTTCCACATGTCAACACTGGGTCTGACTGAGGGCCTCCAGGAGAGAAGCCCAAGCAAGATGCGCCCCGAGGAGCGTCTTGCCACATGTCAACACTGGGTCTGACTGAGGGCCTCCAGGAGAGAGGCCCGAGGAGCGTCTTGCCACATGTCACCTCTGGGTCTGACTGAGCGCCTCCAGGAGAGAACCCCAAGCAAGACTCGCCCCGAGGAGAGTCTTGCCACATGTCAACACTCGGTCTGACAGAGGGCATCCAGGAGAGAGGCCAAAGCAATACGCGCCCCGAGGAGCGTCTTGCCACATGTAACCACTGGGTCAGACTGAGCGCCTCCAGGAGAGAGAGCCAACCAAGACGCGCCCTGAGGAGCGTCTTGCCACATGCCAACACTGGGTCTGACAGAGGCCCTCCAGGAGAGAGGCCCAAGCAAGACGCGCCCCGAGGAGTGTCTTGCCACATGTCACCACTGGGTCTGACTGAGCGCCTCCAGGAGAGAGGCCCAAGCAAGAGGCGCCCAAAGGAGTGTCTTGCAACATGTCAACAATGGGTCTGACTGAGGGCCTCCAGGAGAGAAGCCCAAGCAACACGCGGCCCGAGGAGCGTCTTGCCCCATGTCAGCACTCCGTCTGACTGAGCGCCTCCAGGAGAGAGGCCAAAGCAAGACGTGCCCCGAGGAGCGTCTTGCCACATGTCAACAATGGGTCTGACTGAGGGCCTCCAGGAGAGAAGCTCAAGCAAGATGTGCCCCGAGGAGCGTCTTGCCACATGTCAACACTGGGTCTGAGTGAGGGCCTCCAGGAGAGAGGCCCAAATAAGACGCGCCCCGAGGAGCGTCTTTCCACATGTCAACACTGGGTCTGACTGAGGGCCTCCAGGAGAGAAGCCCAAGCAAGATGCGCCCCGAGGAGCGTCTTGCCACATGTCAACACTGGGTCTGACTGAGGCCCTCCAGGAGAGAGGCCCGAGGAGCGTCTTGCCACATGTCACCTCTGGGTCTGACTGAGCGCCTCCAGGAGAGAACCCCAAGCAAGACTCGCCCCGAGGAGAGTCTTGCCACATGTCAACACTCGGTCTGACAGAGGGCATCCAGGAGAGAGGCCAAAGCAATACGCGCCCCGAGGAGCGTCTTGCCACATGTAACCACTGGGTCAGACTGAGCGCCTCCAGGAGAGAGAGCCAACCAAGACGCGCCCTGAGGAGCGTCTTGCCACATGCCAACACTGGGTCTGACAGAGGCCCTCCAGGAGAGAGGCCCAAGCAAGACGCGCCCCGAGGAGTGTCTTGCCACATGTCACCACTGGGTCTGACTGAGCGCCTCCAGGAGAGAGGCCCAAGCAAGAGGCGCCCAAAGGAGTGTCTTGCAACATGTCAACAATGGGTCTGACTGAGGGCCTCCAGGAGAGAAGCCCAAGCAACACGCGGCCCGAGGAGCGTCTTGCCCCATGTCAGCACTCCGTCTGACTGAGCACCTCCAGGAGAGAGGCCAAAGCAAGACGCGCCCCGAGGAGCGTCTTGCCACATGTCAACAATGGGTATGACTGAGGGCCTCCAGGAGAGAAGCCCAAGCAAGACGCGCCCCGAGGAGCGTCTTGACACATGTCAACACTGGGTCTGACAGAGGGCCTCCAGGAGAGAGGCCCAAGCAAGACGCACCCCGAGGAGTGTCTTGCCACATGTCACCACTTGGTCTGACTGAGCGCCTCCAGGAGAGAGGCCCAAGCAACATGCGCCCCGAGGAGCGTCAGGCCAAATGTCACTACTCAGTCTAACTGAGCGCCTCCAGGAGAGAGGCCCAAGTAAGACGCGCCCCGAGGAGCGTCTTGCCACGTGTTTACACTGGGTCTGATTGAGGGCCTTCTGGAGAAACGCCCAAGCAAGATGCGCCCCGAAGAGCGTCTTGCCACATGTCACTACTCAGTCTGACTGAGCACCTCCAGGAGAGAGGCCCAAGCAAGACGTGCCCCGAGGAGCATCTTGCCACATGTCAACAATGGGTCTGACTGAGGGCCTCCAGGAGAGAAGCCCAAGCAAGACGTGCCCCGAGGAGCGTCTTGCCACATGTCAACACTGGGTCTGACTGAGGGCCTCCAGGAGAGAGGCCCAAATAAGATGCGCCCCGAGGAGCGTCTTTCCACATGTCAACACTGGGTCTGACTGAGGGCCTCTAGGAGAGAAGCCCAAGCAAGATGCGCCCCGTGGAGCGTCTTGCCACATGTCAACACTGGGTCTGACTGAGGGCCTCCAGGAGAGAGGCCCGAGGAGCATCTTGCCACATGTCACCTCTGGGTCTGACTGAGCGCCTCCAGGAGAGAGGCGCAAGCAAGAAACGCCCGAGGAGCGTCTTGACACATGTCAACACTGGGTCTGACTGAGCGCCTCCAGGAGAGAGGCCCCAGCAAGACGCGCCCCGAGGAGCTTCTTGCCTCATGTCAGCACTGGGTCTGACTGAGCTCCTCCAGGAGAGAGGCCCAAGCAAGACGCGCCCAGAGGAGCGTCTTGCCACATGTCACCACTGGGTCTGATTGAGCACCTCCAGGAGAGAGGCCCCAGCAAGACGCGCCCCGAGGAGCGTCTTGCCTTACATCAGCACTCGGTCTGACTGAGCGCCTCCAGGAGAGATGCCCAAGCAAGACGCGCCCCGAGGAGCGTCTTGCCACATGTCACTACTCGGTCTAACTGAGCGCCTCCAGGAGAGAGGTTTCAAGTTAGACGCGCCCCGAGGAGTGTCTTGCCAAATGTCACTACTCGGTCAGATTGAGCGCCTCCAGGAGGGAGGTCCAAGCAAGACGCGCCCCGAGGAGCGTCAGGCCACATGTCACTACTCAGTCTGACTGAGCGCCTCCAGGACAGAGGCCCAAGCAAGACGCGCCCCGCGGAGCGTCTTGCCACATGTCAGCACTGGGTCTGACTGAGCGCCTCCAGGAGAGAGGCCCAAGCAAGACACGCCCCGAGGAGCGTCTTGACACATGTCAACACTGGGTCGGACTGAGGGCCTGCATGAGAGAAGCCCAAGCAAGACGCGCCCCGAGGAGAGTCTTGCCACATGTCAACACTCGGTCTGACAGAGGGCATTCAGGAGAGAGGCCCAAGCAATACGCGCCCCGAGGAGCATCTTGCCACATGTCACCACTGGGTCTGAATGAGCGCCTCCAGGAAAGAGGCCCAACCAAGACGCGCCCCGAGGAGTGTCTTGCCACATGCCAACACTGGGTCTGACTGAGCGCCTCCAGAAGAGAGGCCCAAGCAAGACGCGCCCCGAGGAGCGTCTTGCCACGTGTCAACACTGGGTCTGACTGAGCGCCTCCAGGAGAGAGGCCCAAGCAAGACGCGCCCTGAGGAGCGTCTTTCCACGTGTCCTCACTGGGTCTGACTGAGCGCCTCCAGGAGAGAGGCCCAAGCAAGACGCGCCCCGAGGAGCGTCTTGCCACATGTCAACACTGGGTCTGACTGAGCGCCTCCAGGAGAGAGGCCCAAGCAAGACGCGCCCCGAGGAGCGTCTTGCCACATGTCAACACTGGGTCTGACTGAGCGCCTCCAGGAGAGAGGCCCAAGCAAGATGCGCCCCGAGGATCGTCTTGCCACATGTCAGCACTGGGTCTGACTGAGCGCCTCCAGGAGAGAGGCCCAAGCAAGACGCGCCCCGAGGAGCGTCTTGCCTTATGTCAGCACTCGGTCTGACTGAGCGCCTCCAGGAGAGAGGCCCAAGCAAGACGCGCCCCGAGGAGCGTCTTGCCAAATGTCAACAACGGGTCTGACTGAGGGCCTCCAGGAGAGAAGCCCAAGCAAGAAGCACCCCGAGGAGCGTCTTGCCACATGTCAACACTGGGTCTGACTGAGGGCCTCCATGAGAGAGACCCAAGCAAGACGCGCCCCGAGGAGCGTCTTGCCACGTGTCAACACTGGGTCTGATTGAGCACCTCCAGGAGAGAGGCCCCAGCAAGACGCGCCCCGAGGAGCGTCTTGACTTATGTCAGCACTCGGTCTGACTGAGCGCCTCCAGGAGAGAGGCCCAAGCAAGACGCGCCCCGAGGAGCGTCTTGCCACATGTCACTACTCGGTCTGACTGAGCGCCTCCAGGAGAGAGGCCCAAGCAAGACGTGCCCCGAGGAGCGTCTTGCCACATGTCAACAATGGGTCTGACTGAGGGCCTCCAGGAGAGAAGCCCAAGCAAGACGCGCCCCGAGGAGCGTCTTGCCACATGTCAACACTGGGTCTGACTGAGGGCCTCCAGGAGAGAGGCCCAAATGAGACGCGCCCCGAGGAGCGTCTTGCCACATGTCAACAATGGGTCTGACTGAGGGCCTCCAGGAGAGAAGCCCAAGCAAGAAGCGCCCCGAGGAGCGTCTTGCCACATGTCAGCACTGGGTCTGATTGAGGGCCTTCTGGAGAGAGGCCCAAGCAAGACGCGCCCCGAGGAGCGTCTTGCCACATGTCAACAATGGGTCTGACTGAGCGCCCCCAGGAGAGAAGCCCAAGCAAGACGCGCCCCGAGGAGCGTCTTGCCACATGTCAGCACTCGGTCTGACTGAGCGCCTCCAGGAGAGAGGCCCAAGCAAGACGTGCCCCGAGGAGCGTCTTGCCACATGTCAACACTGGGTCTGACTGAGCGCCTCCAGGAGAGAGGCCCAAGCAAGACGCACCCCGAGGAGCGTCTTGCCACATGTCAGCACTGGGTCTGACTGAGCGCCTCCAGGAGAGAGGCCCCAGCAAGACGCGCCCCGAGGAGCGTCTTGCCTTATGTCAGCACTCGGTCTGACTGAGCGCCTCCAGGAGAGAGGCCCAAGCAAGACGCGCCCCGAGGAGCGTCTTTCCACATGTCAACAATGGGTCTGACTGAGGGCCTCCAGGAGAGAAGCCCAAGCGAGACGCGCCCCGAGGAGCGTCTTGACACATGTCAACACTGGGTCTGACAGAGGGCCTCCAGGAGAGAGGCCCAAGCAAGACGCGCCCCGAGGAGTGCCTTGCCACATGTCAGCACTTGGTCTGACTGAGCGCCTCCAGGAGAGAAGCCCAAGCAACACGCGCCCCGAGGAGCGTCAGGCCACATGTCACTACTCAGTCTGACTGAGCGCCTCCAGGAGAGAGGCCCAAGCAAGAAGCGCCCCGAGGAGCGTCTTGCCACATGTCAACACTGGGTCTGACTGAGGGCCTCCATGAGAGAAGCCCAAGCAAGACGCGCCCCGAGGAGAGTCTTGCCACATGTCAACACTGGGTCTGACTGAGCGCCTCCAGGAGAGAGGCCCAAGCAAGACGCGCCCCGAGGAGCGTCTTGTCACATGTCACTACTCGGTCTGACTGAGCGCCTCCAGGAGAGAGGCCCAAGCAAGACGTGCCCCGAGGAGCGTCTTGCCACATGTCAACAACGGGTCTGACTGAGGGCCTCCAGGAGAGAAGCCCAAGCAAGAAGCGCCCCGAGGAGCGTCTTGCCACATGTCAACACTGGGTCTGACTGAGGGCCTCCATGAGAGAGACCCAAGCAAGACGCGCCCCGAGGAGCGTCTTGCCACGTGTCAACACTGGGTCTGATTGAGCACCTCCAGGAGAGAGGCCCCAGCAAGACGCGCCCCGAGGAGCGTCTTGACTTATGTCAGCACTCGGTCTGACTGAGCGCCTCCAGGAGAGAGGCCCAAGCAAGACGCGCCCCGAGGAGCGTCTTGCCACATGTCCCTACTCGGTCTGACTGAGCGCCTCCAGGAGAGAGGCCTAAGCAAGACGTGCCCCGAGGAGCGTCTTGCCACATGTCAACAATGGGTCTGACTGAGGGCCTCCAGGAGAGAAGCCCAAGCAAGACGCGCCCCGAGGAGCGTCTTGCCACATGTCAACACTGGGTCTGACTGAGGGCCTCCAGGAGAGAGGCCCAAATGAGACGCGCCCCGAGGAGCGTCTTGCCACATGTCAACAATGGGTCTGACTGAGGGCCTCCAGGAGAGAAGCCCAAGCAAGAAGCGCCCCGAGGAGCGTCTTGCCACATGTCAGCACTGGGTCTGATTGAGGGCCTTCTGGAGAGAGGCCCAAGCAAGACGCGCCCCGAGGAGCATCTTGCCACATGTCAACAATGGGTCTGACTGAGGGCCTCCAGGAGAGAAGCCCAAGCAAGACGCGCCCCGAGGAGCGTCTTGCCACATGTCAGCACTCGGTCTGACTGAGCGCCTCCAGGAGAGAGGCCCAAGCAAGACGTGCCCCGAGGAGCGTCTTGCCACATGTCAACACTGGGTCTGACTGAGCGCCTCCAGGAGAGAGGCCCAAGCAAGACGCACCCCGAGGAGCGTCTTGCCACATGTGAACACTGGGTCTGACTGAGCGCCTCCAGGAGAGAGGCCCAAGCAAGACGCGCCCGGAGGAGCGTCTTGCCACATGTCAGCACTCGGTCTGACTGAGCGCCTCCAGGAGAGAGGCCCAAGCAAGACGCGCCCCGAGGAGCATCTTGACACATGTCTCCTCTGGGTCTGACTGAGCGCCTCCAGGAGAGAGGCCCAAGCAAGACGTGCCCCGAGGAGCGTCTTGCCACATGTCAACACTGGGTCTGACTGAGTGCCTCCATGAGAGAAGCCCCAGCAAGACGCGCCCCGAGGAGCATCTTGCCACATGTCAACACTGGGTCTGACTGAGAACCTCCAGGAGAGAGGCCCAAGCAAGACGCGCCCCGAGGAGCGTCTTGCCACATGTCAACACTGGGTCTGACTGAGCGCCTCCAGGAGAGAGGCCCAAGCAAGACGCGCCCCGAGGAGCGTCTTGTCACATGTCACTACTCGGTCTGACTGAGCGCCTCCAGGAGAGAGGCCCAAGCAAGACGTGCCCCGAGGAGCGTCTTGCCACATGTCAACACTGGGTCTGACTGAGGGCCTCCAGGAGAGAAGCCCAAGCAAGAAGCGCCCCGAGGAGCGTCTTGCCACATGTCAACACTGGGTCTGACTGAGCGCCTCCAGGAGAGAGGCCCAAGCAAGACACGCCCCGAGGAGCGTCTTGACACATGTCAACACTGGGTCTGACTGAGGGCCTCCATGAGAGAAGCCCAAGCAAGACGCGCCCCGAGCAGAGTCTTGCCACATGTCAACACTGGGTCTGACAGAGGGCATCCAGGAGAGAGGCCCAAGCAATACGCGCCCCGAGGAGCGTCTTGCCACATGTCACCACTGGGTCTGACTGAGCGCCTCCAGGAGAGAGGCCCAAGCAAGAAGCGCCCCGAGGAGCGTCTTGCCACGTGTCAACACTGGGTCTGATTGAGGGCCTTCTGGAGAGAGGCCCAAGCAAGACGCGCCCCGAGGAGCGTCTTGCCACATGTCAACAATGGGTCTGACTGAGGGCCTCCAGGAGAGAAGCCCAAGCAAGACGCGCCCCGAGGAGCTTCTTGCCACATGTCAGCACTCGGTCTGACTGAGCGCCTCCAGGAGAGAGGCCCAAGCAAGACGCGCCCCGAGGAGCGTCTTGACACATGTCAACACTGGGTCTGACAGAGGGCCTCCATGAGAGAGGCCCAAGCAAGACGCGCCCAGAGGAGTGTCTTGCCACATGTCAACACTGGGTCTGACTGAGAACCTCCAGGAGAGAGGCCCAAGCAAGACGCGCCGAGGAGCGTCTTGCCACATGTCAACACTGGGTCTGACTGAGCGCCTCCAGGAGAGAGGCCCAAGCAAGACGCGCCCCGAGGAGCGTCTTGTCACATGTCACTACTCGGTCTGACTGAGCGCCTCCAGGAGAGAGGCCCAATCAAGACGTGCCCCGAGGAGCGTCTTGCCACATGTCAACAATGGGTCTGACTGAGGGCCTCCAGGAGAGAAGCCCAAGCAAGAAGCGCCCCGAGGAGCGTCTTGCCACATGTCAACACTGGGTCTGACTGAGGGCCTCCATGAGAGAAGCCCAAGCAAGACGCGCTCCGAGGAGAGTCTTGCCACATGTCAACACTGGGTCTGACAGAGGGCATCCAGGAGAGAGGCCCAAGCAATACGCGCCCCAAGGAGCGTCTTGCCACATGTCACCACTGGGTCTGACTGAGCGCCTCCAGGAGAGAGGCCCAAGCAATACGCGCCCCGAGGGGCGTCTTGCCACATGTCAACAATGGGTCTGACTGAGGGCCTCCAGGAGAGAAGCCCAAGCAAGACGCGCCCCGAGGAGCTTCTTGCCACATGTCAGCACTCGGTCTGACTGAGCGCCTCCAGGAGAGAGGCCAAAGCAAGACGCGCCCCGAGGAGCGTCTTGACACATGTCAACACTGGGTCTGACAGAGGGCCTCCATGAGAGAGGCCCAAGCAAGACGCGCCCCGAGGAGTGTCTTGCCACATGTCAACACTGGGTCTGACTGAGCGCCTCCAGGAGAGAGGCCCAAGCAAGACGCGCCCCGAGGAGCGTCTTGCCACGTGTCAACACTGGGTCTGACTTAGCGCCTCCAGGAGAGAGGCCCAAGCAAGATGCGCCCGAGGAGCGTCTTGCCACGTGTCACCACTGGGTCTGACTGAGCTCCTCCAGGAGAGAGGCCCAAGCAAGACACGCCCCGAGGAGCGTCTTGCCACGTGTCAACACTGGGTCTGATTGAGCACCTCCAGGAGAGAGGCCCCAGCAAGACGCACCCCGAGGAGCGTCTTGCCTTATGTCAGCACTCGGTCTGACTGAGCGCCTCCAGGAGAGAGGCCCAAGCAAGACGCGCCCCGAGGAGCGTCTTGCCACATGTCACTACTCGGTCTGACTGAGCGGCTCCGGGAGAGAGGCCCAAGCAAGACGTGCCCCGAGGAGCGTCTTGCCACATGTCAACAATGGGTCTGACTGAGGGCCTCCAGGAGAGAAGCCCAAGCAAGACGCGCCCCGAGGAGCGTCTTGCCACATGTCAACAATGGTTCTTACTGAGGGCCTCCGGGAGAGAAGCCCAAGCAAGACGCGCCCCGAGGAGCTTCTTGCCACATGTCAGCACTCGGTCTAACTGAGTGCCTCCAGGAGAGAGGCCAAAGCAAGACGCCCCCCGAGGAGCGTCTTGACACATGTCAACACTGGGTCTGACAGAGGGCCTCCATGAGAGAGGCCCAAGCAAGACGCGCCCTGAGGAGTGTCTTGCCAAATGTCAACACTGGGTCTGACTGAGCGCCTCAGGGAGAGAGGTCCAAGCAAGACGCCTCCCGAGGAGCGTCTTGCCACATGTCACTACTCGGTCTGACTGAGCGCCTCAGGGGGAGAGGTCCAAGCAAGACGCGCCCCGAGGAGCGTCTTGCCACATGTCAACACTGGGTCTGACTGAGTGCCTCCAGGAGAGAAGCCCCAGCAAGACGCGCCCCGAGGAGCGTCTTGCCACATGTCACTGCTCGGTCTGTTTGAGCGCCTCCAGCAGAAAGGCCCAAGCAAGACGTGCCCCGAGGAGCGTCTTGCCACATATCAACACAGGGTCTGACTGAGCGCCTCCAGGAGAGAGGCCCAAGCAGGACACGCCCCGAGGAGCGTCTTGACACATGTCAACAATGGGTCTGACTAAGGGCCTCCAGGAGAAAAGCCCAAGCAAGACGCGCCCCGAGGAGCGTCTTGCCACATGTCAACACAGGGTCTGACTGAGCGCCTCCAGGAGAGAGGCCCAAGCAAGACAGGCCCCGAGGAGCGTCTTGACACATGTCAACACTGGGTCTGACTGAGGGCCTCCATGAGAGAACCCCAAGCAAGACGCGCCCCGAGGAGTCTTGCCACATGTCAACACTCGGTCTGACAGAGGGCATCCAGGAGAGAGGCCAAAGCAATACGCGCCCCGAGGAGCGTCTTGCCACATGTCACCACTGGGTCTGACTGAGCGCCTCCAGGAGAGAGACCCAGCCAAGACGCGCCCTGAGGAGCGTCTTGCCACATGCCAACACTGGGTCTGACAGAGGGCCTCCAGGAGAGAGGCCCAAGCAAGACGCGCCCCGAGGAGTGTCTTGCCACATGTCACCACTGGGTCTGACTGAGCGCCTCCAGGAGAGAGGCCCAAGCAAGACGCGCCCCGTGGAGCGTCTTGTCACATGTCAACACTGGGTCTTTCTGAGCGCCTCCAGGAGAGAAGCCCAAGCAAGACGCGCCCCGAGGAGCATCTTTCCACATGTCAGCACTCGGTCTGACTGAGCGCCTCCAGGAGAGAGGCCCAAGCAAGAGGCGCCCAATGGAGTGTCTTGCAACATGTCAACAATGGGTCTGACTGAGGGCCTCCAGGAGAGAAGCCCAAGCAACACGCGGCCCGAGGAGCGTCTTGCCCCATGTCAGCACTCCGTCTGACTGAGCGACTCCAGGAGAGAGGCCAAAGCAAGACGCGCCCCGAGGAGCGTCTTGCCACATGTCAACAATGGGTATGACTGAGGGCCTCCAGGAGAGAAGCCCAAGCAAGACGCGCCCCGAGGAGCGTCTTGACACATGTCAACACTGGGTCTGACAGAGGGCCTCCAGGAGAGAGGCCCAAGCAAGACGCACCCCGAGGAGTGTCTTGCCACATGTCACCACTTGGTCTGACTGAGCGCCTCCAGGAGAGAGGCCCAAGCAACACGCGCCCCGAGGAGCGTCAGGCCAAATGTCACTACTCAGTCTGACTGAGCGCCTCCAGGAGAGAGGCCCAAGTAAGACGCGCCCCGAGGAGCGTCTTGCCACGTGTTTACACTGGGTCTGATTGAGTGCCTTCTGGAGAGAGGCCCAAGCAAGACGCGCCCCGAGGAGCGTCTTGCCACATGTCACTACTCAGTCTGACTGAGCACCTCCAGGAGAGAGGCCCAAGCAAGACGTGCCCCGAGGAGCGTCTTGCCACATGTCAACAATGGGTCTGACTGAGGGCCTCCAGGAGAGAAGCCCAAGCAAGACGTGCCCCGAGGAGCGTCTTGCCACATGTCAACACTGGGTCTGACTGAGGGCCTCCAGGAGAGAGGCCCAAATAAGACGCGCCCCGAGGAGCGTCTTTCCACATGTCAACACTGGGTCTGACTGAGGGCCTCCAGGAGAGAAGCCCAAGCAAGATGCGCCCCGAGGAGCGTCTTGCCACATGTCAACACTGGGTCTGACTGAGGGCCTCCAGGAGAGAGGCCCGAGGAGCGTCTTGCCACATGTCACCTCTGGGTCTGACTGAGCGCCTCCAGGAGAGAACCCCAAGCAAGACGCGCCCCGAGGAGAGTCTTGCCACATGCCAACACTGGGTCTGACAGAGGTCCTCCAGGAGAGAGGCCCAAGCAAGACGCGCCCCGAGGAGTGTCTTGCCACATGTCACCACTGGGTCTGACTGAGCGCCTCCAGGAGAGAGGCCCAAGCAAGACGCGCCCCGAGGAGCGTCTTGTCACATGTCAACACTGGGTCTTTCTGAGCGCCTCCAGGAGAGAAGCCCAATCAAGAAGCGCCCCGAGGAGCGTCTTTCCACATGTCAGCACTCGGTCTGACTGAGCGCCTCCAGGAGAGAGGCCCAAGCAAGAGGCGCCCAAAGGAGTGTCTTGCAACATGTCAACAATGGGTCTGACTGAGGGCCTCCAGGAGAGAAGCCCAAGCAACACGCGGCCCGAGGAGCGTCTTGCCCCATGTCAGCACTCCGTCTGACTGAGCGCCTCCAGGAGAGAGGCCAAAGCAAGACGCGCCCCGAGGAGCGTCTTGCCACATGTCAACAATGGGTATGACTGAGGGCCTCCAGGAGAGAAGCCCAAGCAAGACGCGCCCCGAGGAGCGTCTTGACACATGTCAACACTGGGTCTGACAGAGGGCCTCCAGGAGAGAGGCCCAAGCAAGACGCGCCCCGAGGAGTGTCTTGCCACATGTCACCACTGGGTCTGACTGAGCGCCTCCAGGAGAGAGGCCCAAGCAAGACGCGCCCCGAGGAGCGTCAGGCCACATGTCACTACTCAGTCTGACAGAGCGCCTCCAGGAGAGAGGCCCAAGCAAGACGCGCCCCGAGGAGCATCTTGCCACATGTCAGCACTGGGTCTGACTGAGCGCCTCCAGGAGAGAGGCCCCAGCAAGACGCTCCCCGAGGAGCGTCTTGCCTTATGTCATCACTCGGTCTGACTGAGCGCCTCCAGGAGAGAGGCCCAAGCAAGACGCGCCCCGAGGAGCGTCTTGCCACATGTCAACAATGGGTCTGACTGAGGGCCTCCAGGAGAGAGGCCCAAGCAAGATGCGCCCGGAGGAGCGTCTTGCCACATGTCACCTCTGGTTCTGACTGAGCGCCTCCAGGAGAGAGGCCCAAGCAAGACACGCCCCGAGGAGCGTCTTGCCACATGTCAGCACTCGGTCTGACTGAGCACCTCCAGGAGAGAGGCCCAAGCAAGACGCGCCCCGAGGAGCGTCAGGCCACATGTCAACAATGGGTCTGACTGAGGGCCTCCAGGAGAGAAGCCCAAGCAACACGCGGCCCGAGGAGCGTCTTGCCACATGTCAGCACTCGTTCTGACTGAGCGCCTCCAGGAGAGAGGCCCAAGCAAGACGCGCCCCGAGGAGCGTCTTGCCACATGCCAACAATGGGTCTGACTGAGGAACTCCAGGAGAGAAGCCCAAGCAAGACGCGCCCCGAGGAGCGTCTTGACACATGTCAACACTGGGTCTGACAGAGGGCCTCCAGGAGAGAGGCCCAAGCAAGACGTGCCCCGAGGAATGTCTTGCCACATGTCACCACTTGGTCTGACTAAGCGCCTCCAGGAGGGAGGCCCAAGCAACATGCGCCCCGAGGAGCGTCAGGCCACATGTCACTACTCAGTCTGACTGAGCGCCTCCAGGAGAGAGGCCCAAGCAAGACGCGCCCGAGGAGCGTCTTGCCACGTGTCAACACTGGGTCTGATTGAGGGCCTTCTGGAGAGAGGCCCAAGCAAGACGCGCCCCGAGGAGCGTCTTGCCACATGTCAACAATGGTTCTTACTGAGGGCCTCCGGGAGAGAAGCCCAAGCAAGACGCGCCCCGAGGAGCTTCTTGCCACATGTCAGCACTCGGTCTAACTGAGTGCCTCCAGGAGAGAGGCCAAAGCAAGACGCCCCCCGAGGAGCGTCTTGACACATGTCAACACTGGGTCTGACAGAGGGCCTCCATGAGAGAGGTCCAAGCAAGACGCGCCCCGAGGAGTGTCTTGCCAAATGTCAACACTGGGTCTGACTGAGCGCCTCAGGGAGAGAGGTCCAAGCAAGACGCGCCCCGAGGAGCGTCTTGCCACATGTCACTACTCGGTCTGACTGAGCGCCTCAGGGGGAGAGGTCCAAACAAGACGCGCCCCGAGGAGCGTCTTGCCACATGTCAACACTGGGTCTGACTGAGTGCCTCCATGATAGAAGCCCCAGCAAGACGCGCCCCGAGGAACGTCTTGCCACATGTCACTACTCGGTCTGTTTGAGCGCCTCCAGCAGAGAGGCCCAAGCAAGACGTGCCCCGAGGAGCGTCTTGCCACATGTCAACACAGGGTCTGACTGAGCGCCTCCAGGAGAGAGGCCCAAGCAAGACACGCCCCGAGGGGGTCTTGACACATGTCAACAATGGGTCTGACTAAGGGCCTCCAGGAGAGAAGCCCAAGCAAGACGCGCCCCGAGGAGCGTCTTGCCACATGTCAACACAGGGTCTGACTGAGCGCCTCCAGGAGAGAGGCCCAAGCAAGACACGCCCCGAGGAGCGTCTTGACACATGTCAACACTGGGTCTGACTGAGGGCCTCCATGAGAGAACCCCAAGCAAGACGCGCCCGGAGGAGCGTCTTGCCACATGTCACCTCTGGTTCTGACTGAGCGCCTCCAGGAGAGAGGCCCAAGCAAGACACGCCCCGAGGAGCGTCTTGCCACATGTCAGCACTCGGTCTGACTGAGCACCTCCAGGAGAGAGGCCCAAGCAAGACGCGCCCCGAGGAGCGTCAGGCCACATGTCAACAATGGGTCTGACTGAGGGCCTCCAGGAGAGAAGCCCAAGCAACACGCGGCCCGAGGAGCGTCTTGCCACATGTCAGCACTCGTTCTGACTGAGCGCCTCCAGGAGAGAGGCCCAAGCAAGACGCGCCCCGAGGAGCGTCTTGCCACATGCCAACAATGGGTCTGACTGAGGAACTCCAGGAGAGAAGCCCAAGCAAGACGCGCCCCGAGGAGCGTCTTGACACATGTCAACACTGGGTCTGACAGAGGGCCTCCAGGAGAGAGGCCCAAGCAAGACGTGCCCCGAGGAATGTCTTGCCACATGTCACCACTTGGTCTGACTAAGCGCCTCCAGGAGGGAGGCCCAAGCAACATGCGCCCCGAGGAGCGTCAGGCCACATGTCACTACTCAGTCTGACTGAGCGCCTCCAGGAGAGAGGCCCAAGCAAGACGCGCCCGAGGAGCGTCTTGCCACGTGTCAACACTGGGTCTGATTGAGGGCCTTCTGGAGAGAGGCCCAAGCAAGACGCGCCCCGAGGAGCGTCTTGCCACATGTCAACAATGGTTCTTACTGAGGGCCTCCGGGAGAGAAGCCCAAGCAAGACGCGCCCCGAGGAGCTTCTTGCCACATGTCAGCACTCGGTCTAACTGAGTGCCTCCAGGAGAGAGGCCAAAGCAAGACGCCCCCCGAGGAGCGTCTTGACACATGTCAACACTGGGTCTGACAGAGGGCCTCCATGAGAGAGGTCCAAGCAAGACGCGCCCCGAGGAGTGTCTTGCCAAATGTCAACACTGGGTCTGACTGAGCGCCTCAGGGAGAGAGGTCCAAGCAAGACGCGCCCCGAGGAGCGTCTTGCCACATGTCACTACTCGGTCTGACTGAGCGCCTCAGGGGGAGAGGTCCAAACAAGACGCGCCCCGAGGAGCGTCTTGCCACATGTCAACACTGGGTCTGACTGAGTGCCTCCATGATAGAAGCCCCAGCAAGACGCGCCCCGAGGAACGTCTTGCCACATGTCACTACTCGGTCTGTTTGAGCGCCTCCAGCAGAGAGGCCCAAGCAAGACGTGCCCCGAGGAGCGTCTTGCCACATGTCAACACAGGGTCTGACTGAGCGCCTCCAGGAGAGAGGCCCAAGCAAGACACGCCCCGAGGCGGTCTTGACACATGTCAACAATGGGTCTGACTAAGGGCCTCCAGGAGAGAAGCCCAAGCAAGACGCGCCCCGAGGAGCGTCTTGCCACATGTCAACACAGGGTCTGACTGAGCGCCTCCAGGAGAGAGGCCCAAGCAAGACACGCCCCGAGGAGCGTCTTGACACATGTCAACACTGGGTCTGACTGAGGGCCTCCATGAGAGAACCCCAAGCAAGACGCGCCCCGAGGAGAGTCTTGCCACATGTCAACACTCGGTCTGACAGAGGGCATCCAGGAGACAGGCCAAAGCAATACGCGCCCCGAGGAGCGTCTTGCCACATGTCACCACTGGGTCTGACTGAGCGCCTCCAGGAGAGAGACCCAACCAAGACGCTCCCTGAGGAGCGTCTTGCCACATGCCAACACTGGGTCTGACAGAGGGCCTCCAGGAGAGAGGCCCAAGCAAGACGCGCCCCGAGGAGCGTCTTGCCACATGTCAACAATGGTTCTTACTGAGGGCCTCCGGGAGAGAAGCCCAAGCAAGACGCACCCCGAGGAGCTTCTTGCCACATGTCAGCACTCGGTCTAACTGAGTGCCTCCAGGAGAGAGGCCAAAGCAAGACGCCCCCGAGGAGCGTCTTGACACATGTCAACACTGGGTCTGACAGAGGGCCTCCATGAGAGAGGCCCAAGCAAGACGCGCCCTGAGGAGTGTCTTGCCAAATGTCAACACTGGGTCTGACTGAGCGCCTCAGGGAGAGAGGTCCAAGCAAGACGCCTCCCGAGGAGCGTCTTGCCACATGTCACTACTCGGTCTGACTGAGCGCCTCAGGGGGAGAGGTCCAAGCAAGACGCGCCCCGAGGAGCGTCTTGCCACATGTCAACACTGGGTCTGACTGAGGGCCTCCATGAGAGAAGCCCAAGCAAGACGCGCCCCGAGGAGAGTCTTGCCACATGTCAACACTGGGTCTGACTGAGCGCCTGCAGGAGAGAGGCCCAAGCAAGACGCGCCCCGAGGAGCGTCTTGTCACATGTCACTACTCGGTCTGACTGAGCGCCTCCAGGAGAGAGGCCCAAGCAAGACGTGCCCCGAGGAGCGTCTTGACACATGTCAACAATGGGTCTGACTAAGGGCCTCCAGGAGAAAAGCCCAAGCAAGACGCGCCCCGAGGAGCGTCTTGCCACATGTCAACACAGGGTCTGACTGAGTGCCTCCAGGAGAGAAGCCCCAGCAGGACACGCCCCGAGGAGCGACTTGACACATGTCAACAATGGGTCTGACTAAGGGCCTCCAGGAGAAAAGCCCAAGCAAGACGCGCCCCGAGGAGCGTCTTGCCACATATCAACACAGGGTCTGACTGAGCGCCTCAGGGAGAGAGGTCCAAGCAGGACACGCCCCGAGGAGCGTCTTGCCACATGTCACTGCTCGGTCTGTTTGAGCGCCTCCAGCAGAAAGGCCCAAGCAAGACGTGCCCCGAGGAGCGTCTTGCCACATATCAACACAGGGTCTGACTGAGCGCCTCCAGGAGAGAGGCCCAAGCAGGACACGCCCCGAGGAGCGTCTTGACACATGTCAACAATGGGTCTGACTAAGGGCCTCCAGGAGAAAAGCCCAAGCAAGACGCGCCCCGAGGAGCGTCTTGCCACATGTCAACACAGGGTCTGACTGAGCGCCTCCAGGAGAGAGGCCCAAGCAAGACAGGCCCCGAGGAGCGTCTTGACACATGTCAACACTGGGTCTGACTGAGGGCCTCCATGAGAGAACCCCAAGCAAGACGCGCCCCGAGGAGTCTTGCCACATGTCAACACTCGGTCTGACAGAGGGCATCCAGGAGAGAGGCAAAAGCAATACGCGGCCCGAGGAGCGTCTTGCCACATGTCACCACTGGGTCTGACTGAGCGCCTCCAGGAGAGAGACCCAACCAAGACGCGCCCTGAGGAGCGTCTTGCCACATGCCAACACTGGGTCTGACAGAGGGCCTCCAGGAGAGAGGCCCAAGCAAGACGCGCCCCGAGGAGTGTCTTGCCACATGTCACCACTGGGTCTGACTGAGCGCCTCCAGGAGAGAGGCCCAAGCAAGACGCGCCCCATGGAGCGTCTTGTCACATGTCAACACTGGGTCTTTCTGAGCGCCTCCAGGAGAGAAGCCCAAGCAAGACGCGCCCCGAGGAGCGTCTTTCCACATGTCAGCACTCGGTCTGACTGAGCGCCTCCAGGAGAGAGGCCCAAGCAAGAGGCGCCCAATGGAGTGTCTTGCAACATGTCAACAATGGGTCTGACTGAGGGCCTCCAGGAGAGAAGCCCAAGCAACACGCGGCCCGAGGAGCGTCTTGCCCCATGTCAGCACTCCGTCTGACTGAGCGACTCCAGGAGAGAGGCCAAAGCAAGACGCGCCCCGAGGAGCGTCTTGCCACATGTCAACAATGGGTATGACTGAGGGCCTCCAGGAGAGAAGCCCAAGCAAGACGCGCCCCGAGGAGCGTCTTGACACATGTCAACACTGGGTCTGACAGAGGGCCTCCAGGAGAGAGGCCCAAGCAAGACGCACCGCGAGGAGTGTCTTGCCACATGTCACCACTTGGTCTGACTGAGCGCCTCCAGGAGAGAGGCCCAAGCAACACGCGCCCCGAGGAGCGTCAGGCCAAATGTCACTACTCAGTCTGACTGAGCGCCTCCAGGAGAGAGGCCCAAGTAAGACGCGCCCCGAGGAGCGTCTTGCCACGTGTTTACACTGGGTCTGATTGAGGGCCTTCTGGAGAGAGGCCCAAGCAAGACGCGCCCCGAGGAGCGTCTTGCCACATGTCACTACTCAGTCTGACTGAGCACCTCCAGGAGAGAGGCCCAAGCAAGACGTGCCCCGAGGAGCGTCTTGCCACATGTCAACAATGGGTCTGACTGAGGGCCTCCAGGAGAGAAGCCCAAGCAAGACGTGCCCCGAGGAGCGTCTTGCCACATGTCAACACTGGGTCTGAGTGAGGGCCTCCAGGAGAGAGGCCCAAATAAGACGCGCCCCGAGGAGCGTCTTTCCACATGTCAACACTGGGTCTGACTGAGGGCCTCCAGGAGAGAAGCCCAAGCAAGATGCGCCCCGAGGAGCGTCTTGCCACATGTCAACACTGGGTCTGACTGAGGGCCTCCAGGAGAGAGGCCCGAGGAGCGTCTTGCCACATGTCACCTCTGGGTCTGACTGAGCGCCTCCAGGAGAGAACCCCAATCAAGACTCGCCCCGAGGAGAGTCTTGCCACATGTCAACACTCGGTCTGACAGAGGGCATCCAGGAGAGAGGCCAAAGCAATACGCGCCCCGAGGAGCGTCTTGCCACATGTAACCACTGGGTCAGACTGAGCGCCTCCAGGAGAGAGAGCCAACCAAGACGCGCCCTGAGGAGCGTCTTGCCACATGCCAACACTGGGTCTGACAGAGGCCCTCCAGGAGAGAGGCCCAAGCAAGACGCGCCCCGAGGAGTGTCTTGCCACATGTCACCACTGGGTCTGACTGAGCGCCTCCAGGAGAGAGGCCCAAGCAAGACGCGCCCCGAGGAGCGTCTTGTCACATGTCAACACTGGGTCTTTCTGAGCGCCTCCAGGAGAGAAGCCCAATCAAGACGCGCCCCGAGGAGCGTCTTGCCACATGTCAGCACTCGGTCTGACTGAGCGCCTCCAGGAGAGAGGCCCAAGCAAGAGGCGCCCAAAGGAGTGTCTTGCAACATGTCAACAATGGGTCTGACTGAGGGCCTCCAGGAGAGAAGCCCAAGCAACACGCGGCCCGAGGAGCGTCTTGCCCCATGTCAGCACTCCGTCTGACTGAGCGCCTCCAGGAGAGAGGCCAAAGCAAGACGCGCCCCGAGGAGCGTCTTGCCACATGTCAACAATGGGTATGACTGAGGGCCTCCAGGAGAGAAGCGCAAGCAAGACGCGCCCCGAGGAGCGTCTTGACACATGTCAACACTGGGTCTGACAGAGGGCCTCCAGGAGAGAGGCCCAAGCAAGACGCACCCCGAGGAGTGTCTTGCCACATGTCACCACTTGGTCTGACTGAGCGCCTCCAGGAGAGAGGCCCAAGCAACATGTGCCCCGAGGAGCGTCAGGCCAAATGTCACTACTCAGTCTAACTGAGCGCCTCCAGGAGAGAGGCCCAAGTAAGACGCGCCCCGAGGAGCGTCTTGCCACGTGTTTACACTGGGTCTGATTGAGGGCCTTCTGGAGAAACGCCCAAGCAAGATGCGCCCCGAAGAGCGTCTTGCCACATGTCACTACTCAGTCTGACTGAGCACCTCCAGGAGAGAGGCCCAAGCAAGACGTGCCCCGAGGAGCGTCTTGCCACATGTCAACAATGGGTCTGACTGAGGGCCTCCAGGAGAGAAGCCCAAGCAAGACGTGCCCCGAGGAGCGTCTTGCCACATGTCAACACTGGGTCTGACTGAGGGCCTCCAGGAGAGAGGCCCAAATAAGATGCGCCCCGAGGAGCGTCTTTCCACATGTCAACACTGGGTCTGACTGAGGGCCTCTAGGAGAGAAGCCCAAGCAAGATGCGCCCCGTGGAGCGTCTTGCCACATGTCAACACTGGGTCTGACTGAGGGCCTCCAGGAGAGAGGCCCGAGGAGCATCTTGCCACATGTCACCTCTGGGTCTGACTGAGCGCCTCCAGGAGAGAGGCGCAAGCAAGAAACGCCCGAGGAGCGTCTTGACACATGTCAACACTGGGTCTGACTGAGCGCCTCCAGGAGAGAGGCCCAAGCAAGACGCGCCCAGAGGAGCGTCTTGCCACATGTCACCACTGGGTCTGATTGAGCACCTCCAGGAGAGAGGCCCCAGCAAGACGCGCCCCGAGGAGCGTCTTGCCTTACATCAGCACTCGGTCTGACTGAGCGCCTCCAGGAGAGATGCCCAAGCAAGACGCGCCCCGAGGAGCGTCTTGCCACATGTCACTACTCGGTCTAACTGAGCGCCTCCAGGAGAGAGGTTTCAAGTTAGACGCGCCCCGAGGAGTGTCTTGCCAAATGTCACTACTCGGTCAGATTGAGCGCCTCCAGGAGGGAGGTCCAAGCAAGACGCGCCCCGAGGAGCGTCAGGCCACATGTCACTACTCAGTCTGACTGAGCGCCTCCAGGAGAGAGGCCCAAGCAAGACGCGCCCCGCGGAGCGTCTTGCCACATGTCAGCACTGGGTCTGACTGAGCGCCTCCAGGAGAGAGGCCCAAGCAAGACACGCCCCGAGGAGCGTCTTGACACATGTCAACACTGGGTCGGACTGAGGGCCTGCATGAGAGAAGCCCAAGCAAGACGCGCCCCGAGGAGAGTCTTGCCACATGTCAACACTCGGTCTGACAGAGGGCATTCAGGAGAGAGGCCCAAGCAATACGCGCCCCGAGGAGCATCTTGCCACATGTCACCACTGGGTCTGAATGAGCGCCTCCAGGAAAGAGGCCCAACCAAGACGCGCCCCGAGGAGTGTCTTGCCACATGCCAACACTGGGTCTGACTGAGCGCCTCCAGAAGAGAGGCCCAAGCAAGACGCGCCCCGAGGAGCGTCTTGCCACGTGTCAACACTGGGTCTGACTGAGCGCCTCCAGGAGAGAGGCCCAAGCAAGACGCGCCCTGAGGAGCGTCTTTCCACGTGTCCTCACTGGGTCTGACTGAGCGCCTCCAGGAGAGAGGCCCAAGCAAGACGCGCCCCGAGGAGCGTCTTGCCACATGTCAACACTGGGTCTGACTGAGCGCCTCCAGGAGAGAGGCCCAAGCAAGACGCGCCCCGAGGAGCGTCTTGCCACATGTCAACACTGGGTCTGACTGAGCGCCTCCAGGAGAGAGGCCCAAGCAAGATGCGCCCCGAGGATCGTCTTGCCACATGTCATCACTGGGTCTGACTGAGCGCCTCCAGGAGAGAGGCCCCAGCAAGACGCGCCCCGAGGAGCGTCTTGCCTTATGTCAGCACTCGGTCTGACTGAGCGCCTCCAGGAGAGAGGCCCAAGCAAGACGCGCCCCGAGGAGCGTCTTGCCACATGTCAACAACGGGTCTGACTGAGGGCCTCCAGGAGAGAAGCCCAAGCAAGAAGCACCCCGAGGAGCGTCTTGCCACATGTCAACACTGGGTCTGACTGAGGGCCTCCATGAGAGAGACCCAAGCAAGACGCGCCCCGAGGAGCGTCTTGCCACGTGTCAACACTGGGTCTGATTGAGCACCTCCAGGAGAGAGGCCCCAGCAAGACGCGCCCCGAGGAGCGTCTTGACTTATGTCAGCACTCGGTCTGACTGAGCGCCTCCAGGAGAGAGGCCCAAGCAAGACGCGCCCCGAGGAGCGTCTTGCCACATGTCACTACTCGGTCTGACTGAGCGCCTCCAGGAGAGAGGCCCAAGCAAGACGTGCCCCGAGGACCGTCTTGCCACATGTCAACAATGGGTCTGACTGAGGGCCTCCAGGAGAGAAGCCCAAGCAAGACGCGCCCCGAGGAGCGTCTTGCCACATGTCAACACTGGGTCTGACTGAGGGCCTCCAGGAGAGAGGCCCAAATGAGACGCGCCCCGAGGAGCGTCTTGCCACATGTCAACAATGGGTCTGACTGAGGGCCTCCAGGAGAGAAGCCCAAGCAAGAAGCGCCCCGAGGAGCGTCTTGCCACATGTCAGCACTGGGTCTGATTGAGGGCCTTCTGGAGAGAGGCCCAAGCAAGACGCGCCCCGAGGAGCGTCTTGCCACATGTCAACAATGGGTCTGACTGAGCGCCTCCAGGAGAGAAGCCCAAGCAAGACGCGCCCCGAGGAGCGTCTTGCCACATGTCAGCACTCGGTCTGACTGAGCGCCTTCAGGAGAGAGGCCCAAGCAAGACGCGCCCCGAGGAGCGTCTTGCCTTATGTCAGCACTCGGTCTGACTGAGCGCCTCCAGGAGAGAGGCCCAAGCAAGACGCGCCCCGAGGAGCGTCTTTCCACATGTCAACAATGGGTCTGACTGAGGGCCTCCAGGAGAGAAGCCCAAGCAAGACGCGCCCCGAGGAGCGTCTTGACACATGTCAACACTGGGTCTGACAGAGGGCCTCCAGGAGAGAGGCCCAAGCAAGACGCGCCCCGAGGAGTGCCTTGCCACATGTCAGCACTTGGTCTGACTGAGCGCCTCCAGGAGAGAAGCCCAAGCAACACGCGCCCCGAGGAGCGTCAGGCCACATGTCACTACTCAGTCTGACTGAGCGCCTCCAGGAGAGAGGCCCAAGCAAGAAGCGCCCCGAGGAGCGTCTTGCCACATGTCAACACTGGGTCTGACTGAGGGCCTCCATGAGAGAAGCCCAAGCAAGACGCGCCCCGAGGAGAGTCTTGCCACATGTCAACACTGGGTCTGACTGAGCGCCTCCAGGAGAGAGGCCCAAGCAAGACGCGCCCCGAGGAGCGTCTTGTCACATGTCACTACTCGGTCTGACTGAGCGCCTCCAGGAGAGAGGCCCAAGCAAGACGTGCCCCGAGGAGCGTCTTGCCACATGTCAACAACGGGTCTGACTGAGGGCCTCCAGGAGAGAAGCCCAAGCAAGAAGCGCCCCGAGGAGCGTCTTGCCACATGTCAACACTGGGTCTGACTGAGGGCCTCCATGAGAGAGACCCAAGCAAGACGCGCCCCGAGGAGCGTCTTGACTTATGTCAGCACTCGGTCTGACTGAGCGCCTCCAGGAGAGAGGCCCAAGCAAGACGCGCCCCGAGGAGCGTCTTGCCACATGTCACTACTCGGTCTGACTGAGCGCCTCCAGGAGAGAGGCCCAAGCAAGACGCGCCCCGAGGAGCGTCTTGCCACATGTCACTACTCGGTCTGACTGAGCGCCTCCAGGAGAGAGGCCTAAGCAAGACGTGCCCCGAGGAGCGTCTTGCCACATGTCAACAATGGGTCTGACTGAGGGCCTCCAGGAGAGAAGCCCAAGCAAGACGCGCCCCGAGGAGCGTCTTGCCACATGTCAACACTGGGTCTGACTGAGGGCCTCCAGGAGAGAGGCCCAAATGAGACGCGCCCCGAGGAGCGTCTTGCCACATGTCAACAATGGGTCTGACTGAGGGCCTCCAGGAGAGAAGCCCAAGCAAGAAGCGCCCCGAGGAGCGTCTTGCCACATGTCAGCACTGGGTCTGATTGAGGGCCTTCTGGAGAGAGGCCCAAGCAAGACGCGCCCCGAGGAGCATCTTGCCACATGTCAACAATGGGTCTGACTGAGGGCCTCCAGGAGAGAAGCCCAAGCAAGACGCGCCCCGAGGAGCGTCTTGCCACATGTCAGCACTCGGTCTGACTGAGCGCCTCCAGGAGAGAGGCCCAAGCAAGACGTGCCCCGAGGAGCGTCTTGCCACATGTCAACACTGGGTCTGACTGAGCGCCTCCAGGAGAGAGGCCCAAGCAAGACGCACCCCGAGGAGCGTCTTGCCACATGTGAACACTGGGTCTGACTGAGCGCCTCCAGGAGAGAGGCCCAAGCAAGACGCGCCCGGAGGAGCGTCTTGCCACATGTCAGCACTCGGTCTGACTGAGCGCCTCCAGGAGAGAGGCCCAAGCAAGACGCGCCCCGAGGAGCATCTTGACACATGTCTCCTCTGGGTCTGACTGAGCGCCTCCAGGAGAGAGGCCCAAGCAAGACGTGCCCCGAGGAGCGTCTTGCCACATGTCAACACTGGGTCTGACTGAGTGCCTCCATGAGAGAAGCCCCAGCAAGACGCGCCCCGAGGAGCATCTTGCCACATGTCAACACTGGGTCTGACTGAGAACCTCCAGGAGAGAGGCCCAAGCAAGACGCGCCCCGAGGAGCGTCTTGCCACATGTCAACACTGGGTCTGACTGAGCGCCTCCAGGAGAGAGGCCCAAGCAAGACGCGCCCCGAGGAGCGTCTTGTCACATGTCACTACTCGGTCTGACTGAGCGCCTCCAGGAGAGAGGCCCAAGCAAGACGTGCCCCGAGGAGCGTCTTGCCACATGTCAACACTGGGTCTGACTGAGGGCCTCCAGGAGAGAAGCCCAAGCAAGAAGCGCCCCGAGGAGCGTCTTGCCACATGTCAACACTGGGTCTGACTGAGCGCCTCCAGGAGAGAGGCCCAAGCAAGACACGCCCCGAGGAGCGTCTTGACACATGTCAACACTGGGTCTGACTGAGGGCCTCCATGAGAGAAGCCCAAGCAAGACGCGCCCCGAGCAGAGTCTTGCCACATGTCAACACTGGGTCTGACAGAGGGCATCCAGGAGAGAGGCCCAAGCAATACGCGCCCCGAGGAGCGTCTTGCCACATGTCACCACTGGGTCTGACTGAGCGCCTCCAGGAGAGAGGCCCAAGCAAGAAGCGCCCCGAGGAGCGTCTTGCCACGTGTCAACACTGGGTCTGATTGAGGGCCTTCTGGAGAGAGGCCCAAGCAAGACGCGCCCCGAGGAGCGTCTTGCCACATGTCAACAATGGGTCTGACTGAGGGCCTCCAGGAGAGAAGCCCAAGCAAGACGCGCCCCGAGGAGCTTCTTGCCACATGTCAGCACTCGGTCTGACTGAGCGCCTCCAGGAGAGAGGCCCAAGCAAGACGCGCCCCGAGGAGCGTCTTGACACATGTCAACACTGGGTCTGACAGAGGGCCTCCATGAGAGAGGCCCAAGCAAGACGCGCCCAGAGGAGTGTCTTGCCACATGTCAACACTGGGTCTGACTGAGAACCTCCAGGAGAGAGGCCCAAGCAAGACGCGCCGAGGAGCGTCTTGCCACATGTCAACACTGGGTCTGACTGAGCGCCTCCAGGAGAGAGGCCCAAGCAAGACGCGCCCCGAGGAGCGTCTTGTCACATGTCACTACTCGGTCTGACTGAGCGCCTCCAGGAGAGAGGCACAAGCAAGACGTGCCCCGAGGAGCGTCTTGCCACATGTCAACAATGGGTCTGACTGAGGGCCTCCAGGAGAGAAGCCCAAGCAAGAAGCGCCCCGAGGAGCGTCTTGCCACATGTCAACACTGGGTCTGACTGAGGGCCTCCATGAGAGAAGCCCAAGCAAGACGCGCTCCGAGGAGAGTCTTGCCACATGTCAACACTGGGTCTGACAGAGGGCATCCAGGAGAGAGGCCCAAGCAATACGCGCCCCAAGGAGCGTCTTGCCACATGTCACCACTGGGTCTGACTGAGCGCCTCCAGGAGAGAGGCCCAAGCAATACGCGCCCCGAGGGGCGTCTTGCCACATGTCAACAATGGGTCTGACTGAGGGCCTCCAGGAGAGAAGCCCAAGCAAGACGCGCCCCGAGGAGCTTCTTGCCACATGTCAGCACTCGGTCTGACTGAGCGCCTCCAGGAGAGAGGCCAAAGCAAGACGCGCCCCGAGGAGCGTCTTGACACATGTCAACACTGGGTCTGACAGAGGGCCTCCATGAGAGAGGCCCAAGCAAGACGCGCCCCGAGGAGTGTCTTGCCACATGTCAACACTGGGTCTGACTGAGCGCCTCCAGGAGAGAGGCCCAAGCAAGACGCGCCCCGAGGAGCGTCTTGCCACGTGTCAACACTGGGTCTGACTTAGCGCCTCCAGGAGAGAGGCCCAAGCAAGATGCGCCCGAGGAGCGTCTTGCCACGTGTCACCACTGGGTCTGACTGAGCTCCTCCAGGAGAGAGGCCCAAGCAAGACACGCCCCGAGGAGCGTCTTGCCACGTGTCAACACTGGGTCTGATTGAGCACCTCCAGGAGAGAGGCCCCAGCAAGACGCACCCCGAGGAGCGTCTTGCCTTATGTCAGCACTCGGTCTGACTGAGCGCCTCCAGGAGAGAGGCCCAAGCAAGACGCGCCCCGAGGAGCGTCTTGCCACATGTCACTACTCGGTCTGACTGAGCGGCTCCGGGAGAGAGGCCCAAGCAAGACGTGCCCCGAGGAGCGTCTTGCCACATGTCAACAATGGGTCTGACTGAGGGCCTCCAGGAGAGAAGCCCAAGCAAGACGCGCCCCGAGGAGCGTCTTGCCACATGTCAACACTGGGTCTGACTGAGGGCCTCCAGGAGAGAGGCCCAAATGAGACGCGCCCCGAGGAGCGTCTTGCCACATGTCAACAATGGGTCTGACTGAGGGCCTCCAGGAGAGAAGCCCAAGCAAGACGCGCCCCGAGGAGCGTCTTGCCACATGTCAGCACTGGGTCTGATTGAGGGCCTTCTGGAGAGAGGCCCAAGCAAGACGCGCCCCGGGGAGCATCTTGCCACATGTCAACAATGGGTCTGACTGAGGGCCTCCAGGAGAGAAGCCAAAGCAAGACGCGCCCCGAGGAGCGTCTTGCCACATGTCAGCACTCGGTCTGACTGAGCGCCTCCAGGAGAGAGGCCAAAGCAAGACGGTCCCCGAGGAGCGTCTTGCCACATGTCAACACTGGGTCTTACTCAGCGCCTCCAGGAGAGAGGCCCAAGCAAGACGCACCCCGAGGAGCGTCTTGCCACATGTGAACACTGGGTCTGACTTAGCGCCTCCAGGAGAGAGGCACAAGCAAGACGCGCCCGGAGGAGCGTCTTGCCACATGTCAGCACTCGGTCTGACTGAGCGCCTCCAGGAGAGAGGCCCAAGCAAGACGCGCCCCGAGGAGCATCTTGACACATGTCTCCTCTGGGTCTGACTGAGCGCCTCCAGGAGAGAGGCCCAAGCAAGACGTGCCCCGAGGAGCGTCTTGCCACATGTCAACACTGGGTCTGACTGAGTGCCTCCATGAGAGAAGCCCCAGCAAGACGCGCCCGGAGGAGCATCTTGCCACATGTCAACACTGGGTCTGACTGAGAACCTCCAGGAGAGAGGCCCAAGCAAGACGCGCCCCGAGGAGCGTCTTGCCACATGTCAACACTGGGTCTGACTGAGCGCCTCCAGGAGAGAGGCCCAAGCAAGACGCGCCCCGAGGAGCGTCTTGTCACATGTCACTACTTGGTCTGACTGAGCGCCTCCAGGAGAGAGGCCCAAGCAAGACGTGCCCCGAGGAGCGTCTTGCCACATGTCAACACTGGGTCTGACTGAGGGCCTCCAGGAGAGAAGCCCAAGCAAGAAGCGCCCCGAGGAGCGTCTTGCCACATGTCAACACTGGGTCTGACTGAGCGCCTCCAGGAGAGAGGCCCAAGCAAGACTCGCCCCGAGGAGCGTCTTGACACATGTCAACACTGGGTCTGACTGAGGGCCTCCATGAGAGAAGCCCAAGCAAGACGCGCCCCGAGCAGAGTCTTGCCACATGTCAACACTGGGTCTGACAGAGGGCATCCAGGAGAGAGGCCCAAGCAATACGCGCCCCGAGGAGCGTCTTGCCACATGTCACCACTGGGTCTGACTGAGCGCCTCCAGGAGAGAGGCCCAAGCAAGAAGCGCCCCGAGGAGCGTCTTGCCTTATGTCAGCACTCGGTCTGACTGAGCGCCTCCAGGAGAGAGGCCCAAGCAAGACGTGCCCCGAGGAGCGTCTTGCCACATGTCACTACTCGGTCTAACTGAGCGCCTCCAGGAGAGAGGTCCAAGCAAGACGCGCCCCGAGGAGCGTCTTGCCACATGTCACTACTTGGTCAGACTGAGCGCCTCCAGGAGAGAGGCCCAAGCAAGACGTGCCCCGAGGAGCGTCTTGCCACATGTCAACAAAGGGTCGGACTGAGGGCCTCCAGGAGAGAAGCCCAAGCAAGACGCGCCCCGAGGAGCGTCTTGCCACATGTCAACACTGGGTCTGACTGAGGGCCTCCAGGAGAGAAGCCCAAGCAAGACGCGCCCAGAGGAGCGTCTTGCCACATGTCAGCACTCGGTCTGACTGAGCGCCTCCAGGAGAGAGGCCCAAGCAAGACGCGCCCCGAGGAGCATCTTGCCACATGTCAGCACTGGGTCTGACTGAGCGCCTCCAGGAGAGAGGCCCAAGCAAGACACGCCCCGAGGAGCGTCTTGACACATGTCAACACTGGGTCTGACTGAGGGCCTCCATGAGAGAAGCCCAAGCAAGACGCGCCCCGAGGAGAGTGTTGCCACATGTCAACACTGGGTCTGACAGAGGGCATCCAGGAGAGAGGCCCAAGCAATACGCGCCCCGAGGAGCGTCTTGCCACATGTCACCACTGGGTCTGACTTAGCGCCTCCAGGAGAGAGGCCCAAGCAAGAAGCGCCCCGAGGAGCGTCTTGCCACGTGTCAACACTGGGTCTGATTGAGGGCCTTCTGGAGAGAGGCCCAAGCAAGATGCGCCCCGAGGAGCGTCTTGCCACATGTCACCAATGGGTCAGACTGAGGGCCTCCAGGAGAGAAGCCCAAGCAAGACGCGCCCCGAGGAGCTTCTTGCCACATGTCAGCACTCGGTCTGACTGAGCGCCTCCAGGAGAGAGGCCCAAGCAAGACGCACCCCGAGGAGCGTCTTGACACATGTCAACACTGGGTCTGACAGAGGGCCTCCATGAGAGAGGCCCAAGCAAGACGCGCCCCGAGGAGTGTCTTGCCACATGTCAACACTGGGTCTGACTGAGCGCCTCCAGGAGAGAGGCCCAAGCAAAACGCGCCCCGAGGAGCGTCTTGCCACGTGTCAACACTGGGTCTGACTTAGCGCCTCCAGGAGAGAGGCCCAAGCAAGACGCTCCCCGAGGAGCGTCTTGCCTTATGTCAGCACTCGGTCTGACTGAGCGCCTCCAGGAGAGAGGCCCAAGCAAGACGCGCCCCGAGGAGCGTCTTGCCACATGTCACTACTCGGTCTAACTGAGCGTCTCCAGGAGAGAGGTCCAAGCAAGACGTGCACGGAGGAGCGTCTTGCCACATGTCAACAATGGGTCTGACTGAGGGACTCCAGGAGAGAAGCCCAAATAAGACGCGCCCCGAGGAGCGAGTTGCCACATGTCAACAATGGGTCTGACTGAGGGCCTCCAGGAACGAAGCCCAAGCAAGACGCGCCCCGAGGAGCGTCTTGCCACATGTCAGCACTCGGACAGACTGAGCGCCTCCAGGAGAGAGGCCCAAGCAAGACGCGCCCCGAGGAGCGTCTTGCCACATGTCAACACTGGGTCTGACTGAGCGCCTCCAGGAGAGAGGCCCAAGCAAGACGCGCCCCGAGGAGAGTCTTGCCACATGTGAACACTGGGTCTGACTGAGCGCCTCCAGGAGAGAGGCCCAAGCAAGACGCGCCCGGAGGAGCGTCTTGCCACATGTCAGCACTGGGTCCGACCGAGCGCCTCCAGGAGAAAGGCCCAAGCAAGACACGCCCCGAGGAGCGTCTTGACACATGTCAACACTGGGTCAGACTGAGGGCCTCCATGAGAGAAGCCCAAGCAAGACGCGCCCCGAGGAGAGTCTTGCCACATGTCAACACTCGGTCTGACAGAAGGCATTCAGGAGAGAGGCCCAAGCAATACGCGCCCCGAGGAACGTCTTGCCACATGTCACCACTGGGTCTGAATGAGCGCCTCCAGGAAAGAGGCCCAACAAAGACGCGCCCTGAGGAGTGTCTTGCCACATGCCAACACTGGGTCTTACTGAGCGCCTCCAGGAGAGAGGCCCAAGCAAGACGCGCCCCGAGGAGCGTCTTGACACATGTCAACACTGGGTCTGACAGAGGGCCTCCAGGAGAGAGGCCCAAGCAAGACGCGCCCCGAGGAGTGTCTTGCCACATGTCAACAATGGGTCTGACTGAGCGCCTCCAGGAGAGAGGCCCAAGCAAGACGCGCCCCGAGGAGCGTCAGGCCACATGTCACTACTCAGTCTGACTGAGCGCCTCCAGGAGAGAGGACCAAGCAAGACGCGCCCCGAGGAGCGTCTTGCCACATGTCAGCACTGGGTCTGACTGAGCGCCTCCAGGAGAGAGGCCCCAGCCAGACGCGCCCCGAGGAGCGTCTTGCCTTATGTTAGCACTCGGTCTGACTGAGTGCCTCCAGGAGAGAGGCCCAAGCAAGACGCGCCCCGAGGAGCGTCTTGCCAAATGTCAGCACTCGGTCTGACAGAGCGCCTCCAGGAGAGAGGCCCAAGCAAGACGCGCCCCGAGGAGCGTCTTGCCACATGTCAACAATGGGTCTGACTGAGGGCCTCCAGGAGAGAGGCCCAAGCAAGATGCGCCCGGAGGAGCGTCTTGCCACATGCCAACACTGGGTCTGAAAGAGGGCCTCCAGGAGAGAGGCCCAAGCAAGATGCGCCCCGAGGAGCGTCTTGCCACATGTCACCTCTGGTTCTGACTGAGCGCCTCCAGGAGAGAGGCCCAAGCAAGACGCGCCCCGAGGAGCGTCTTGCCACATGTCAGCACTCGGTCTGACTGAGCGCCTCCAGGAGAGAGGCCCAAGCAAGACGCGCCCCGAGGAGCGTCTTGCCACATGTCAACATGTCACCACTGGTTCTGAATGAGCGCCTCCAGGAGAGAAGCCCAAGCAACACGCGGCTCGAGGAGCGTCTTGCCACATGTCAGCACTCGGTCTGACTGAGCGCCTCCAGGAGAGAGGGCCAAGCAAGACGCGCCCAGAGGAAAGTCTTGCCACATGTCAACAATGGGTCTGACTGAGGGCCTCCAGGAGAAAAGCCCAATCAAGAAGCGCCCCGAGGAGCGTCTTGACAGATGTCAACACTCGGTCTGACAGAGGGCCTCCAGGAGAGAGGCCCAAGCAAGACGCGCCCCGAGGAGTGTCTTGCCACATGTCACCACTTGGTCTGACTGAGCGCCTCCAGGAGAGAGGCCCAAGCAACACGCGCCCCGAGGAGTGTCAGGCCACGTGTCAACAGTGGGTCTGATTGAGGGCCTTCTGGAGAGAGGCCCAAGAAAGACGCGCCCCGAGGAGCTTCTTGCCACATGTCAACAATTGTTCTTACTGAGGGCCTCCAGGAGAGAAGCCCAAGCAAGACGCGCCCCGAGGAGCTTCTTGCCACATGTCAGCACTCGGTCTGACTGAGCGCCTCCAGGAGAGAGGCCCAAGCAAGACGCGACCCGAGGAGCGTCTTGCCACGTGTCAACACTGGGTCTGACTGAGCGCCTCCAGGAGAGAGGCCCAAGCAAGATGCGCCCCGAGGAGCGTCTTGCCACGTGTCACCACTGGGTCTGACTGAGCGCCTCCAGGAGAGAGGCCCAAGCAAGATGCGCCCCGAGGAGCGTCTTGCCACGTGTCACCACTGGGTCTGATTGAGCGCCTCCAGGAGAGAGGCCCCAGCAAGACGCGCCCCGAGGAGCATCTTGCCTTATGTCACTACTCGGTCTGACTGAGCGCCTCCAGGAGAGAGGCCCAAGCAAGATGTGCCCCGAGGAGCGTCTTGCCACATGTCAACAATGGGTCTTACTAAGGGCCTCCAGGAGAGTGGCCCAAGCAAGATTCGCCCGGAGGAGCGTCTTGCCACATGTCAACACCGGGTCTGACAGAGGGCCTCCAGGAGAGAGGCCCAAGCAAGACGCGCCCCGAGGAGCATCTTGCCACATGTCACTCTGGTTCTGACTGAGCGCCTCCAGGAGAGAGGCCCAAGCAAGACGCAACCCGAGGAGCGTCTTGCCACATGTCAACAATGGGTCTGACTGAGGGCCTCCAGGAAAGAAGCCCAAGCAACACGCGGCCCGAGGAGCGTCAGGCCACATGTCACTACTCAGTCTGACTGAGCGCCTCCAGGAGAGAGGCCCAAGCAAGACGCGCCCCGAGGAGTGTCTTGCCACATGTCAACACTGGGTCTGACTGAGCGCCTCCAGGAGAGAGGCCCAAGCAAGACGCGCCCCGAGGAGCGTCTGGCCATGTGTCAACAATGGGTCTTACTGAAGGCCTCCAGGAGAGAAGCCCAAGCAACACGCGCCCCGAGGAGCTTCTTGCCACATGTCAGCACTCGGTCTGACTGAGCGCCTCCAGGAGAGAGGGCAAAGCAAGACGCGCCCCGAGGAGCGTCTTGACACATGTCAACACTGGGTCTGACAGAGGGCCTCCATGAGAGAGGCCCAAGCGAGACGCGCCCCGAGGAGTGTCTTGCCACATGTCAACACTGGGTCTGACTGAGCGCCTCCAGGAGAGAGGCTCAAGCAAGACGCGCCCCGAGGAGCGTCTTGCCACGTGTCAACACTGGGTCTGACTGAGCGCCTCCAGGAGAGAGGCCCAAGCAAGATGCGCCCTGAGGAGCGTCTTGCCACGTGTCAACCACTGGGTCTGACTGAGCGCCTCCAGGAGAGAGGCCCAAGCAAGACGCGCCCCGAGGAGCGTCTTGCCACATGTCACCACTGGGTCTGATTGAGCGCCTCCAGGAGAGAGGCCCAAGCAAGACGCGCCCCGAGGAGCGTCTTTCCACATGTCAGCACTCGGTCTGACTGAGCGCCTCCAGGAGAGAGGCCCAAGCAAGACGCGCCCAAAGGAGCGTCTTGCAACATGTCAACAATGGGTCTGACTGAGGGCCTCCAGGAGAGAAGCCCAAGCAACACGCGGCCCGAGGAGCGTCTTGCCACATGTCAGCACTCGGTCTGACTGAGCGCCTCCAGGAGAGAGGCCAAAGCAAGACGCGCCCCGAGTAGCGTCTTGACACATGTCAACACTGGGTCTGACAGAGGGCCTCCATGAGAGAGGCCCAAGCAAGACGCGCCCCGAGGAGTGTCTTGCCACATGTCAACACTGGGTCTGACTGAGCGCCTCCAGGAGAGAGGCCCAAGCAAGACGCGCCCCGAGGAGCGTCTAGCCACGTGTCAACACTGGGTCTGACTGAGTGCCTCCAGGAGAGAGGCCCAAGCAAGATGCGCCCCGAGGAGCGTCTTGCCACGTGTCACCACTGGGTCTGACTGAGCGCCTCCAGGAGAGACGCCCAAGCAAGACGCGCCCCGAGGAGCGTCTTGCCACGTGTCACCACTGGGTCTGATTGAGCGCCTCCAGGAGAGAGGCCCAAGCAAGATGTGCCCCGAGGAGCGTCTTGCCACATGTCAACAATGGGTCTTACTGAGGGCCTCCAGGAGAGTGGCCCAAGCAAGATTCGCCCGGAGGAGCGTCTTGCCACATGTCAACACCGGGTCTGACAGAGGGCCTCCAGGAGAGAGGCCCAAGCAAGACGCGCCCCGAGGAGCATCTTGCCACATGTCACCTCTGGTTCTGACTGAGCGCCTCCAGGAGAGAGGCCCAAGCAAGACGCAACCCGAGGAGCGTCTTGCCACATGTCAACAATGGGTCTGACTGAGGGCCTCCAGGAAAGAAGCCCAAGCAACACGCGGCCCGAGGAGCGTCAGGCCACATGTCACTACTCAGTCTGACTGAGCGCCTCCAGGAGAGAGGCCCAAGCAAGACGCGCCCCGAGGAGTGTCTTGCCACATGTCAACACTGGGTCTGACTGAGCGCCTCCAGGAGAGAGGCCCAAGCAAGACGCGCCCCGAGGAGCGTCTGGCCATGTGTCAACACTGGGTCTGATTGAGGGCCTTCTGGAGAGAGGCCCAAGCAAGATGCGCCCCGAGGAGCGTCTTGCCACATGTCAACAATGGGTCTTACTGAAGGCCTCCAGGAGAGAAGCCCAAGCAACACGCGCCCCGAGGAGCTTCTTGCCACATGTCAGCACTCGGTCTGACTGAGCGCCTCCAGGAGAGAGGGCAAAGCAAGACGCGCCCCGAGGAGCGTCTTGACACATGTCAACACTGGGTCTGACAGAGGGCCTCCATGAGAGAGGCCCAAGCGAGACGCGCCCCGAGGAGTGTCTTGCCACATGTCAACACTGGGTCTGACTGAGCGCCTCCAGGAGAGAGGCTCAAGCAAGACGCGCCCCGAGGAGCGTCTTGCCACGTGTCAACACTGGGTCTGACTGAGCGCCTCCAGGAGAGAGGCCCAAGCAAGATGCGCCCTGAGGAGCGTCTTGCCACGTGTCAACCACTGGGTCTGACTGAGCGCCTCCAGGAGAGAGGCCCAAGCAAGACGCGCCCCGAGGAGCGTCTTGCCACATGTCACCACTGGGTCTGACTGAGCGCCTCCAGGAGAGAGGCCCAAGCAAGACGCGCCCCGAGGAGCGTCTTTCCACATGTCAGCACTCGGTCTGACTGAGCGCCTCCAGGAGAGAGGCCCAAGCAAGACGCGCCCAAAGGAGCGTCTTGCAACATGTCAACAATGGGTCTGACTGAGGGCCTCCAGGAGAGAAGCCCAAGCAACACGCGGCCCGAGGAGCGTCTTGCCACATGTCAGCACTCGGTCTGACTGAGCGCCTCCAGGAGAGAGGCCAAAGCAAGACGCGCCCCGAGTAGCGTCTTGACACATGTCAACACTGGGTCTGACAGAGGGCCTCCATGAGAGAGGCCCAAGCAAGACGCGCCCCGAGGAGTGTCTTGCCACATGTCAACACTGGGTCTGACTGAGCGCCTCCAGGAGAGAGGCCCAAGCAAGACGCGCCCCGAGGAGCGTCTAGCCACGTGTCAACACTGGGTCTGACTGAGTGCCTCCAGGAGAGAGGCCCAAGCAAGATGCGCCCCGAGGAGCGTCTTGCCACGTGTCACCACTGGGTCTGACTGAGCGCCTCCAGGAGAGACGCCCAAGCAAGACGCGCCCCGAGGAGCGTCTTGCCACGTGTCACCACTGGGTCTGATTGAGCGCCTCCAGGAGAGAGGCCCCAGCAAGACGCGCCCCGAGGAGCAACTTGCCTTATGTCAGCACTCGGTCTGACTGAGCGCCTCCAGGAGAGAGGCCCAAGCAAGACGCGCCCCGAGGAGCGTCTTGCGACATGTCACTACTCGGTCTAACTGAGCGCCTCCAGGAGAGAGGTCCAAGCAAGACGCGCCCCGAGGAGCGTCTTGCCACATTTCACTACTCGGTCTGACTGAGCGCCTCCAGGAGAGAGGCCCAAGCAAGACGTGCCCCGAGGAGCGTCTTGCCACATGTCAACAATGGGTCTGACTGAGGGCCTCCAGGAGAGAAGCCCAAGCAAGAAGCGCCCCGAGGAGCGTCTTGCCACATGTCAACACTGGGTCTGACTGAGCGCCTCCAGGAGAGAGGCCCAAGAGAGACACGCCCCGAGGAGCGTCTTGACACATGTCAACACTGGGTCTGACTGAGGGCCTCCATGAGAGAAGCCCAAGCAAGACGCGCCCCGAGGAGAGTGTTGCCACATGTCACCACTGGGTCTGACTGAGCGCCTCCAGGAGAGACGCCCAAGCAATTCGCGCCCCGAGGAGCGTCTTGCCACATGTCACCACTGGGTCTGATTGAGCGCCTCCAGGAGAGAGGCCCCAGCAAGACGCGCCCCGAGGAGCAACTTGCCTTATGTCAGCACTCGGTCTGACTGAGCGCCTCCAGGAGAGAGGCCCAAGCAAGACGCGCCCCGAGGAGCGTCTTGCGACATGTCACTACTCGGTCTAACTGAGCGCCTCCAGGAGAGAGGTCCAAGCAAGACGCGCCCCGAGGAGCGTCTTGCCACATTTCACTACTCGGTCTGACTGAGCGCCTCCAGGAGAGAGGCCCAAGCAAGACGTGCCCCGAGGAGCGTCTTGCCACATGTCAACAATGGGTCTGACTGAGGGCCTCCAGGAGAGAAGCCCAAGCAAGAAGCGCCCCGAGGAGCGTCTTGCCACATGTCAACACTGGGTCTGACTGAGCGCCTCCAGGAGAGAGGCCCAAGAGAGACACGCCCCGAGGAGCGTCTTGACACATGTCAACACTGGGTCTGACTGAGGGCCTCCATGAGAGAAGCCCAAGCAAGACGCGCCCCGAGGAGAGTGTTGCCACATGTCAACACTGGGTCTGACAGAGGGCATCCAGGAGAGAGGCCCAAGCAATACGCGCCCCGAGGAGCGTCTTGCCACATGTCACCACTGGGTCTGACTTAGCGCCTCCAGGAGAGAGGCCCAAGCAAGACGCGCCCCGAGGAGCGTCTTGCCACATGTCAACAATGGGTCAGACTGAGGGCCTCCAGGAGAGAAGCCCAAGCAAGACGCGCCCCGAGGAGCTTCTTGCCACATGCCAGCACTCGGTCTGACTGAGCGCCTCCAGGAGAGAGGCCCAAGCAAGACGCGCCCCGAGGAGCGTCTTGACACATGTCAACACTGGGTCTGACTGAGCGCCTCCAGGAGAGAGGCCCAAGCAAAACGCGCCCCGAGGAGCGTCTTGCCACGTGTCAACACTGGGTCTGACTTAGCGCCTCCAGGAGAGAGGCCCAAGCAAGATGCGCCCCGAGGAGCGTCTTGCCACGTGTCACCACTGGGTCTGACTGAGCTCCTCCAGGAGAGAGGCCCAAGCAAGACGTGCCCCGAGGAGCGTCTTGCCACATGTCACTACTCAGTCTAACTGAGCGTCTCCAGGAGAGAGGTCCAAGCAAGACGTGCACGGAGGAGCGTCTTGCCACATGTCAACAATGGGTCTGACTGAGGGACTCCAGGAGAGAAGCCCAAATAAGACGCGCCCCGAGGAGCGAGTTGCCACATGTCAACAATGGGTCTGACTGAGGGCCTCCAGGAGAGAAGCCCAAGCAAGACGCGCCCCGAGGAGCGTCTTGCCACATGTCAGCACTCGGACAGACTGAGCGCCTCCAGGAGAGAGGCCCAAGCAAGACGCGCCCCGAGGAGCGTCTTGCCACATGTCAACACTGGGTCTGACTGAGCGCCTCCAGGAGAGAGGCCCAAGCAAGACGCGCCCCGAGGAGAGTCTTGCCACATGTGAACACTGGGTCTGACTGAGCGCCTCCAGGAGAGAGGCCCAAGCAAGACGCGCCCGGAGGAGCGTCTTGCCACATGTCAGCACTGGGTCCGACCGAGCGCCTCCAGGAGAAAGGCCCAAGCAAGACACGCCCCGAGGAGCGTCTTGACACATGTCAACACTGGGTCAGACTGAGGGCCTCCATGAGAGAAGCCCAAGCAAGACGCGCCCCGAGGAGAGTCTTGCCACATGTCAACACTCGGTCTGACAGAGGGCATTCAGGAGAGAGGCCCAAGCAATACGCGCCCCGAGGAACGTCTTGCCACATGTCACCACTGGGTCTGAATGAGCGCCTCCAGGAAAGAGGCCCAACCAAGACGCGCCCTGAGGAGTGTCTTGCCACATGCCAACACTGGGTCTTACTGAGCGCCTCCAGGAGAGAGGCCCAAGCAAGACGCGCCCCGAGGAGCGTCTTGACACATGTCAACACTGGGTCTGACAGAGGGCCTCCAGGAGAGAGGCCCAAGCAAGACGCGCCCCGAGGAGTGTCTTGCCACATGTCAACAATGGGTCTGACTGAGCGCCTCCAGGAGAGAGGCCCAAGCAAGACGCGCCCCGAGGAGCGTCAGGCCACATGTCAGCACTGGGTCTGACTGAGCGCCTCCAGGAGAGAGGCCCCAGCCAGACGCGCCCCGAGGAGCGTCTTGCCTTATGTCAGCACTCGGTCTGACTGAGTGCCTCCAGGAGAGAGGCCCAAGCAAGACGCGCCCCGAGGAGCGTCTTGCCACATGTCAACAATGGGTCTGACTGAGGGCCTCCAGGAGAGAGGCCCAAGCAAGATGCGCCCGGAGGAGCGTCTTGCCACATGCCAACACTGGGTCTGAAAGAGGGCCTCCAGGAGAGAGGCCCAAGCAAGATGCGCCCCGAGGAGCGTCTTGCCACCTGTCACCTCTGGTTCTGACTGAGCTCCTCCAGGAGAGAGGCCCAAGCAAGACGCGCCCCGAGGAGCGTCTTGCCACATGTCAGCACTCGGTCTGACTGAGCGCCTCCAGGAGAGAGGCCCAAGCAAGACGCGCCCCAAGGAGCGTCTTGCCACATGTCAACATGTCACCACTGGTTCTAAATGAGCGCCTCCAGGAGAGAAGCCCAAGCAACACGCGGCTCGAGGAGCGTCTTGCCACATGTCAGCACTCGGTCTGACTGAGCGCCTCCAGGAGAGAGGCCCAAGCAAGACGCGCCCCGAGGAGCGTCTTGCCACATGTCAACAATGGGTCTGACTGAGGGCCTCCAGGAGAGAAGCCCAATCAAGAAGCGCCCCGAGGAGCGTCTTGACAGATGTCAACACTCGGTCTGACAGAGGGCCTCCAGGAGAGAGGCCCAAGCAAGACGCGCCCCGAGGAGTGTCTTGCCACATGTCACCACTTGGTCTGACTGAGCGCCTCCAGGAGAGAGGCCCAAGTACCACGCGCCCCGAGGAGTGTCAGGCCACGTGTCAACAGTGGGTCTGATTGAGGGCCTTCTGGAGAGAGGCCCAAGAAAGACGCGCCCCGAGGAGCTTCTTGCCACATGTCAACAATTGTTCTTACTGAGGGCCTCCAGGAGAGAAGCCCAAGCAAGACGCGCCCCGAGGAGCTTCTTGCCACATGTCAGCACTCGGTCTGACTGAGCGCCTCCAGGAGAGAGGCCAAAGCAAGACGCCCCCCGAGGAGCGTCTTGACACATGTCAACACTGGGTCTGACAGAGGGCCTCCATGAGAGAGGCCCAAGCAAGACGCGCCCCGAGGAGTGTCTTGCCAAATGTCAACACTGGGTCTGACTGAGCGCCTCAGGGAGAGAGGTCCAAGCAAGACGCGCCCCGAGGAGCGTCTTGCCACATGTCACTACTCGGTCTGACTGAGCGCCTCAGGGAGAGAGGTCCAAGCAAGACGCGCCCCGAGGAGCGTCTTGCCACATGTCAACACTGGGTCTGACTGAGTGCCTCCATGAGAGAAGCCCCAGCAAGACGCGCCCCGAGGAGCGTCTTGCCACATGTCACTACTCGGTCTGTTTGAGCGCCTCCAGGAGAGAGGCCCAAGCAAGACGTGCCCCGAGGAGCGTCTTGCCACATGTCAACAATGGGTCTGACTGAGGGCCTCCAGGAGAGAAGCCCAAGCAAGACGTGCCCCGAGGAGCGTCTTGACACATGTCAACACTGGGTCTGACTGAGGGCCTCCATGAGAGAAGCCGTAGCAAGACGCGCCCCGAGGAGAGTCTTGCCACATGTCAACACTCGGTCTGACAGAGGGCATCCAGGAGAGAGGCCCAAGCAATATGCGCCCCGAGGAGCGTCTTGCCACATGTCACCACTGGGTCTGACTGAGCGCCTCCAGGAGAGAGACCCAACCAAGACGCGCCCTGAGGAGCGCCTTGCCACATGCCAACACTGGGTCTGACAGAGGGACTCCAGGAGAGAGGCCCAAGCAAGACGCGCCCCGAGGAGTGTCTTGCCACATGTCACCACTGGGTCTGACTGAGCGCCTCCAGGAGAGAGGCCCAAGCAAGACGCGCCCCGAGGAGAGTCTTGTCACATGTCAACACTGGGTCTTTCTGAGCGCCTCCAGGAGAGAAGCCCAAGCAAGACGCACCCCGAGGAGCGTCTTTCCACATGTCAGCACTCGGTCTGACTGAGCGCCTCCAGGAGAGAGGCCCAAGCAAGACGCGCCCAAAGGAGCGTCTTGCAACATGTCAACAATGGGTCTGACTGAGGGCCTCCAGGAGAGAAGCCCAAGCAACACGCGGCCCGAGGAGCGTCTTGCCACATGTCAGCACTCGGTCTGACTGAGCGCCTCCAGGAGAGAGGCCAAAGCAAGACGCGCCCCGAGGAGCGTCTTGCCACATGTCAACAATGGGTATGACTGAGGGCCTCCCGGAGAGAAGCCCAAGCAAGACGCGCCCCGAGGAGCGTCTTGACACATGTCAACACTGGGTCTGACAGAGGGCCTCCAGGAGAGAGGCCCAAGCAAGACGCGCCCCGAGGAGCGTCTTGCCACATGTCACCACTTGGTCTGACTGAGCGCCTCCAGGAGAGAGGCCCAAGCAACACGCGCCCCGAGGAGCGTCAGGCCACATGTCACTACTCAGTCTGACTGAGCGCCTCCAGGAGAGAGGCCCAAGTAAGACGCGCCCCGAGGAGCGTCTTGCCACGTGTCAACACTGGGTCTGATTGAGGGCCTTCTGGAGAGAGGCCCAAGCAAGACGCGCCCCGAGGAGCGTCTTGCCACATGTCAACAATGGGTCTTACTGAGGGCCTCCAGGAGAGAAGCCCAAGCAACATGCGCCCCGAGGAGCTTCTTGCCACATGTCAGCACTCGGTCTGACTGAGCCCCTCCAGGAGAGAGGCCAAAGCAAGACGCGCCCCGAGGAGCGTCTTGACACATGTCAACACTGGGTCTGACAGAGGGCCTCCATGAGAGAGGCCCAAGCAAGACGCGCCCCGAGGAGTGTCTTGCCACATGTCAACACTGGGTCTGACTGAGCGCCTCCAGGAGAGAGGCCCAAGCAAGACGCGCCCCGAGGAGCGTCTTGCCACGTGTCAACACTGGGTCTGACTGAGCGCCTCCAGGAGAGAGGCCCAAGCAAGATGCGCCCCGAGGAGCGTCTTGCCACGTGTCACCACTGGGTCTGACTGAGCGCCTCCAGGAGAGAGGCCCAAGCAAGACGCGCCCCGAGGAGCGTCTTGCCACGTGTCACCACTGGGTCTGATTGAGCGCCTCCAGGAGAGAGGCCCCAGCAAGACGCGCCCCGAGGAGCGTCTTGCCTTATGTCACTACTCGGTCTGACTGAGCGCCTCCAGGAGAGAGGCCCAAGCAAGACGTGCCTCGAGGAGCGTCTTGCCACATGTCAACAATGGGTCTGACTGAGGGCCTCCAGGAGAGAAGCCCAAGCAAGACGCGCCCCGAGGAGCGTCTTGCCACATGTCAACACTGGGTCTGACTGAGCGCCTCCAGGAGAGAGGCCCAAGCAAGACGCACCACGAGGAGCGTCAGACCACATGTCACTACTCAGTCTGACTGAGCGCCTCCAGGAGAGAGGCCCAAGCGAGACGCGCCCCGAGGAGCGTCAGGCCACATGTCACTACTCAGTCTGACTGAGCGCCTCCAGGAGAGAGGCCCAAGTAAGACGCGCCCCGAGGAGCGTCTTGCCACGTGTCAACACTGGGTCTGATTGAGGGCCTTCTGGAGAGAGGCCCAAGCAAGACACGCCCCGAGGAGCGTCTTGCCACATGTCAACAATGGGTCTGACTGAGGGCCTCCAGGAGAGAAGCCAAAGCAACATGCGCCCCGAGGAGCTTCTTGCCACATGTCAGCACTCGGTCTGACTGAGCACCTCCAGGAGAGAGGCCAAAGCAAGACGCGCCCCGAGGAGCGTCTTGACAAATGTCAACACTGGGTCTGACAGAGGGCCTCCATGAGAGAGGCCCAAGCAAGACGCGCCCCGAGGAGTGTCTTGCCACATGTCAACACTGGGTCTGACTGAGCGCCTGCAGGAGAGAGGCCCAAGCAAGACACGACCCGAGGACCGTCTTGCCACGTGTCAACACTGGGTCTGACTGAGCGCCTCCAGGAGAGAGGCCCAAGCAAGATGCGCCCCGAGGAGCGTCTTGCCACGTGTCACCACTGGGTCTGACTGAGCGCCTCCAGGAGAGAGGCCCAAGCAAGATGCGCCCCGAGGAGCGTCTTGCCACGTGTCACCACTGGGTCTGATTGAGCGCCTCCAGGAGAGAGGCCCCAGCAAGACGCGCCCCGAGGAGCATCTTGCCTTATGTCACTACTCGGTCTGATTGAGCGCCTCCAGGAGAGAGGCCCAAGCAAGATGTGCCCCGAGGAGCGTCTTGCCACGTGTCAACAATGGGTCTTACTGAGGGCCTCCAGGAGAGTGGCCCAAGCAAGATTCGCCCGGAGGAGCGTCTTGCCACATGTCAACACTGGGTCTGACAGAGGGCCTCCAGGAGAGAGGCCCAAGCAAGACGCGCCCCGAGGAGCGTCTTGCCACATGTCACCTCTGGTTCTGACTGAGCGCCTCCAGGAGAGAGGCCCAAGCAAGACGCAACCCGAGGAGCGTCTTGCCACATGTCAACAATGGGTCTGACTGAGGGCCTCCAGGAAAGAAGCCCAAGCAACACGCGGCCCGAGGAGCGTCAGGCCACATGTCACTACTCAGTCTGACTGAGCGCCTCCAGGAGAGAGGCCCAAGCAAGACGCGCCCCGAGGAGTGTCTTGCCACATGTCAACACTGGGTCTGACTGAGCGCCTCCAGGAGAGAGGCCCAAGCAAGACGCGCCCCGAGGAGCGTCTGGCCACGTGTCAACACTGGGTCTGATTGAGGGCCTTCTGGAGAGAGGCCCAAGCAAGACGCGCCCCGAGGAGCGTCTTGCCACATGTCAACAATGGGTCTTACTGAAGGCCTCCAGGAGAGAAGCCCAAGCAACACGCGCCCCGAGGAGCTTCTTGCCACATGTCAGCACTCGGTCTGACAGAGGGCATTCAGGAGAGAGGCCCAAGCAATACGCGCCCCGAGGAGCGTCTTGCCACATGTCACCACTGGGTCTGAATGAGCGCCTCCAGGAAAGAGGCCCAACCAAGACGCGCCCTGAGGAGTGTCTTGCCACATGCCAACACTGGGTCTTACTGAGCGCCTCCAGGAGAGAGGCCCAAGCAAGACGCGCCCCGAGGAGTGTCTTGCCACATGTCAACAATGGGTCTGACTGAGGGCCTCCAGGAGAGAAGCCCAAGCAAGACGCGCCCCGAGGAGCGTCTTGCCACATGTCAACACTGGGTCTGACTGAGCGCCTCCAGGAGAGAGGCCCAAGCAAGACGCACCACGAGGAGCGTCAGACCACATGTCACTACTCAGTCTGACTGAGCGCCTCCAGGAGAGAGGCCCAAGCGAGACGCGCCCCGAGGAGCGTCAGGCCACATGTCACTACTCAGTCTGACTGAGCGCCTCCAGGAGAGAGGCCCAAGTAAGACGCGCCCCGAGGAGCGTCTTGCCACGTGTCAACACTGGGTCTGATTGAGGGCCTTCTGGAGAGAGGCCCAAGCAAGACACGCCCCGAGGAGCGTCTTGCCACATGTCAACAATGGGTCTGACTGAGGGCCTCCAGGAGAGAAGCCAAAGCAACATGCGCCCCGAGGAGCTTCTTGCCACATGTCAGCACTCGGTCTGACTGAGCACCTCCAGGAGAGAGGCCAAAGCAAGACGCGCCCCGAGGAGCGTCTTGACAAATGTCAACACTGGGTCTGACAGAGGGCCTCCATGAGAGAGGCCCAAGCAAGACGCGCCCCGAGGAGTGTCTTGCCACATGTCAACACTGGGTCTGACTGAGCGCCTGCAGGAGAGAGGCCCAAGCAAGACACGACCCGAGGACCGTCTTGCCACGTGTCAACACTGGGTCTGACTGAGCGCCTCCAGGAGAGAGGCCCAAGCAAGATGCGCCCCGAGGAGCGTCTTGCCACGTGTCACCACTGGGTCTGACTGAGCGCCTCCAGGAGAGAGGCCCAAGCAAGATGCGCCCCGAGGAGCGTCTTGCCACGTGTCACCACTGGGTCTGATTGAGCGCCTCCAGGAGAGAGGCCCCAGCAAGACGCGCCCCGAGGAGCATCTTGCCTTATGTCACTACTCGGTCTGATTGAGCGCCTCCAGGAGAGAGGCCGAAGCAAGATGTGCCCCGAGGAGCGTCTTGCCACGTGTCAACAATGGGTCTTACTGAGGGCCTCCAGGAGAGTGGCCCAAGCAAGATTCGCCCGGAGGAGCGTCTTGCCACATGTCAACACTGGGTCTGACAGAGGGCCTCCAGGAGAGAGGCCCAAGCAAGACGCGCCCCGAGGAGCGTCTTGCCACATGTCACCTCTGGTTCTGACTGAGCGCCTCCAGGAGAGAGGCCCAAGCAAGACGCAACCCGAGGAGCGTCTTGCCACATGTCAACAATGGGTCTGACTGAGGGCCTCCAGGAAAGAAGCCCAAGCAACACGCGGCCCGAGGAGCGTCAGGCCACATGTCACTACTCAGTCTGACTGAGCGCCTCCAGGAGAGAGGCCCAAGCAAGACGCGCCCCGAGGAGTGTCTTGCCACATGTCAACACTGGGTCTGACTGAGCGCCTCCAGGAGAGAGGCCCAAGCAAGACGCGCCCCGAGGAGCGTCTGGCCACGTGTCAACACTGGGTCTGATTGAGGGCCTTCTGGAGAGAGGCCCAAGCAAGACGCGCCCCGAGGAGCGTCTTGCCACATGTCAACAATGGGTCTTACTGAAGGCCTCCAGGAGAGAAGCCCAAGCAACACGCGCCCCGAGGAGCTTCTTGCCACATGTCAGCACTCGGTCTGACAGAGGGCATTCAGGAGAGAGGCCCAAGCAATACGCGCCCCGAGGAGCGTCTTGCCACATGTCACCACTGGGTCTGAATGAGCGCCTCCAGGAAAGAGGCCCAACCAAGACGCGCCCTGAGGAGTGTCTTGCCACATGCCAACACTGGGTCTTACTGAGCGCCTCCAGGAGAGAGGCCCAAGCAAGACGCGCCCCGAGGAGTGTCTTGCCACATGTCAACAATGGGTCTGACTGAGCGCCTCCAGGAGAGAGGCCCAAGCAAGACGCGCCCCGAGGAGCGTCAGGCCACATGTCACTACTCAGTCTGACTGAGCGCCTCCAGGAGAGAGGACCAAGCAAGACGCGCCCCGAGGAGCGTCTTGCCACATGTCAGCACTGGGTCTGACTGAGCGCCTCCAGGAGAGAGGCCCCAGCCAGACGCGCCCCGAGGAGCGTCTTGCCTTATGTCAGCACTCGGTCTGACTGAGTGCCTCCAGGAGAGAGGCCCAAGCAAGACGCGCCCCGAGGAGCGTCTTGCCACATGTCAGCACTCGGTCTGACTGAGCGCCTCCAGGAGAGAGGCCCAAGCAAGACGCGCCCCGAGGAGCGTCTTGCCACATGTCAACAATGGGTCTGACTGAGGGCCTCCAGGAGAGAGGCCCAAGCAAGATGCGCCCAGAGGAGCGTCTTGCCACATGCCAACACTGGGTCTGAAAGAGGGCCTCCAGGAGAGAGGCCCAAGCAAGATGCGCCCCGAGGAGCGTCTTGCCACATGTCACCTCTGGTTCTGACTGAGCGCCTCCAGGAGAGAGGCCCAAGCAAGATGCGCCCCGAGGAGCGTCTTGCCACGTGTCACCACTGGGTCTGACTGAGCGCCTCCAGGAGAGAGGCCCAAGCAAGACGCGCCCCGAGGAGCGTCTTGCCACGTGTCACCACTGGGTCTGACTGAGCGCCTCCAGGAGAGAGGCCCAAGCAAGACGCGCCCCGAGGAGCGTCTTGCCACATGTCAACAATGGGTCTGACTGAGGGCCTCCAGGAGAGAGGCCCAAGCAAGATGCGCCCAGAGGAGCGTCTTGCCACATGCCAACACTGGGTCTGAAAGAGGGCCTCCAGGAGAGAGGCCCAAGCAAGATGCGCCCCGAGGAGCGTCTTGCCACGTGTCAACACTGGGTCTGACTGAGCGCCTCCAGGAGAGAGGCCCAAGCAAGATGCGCCCCGAGGAGCGTCTTGCCACGTGTCACCACTGGGTCTGACTGAGCGCCTCCAGGAGAGAGGCCCAAGCAAGACGCGCCCCGAGGAGCGTCTTGCCACGTGTCACCACTGGGTCTGATTGAGCGCCTCCAGGAGAGAGGCCCCAGCAAGACGCGCCCCGAGGAGCGTCTTGCCTTATGTCACTACTCGGTCTGACTGAGCGCCTCCAGGAGAGAGGCCCAAGCAAGACGTGCCTCGAGGAGCGTCTTGCCACATGTCAACAATGGGTCTGACTGAGGGCCTCCAGGAGAGAAGCCCAAGCAAGACGCGCCCCGAGGAGCGTCTTGCCACATGTCAACACTGGGTCTGACTGAGCGCCTCCAGGAGAGAGGCCCAAGCAAGACGCACCACGAGGAGCGTCAGACCACATGTCACTACTCAGTCTGACTGAGCGCCTCCAGGAGAGAGGCCCAAGCGAGACGCGCCCCGAGGAGCGTCAGGCCACATGTCACTACTCAGTCTGACTGAGCGCCTCCAGGAGAGAGGCCCAAGTAAGACGCGCCCCGAGGAGCGTCTTGCCACGTGTCAACACTGGGTCTGATTGAGGGCCTTCTGGAGAGAGGCCCAAGCAAGACACGCCCCGAGGAGCGTCTTGCCACATGTCAACAATGGGTCTGACTGAGGGCCTCCAGGAGAGAAGCCAAAGCAACATGCGCCCCGAGGAGCTTCTTGCCACATGTCAGCACTCGGTCTGACTGAGCACCTCCAGGAGAGAGGCCAAAGCAAGACGCGCCCCGAGGAGCGTCTTGACAAATGTCAACACTGGGTCTGACAGAGGGCCTCCATGAGAGAGGCCCAAGCAAGACGCGCCCCGAGGAGTGTCTTGCCACATGTCAACACTGGGTCTGACTGAGCGCCTGCAGGAGAGAGGCCCAAGCAAGACACGACCCGAGGACCGTCTTGCCACGTGTCAACACTGGGTCTGACTGAGCGCCTCCAGGAGAGAGGCCCAAGCAAGATGCGCCCCGAGGAGCGTCTTGCCACGTGTCACCACTGGGTCTGACTGAGCGCCTCCAGGAGAGAGGCCCAAGCAAGATGCGCCCCGAGGAGCGTCTTGCCACGTGTCACCACTGGGTCTGATTGAGCGCCTCCAGGAGAGAGGCCCCAGCAAGACGCGCCCCGAGGAGCATCTTGCCTTATGTCACTACTCGGTCTGATTGAGCGCCTCCAGGAGAGAGGCCCAAGCAAGATGTGCCCCGAGGAGCGTCTTGCCACGTGTCAACAATGGGTCTTACTGAGGGCCTCCAGGAGAGTGGCCCAAGCAAGATTCGCCCGGAGGAGCGTCTTGCCACATGTCAACACTGGGTCTGACAGAGGGCCTCCAGGAGAGAGGCCCAAGCAAGACGCGCCCCGAGGAGCGTCTTGCCACATGTCACCTCTGGTTCTGACTGAGCGCCTCCAGGAGAGAGGCCCAAGCAAGACGCAACCCGAGGAGCGTCTTGCCACATGTCAACAATGGGTCTGACTGAGGGCCTCCAGGAAAGAAGCCCAAGCAACACGCGGCCCGAGGAGCGTCAGGCCACATGTCACTACTCAGTCTGACTGAGCGCCTCCAGGAGAGAGGCCCAAGCAAGACGCGCCCCGAGGAGTGTCTTGCCACATGTCAACACTGGGTCTGACTGAGCGCCTCCAGGAGAGAGGCCCAAGCAAGACGCGCCCCGAGGAGCGTCTGGCCACGTGTCAACACTGGGTCTGATTGAGGGCCTTCTGGAGAGAGGCCCAAGCAAGACGCGCCCCGAGGAGCGTCTTGCCACATGTCAACAATGGGTCTTACTGAAGGCCTCCAGGAGAGAAGCCCAAGCAACACGCGCCCCGAGGAGCTTCTTGCCACATGTCAGCACTCGGTCTGACAGAGGGCATTCAGGAGAGAGGCCCAAGCAATACGCGCCCCGAGGAGCGTCTTGCCACATGTCACCACTGGGTCTGAATGAGCGCCTCCAGGAAAGAGGCCCAACCAAGACGCGCCCTGAGGAGTGTCTTGCCACATGCCAACACTGGGTCTTACTGAGCGCCTCCAGGAGAGAGGCCCAAGCAAGACGCGCCCCGAGGAGTGTCTTGCCACATGTCAACAATGGGTCTGACTGAGCGCCTCCAGGAGAGAGGCCCAAGCAAGACGCGCCCCGAGGAGCGTCAGGCCACATGTCACTACTCAGTCTGACTGAGCGCCTCCAGGAGAGAGGACCAAGCAAGACGCGCCCCGAGGAGCGTCTTGCCACATGTCAGCACTGGGTCTGACTGAGCGCCTCCAGGAGAGAGGCCCCAGCCAGACGCGCCCCGAGGAGCGTCTTGCCTTATGTCAGCACTCGGTCTGACTGAGTGCCTCCAGGAGAGAGGCCCAAGCAAGACGCGCCCCGAGGAGCGTCTTGCCACATGTCAGCACTCGGTCTGACTGAGCGCCTCCAGGAGAGAGGCCCAAGCAAGACGCGCCCCGAGGAGCGTCTTGCCACATGTCAACAATGGGTCTGACTGAGGGCCTCCAGGAGAGAGGCCCAAGCAAGATGCGCCCAGAGGAGCGTCTTGCCACATGCCAACACTGGGTCTGAAAGAGGGCCTCCAGGAGAGAGGCCCAAGCAAGATGCGCCCCGAGGAGCGTCTTGCCACATGTCACCTCTGGTTCTGACTGAGCGCCTCCAGGAGAGAGGCCCAAGCAAGACGCGCCCCGAGGAGCGTCTTGCCACATGTCAGCACTCGGTCTGACTGAGCGCCTCCAGGAGAGAGGCCCAAGCAAGACGCGCCCCGAGGAGCGTCTTGCCACATGTCAACATGTCACCACTGGTTCTGAATGAGCGCCTCCAGGAGAGAAGCCCAAGCAACACGCGGCTCGAGGAGCGTATTGCCACATGTCAGCACTCGGTCTGACTGAGCGCCTCCAGGAGAGAGGCCCAAGCAAGACGCGCCCCGAGGAGCGTCTTGCCACATGTCAACAATGGGTCTGACTGAGGGCCTCCAGGAGAGAAGCCCAATCAAGAAGCGCCCCGAGGAGCGTCTTGACAGATATCAACACTCGGTCTGACAGAGGGCCTCCAGGAGAGAGGACCAAGCAAGACGCGCCCCGAGGAGTGTCTTGCCACATGTCACCACTTGGTCTGACTGAGCGCCTCCAGGAGAGAGGCCCAAGCAACACGCGCCCCGAGGAGTGTCAGGCCACGTGTCAACAGTGGGTCTGATTGAGGGCCTTCTGGAGAGAGGCCCAAGAAAGACGCGCCCCGAGGAGCTTCTTGCCACATGTCAACAATTGTTCTTACTGAGGGCCTCCAGGAGAGAAGCCCAAGCAAGACGCGCCCCGAGGAGCTTCTTGCCACATGTCAGCACTCGGTCTGACTGAGCGCCTCCAGGAGAGAGGCCAAAGCAAGACGCCCCCCGAGGAGCGTCTTGACACATGTCAACACTGGGTCTGACAGAGGGCCTCCATCAGAGAGGCCCAAGCAAGACGCGCCCCGAGGAGTGTCTTGCCAAATGTCAACACTGGGTCTGACTGAGCGCCTCAGGGAGAGAGGTCCAAGCAAGACGCGCCCCGAGGAGCGTCTTGCCACATGTCAACACTGGGTCTGACTGAGTGCCTCCATGAGAGAAGCCCCAGCAAGACGCGCCCCGAGGAGCGTCTTGCCACATTTCACTACTCGGTCTGTTTGAGCGCCTCCAGGAGAGAGGCCCAAGCAAGACGTGCCCCGAGGAGCGTCTTGCCACATGTCAACAATCGGTCTGACTGAGGGCGTCCAGGAGAGAAGCCCAAGCAAGACACGCCCCGAGGAGCGTCTTGACACATGTCAACACTGGGTCTGACTGAGGGCCTCCATGAGAGAAGCCGTAGCAAGACGCGCCCCGAGGAGAGTCTTGCCACATGTCAACACTCGGTCTGACAGAGGGCATCCAGGAGAGAGGCCCAAGCAATATGCGCCCCGAGGAGCGTCTTGCCACATGTCACCACTGGGTCTGACTGAGCGCCTCCAGGAGAGAGACCCAACCAAGACGCGCCCTGAGGAGCGTCTTGCCACATGCCAACACTGGGTCTGACAGAGGGACTCCAGGAGAGAGGCCCAAGCAAGACGCGCCCCGAGGAGTGTCTTGCCTCATGTCACCACTGGGTCTGACTGAGCGCCTCCAGGAGAGAGGCCCAAGCAAGACGCGCCCCGAGGAGAGTCTTGTCACATGTCAACACTGGGTCTTTCTGAGCGCCTCCAGGAGAGAAGCCCAAGCAAGACGCACCCCGAGGAGCGTCTTTCCACATGTCAGCACTCGGTCTGACTGAGCGCCTCCAGGAGAGAGGCCCAAGCAAGACGCGCCCAAAGGAGCGTCTTGCAACATGTCAACAATGGGTCTGACTGAGGGCCTCCAGGGGAGAAGCCCAAGCAACACGCGGCCCGAGGAGCGTCTTGCCACATGTCAGCACTCGGTCTGACTGAGCGCCTCCAGGAGAGAGGCCAAAGCAAGACGCGCCCCGAGGAGCGTCTTGCCACATGTCAACAATGGGTATGACTGAGGGCCTCCCGGAGAGAAGCCCAAGCAAGACGCGCCCCGAGGAGCGTCTTGACACATGTCAACACTGGGTCTGACAGAGGGCCTCCAGGAGAGAGGCCCAAGCAAGACGCGCCCCGAGGAGTGTCTTGCAACATGTCACCACTTGGTCTGACTGAGCGCCTCCAGGAGAGAGGCCCAAGCAACACGCGCCCCGAGGAGCGTCAGGCCACATGTCACTACTCAGTCTGACTGAGCGCCTCCAGGAGAGAGGCCCAAGTAAGACGCGCCCCGAGGAGCGTCTTGCCACGTGTCAACACTGGGTCTGATTGAGGGCCTTCTGGAGAGAGGCCCAAGCAAGATGCGCCCCGAGGAGCGTCTTGCCACATGTCAACAATGGGTCTTACTGAGGGCCTCCAGGAGAGAAGCCCAAGCAACATGCGCCCCGAGGAGCTTCTTGCCACATGTCAGCACTCGGTCTGACTGAGCCCCTCCAGGAGAGAGGCCAAAGCAAGACGCGCCCCGAGGAGCGTCTTGACACATGTCAACACTGGGTCTGACAGAGGGCCTCCATGAGAGAGGCCCAAGCAAGACGCGCCCCGAGGAGTGTCTTGCCACAGGTCAACACTGGGTCTGACTGAGCGCCTCCAGGAGAGAGGCCCAAGCAAGACGCGCCCCGAGGAGCGTCTTGCCACGTGTCAACACTGGGTCTGACTGAGCGCCTCCAGGAGAGAGGCCCAAGCAAGATGCGCCCCGAGGAGCGTCTTGCCACGTGTCACCACTGGGTCTGACTGAGCGCCTCCAGGAGAGAGGCCCAAGCAAGACGCGCCCCGAGGAGCGTCTTGCCACGTGTCACCACTGGGTCTGATTGAGCGCCTCCAGGAGAGAGGCCCCAGCAAGACGCGCCCCGAGGAGCGTCTTGCCTTATGTCACTACTCGGTCTGACTGAGCGCCTCCAGGAGAGAGGCCCAAGCAAGACGTGCCTCGAGGAGCGTCTTGCCACATGTCAACAATGGGTCTGACTGAGGGCCTCCAGGAGAGAAGCCCAAGCAAGACGCGCCCCGAGGAGCGTCTTGCCACATGTCAACACTGGGTCTGACTGAGCGCCTCCAGGAGAGAGGCCCAAGCAAGACGCACCCCGAGGAGCGTCAGACCACATGTCACTACTCAGTCTGACTGAGCGCCTCCAGGAGAGAGGCCCAAGCGAGACGCGCCCCGAGGAGCGTCAGGCCACATGTCACTACTCAGTCTGACTGAGCGCCTCCAGGAGAGAGGCCCAAGTAAGACGCGCCCCGAGGAGCGTCTTGCCACGTGTCAACACTGGGTCTGATTGAGGGCCTTCTGGAGAGAGGCCCAAGCAAGACACGCCCCGAGGAGCGTCTTGCCACATGTCAACAATGGGTCTTACTGAGGGCCTCCAGGAGAGAAGCCCAAGCAACATGCGCCCCGAGGAGCTTCTTGCCACATGTCAGCACTCGGTCTGACTGAGCCCCTCCAGGAGAGAGGCCAAAGCAAGACGCGCCCCGAGGAGCGTCTTGACACATGTCAACACTGGGTCTGACAGAGGGCCTCCATGAGAGAGGCCCAAGCAAGACGCGCCCCGAGGAGTGTCTTGCCACATGTCAACACTGGGTCTGACTGAGCGCCTCCAGGTGAGAGGCCCAAGCAAGATGCGCCCCGAGGAGCGTCTTGCCACGTGTCACCACTGGGTCTGACTGAGCGCCTCCAGGAGAGAGGCCCAATCAAGATGCGCCCCGAGGAGCGTCTTGCCACGTGTCACCACTGGGTCTGATTGAGCGCCTCCAGGAGAGAGGCCCCAGCAAGACGCGCCCCGAGGAGCATCTTGCCTTATGTCACTACTCGGTCTGATTGAGCGCCTCCAGGAGAGAGGCCCAAGCAAGATGTGCCCCGAGCAGCGTCTTGCCACGTGTCAACAATGGGTCTTACTGAGGGCCTCCAGGAGAGTGGCCCAAGCAAGATTCGCCCGGAGGAGCGTCTTGCCACATGTCAACACTGGGTCTGACAGAGGGCCTCCAGGAGAGAGGCCCAAGCAAGACGCGCCCCGAGGAGCGTCTTGCCACATGTCACCTCTGGTTCTGACTGAGCGCCTCCAGGAGAGAGGCCCAAGCAAGACGCAACCCGAGGAGCGTCTTGCCACATGTCAACAATGGGTCTGACTGAGGGCCTACAGGAAAGAAGCCCAAGCAACACGCGGCCCGAGGAGCGTCAGGCCACATGTCACTACTCAGTCTGACTGAGCGCCTCCAGGAGAGAGGCCCAAGCAAGACGCGCCCCGAGGAGTGTCTTGCCACATGTCAACACTGGGTCTGACTGAGCGCCTCCAGGAGAGAGGCCCAAGCAAGACGCGCCCCGAGGAGCGTCTGGCCACGTGTCAACACTGGGTCTGATTGAGGGCCTTCTGGAGAGAGGCCCAAGCAAGACGCGCCCCGAGGAGCGTCTTGCCACATGTCAACAATGGGTCTTACTGAAGGCCTCCAGGAGAGAAGCCCAAGCAATACGCGCCCCGAGGAGCTTCTTGCCACATGTCAACACTGGGTCTGACAGAGTGCCTCCATGAGAGAGGCCCAAGCGAGACGCGCCCCGAGGAGTGTCTTGCCGTATGTCAACACTGGGTCTGACTGAGCGCCTCCAGGAGAGAGGCTCAAGCAAGACGCGCCCCGAGGAGCGTCTTGCCACGTGTCAACACTGGGTCTGACTGAGCGCCTCCAGGAGAGAGGCCCAAGCAAGATGCGCCCTGAGGAGCGTCTTGCCAAGTGTCACCACTGGGTCTGACTGAGCGCCTCCAGGAGAGAGGCCCAAGCAAGACGCGCCCCGAGGAGCGTCTTGCCACATGTCACACCTGGGTCTGACTGAGCGCCTCCAGGAGAGAGGCCCAAGCAAGACGCGCCCCGAGGAGCGTCTTGCCACGTGTCACCACTGGGTCTGATTGAGCGCCTCCAGGAGAGAGGCCCCAGCAAGACGCGCCCCGAGGAGCAACTTGCCTTATGTCAGCACTCGGTCTGACTGAGCGCCTCCAGGAGACAGGCCCAAGCAAGACGCGCCCCGAGGAGCGTCTTGCGACATGTCACTACTCGGTCTAACTGAGCACCTCCAGGAGAGAGGTCCAAGCAAGACGCGCCCCGAGGAGCGTCTTGCCACATTTCACTACTCGGTCTGACTGAGCGCCTCCAGGAGAGAGGCCCAAGCAAGACGTGCCAGGAGGAGCGTCTTGCCACATGTCAACAATGGGTCTGACAGAGGGCCTCCAGGAGAGAGGCCCAAGCAAGACGCGCCCCGAGGAGCGTCTTGCCACATGTCACCTCTGGTTCTGACTGAGCGCCTCCAGGAGAGAGGCCCAAGCAAGACGCGCCCCGAGGAGCGTCTTGCCACATGTCAACAATGGGTCTGACTGAGGGCCTCCAGGAAAGAAGCCAAAGCAACACGCGGCCCGAGGAGCGTCTTGCCACATGTCAGCACTCGGTCTGACTGAGCGCCTCCAGGAGAGATGCCCAAGCAAGACGCGCCCCGAGGAGCGTCTTGGCACATGTCAACAATGGGTTTGACTAAGGGCCTCCAGGAGAGAAGCCCAAGCAAGACGCGCCCCGTGGAGCGTCTTGACACATGTCAACACTGGGTCTGACAGAGGGCCTCCAGGAGAGAGGCCCAAGCAAGATGCGCCCCGAGGAGTGTCTTGCCACATGTCACCACTGGGTCTGACTGAGCGCCTCCAGGAGAGAGGCCCAAGCAAGACGCGCCCCGAGGAGCGTCTTGCGACATGTCACTACTCGGTCTAACTGAGCGCCTCCAGGAGAGAGGTCCAAGCAAGACGCGCCCCGAGGAGCGTCTTGCCACATGTCACTACTCGGTCTGACTGAGCGCCTCCAGGAGAGAGGCCCAAGCAAGACGTGCCCCGAGGAGCGTCTTGCCACATGTCAACAATGGGTCTGACAGAGGGCCTCCAGGAGAGAGGCCCAAGCAAGACGCGCCCCGAGGAGCGTCTTGCCACATGTCACCTCTGGTTCTGACTGAGCGCCTCCAGGAGAGAGACCCAAGCAAGACGCGCCCCGAGGAGCGTCTTGCCACATGTCAACAATGGGTCTGACTGAGGGCCTCCAGGAAAGAAGCCCAAGCAACACGCGGCCCGAGGAGCGTCTTGCCACATGTCAGCACTCGGTCTGACTGAGCGCCTCCAGGAGAGAAGCCCAAGCAAGACGCGCCCCGAGGAGCGTCTTGCCACATGTCAACAATGGGTTTGACTAAGGGCCTCCAGGAGAGAAGCCCAAGCAAGACGCGCCCCCTGGAGCGTCTTGACACATGTCAACACTGGGTCTGACAGAGGGCCTCCAGGAGAGAGGCCCAAGGAAGACGCGCCCCGAGGAGTGTCTTGCCACATGTCACCACTGGGTCTGACTGAGCGCCTCCAGGAGAGAGGCCCAAGCAAGACGCGCCCCGAGGAGCGTCAGGGCACATGTCACTACTCAGTCTGACTGAGCGCCTCCAGGAGAGAGGCCCAAGCAAGACGCGCCCCGAGGAGCGTCTTGCCACGTGTCAACACTGGGTCTGATTGAGGGCCTTCTGGAGAGAGGCCCAAGCAAGACGCTCCCCGAGGAGCGTCTTGCCTTATGTCAGCACTCGGTCTGACTGAGCGCCTCCAGGAGAGAGGCCCAAGCAAGACGCGCCCCGAGGAGCGTCTTGCGACATGTCACTACTTGGTCTAACTGAGCGCCTCCAGGAGAGAGGTCCAAGCAAGATGCACCCCGAGGAGCGTCTTGCCACATGTCACTACTCGGTCTGACTGAGCGCCTCCAGGAGAGAGGCCCAAGCAAGACGTGCCCCGAGGAGCGTCTTGCCACATGTCAACAATGGGTCTGACAGAGGGCCTCCAGGAGAGAGGCCCAAGCAAGACGCGCCCCGAGGAGCGTCTTGCCACATGTCACCTCTGGTTCTGACTGAGCGCCTCCAGGAGAGAGGCCCAAGCAAGACGCGCCCCGAGGTGCGTCTTGCCACATGTCAACAATGGGTCTGACTGAGGGCCTCCAGGAAAGAAGCCCAAGCAACACGCGGCCCGAGGAGCGTCTTGCCACATGTCAGCACTCGGTTTGACTGAGCGCCTCCAGGAGAGAGGCCCAAGCAAGACGCGCCCCGAGGAGCGTCTTGCCACATGTCAACAATGGGTTTGACTAAGGGCCTCCAGGAGAGAAGCCCAAGCAAGACGCGCCCCGTGGAGCGTCTTGACACATGTCAACACTGGGTCTGACAGAGGGCCTCCAGGAGAGAGGCCAAAGCAACACGCGGCCCGAGGAGTGTCTTGACACATGTCAACACTCGGTCTGACTGAGCGCCTCCAGGAGAGAGGCCAAAGCAAGACGCGCCCCGAGTAGCGTCTTGACACATGTCAACACTGGGTCTGACAGAGGGCCTCCATGAGAGAGGCCCAAGCAAGACGCGCCCCGAGGAGTGTCTTGCCACATGTCAACACTGGGTCTGACTGAGCGCCTCCAGGAGAGAGGCCCAAGCAAGACGCACCCCGAGGAGCGTCTAGCCACGTGTCAACACTGGGTCTGACTGAGTGCCTCCAGGAGAGAGGCCCAAGCAAGATGCGCCCCGAGGAGCGTCTTGCCACGTGTCACCACTGGGTCTGACTGAGCGCCTCCAGGAGAGAGGCCCTAGCAAGACGCGCCCCGAGGAGCGTCTTGCCTTATGTCAGCACTCGGTCTGACTGAGCGCCTCCAGGAGAGAGGCCCAAGCAAGACGCGCCCCGAGGAGCGTCTTGCGACATGTCACTACTCGGTCTAACTGAGCGCCTCCAGGAGAGAGGTCCAAGCAAGACGCGCCCCGAGGAGCGTCTTGCCACATTTCACTACTCGGTCTGACTGAGCGCCTCCAGGGGAGAGGCCCAAGCAAGACGTGCCCGGAGGAGCGTCTTGCCACATGTCAACAATGGGTCTGACAGAGGGCCTCCAGGAGAGAGGCCCAAGCAAGACGCGCCCCGAGGAGCGTCTTGCCACATGTCACCTCTGGTTCTGACTGAGCGCCTCCAGGAGAGAGGCCCAAGCAAGACGCGCCCCGAGGAGCGTCTTGCCACATGTCAACAATGGGTCTGACTGAGGGCCTCCAGGAAAGAAGCCCAAGCAACACGCGGCCCGAGGAGCGTCTTGCCACATGTCAGCACTCGGTCTGACTGAGCGCCTCCAGGAGAGATGCCCAAGCAAGACGCGCCCCGAGGAGCGTCTTGGCACATGTCAACAATGGGTTTGACTAAGGGCCTCCAGGAGAGAAGCCCAAGCAAGACGCGCCCCGTGGAGCGTCTTGACACATGTCAACACTGGGTCTGACAGAGGGCCTCCAGGAGAGAGGCCCAAGCAAGATGCGCCCCGAGGAGTGTCTTGCCACATGTCACCACTGGGTCTGACTGAGCGCCTCCAGGAGAGAGGCCCAAGCAAGACGCGCCCCGAGGAGCGTCTTGCCACATGTCACTACTCGGTCTAACTGAGCGCCTCCAGGAGAGAGGTCCAAGCAAGACGCGCCCCGAGGAGCGTCTTGCCACATGTCACTACTCGGTCTGACTGAGCGCCTCCAGGAGAGAGGCCCAAGCAAGACGTGCCCCGAGGAGCGTCTTGCCACATGTCAACAATGGGTCTTACAGAGGGCCTCCAGGAGAGAGGCCCAAGCAAGACGCGCCCCGAGGAGCGTCTTGCCACATGTCACCTCTGGTTCTGACTGAGCGCCTCCAGGAGAGAGACCCAAGCAAGACGCGCCCCGAGGAGCGTCTTGCCACATGTCAACAATGGGTCTGACTGAGGGCCTCCAGGAAAGAAGCCCAAGCAACACGCGGCCCGAGGAGCGTCTTGCCACATGTCAGCACTCGGTCTGACTGAGCGCCTCCAGGAGAGAGGCCCAAGCAAGACGCGCCCCGAGGAGCGTCTTGCCACATGTCAACAATGGGTTTGACTAAGGGCCTCCAGGAGAGAAGCCCAAGCAAGACGCGCCCCGTGGAGCGTCTTGACACATGTCAACACTGGGTCTGACAGAGGGCCTCCAGGAGAGAGGCCCAAGCAAGACGCGCCCCGAGGAGTGTCTTGCCACATGTCACCACTGGGTCTGACTGAGCGCCTCCAGGAGAGAGGCCCAAGCAAGACGCGCCCCGAGGAGCGTCAGGGCACATGTCACTACTCAGTCTGACTGAGCGCCTCCAGGAGAGAGGCCCAAGCAAGACGCGCCCCGAGGAGCGTCTTGCCTTATGTCAGCACTCGGTCTGACTGAGCGCCTCCAGGAGAGAGGCCCAAGCAAGACGCGCCCCGAGGAGCGTCTTGCGACATGTCACTACTTGGTCTAACTGAGCGCCTCCAGGAGAGAGGTCCAAGCAAGATGCGCCCCGAGGAGCGTCTTGCCACATGTCACTACTCGGTCTGACTGAGCGCCTCCAGGAGAGAGGCCCAAGCAAGACGTGCCCCGAGGAGCGTCTTGCCACATGTCAACAATGGGTCTGACAGAGGGCCTCCAGGAGAGAGGCCCAAGCAAGACGCGCCCCGAGGAGCGTCTTGCCACATGTCACCTCTGGTTCTGACTGAGCGCCTCCAGGAGAGAGGCCCAAGCAAGACGCGCCCCGAGGTGCGTCTTGCCACATGTCAACAATGGGTCTGACTGAGGGCCTCCAGGAAAGAAGCCCAAGCAACACGCGGCCCGAGGAGCGTCTTGCCACATGTCAGCACTCGGTCTGACTGAGCGCCTCCAGGAGAGAGGCCCAAGCAAGACGCGCCCCGAGGAGCGTCTTGCCACATGTCAACAATGGGTTTGACTAAGGGCCTCCAGGAGAGAAGCCCAAGCAAGACGCGCCCCGTGGAGCGTCTTGACACATGTCAACACTGGGTCTGACAGAGGGCCTCCAGGAGAGAGGCCCAAGCAACACGCGGCCCGAGGAGTGTCTTGCCACATGTCAGCACTCGGTCTGACTGAGCGCCTCCAGGAGAGAGGCCAAAGCAAGACGCGCCCCGAGTAGCGTCTTGACACATGTCAACACTGGGTCTGACAGAGGGCCTCCATGAGAGAGGCCCAAGCAAGACGCGCCCCGAGGAGTGTCTTGCCACATGTCAACACTGGGTCTGACTGAGCGCCTCCAGGAGAGAGGCCCAAGCAAGACGCGCCCCGAGGAGCGTCTAGCCACGTGTCAACACTGGGTCTGACTGAGTGCCTCCAGGAGAGAGGCCCAAGCAAGATGCGCCCCGAGGAGCGTCTTGCCACGTGTCACCACTGGGTCTGACTGAGCGCCTCCAGGAGAGAGGCCCTAGCAAGACGCGCCCCGAGGAGCGTCTTGCCACGTGTCACCACTGGGTCTGATTGAGCGCCTCCAGGAGAGAGGCCCCAGCAAGACGCGCCCCGAGGAGCATCTTGCCTTATGTCAGCACTCGGTCTGACTGAGCGCCTCCAGGAGAGAGGCCCAAGCAAGACGCGCCCCGAGGAGCGTCTTGCAACATGTCACTACTCGGTCTAACTGAGCGCCTCCAGGAGAGAGGTCCAAGCAAAACGCGCCCCGAGGAGCGTCTTGCGACATGTCACTACTCGGTCTAACTGAGCGCCTCCAGGAGAGAGGTCCAAGCAAGACGCGCCCCGAGGAGCGTCTTGCCACATGTCACCTCTGGTTCTGACTGAGCGCCTCCAGGAGAGAGGCCCAAGCAAGACGCGCCCCGAGGAGCGTCTTGCCACATGTCAACAATGGGTCTGACTGAGCGCCTCCAGGAAAGAAGCCCAAGCAACACGCGGCCCGAGGAGCGTCTTGCCACATGTCAGCACTCGGTCTGACTGAGCGCCTCCAGGAGAGATGCCCAAGCAAGACGCGCCCCGAGGAGCGTCTTGGCACATGTCAACAATGGGTTTGACTAAGGGCCTCCAGGAGAGAAGCCCAAGCAAGACGCGCCCCGTGGAGCGTCTTGACACATGTCAACACTGGGTCTGACAGAGGGCCTCCAGGAGAGAGGCCCAAGCAAGACGCGCCCCGAGGAGTGTCTTGCCACATGTCACCACTGGGTCTGACTGAGCGCCTCCAGGAGAGAGGCCCAAGCAAGACGCACCCCGAGGAGCGTCTTGCGAAATGTCACTACTTGGTCTAACTGAGCGCCTCCAGGAGAGAGGTCCAAGCAAGATGCGCCCCGAGGAGCGTCTTGCCACATGTCACTACTCGGTCTGACTGAGCGCCTCCAGGAGAGAGGCCCAAGCAAGACGTGCCCCGAGGAGCGTCTTGCCACATGTCAACAATGGGTCTGACAGAGGGCCTCCAGGAGAGAGGCCCAAGCAAGACGCGCCCCGAGGAGCGTCTTGCCACATGTCACCTCTGGTTCTGACTGAGCGCCTCCAGGAGAGAGGCCCAAGCAAGACGCGCCCCGAGGAGCGTCTTGCCACGTGTCAACAATGGGTCTGACTGAGGGCCTCCAGGAAAGAAGCCCAAGCAACACGTGGCCCGAGGAGCGTCTTGCCACATGTCAGCACTCGGTCTGACTGAGCGCATCCAGGAGAGAGGCCCAAGCAAGACGCGCCCCGAGGAGCGTCTTGCCACATGTCAACAATGGGTTTGACTAAGGGCCTCCAGGAGAGAAGCCCAAGCAAGACGCGCCCAGTGCAGCGTCTTGACACATGTCAACACTGGGTCTGACAGAGGGCCTCCAGGAGAGAGGCCCAAGCAAGACGCGCCCCGAGGAGTGTCTTGCCACATGTCACCACTGGGTCTGACTGAGCGCCTCCAGGAGAGAGGGCCAAGCAAGACGCGCCCCGAGGAGCGTCAGGCCACATGTCACTACTCGGTCTGACTGAGCGCCTCCAGGAGAGAGGCCCAAGCAAGACGCGCCCCGAGGAGCATCTTGACACATGTCTCCTCTGGGTCTGACTGAGCGCCTCCAGGAGAGAGGCCCAAGCAAGACGCTCCCCGAGGAGCGTCTTGCCACATGTCAGTACTGGGTCTGATTGAGGGCCTTCTGGAGAGAGGCCCAAGCAAGACGCGCCCCGAGGAGCGTCTTGCCACATGTCAACAATGGGTCTGACAGAGGGCCTCCAGGAGAGAAGCCCAAGCAAGACGCGCCCCGAGGAGCGTCTTGCCACATGTCAGCACTCGGTCTGACTGAGCGCCTCCAGGAGAGAGGCCCAAGCAAGACGCACCCCGAGGAGCGTTTTGCCACATGTGAACACTGGGTCTGACTGAGCGCCTCCAGAAGAGAGGCCCAAGCAAGACGCGCCCGGAGGAGCGTCTTGCCACATGTCAACACTGGGTCTGACTGATTGCCTCCATGAGAGAAGCCCCAGCAAGACGCGCCCCGAGGAGCATCTTGCCACATGTCAACACTGGGTCTGACTGAGAACCTCCCCAGGAGAGAGGCCCAAGAAAGACGCGCCCTGAGGAGCGTCTTGCCACATGTCAACACTGAGTCTGACTGAGTGCCTCCATGAGAGAAGCCCCAGCAAGACGCGCCCCGAGGAGCGTCTTGCCACATGTCAGCACTCGGTCTGACTGAGCGCCTCCAGGAGAGAGGCCCAAGCAAGACGCGCCCCAAGGAGTGTCTTGCCACATGTCAACACTGGGTCTGACTGAGCGCCTCCAGGAGAGAGGCCCAAGCAAGACGCGCCTGGAGGAGCGTTTTGCCACATGTCAACACTGGGTCTGACAGAGGGCCTCAAGGGGAGAGGCCCAAGCAAGATGCGCCCCGAGGAGCATCTTGCCACATGTCAACAATGGGTCTGACTGAGGGCCTCCAGGAGAGAAGCCCAAGCAAGACGCGCCCCGAGGAGCGTCTTGCCACATGTGAACACTGGGTCTGACTGAGCGCCTCCAGGAGAGAGGCCCAAGCAAGACGCGCCCGGAGGAGCGTCTTGCCACATGTCAGCACTCGGTCTGACTGAGCGCCTCCAGGAGAGAGGCCCAAGCAAGACGCGCCCCGAGGAGCATCTTGACACATGTCTCCTCTGGGTCTGACTGAGCGCCTCCAGGAGAGAGGCCCAAGCAAGACGCGCCCCGAGGAGCGTCTTGCCACATGTCAGTACTTGGTCTGATTGAGGGCCTTCTGGAGAGAGGCCCAAGCAAGACGCGCCCCGAGGAGCGTCTTGCCACATGTCAACAATGGGTCTGACTGAGGGCCTCCAGGAGAGAAGCCCAAGCAAGACGCGCCCCGAGGAGCGTCTTGCCACATGTCAGCACTCGGTCTGACTGAGGGCCTTCTGGAGAGAGGCCCAAGCAAGACGCGCCCCGAGGAGCGTCTTGCCTTATGTCAGCACTCGGTCTGACTGAGCGCCTCCAGGAGAGAGGCCCAAGCAAGACGCGCCCCGAGGAGCGTCTTGCGAAATGTCACTACTTGGTCTAACTGAGCGCCTCCAGGAGAGAGGTCCAAGCAAGATGCGCCCCGAGGAGCGTCTTGCCACATGTCACTACTCGGTCTGACTGAGCGCCTCCAGGAGAGAGGCCCAAGCAAGACGTGCCCCGAGGAGCGTCTTGCCACATGTCAACAATGGGTCTGACAGAGGGCCTCCAGGAGAGAGGCCCAAGCAAGACGCGCCCCGAGGAGCGTCTTGCCACATGTCACCTCTGGTTCTGACTGAGCGCCTCCAGGAGAGAGGCCCAAGCTAGACGCGCCCCGAGGAGCGTCTTGCCACGTGTCAACAATGGGTCTGACTGAGGGCCTCCAGGAAAGAAGCCCGAGCAACACGCGGCCCGAGGAGCGTCTTGCCACATGTCAGCACTCGGTCTGACTGAGCGCATCCAGGAGAGAGGCCCAAGCAAGACGCGCCCCGAGGAGCGTCTTGCCACATGTCAACAATGGGTATGACTAAGGGCCTCCAGGAGAGAAGCCCAAGCAAGACGCGCCCCGTGCAGCGTCTTGACACATGTCAACACTGGGTCTGACAGAGGGCCTCCAGGAGAGAGGCCCAAGCAAGACGCGCCCCGAGGAGTGTCTTGCCACATGTCACCACTGGGTCTGACTGAGCGCCTCCAGGAGAGAGGGCCAAGCAAGACGCGCCCCGAGGAGCGTCAGGCCACATGTCACTACTCGGTCTGACTGAGCGCCTCCAGGAGAGAGGCCCAAGCAAGACGCGCCCCGAGGAGCATCTTGACACATGTCTCCTCTGGGTCTGACTGAGCGCCTCCAGGAGAGAGGCCCAAGCAAGACGCGCCCCGAGGAGCGTCTTGCCACATGTCAACAATGGGTCTGACAGAGGGCCTCCAGGAGAGAAGCCCAAGCAAGACGCGCCCCGAGGAGCGTCTTGCCACATGTCAGCACTCGGTCTGACTGAGCGCCTCCAGGAGAGAGGCCCAAGCAAGACGCACCCCGAGGAGCGTTTTGCCACATGTGAACACTGGGTCTGACTGAGCGCCTCCAGAAGAGAGGCCCAAGCAAGACGCGCCCGGAGGAGCGTCTTGCCACATGTCAACACTGGGTCTGACTGAGAACCTCCCCAGGAGAGAGGCCCAAGAAAGACGCGCCCTGAGGAGCGTCTTGCCACATGTCAACACTGAGTCTGACTGAGTGCCTCCATGAGAGAAGCCCCAGCAAGACGCGCCCCGAGGAGCGTCTTGCCACATGTCAGCACTCGGTCTGACTGAGCGCCTCCAGGAGAGAGGCCCAAGCAAGACGCGCCCCAAGGAGCGTCTTGCCACATGTCAACACTGGGTCTGACTGAGCGCCTCCAGGAGAGAGGCCCAAGCAAGACGCGCCTGGAGGAGCGTTTTGCCACATGTCAACACTGGGTCTGACAGAGGGCCTCAAGGGGAGAGGCCCAAGCAAGATGCGCCCCGAGGAGCATCTTGCCACATGTCAACAATGGGTCTGACTGAGGGCCTCCAGGAGAGAAGCCCAAGCAAGACGCACCCCGAGGAGCGTCTTGCCACATGTGAACACTGGGTCTGACTGAGCGCCTCCAGGAGAGAGGCCCAAGCAAGACGCGCCCGGAGGAGCGTCTTGCCACATGTCAGCACTCGGTCTGACTGAGCGCCTCCAGGAGAGAGGCCCAAGCAAGACGCACCCCGAGGAGCGTTTTGCCACATGTGAACACTGGGTCTGACTGAGCGCCTCCAGAAGAGAGGCCCAAGCAAGACGCGCCCGGAGGAGCGTCTTGCCACATGTCAACACTGGGTCTGACTGATTGCCTCCATGAGAGAAGCCCAAGCAAGACGCGCCCCGAGGAGCATCTTGCCACATGTCAACACTGGGTCTGACTGAGAACCTCCCCAGGAGAGAGGCCCAAGAAAGACGCGCCCTGAGGAGCGTCTTGCCACATGTCAACACTGAGTCTGACTGAGTGCCTCCATGAGAGAAGCCCCAGCAAGACGCGCCCCGAGGAGCGTCTTGCCACATGTCAGCACTCGGTCTGACTGAGCGCCTCCAGGAGAGAGGCCCAAGCAAGACGCGCCCCAAGGAGCGTCTTGCCACATGTCAACACTGGGTCTGACTGAGCGCCTCCAGGAGAGAGGCCCAAGCAAGACGCGCCTGGAGGAGCGTTTTGCCACATGTCAACACTGGGTCTGACAGAGGGCCTCAAGGGGAGAGGCCCAAGCAAGATGCGCCCCGAGGAGCATCTTGCCACATGTCAACAATGGGTCTGACTGAGGGCCTCCAGGAGAGAAGCCCAAGCAAGACGCACCCCGAGGAGCGTCTTGCCACATGTGAACACTGGGTCTGACTGAGCGCCTCCAGGAGAGAGGCCCAAGCAAGACGCGCCCGGAGGAGCGTCTTGCCACATGTCAGCACTCGGTCTGACTGAGCGCCTCCAGGAGAGAGGCCCAAGCAAGACGCGCCCCGAGGATCATCTTGACACATGTCTCCTCTGGGTCTGACTGAGCGCCTCCAGGAGAGAGGCCCAAGCAAGACGTGCCCCGAGGAGCGTCTTGCCACATGTCAACAATGGGTCTGACTGAGGGCCTCCAGGAGAGAAGCCCAAGCAAGACGCGCCCCGAGGAGCGTCTTGCCACATGTCAGTACTGGGTCTGATTGAGGGCCTTCTGGAGAGAGGCCCAAGCAAGACGCGCCCCGAGGAGCGTCTTGCCACATGTCAACAATGGGTCTGACTGAGGGCCTCCAGGAGAGAAGCCCAAGCAAGACGCGCCCCGAGGAGCGTCTTGCCACGTGTCAGCACTCGGTCTGACTGAGCGCCTCCAGGAGAGAGGCCCAAGCAAGACGCACCCCGAGGAGCGTTTTGCCACATGTGAACACTGGGTCTGACTGAGCGCCTCCAGAAGAGAGGCCCAAGCAAGACGCGCCCGGAGGAGCGTCTTGCCACATGTCTCCTCTGGGTCTGACTGAGCGCCTCCAGGAGAGAGGCCCAAGCAAGACGCGCCCCGAGGAGCGTCTTGCCACATGTCAGCACTGGGTCTGATTAAGGGCCTTCTGGAGAGAGGCCCAAGCAAGACGCGCCCCGAGGAGCGTCTTGCCACATGTCAACAATGGGTCTGGCTGAGGGCCTCCAGGAGAGAAGCCCAAGCAAGACGCGCCCCGAGGAGCATCTTGCCACATGTCAGCACTCGGTCTGACTGAGCGCCTCCAGGAGAGAGGCCCAAGCAAGACGCGCCCCGAGGAGCGTCTTGCCACATGTCAACAATGGGTCTGACTGAGGGCCTCCAGGAGAGAAGCCCAAGCAAGACGGGCCCCGAGGAGCGTCTTGCCACATGTCAGTACTGGGTCTGATTGAGGGCCTTCTGGAGAGAGGCCCAAGCAAGACGCGCCCCGAGGAGCGTCTTGCCACATGTCAACAATGGGTCTGACTGAGGGCCTCCAGGAGAGAAGCCCAAGCAAGACGCGCCCCGAGGAGCGTCTTGCCACATGTCAGCACTCGGTCTGACTGAGCGCCTCCAGGAGAGAGGCCCAAGCAAGACGCACCCCGAGGAGCGTTTTGCCACATGTGAACACTGGGTCTGACTGAGCGCCTCCAGAAGAGAGGCCCAAGCAAGACGCGCCCGGAGGAGCGTCTTGCCACATGTCAGCACTCGGTCTGACTGAGCGCCTCCAGGAGAGAGGCCCAAGCAAGCCGCGCCCCGAGGAGCATCTTGACACATGTCTCCTCTGGGTCTGACTGAGCGCCTCCAGGAGAGAGGCCCAAGCAAGACGTGCCCAGAGGAGCGTCTTGCCACATGTCAACACTGGGTCTGACTGAGTGCCTCCATGAGAGAAGCCCCAGCAAGACGCGCCCCGAGGAGCATCTTGCCACATGTCAACACTGGGTCTCACTGAGAACCTCCAGGAGAGAGGCCCAAGCAAGATGCGCCCCGAGGAGCGTCTTGCCACATGTCAACACTGGGTCTGACTGAGCGCCTCCAGGAGAGAGTCCCAAGCAAGACGCGCCCCGAGGAGCGTCTTGTCACATGTCACTACGCGGTCTGACTGAGCGCCTCCAGGAGAGAGGCCCAAGCAAGACGTGCCCCGAGGAGCGTCTTGCCACATGTCAACAATGGGTCTGACTGAGGGCCTCCAGGAGAGAAGCCCAAGCAAGAAGCGCCCCGAGGAGTGTCTTGCCACATGTCAACACTGGGTCTGACTGAGCGCCTCCAGGAGAGAGGCCCAAGCAAGACACGCCCCGAGGAGCGTCTTGACACATGTCAACACTGGATCTGACTGAGGGCCTCCATGAGAGAAGCCCAAGCAAGACGCGCCCCGAGGAGAGTCTTGCCACCTGTCAACACTGGGTCTGACAGAGGGCATCCAGGAGAGAGGCCCAAGCAATACGCGCCCCGAGGAGCGTCTTGCCACATGTCACCACTGGGTCTGACTGAGCGCCTCCAGGAGAGAGGCCCAAGAAAGAAGCGCCCCGAGGAGCGTCTTGCCACGTGTCAACACTGGGTCTGATTGAGGGCCTTCTGGAGAGAGGCCCAAGCAAGACGCGCCCCGAGGAGCGTATTGCCACGTGTCAACACTGGGTCTGACTTAGCGCCTCCAGGAGAGAGGCCCAAGCAAGATGCGCCCCGAGGAGCGTCTTGCCACGTGTCACCACTGGGTCTGATTGAGCACCTCCAGGAGAGAGGCCCCAGCAAGACGCGCCCCGAGGAGCGTCTTGCCTTATGTCAGCACTCGGTCTGACTGAGCGCCTCCAGGAGAGAAGCCCAAGCAAGACGCGCCCCGAGGAGCGTCTTGCCACATGTCACTACTCGGTCTGACTGAGCACCTCCAGGAGAGAGGCCCAAGCAAGACGTTCCCCGAGGAGCGTCTTGCCACATGTCAACAATGGGTCTGACTGAGGGCCTCCAGGAGAGAAGCCCAAGCAAGACGCGCCCCGAGGAGCGTCTTGCCACATGTCAACACTGGGTCTGAATGAGGGCCTCCAGGAGAGAGGCCCAAATGAGACGCGCCCCGAGGAGCGTCTTGCCACATGTCAACATTGGGTCTGATTGAGGGCCTCCAGGAGAGAAGCCCAAGCAAGACGCGCCCCGAGGAGCGTCTTGCCACATGTCAGCATTGGGTCTGATTGAGGGCCTTCTGGAGAGAGGCCCAAGCAAGACGCGCCCCGAGGAGCGTCTTGCCACATGTCAACAATGGGTCTGACTGAGGGCCTCCAGGAGAGAAGCCCAAGCAAGACGCGCCCCGAGGAGCGTCTTGCCACATGTCACCTCTGGTTCTGACTGAGCGCCTCCAGGAGAGAGGCCCAAGCAAGACGCGCCCCGAGGAGCGTCTTGCCACATGTCAACAATGGGTCTGACTGAGCGCCTCCAGGAAAGAAGCCCAAGCAACACGCGGCCCGAGGAGCGTCTTGCCACATGTCAGCACTCGGTCTGACTGAGCGCCTCCAGGAGAGATGCCCAAGCAAGACGCGCCCCGAGGAGCGTCTTGGCACATGTCAACAATGGGTTTGACTAAGGGCCTCCAGGAGAGAAGCCCAAGCAAGACGCGCCCCGTGGAGCGTCTTGACACATGTCAACACTGGGTCTGACAGAGGGCCTCCAGGAGAGAGGCCCAAGCAAGACGCGCCCCGAGGAGTGTCTTGCCACATGTCACCACTGGGTCTGACTGAGCGCCTCCAGGAGAGAGGCCCAAGCAAGACGCACCCCGAGGAGCGTCTTGCGAAATGTCACTACTTGGTCTAACTGAGCGCCTCCAGGAGAGAGGTCCAAGCAAGATGCGCCCCGAGGAGCGTCTTGCCACATGTCACTACTCGGTCTGACTGAGCGCCTCCAGGAGAGAGGCCCAAGCAAGACGTGCCCCGAGGAGCGTCTTGCCACATGTCAACAATGGGTCTGACAGAGGGCCTCCAGGAGAGAGGCCCAAGCAAGACGCGCCCCGAGGAGCGTCTTGCCACATGTCACCTCTGGTTCTGACTGAGCGCCTCCAGGAGAGAGGCCCAAGCAAGACGCGCCCCGAGGAGCGTCTTGCCACGTGTCAACAATGGGTCTGACTGAGGGCCTCCAGGAAAGAAGCCCAAGCAACACGTGGCCCGAGGAGCGTCTTGCCACATGTCAGCACTCGGTCTGACTGAGCGCATCCAGGAGAGAGGCCCAAGCAAGACGCGCCCCGAGGAGCGTCTTGCCACATGTCAACAATGGGTTTGACTAAGGGCCTCCAGGAGAGAAGCCCAAGCAAGACGCGCCCAGTGCAGCGTCTTGACACATGTCAACACTGGGTCTGACAGAGGGCCTCCAGGAGAGAGGCCCAAGCAAGACGCGCCCCGAGGAGTGTCTTGCCACATGTCACCACTGGGTCTGACTGAGCGCCTCCAGGAGAGAGGGCCAAGCAAGACGCGCCCCGAGGAGCGTCAGGCCACATGTCACTACTCGGTCTGACTGAGCGCCTCCAGGAGAGAGGCCCAAGCAAGACGCGCCCCGAGGAGCATCTTGACACATGTCTCCTCTGGGTCTGACTGAGCGCCTCCAGGAGAGAGGCCCAAGCAAGACGCTCCCCGAGGAGCGTCTTGCCACATGTCAGTACTGGGTCTGATTGAGGGCCTTCTGGAGAGAGGCCCAAGCAAGACGCGCCCCGAGGAGCGTCTTGCCACATGTCAACAATGGGTCTGACAGAGGGCCTCCAGGAGAGAAGCCCAAGCAAGACGCGCCCCGAGGAGCGTCTTGCCACATGTCAGCACTCGGTCTGACTGAGCGCCTCCAGGAGAGAGGCCCAAGCAAGACGCACCCCGAGGAGCGTTTTGCCACATGTGAACACTGGGTCTGACTGAGCGCCTCCAGAAGAGAGGCCCAAGCAAGACGCGCCCGGAGGAGCGTCTTGCCACATGTCAACACTGGGTCTGACTGATTGCCTCCATGAGAGAAGCCCCAGCAAGACGCGCCCCGAGGAGCATCTTGCCACATGTCAACACTGGGTCTGACTGAGAACCTCCCCAGGAGAGAGGCCCAAGAAAGACGCGCCCTGAGGAGCGTCTTGCCACATGTCAACACTGAGTCTGACTGAGTGCCTCCATGAGAGAAGCCCCAGCAAGACGCGCCCCGAGGAGCGTCTTGCCACATGTCAGCACTCGGTCTGACTGAGCGCCTCCAGGAGAGAGGCCCAAGCAAGACGCGCCCCAAGGAGTGTCTTGCCACATGTCAACACTGGGTCTGACTGAGCGCCTCCAGGAGAGAGGCCCAAGCAAGACGCGCCTGGAGGAGCGTTTTGCCACATGTCAACACTGGGTCTGACAGAGGGCCTCAAGGGGAGAGGCCCAAGCAAGATGCGCCCCGAGGAGCATCTTGCCACATGTCAACAATGGGTCTGACTGAGGGCCTCCAGGAGAGAAGCCCAAGCAAGACGCGCCCCGAGGAGCGTCTTGCCACATGTGAACACTGGGTCTGACTGAGCGCCTCCAGGAGAGAGGCCCAAGCAAGACGCGCCCGGAGGAGCGTCTTGCCACATGTCAGCACTCGGTCTGACTGAGCGCCTCCAGGAGAGAGGCCCAAGCAAGACGCGCCCCGAGGAGCATCTTGACACATGTCTCCTCTGGGTCTGACTGAGCGCCTCCAGGAGAGAGGCCCAAGCAAGACGCGCCCCGAGGAGCGTCTTGCCACATGTCAGTACTTGGTCTGATTGAGGGCCTTCTGGAGAGAGGCCCAAGCAAGACGCGCCCCGAGGAGCGTCTTGCCACATGTCAACAATGGGTCTGACTGAGGGCCTCCAGGAGAGAAGCCCAAGCAAGACGCGCCCCGAGGAGCGTCTTGCCACATGTCAGCACTCGGTCTGACTGAGGGCCTTCTGGAGAGAGGCCCAAGCAAGACGCGCCCCGAGGAGCGTCTTGCCTTATGTCAGCACTCGGTCTGACTGAGCGCCTCCAGGAGAGAGACCCAAGCAAGACGCGCCCCGAGGAGCGTCTTGCGAAATGTCACTACTTGGTCTAACTGAGCGCCTCCAGGAGAGAGGTCCAAGCAAGATGCGCCCCGAGGAGCGTCTTGCCACATGTCACTACTCGGTCTGACTGAGCGCCTCCAGGAGAGAGGCCCAAGCAAGACGTGCCCCGAGGAGCGTCTTGCCACATGTCAACAATGGGTCTGACAGAGGGCCTCCAGGAGAGAGGCCCAAGCAAGACGCGCCCCGAGGAGCGTCTTGCCACATGTCACCTCTGGTTCTGACTGAGCGCCTCCAGGAGAGAGGCCCAAGCTAGACGCGCCCCGAGGAGCGTCTTGCCACGTGTCAACAATGGGTCTGACTGAGGGCCTCCAGGAAAGAAGCCCGAGCAACACGCGGCCCGAGGAGCGTCTTGCCACATGTCAGCACTCGGTCTGACTGAGCGCATCCAGGAGAGAGGCCCAAGCAAGACGCGCCCCGAGGAGCGTCTTGCCACATGTCAACAATGGGTATGACTAAGGGCCTCCAGGAGAGAAGCCCAAGCAAGACGCGCCCCGTGCAGCGTCTTGACACATGTCAACACTGGGTCTGACAGAGGGCCTCCAGGAGAGAGGCCCAAGCAAGACGCGCCCCGAGGAGTGTCTTGCCACATGTCACCACTGGGTCTGACTGAGCGCCTCCAGGAGAGAGGGCCAAGCAAGACGCGCCCCGAGGAGCGTCAGGCCACATGTCACTACTCGGTCTGACTGAGCGCCTCCAGGAGAGAGGCCCAAGCAAGACGCGCCCCGAGGAGCATCTTGACACATGTCTCCTCTGGGTCTGACTGAGCGCCTCCAGGAGAGAGGCCCAAGCAAGACGCGCCCCGAGGAGCGTCTTGCCACATGTCAACAATGGGTCTGACAGAGGGCCTCCAGGAGAGAAGCCCAAGCAAGACGCGCCCCGAGGAGCGTCTTGCCACATGTCAGCACTCGGTCTGACTGAGCGCCTCCAGGAGAGAGGCCCAAGCAAGACGCACCCCGAGGAGCGTTTTGCCACATGTGAACACTGGGTCTGACTGAGCGCCTCCAGAAGAGAGGCCCAAGCAAGACGCGCCCGGAGGAGCGTCTTGCCACATGTCAACACTGGGTCTGACTGAGAACCTCCCCAGGAGAGAGGCCCAAGAAAGACGCGCCCTGAGGAGCGTCTTGCCACATGTCAACACTGAGTCTGACTGAGTGCCTCCATGAGAGAAGCCCCAGCAAGACGCGCCCCGAGGAGCGTCTTGCCACATGTCAGCACTCGGTCTGACTGAGCGCCTCCAGGAGAGAGGCCCAAGCAAGACGCGCCCCAAGGAGCGTCTTGCCACATGTCAACACTGGGTCTGACTGAGCGCCTCCAGGAGAGAGGCCCAAGCAAGACGCGCCTGGAGGAGCGTTTTGCCACATGTCAACACTGGGTCTGACAGAGGGCCTCAAGGGGAGAGGCCCAAGCAAGATGCGCCCCGAGGAGCATCTTGCCACATGTCAACAATGGGTCTGACTGAGGGCCTCCAGGAGAGAAGCCCAAGCAAGACGCACCCCGAGGAGCGTCTTGCCACATGTGAACACTGGGTCTGACTGAGCGCCTCCAGGAGAGAGGCCCAAGCAAGACGCGCCCGGAGGAGCGTCTTGCCACATGTCAGCACTCGGTCTGACTGAGCGCCTCCAGGAGAGAGGCCCAAGCAAGACGCACCCCGAGGAGCGTTTTGCCACATGTGAACACTGGGTCTGACTGAGCGCCTCCAGAAGAGAGGCCCAAGCAAGACGCGCCCGGAGGAGCGTCTTGCCACATGTCAACACTGGGTCTGACTGATTGCCTCCATGAGAGAAGCCCAAGCAAGACGCGCCCCGAGGAGCATCTTGCCACATGTCAACACTGGGTCTGACTGAGAACCTCCCCAGGAGAGAGGCCCAAGAAAGACGCGCCCTGAGGAGCGTCTTGCCACATGTCAACACTGAGTCTGACTGAGTGCCTCCATGAGAGAAGCCCCAGCAAGACGCGCCCCGAGGAGCGTCTTGCCACATGTCAGCACTCGGTCTGACTGAGCGCCTCCAGGAGAGAGGCCCAAGCAAGACGCGCCCCAAGGAGCGTCTTGCCACATGTCAACACTGGGTCTGACTGAGCGCCTCCAGGAGAGAGGCCCAAGCAAGACGCGCCTGGAGGAGCGTTTTGCCACATGTCAACACTGGGTCTGACAGAGGGCCTCAAGGGGAGAGGCCCAAGCAAGATGCGCCCCGAGGAGCATCTTGCCACATGTCAACAATGGGTCTGACTGAGGGCCTCCAGGAGAGAAGCCCAAGCAAGACGCACCCCGAGGAGCGTCTTGCCACATGTGAACACTGGGTCTGACTGAGCGCCTCCAGGAGAGAGGCCCAAGCAAGACGCGCCCGGAGGAGCGTCTTGCCACATGTCAGCACTCGGTCTGACTGAGCGCCTCCAGGAGAGAGGCCCAAGCAAGACGCGCCCCGAGGATCATCTTGACACATGTCTCCTCTGGGTCTGACTGAGCGCCTCCAGGAGAGAGGCCCAAGCAAGACGTGCCCCGAGGAGCGTCTTGCCACATGTCAACAATGGGTCTGACTGAGGGCCTCCAGGAGAGAAGCCCAAGCAAGACGCGCCCCGAGGAGCGTCTTGCCACATGTCAGTACTGGGTCTGATTGAGGGCCTTCTGGAGAGAGGCCCAAGCAAGACGCGCCCCGAGGAGCGTCTTGCCACATGTCAACAATGGGTCTGACTGAGGGCCTCCAGGAGAGAAGCCCAAGCAAGACGCGCCCCGAGGAGCGTCTTGCCACGTGTCAGCACTCGGTCTGACTGAGCGCCTCCAGGAGAGAGGCCCAAGCAAGACGCACCCCGAGGAGCGTTTTGCCACATGTGAACACTGGGTCTGACTGAGCGCCTCCAGAAGAGAGGCCCAAGCAAGACGCGCCCGGAGGAGCGTCTTGCCACATGTCTCCTCTGGGTCTGACTGAGCGCCTCCAGGAGAGAGGCCCAAGCAAGACGCGCCCCGAGGAGCGTCTTGCCACATGTCAGCACTGGGTCTGATTAAGGGCCTTCTGGAGAGAGGCCCAAGCAAGACGCGCCCCGAGGAGCGTCTTGCCACATGTCAACAATGGGTCTGGCTGAGGGCCTCCAGGAGAGAAGCCCAAGCAAGACGCGCCCCGAGGAGCATCTTGCCACATGTCAGCACTCGGTCTGACTGAGCGCCTCCAGGAGAGAGGCCCAAGCAAGACGCGCCCCGAGGAGCGTCTTGCCACATGTCAACAATGGGTCTGACTGAGGGCCTCCAGGAGAGAAGCCCAAGCAAGACGGGCCCCGAGGAGCGTCTTGCCACATGTCAGTACTGGGTCTGATTGAGGGCCTTCTGGAGAGAGGCCCAAGCAAGACGCGCCCCGAGGAGCGTCTTGCCACATGTCAACAATGGGTCTGACTGAGGGCCTCCAGGAGAGAAGCCCAAGCAAGACGCGCCCCGAGGAGCGTCTTGCCACATGTCAGCACTCGGTCTGACTGAGCGCCTCCAGGAGAGAGGCCCAAGCAAGACGCACCCCGAGGAGCGTTTTGCCACATGTGAACACTGGGTCTGACTGAGCGCCTCCAGAAGAGAGGCCCAAGCAAGACGCGCCCGGAGGAGCGTCTTGCCACATGTCAGCACTCGGTCTGACTGAGCGCCTCCAGGAAAGAGGCCCAAGCAAGCCGCGCCCCGAGGAGCATCTTGACACATGTCTCCTCTGGGTCTGACTGAGCGCCTCCAGGAGAGAGGCCCAAGCAAGACGTGCCCAGAGGAGCGTCTTGCCACATGTCAACACTGGGTCTGACTGAGTGCCTCCATGAGAGAAGCCCCAGCAAGACGCGCCCCGAGGAGCATCTTGCCACATGTCAACACTGGGTCTCACTGAGAACCTCCAGGAGAGAGGCCCAAGCAAGATGCGCCCCGAGGAGCGTCTTGCCACATGTCAACACTGGGTCTGACTGAGCGCCTCCAGGAGAGAGTCCCAAGCAAGACGCGCCCCGAGGAGCGTCTTGTCACATGTCACTACGCGGTCTGACTGAGCGCCTCCAGGAGAGAGGCCCAAGCAAGACGTGCCCCGAGGAGCGTCTTGCCACATGTCAACAATGGGTCTGACTGAGGGCCTCCAGGAGAGAAGCCCAAGCAAGAAGCGCCCCGAGGAGTGTCTTGCCACATGTCAACACTGGGTCTGACTGAGCGCCTCCAGGAGAGAGGCCCAAGCAAGACACGCCCCGAGGAGCGTCTTGACACATGTCAACACTGGATCTGACTGAGGGCCTCCATGAGAGAAGCCCAAGCAAGACGCGCCCCGAGGAGAGTCTTGCCACCTGTCAACACTGGGTCTGACAGAGGGCATCCAGGAGAGAGGCCCAAGCAATACGCGCCCCGAGGAGCGTCTTGCCACATGTCACCACTGGGTCTGACTGAGCGCCTCCAGGAGAGAGGCCCAAGAAAGAAGCGCCCCGAGGAGCGTCTTGCCACGTGTCAACACTGGGTCTGATTGAGGGCCTTCTGGAGAGAGGCCCAAGCAAGACGCGCCCCGAGGAGCGTATTGCCACGTGTCAACACTGGGTCTGACTTAGCGCCTCCAGGAGAGAGGCCCAAGCAAGATGCGCCCCGAGGAGCGTCTTGCCACGTGTCACCACTGGGTCTGATTGAGCACCTCCAGGAGAGAGGCCCCAGCAAGACGCGCCCCGAGGAGCGTCTTGCCTTATGTCAGCACTCGGTCTGACTGAGCGCCTCCAGGAGAGAAGCCCAAGCAAGACGCGCCCCGAGGAGCGTCTTGCCACATGTCACTACTCGGTCTGACTGAGCACCTCCAGGAGAGAGGCCCAAGCAAGACGTTCCCCGAGGAGCGTCTTGCCACATGTCAACAATGGGTCTGACTGAGGGCCTCCAGGAGAGAAGCCCAAGCAAGACGCGCCCCGAGGAGCGTCTTGCCACATGTCAACACTGGGTCTGAATGAGGGCCTCCAGGAGAGAGGCCCAAATGAGACGCGCCCCGAGGAGCGTCTTGCCACATGTCAACATTGGGTCTGATTGAGGGCCTCCAGGAGAGAAGCCCAAGCAAGACGCGCCCCGAGGAGCGTCTTGCCACATGTCAGCATTGGGTCTGATTGAGGGCCTTCTGGAGAGAGGCCCAAGCAAGACGCGCCCCGAGGAGCGTCTTGCCACATGTCAACAATGGGTCTGACTGAGGGCCTCCAGGAGAGAAGCCCAAGCAAGACGCGCCCCGAGGAGCGTCTTGCCACATGTCAGCACTCGGTCTGACTGAGCGCCTCCAGGAGAGAGGCCCAAGCAAGACGCGCCCCGAGGAGCGTATTGCCACGTTTCAACACTGGGTCTGACTTAGCGCCTCCAGGAGAGAGGCCCAAGCAAGATGCGCCCCGAGGAGCGTCTTGCCACGTGTCACCACTGGGTCTGATTGAGCACCTCCAGGAGAGAGGCCCCAGCAAGACGCGCCCCGAGGAGCGTCTTGCCTTATGTCAGCACTCGGTCTGACTGAGCGCCTCCAGGAGAGAGGCCCAAGCAAGACGCGCCCCGAGGAGCGTCTTGCCACATGTCACTACTCGGTCTGACTGAGCACCTCCAGGAGAGAGGCCCAAGCAAGACGTTCCCCGAGGAGCGTCTTGCCACATGTCAACAATGGGTCTGACTGAGGGCCTCCAGGAGAGAAGCCCAAGCAAGACGCGCCCCGAGGAGCGTCTTGCCACATGTCAACACTGGGTCTGACTGAGGGCCTCCAGGAGAGAGGCCCAAATGAGACGCGCCCCGAGGAGCGTCTTGCCACATGTCAACATTGGGTCTGATTGAGGGCCTCCAGGAGAGAAGCCCAAGCAAGACGCGCCCCGAGGAGCGTCTTGCCACATGTCAGCATTGGGTCTGATTGAGGGCCTTCTGGAGAGAGGCCCAAGCAAGACGCGCCCCGAGGAGCGTCTTGCCACATGTCAACAATGGGTCTGACTGAGGGCCTCCAGGAGAGAAGCCCAAGCAAGACGCGCCCCGAGGAGCGTTTTGCCACATGTCAGCACTCGGTCTGACTGAGCGCCTCCAGGAGAGAGGCCCAAGCAAGACGCGCCCCGAGGAGCGTCTTGCCACATGTCAGTACTGGGTCTAATTGAGGGCCTTCTGGAGAGAGGCCCAAGCAAGACGCGCCCCGAGGAGCGTCTTGCCACATGTCAACAATGGGTCTGACTGAGGGCCTCCAGGAGAGAAGCCCAAGCAAGACGCGCCCCGAGGAGCGTCTTGCCACATGTCAGCACTCGGTCTGACTGAGTGCCTCCAGGAGAGAGGCCCAAGCAAGACGCACCCCGAGGAGCGTTTTGCCACATGTCAGCACTCGGTCTGACTGAGCGCCTGCAGGAGAGAGGCCCAAGCAAGACGCGCCCCGAGGATCATCGTGACACATGTCTCCTCTGGGTCTGACTGAGCGCCTCCAGGAGAGAGGCCCAAGCAAGACGTGCCCCGAGGAGCGTCTTGCCACATGTCAACACTGGGTCTGACTGAGTGCCTCCATGAGAGAAGCCCCAGCAAGACGCGCCCCGAGGAGCATCTTGCCACATGTCAACACTGGGTCTGACTGAGAACCTCCAGGAGAGAGGTCCAAGCAAGATGCGCCCCGAGGAGCGTCTTGCCTTATGTCAGCACTCGGTCTGACTGAGCGCCTCCAGGAGAGAGGCCCAAGCAAGACGCGCCCCGAGGAGCGTCTTGCCACATGTCACTACTCGGTCTGACTGAGCACCTCCAGGAGAGAGGCCCAAGCAAGACGTACCCCGAGGAGCGTCTTGCCACATGTCAACAATGGGTCTGACTGAGGGCCTCCAGGAGAGAAGCCCAAGCAAGACGCGCCCCGAGGAGCGTCTTGCCACATGTCAACACTGGGTCTGACTGAGGGCCTCCAGGAGAGAGGCCCAAATGAGACGCGCCCCGAGGAGCGTCTTGCCACATGTCAACATTGGGTCTGATTGAGGGCCTCCAGGAGAGAAGCCCAAGCAAGACGCGCCCCGAGGAGCGTCTTGCCACATGTCAGCATTGGGTCTGATTGAGGGCCTTCTGGAGAGAGGCCCAAGCAAGACGCGCCCCGAGGAGCGTCTAACCACATGTCAACAATGGGTCTGACTGAGGGCCTCCAGGAGAGAAGCCCAAGCAAGACGCGCCCCGAGGAGCGTCTTGCCACATGTCAACACTGGGTCTGAATGAGGGCCTCCAGGAGAGAGGCCCAAATGAGACGCGCCCCGAGGAGCGTCTTGCCACATGTCAACATTGGGTCTGATTGAGGGCCTCCAGGAGAGAAGCCCAAGCAAGACGCGCCCCGAGGAGCGTCTTGCCACATGTCAGCATTGGGTCTGATTGAGGGCCTTCTGGAGAGAGGCCCAAGCAAGACGCGCCCCGAGGAGCGTCTTGCCACATGTCAACAATGGGTCTGACTGAGGGCCTCCAGGAGAGAAGCCCAAGCAAGACGCGCCCCGAGGAGCGTCTTGCCACATGTCAGCACTCGGTCTGACTGAGCGCCTCCAGGAGAGAGGCCCAAGCAAGACGCGCCCCGAGGAGCGTATTGCCACGTTTCAACACTGGGTCTGACTTAGCGCCTCCAGGAGAGAGGCCCAAGCAAGATGCGCCCCGAGGAGCGTCTTGCCACGTGTCACCACTGGGTCTGATTGAGCACCTCCAGGAGAGAGGCCCCAGCAAGACGCGCCCCGAGGAGCGTCTTGCCTTATGTCAGCACTCGGTCTGACTGAGCGCCTCCAGGAGAGAGGCCCAAGCAAGACGCGCCCCGAGGAGCGTCTTGCCACATGTCACTACTCGGTCTGACTGAGCACCTCCAGGAGAGAGGCCCAAGCAAGACGTTCCCCGAGGAGCGTCTTGCCACATGTCAACAATGGGTCTGACTGAGGGCCTCCAGGAGAGAAGCCCAAGCAAGACGCGCCCCGAGGAGCGTCTTGCCACATGTCAACACTGGGTCTGACTGAGGGCCTCCAGGAGAGAGGCCCAAATGAGACGCGCCCCGAGGAGCGTCTTGCCACATGTCAACATTGGGTCTGATTGAGGGCCTCCAGGAGAGAAGCCCAAGCAAGACGCGCCCCGAGGAGCGTCTTGCCACATGTCAACAATGGGTCTGACTGAGGGCCTCCAGGAGAGAAGCCCAAGCAAGACGCGCCCCGAGGAGCGTTTTGCCACATGTCAGCACTCGGTCTGACTGAGCGCCTCCAGGAGAGAGGCCCAAGCAAGACGCGCCCCGAGGAGCGTCTTGCCACATGTCAGTACTGGGTCTAATTGAGGGCCTTCTGGAGAGAGGCCCAAGCAAGACGCGCCCCGAGGAGCGTCTTGCCACATGTCAACAATGGGTCTGACTGAGGGCCTCCAGGAGAGAAGCCCAAGCAAGACGCGCCCCGAGGAGCGTCTTGCCACATGTCAGCACTCGGTCTGACTGAGTGCCTCCAGGAGAGAGGCCCAAGCAAGACGCACCCCGAGGAGCGTTTTGCCACATGTCAGCACTCGGTCTGACTGAGCGCCTGCAGGAGAGAGGCCCAAGCAAGACGCGCCCCGAGGATCATCGTGACACATGTCTCCTCTGGGTCTGACTGAGCGCCTCCAGGAGAGAGGCCCAAGCAAGACGTGCCCCGAGGAGCGTCTTGCCACATGTCAACACTGGGTCTGACTGAGTGCCTCCATGAGAGAAGCCCCAGCAAGACGCGCCCCGAGGAGCATCTTGCCACATGTCAACACTGGGTCTGACTGAGAACCTCCAGGAGAGAGGTCCAAGCAAGATGCGCCCCGAGGAGCGTCTTGCCTTATGTCAGCACTCGGTCTGACTGAGCGCCTCCAGGAGAGAGGCCCAAGCAAGACGCGCCCCGAGGAGCGTCTTGCCACATGTCACTACTCGGTCTGACTGAGCACCTCCAGGAGAGAGGCCCAAGCAAGACGTACCCCGAGGAGCGTCTTGCCACATGTCAACAATGGGTCTGACTGAGGGCCTCCAGGAGAGAAGCCCAAGCAAGACGCGCCCCGAGGAGCGTCTTGCCACATGTCAACACTGGGTCTGACTGAGGGCCTCCAGGAGAGAGGCCCAAATGAGACGCGCCCCGAGGAGCGTCTTGCCACATGTCAACATTGGGTCTGATTGAGGGCCTCCAGGAGAGAAGCCCAAGCAAGACGCGCCCCGAGGAGCGTCTTGCCACATGTCAGCATTGGGTCTGATTGAGGGCCTTCTGGAGAGAGGCCCAAGCAAGACGCGCCCCGAGGAGCGTCTAACCACATGTCAACAATGGGTCTGACTGAGGGCCTCCAGGAGAGAAGCCCAAGCAAGACGCGCCCCGAGGAGCGTCTTGCCACATGTCAGCACTCGGTCTGACTGAGCGCCTCCAGGAGAGAGGCCCAAGCAAGACGCGCCCCGAGGAGCGTATTGCCACGTGTCAACACTGGGTCTGACTTAGCGCCTCCAGGAGAGAGGCCCAAGCAAGATGCGCCCCGAGGAGCGTCTTGCCACGTGTCACCACTGGGTCTGATTGAGCACCTCCAGGAGAGAGGCCCCAGCAAGACGCGCCCCGAGGAGCGTCTTGCCTTATGTCAGCACTCGGTCTGACTGAGCGCCTCCAGGAGAGAGGCCCAAGCAAGACGCGCCCCGAGGAGCGTCTTGCCACATGTCACTACTCGGTCTGACTGAGCACCTCCAGGAGAGAGGCCCAAGCAAGACGTTCCCCGAGGAGCGTCTTGCCACATGTCAACAATGGGTCTGACTGAGGGCCTCCAGGAGAGAAGCCCAAGCAAGACGCGCCCCGAGGAGCGTCTTGCCACATTTCAACACTGGGTCTGACTGAGGGCCTCCAGGAGAGAGGCCCAAATGAGACGCGCCCCGAGGAGCGTCTTGCCACATGTCAACATTGGGTCTGATTGAGGGCCTCCAGGAGAGAAGCCCAAGCAAGACGCGCCCCGAGGAGCGTCTTGCCACATGTCAGCATTGGGTCTGATTGAGGGCCTTCTGGAGAGAGGCCCAAGCAAGACGCGCCCCGAGGAGCGTCTTGCCACATGTCAACAATGGGTCTGACTGAGGGCCTCCAGGAGAGAAGCCCAAGCAAGACGCGCCCCGAGGAGCGTTTTGCCACATGTCAGCACTCGGTCTGACTGAGCGCCTCCAGGAGAGAGGCCCAAGCAAGACGCGCCCCGAGGAGCGTCTTGCCACATGTCAGTACTGGGTCTAATTGAGGGCCTTCTGGAGAGAGGCCCAAGCAAGACGCGCCCCGAGGAGCGTCTTGCCACATGTCAACAATGGGTCTGACTGAGGGCCTCCAGGAGAGAAGCCCAAGCAAGACGCGCCCCGAGGAGCGTCTTGCCACATGTCAGCACTCGGTCTGACTGAGTGCCTCCAGGAGAGAGGCCCAAGCAAGACGCACCCCGAGGAGCGTTTTGCCACATGTCAGCACTCGGTCTGACTGAGCGCCTGCAGGAGAGAGGCCCAAGCAAGACGCGCCCCGAGGAGCATCGTGACACATGTCTCCTCTGGGTCTGACTGAGCGCCTCCAGGAGAGAGGCCCAAGCAAGACGTGCCCCGAGGAGCGTCTTGCCACATGTCAACACTGGGTCTGACTGAGTGCCTCCATGAGAGAAGCCCCAGCAAGACGCGCCCCGAGGAGCATCTTGCCACATGTCAACACTGGGTCTGACTGAGAACCTCCAGGAGAGAGGTCCAAGCAAGATGCGCCCCGAGGAGCGTCTTGCCACATGTCAACACTGGGTCTGACTGAGCGCCTCCAGGAGAGAGGCCCAAGCAATACGCGCCCCGAGGAGCGTCTTGTCACATGTCACTACTCGGTCTGACTGAGCGCCTCCAGGAGAGAGGCCCAAGCAAGACGTGCCCCGAGGAGCGTCTTGCCACATGTCAACAATGGGTCTGACTGAGGGCCTCCAGGAGAGAAGCCCAAGCAAGAAGCGCCCCGAGGAGCGTCTTGCCACATGTCAACACTGGGTCTGACTGAGCACCTCCAGGAGAGAGGCCCAAGCAAGACACGCCCCGAGGAGCGTCTTGACACATGTCAACACTGGGTCTGACTGAGGGCCTCCATGAGAGAAGCCTAAGCAAGACGCGCCCCGAGGAGAGTCTTGCCACATGTCAACACTGGGTCTGACAGAGGGCATCCAGGAGAGAGGCCCAATCAATACGCGCCCCGACGAGCGTCTTGCCACATGTCACCACTGGGTCTGACTGAGCACCTCCAGGAGAGAGGCCCAAGCAAGAAGCGCCCCGAGGAGCGTCTTGCCACGTGCCAACACTGGGTCTGATTGAGGGCCTTCTGGAGAGAGGCCCAAGCAAGACGCGCCCCGAGGAGCGTCTTGCCACGTGTCAACACTGGGTCTGACTTAGCGCCTCCAGGAGAGAGGCCCAAGCAAGATGCGCCCCGAGGAGCGTCTTGCCAGGTGTCACCACTGGGTCTGACTGAGCTCCTCCAGGAGAGAGGCCCAAGCAAGACGCGCCCCGAGGAGCGTCTTGCCACGTGTCACCACTGGGTCTGATTGAGCACCTCCAGGAGAGAGGCCCCAGCAAGACGCGCCCCGAGGAGCGTCTTGCCTTATGTCAGCACTCGGTCTGACTGAGCGCCTCCAGGAGAGAGGCCCAAGCAAGACGCGCCCCGAGGAGCGTCTTGCCAC